>NC_089144.1:18921517-19521517 GCF_009819655.1 Sylvia atricapilla | reverse complement strand
GTGTAACCCCATGGTCCCGTGTGTGCTCCCTGTCCCTTGAATCTCAGCCCAGCAGCTGCCCCTGCGTGATTTCGGGCTCCCAGGTGGGACTGGATCCCTTTGGGTCTCAGGAAACCGTGACCAAACTAGTGTTGAGGACAATTTGGGACTGGGATAAGTGCAAAGGTACAGCAGGGTCCTTATGATCCCAGCTGCTTTTAACAAAAGGAATGGTTTTGGACAGGAGATGGAAAAGCACGTTGTGCTCTGTCTCATTGGGTACTCAGTGATAGATCGAACAGGCAACAGTTGAGATCTTGATGTGAAATCCGGATGGACCAGATCTGCCCTTGTCTTGGAGGAATGGGCAGAATCCATTATGAAAAGCTGGATTTGATGGGAGAGAAAAATTCACAAAAATTCAAAGGCCGTTAGCCAGTCCCGTCCTGCAAGAGCTCTCTTTGAAACAGTGCAATTTTAATTAACATTACTATTGATAATAGCAGAGATTGGCTCCCATTGTTTCATTTCTGGTGGTTTAATCCTTAGGAATCCGTTCTTCTTTTAGTTTTCGGAGTTTATTCATCCAGCTTCTTTATACTATCATAAGGGTTGGGAATTCACCTTCCAACTGAACTTCTTATCAAACCACTCCATTTGCTGGAGATTTAAGCGTGGTGTGATAAGACAGAGGTTACCAAGGCTGTGAGAAAATGCTTGAAAAAATCCCAAACAAAAATACAAGCCCCAAATGTAAAAAAAAACCCCAAGAAACCAAACCCTCACCAGACCTGACCTGCAAATTATTTTTATATTTTTACTGCTGACTGAAATATTTCACCCAGAAATATGTGTGCTCCTGCCTTTCAGTGCCAGGTGGATGGAAAAAATATCACCATATCTGTCACAGCTGTTTGAACCCACTTTCCTTTTGGTGATCTCTGGAGGGAGGGGTAGCAGTGGCACGGTCTAATCTGCTGCTGTAGGATGGTTCATATGAGCGAGGGTGTTTCATGATAGAAAAAAAACCCCACACTTCAAAACTTTCAGGATGATTATACAGAGGTCAAACAGTTGGTGATTAGGGAATGGGGGGAGGAGGGGCAGAGGACTGACCATTATTTGGGCTCTTTCTCCCCTGTTCCAAAATGAACCTAGTTAAAAGCATGTCTACCATAAAGGAGGATTTGGCAAATGGAAGTGGAACAGGCAGTAATCGTTTTGTAATGTTGTATATTCTTTCCTTTCTTCTCTGTTGACAAAAATGTGTAAAAAAAAAATCAGAACAAATGGTACATGTTTAAAATCTTATGTTAATCACCTTTCTGCTTTCTCAATGAATATTTTAAGCATAAAGACTAAATGTCGAAATAAAACAGAGTGAAGAATTACCGAGATGCAAATGGAGATCTTGTTGGCTCCTAATTAATCATCTGTGAACTATAAAGCTATTTTCAATTAGCCTGACAAATCAAAGGAAATAATCATCTTTGCTGATATTAAGCTTGAGAGATTATTATTTTTTTAATTTGTAATGCTACAACCTTTCCCTCCTTTTGCTCCTCAACAGATTGCAGTTGGACTAAAATATTGATTCCAGGACCTCAGCAATGGCAAAAATTCGAGGAGGATTTGCATGGCAGAATTTTGCAGTCGGCAATTATTGTGGGGTTTTTTTTTCCATTTGCCTTAGATGGAGCTGGCTCCTGAGTTTCTCTCTCTTTTTTCCTCAAATGTTCTTGCAGTTTCCTTCTGATGTTGTTTCACAGGTCTTAGGGGCATTGAGTGAAATGAAGCAGGATTGGGGCCAGCCCAGAGAATGAGCATCCTGTAAAGGACACAAATGGAGACACTCTGTCTGCATATACGCTAGGAAATATATACATTTTGTCTAGAGACTTCTTACATCAATTATCTTATATTTCAATGTCAGGAGGAGGATGAACAGAATCCCTAAGATCACATCCCCCCAGCTACCCACATAAGATGCTAAAGCAACATTATTTTTCTATCAATCTCTCAACTAATTTTTATTTTTTAGGATGTTATTCTCTTTGAGCAAATATTCCAAAATATTAATGTCTTGAAAGGTTTTGCTTGTATGTTTGTGCTTATGCTTTGTGTTTCATTTGTTTGCTTGGGTGGACTTTTTTTCCTTCTTTCCTTTCCTTTAATGAGTAAAATCTGGTTTACAGAAAAGGCTGAGAACTGTTGCTCTTGGACAAACACCTTGCTAATGGCCACTCTGCCTTTCTTCATTGCTGAGATTGCAGGGCAGAGCTGGTGATGGGCAGGTTGGAGCAGGAAAACCCTCTGAGTCATGGCTCCACTTTGGTAATCTATATTGTGCAAAAAACCACCACGGAACTCATTACTGGAGTCAAATCTTGTGGTCTTTTTGCAGGCAAAATTCCTTTTGGGAATTTGAGCGGCTAATAGCTGCTGCATTGCTGTGTCCATTGCAGCTCCATTTTACTCCAACAAAACTCCACCGGCATCAGTGGAAAGATTCCTAATGAGTAAATGCAATGAGACTTGAATCAAGACATCTTACGTATTATTTTCAACCTTTTCATGTTGATTTATCCAGCCTACAGAAGAGGAGGCTGAGGAGAAGCCTCATAGCAGTCTACAGCTTCCTCACCCAAAGGAGATGTGCGGTGGCAGGGACTGGTGTCTCCTTTCTGGTGACACGACCTGAGGGCATGGCCTGAAGCTGAGTGAGGGCAGGTTTAGGTTGGGTATTAGAAAAAGGTTTTTCACTCTGAGTATGCTTGGGAACAGGAAAAGGCTCCCCAGGGAAGTGGTCACAACACCAAGCCTGACAGAGTTCAAGGAGTGTTTGTACAATGCTCTCAGGGCACATGGTGTAACTGTTGGGGTGTCCCGCGCTGGACCCAATGATTCCTGTGAGTCCTCTCCAATGCAGGATATTCTAGGATCTCAGTTAATGTTTCAGCTCTACTGTTCCCATAGTGGTACCCATGTACACACAGCTGTTATGATACTGAAGCACTGAGGCTGGAAATCTTAAAAATGTCCCTTCAAGGTTAGAGAAAACAGGAATGTTACAATTAGCACAGTCTGCAAATTTTTAATTTTTATCCTGTGCTTTTGAATCACAAGTTGGCTTAGGCTGCATCTAGACCTGCATTTAGGTTCAGATTAGCAATGTATTTTTGAAGTGATTTCCTTCAAGGTGGCAGTTCTACCTTGGAGTAATGAGATTTTACTTTGCCTCATTAAGCATGGTTTCCTTGGACCTCCACCTACTACACTCATCTTCGGCCTCAGGGCCAGAATAAAACTACACTGAAGTTACCCCCTCAAAATATGAGTCCTCAGCATGGGTTGTTTTCCCCTCCATAATCACTTGTATTTCTAATGTCCACAGACTCATAGACCACAATCCTCATACTCCTTTTTGGCCACTGAGAGTCTTGATTCACTCAAGACTGGTTTTACTCTGGGGAAGGATCAGAGTTGGTGATATAGGGACAAGAGGGAACTTTTTTCATTTTTTGTAAAGTTTAGGAGGTGTTTGGGGTACCAAACCAAAAGAAGTTCTTATTGAAAAAAACCCTGTAAACTAAGCCTTTTAAATGTCCTATTTACCCCTACTTCTTCCTATTTACCCCTTCTACCAAGGGGTATGGCATTGGAAAACTCAGTCCAGTCTTGTGACATGGAAAGAGGAACTAAATGTCTGATAATCACTAAGGTGCCAAATTTCACACCCTGAATTCTGCTTTTTGGCTGCAGAACTCTCAGTGGAATCTAAAGCCGGAGAGTCTCACACCTGTATTTATCCTTCAGAATATCAAGTATCAAATAACAAATTCTATAAAAATACAATGTTCATTTCAACCTGAGCTGCAAACCCAGTGCTGAATTTCTTCCACTTCCTCCTGTATATGAGGAGATGATACATTATGAAGATAAATCCATCACTTGTGCAGAGTTTGGATGCAGATTGATGAGCAACTTGGAAAACCCATCAGCTTTGACATGTCTTCGGGAA
Source organism: Sylvia atricapilla (assembly GCF_009819655.1). Classification (NCBI taxonomy): domain Eukaryota; kingdom Metazoa; phylum Chordata; class Aves; order Passeriformes; family Sylviidae; genus Sylvia; species Sylvia atricapilla. The sequence continues at coordinate 19,517,517 of NC_089144.1, read as the reverse complement.
ATCAGGAGGGAAGAGTCAGCAAAATACAGGCCCATGGCTTAGGAAGAGCAATGTCCTCCCCGTGCCCTGAATGAGGCAAAGGAGAAAACCAGGTGTAGAAAGAACAACAGAGGAGGAGAGAGTGTGAATAATTCAGTCTGGTGTTTCCTAACATTTTGGTGGCAGATTTTTTAATCTTCACACTGTTGGGGTTTTTTTTATTTTTAAATACAATTTTTGATTGCATTCTTCTGTAGAAATACAGATGTACAGGTATAGGTGGGTGCTTATGGGTAGTATGGACTCCATACCTTGTCACAAAGGGGATGGAATGGGTGTTGTGCCTGTGCTTGGGTATGTCTGTACCCAGAGACCTGAAGGGCCCCGTGTCACTTGTCTGTCTGTGCTGGTTCTGTGTGTGCCTGTGTGGATATTCAAGCTACAGCTCTGCAGAAACCAAGGCACAACACAAATGTGTAGCAAATTTATACTTGTTTCATACAATTCCCCGAGGCTATGCAGACTCCCGGGTGGATGTTGGATCACTCTATTGTAGAAGTATATTTCCCTTGTTATAAGTTTAAATTAAGGCTTTGACCTGAAGCTCAACTCATTTTTTTCTCTCAAGGTACAAAACACCTGGTTATTTAACCTGTCCTTTTACATTTCCACTCTGGGTTACTGTCGACTGTAGAAGCACTGAAATAATTAATGAAAACCTGTCCTCTGGGAAGACAGAAGTGACTGAAATGCTCAGGGAAAGTTTCTTTGCAAGCCTCACATGCTGGTGTTCATGCTAACGTGGATAATTAGTGAACCACCTGCATGCATATTTAGACTTAGCCCATGACCATTTTAATTCCCTATTATTATTGCATTGCAATATTACTGTGCAACTGTTTATTTCACTGTCTGTGTGTTAGAATCACATTAACCTTCCTACACTTCTTGAATGGATAACTCTTTTCCTGCTAAATCACAAATCACCCAGGGCATAACTTGGGGTGGTCCTGTGGCTGCAGTTAGCACTGCTGTCTGCAGACCTGGATTTCTTTATTCCAAGTCAGAATACAGTCCTTCAGCTCCAGTTCTGCTTTTAATTACACTCTTTCCTGATATTCACCAGTTATAGAGGATCTTCTTCTCTTAGCTGCAACCATAGAGACAAATTAAGAAGTCAGAAGAAGTGGAGAAGTCACAGTATGGACTGCTGTGGATGCAGAGGGGTGATGACGGCCTGTTTTTGACACTGGGGGTTTGTTCCCCCACATGCCAAGACTTGGGAGGGCAGAGGATCCCTCTCTGCAAGAGGTGAAGTTGCCTCCCTTGCAAAACCTCAAACCAGTTACAGAAGGTCATCCCTCTTCTCCATGCATGCAGAAATGATGGCTGATGAATTTACTTCCTGCAGTGTCGCACTGGAGCAGATTTATAGATTCTGTGATAAATTTTAAACTATATTTAGGGACTCTGAGGAAACCGTAATGAATAGACACAGGTCCTGAACTGTTATTCTTGATTGCAGCTGCTTCATAATAGACTTTTTAAAAAAATATCAGTATGGGACAGGAAGTGGATGGGAATATAAAATTATGCTGAGCCCAGAGAAAGGAGGATCCTCAAGTAAGAATTGAACCAGACCCATGGGAAAGCCAAAAATGAGAAAGGAGTGACTGAACATATGATGGATTTCTGAACAGTCACCCAGGGTCTTTCCATTAATAGCAGGCAGGATGTTTTCCTTTATGAAAACCTGATTAAGTTTGTCAGACACTGATAACCTTTCCATAAGGATTTTCATTCTGTGTACTGGATGCATGGATGTAAAAGGGATATTCTTGCCTATTAATTTCCGCAGGGTGGCTTTTCTTCAGAATCCTGGACATCCAAAAGGGTTATGCTTCCATCTGCTCCTGTCAACCTTATTTGTATTTAGGAGACCTTTTCCAAAGGGGTCATGGGAGAGGAAGGTGAAAGCCTATGGATTTGATGATGTATGTTTGTGCCTGTCGTCTCTGCATAGGTGCTTCATGGCTGTCACATAGAAACGGCTGGTTTTTGTTTTACAGAGTTGTCCTTTTGCATCAAGAGATGTAAAACCAGTGTGCAGGCTCCGGTGGGGTCTCTCCTCATCACTTCATTGGAAAATTGACTGGAAGTTTTATAACTCAAACCTTGGGCAGCAAATTCTGTATCTCTGCTGTGAGTTGTCATTTCAGTGTCCTGTCTCTCAGCTCTTGTCCTTGGAGTGGACAACACCAAGGTCTTCCTTGGCTCCTGGCTATAGCAGCAGGTCTCAGATTTCACTTGCCTGTGGTACAGAGGATATCTGCCCAAACTGTTCCTGACCTGTCTGAGTGGAAGGACTTGGTCTCTGGAAGAATTTTTTTTTTTAAAGAATTGAGACAGAAGAGAGATAGGAGGCAAGAGTTGATAGAGTTTTCAAACCTCCTGCATTCTCAAAGACCTCAGGATAAGTCAAGCATTTAAGTGCTTGCTTTACCGGGGTATGATAGATCAGCACAGAGTGACTAAGCAGCTCAGACATGATTTATGATGTTTGGAGGGATGAGGAAATCTAATGTTTTTAGTGAATTTTCTTTCTATTCTCTCTGGTCTGCTTGATCCACCTCTCTGACATGATGTCATGCATCTTCACTGAGCATATAGAGTGAATAGGTCTCCAAACAAAATCTGTCTTCAAACTTTGATGACCAAGTTTCATGCCAGTGTTGCTAAAATCACTTGCCAGGTCTCATTCTCTGCTCACTCTCAGGAACCACAGAATTCTCCCTTCAGGCTGTTGGCTAACCAAATTTTCTCTCTTTTCCACTATAAATCTCCTTCTCTAGGAACGAGCCATTTTTCCTTTATGGCACTGGAAGTCTGTAGTTGCTGAAAATCCAGGGACATGGAAGGGAAAACATCTATCTTTCCTGGAGAAGTTTATTGATTTTGATAAGTGCTCTGGTGGAGATCGATCCATATAAACATATTCCTACTGTGGCAGTATAATCAGAAAGATTTCCAGGTGCTTTTGGATAGCTCTGTAACGTAGTTTAAACATAATCTTTGACAATTTTTTAGTTTGATGACTGACTATATCTTAGGAACTGTGTAGTTTACATTACCTGAATGGGAGATGTGCTCTCTCCACGGTTTATGTGTATAGAGACATTTGTGGTACCATTACCCGCAAGATGGGATTAGGAGCAGTCTGAGAGACTCACACATGAGCCTAAAGGAGCTGGAGCACATTGAAATGTACGGAGTGATGGGATGAGCACCCACAAACATGGTCAGACTGACTTTCAAAACAATTTATCTTGCATCCCTTTTACTAGACCAAAATGAAACTTTTCCTGTGTACAAAAACACATGATCTCGTTTCAAAAGACCCTATACTTGAAGTGTCTGCTTCTTAATTTCTGAGTCTATTCCTCTGTCTCCTATAATCCATCCTTAAGCCCTCTAGTCTTTGCTAGATTTGCCACTTGTGTTCAGCAATGCACCTTGAAGCATTAAATGCAGCAGGATTGATTGAGTTGATTCAGCAGTTGATTCAGAAACATGAATCAACCCAAATCCTGATCTTGTGGAAGAGGTGGCTTCTGAAAAACCCCTCTCCTCTCCCTTGAGGTGTTGATGGAAAGCTTCCTGCCTCATTTGTTGGCTTTGGCAGGGCCCTGAGTGAGGGCTGGATTTCCTGGGCTGTCAGCCATTCTTGGTCCTCAAATGAACAGACAACCTGTAACAGATGATCAATAGATGCCATTGCCTGCCCTGGTGTGTGAGGCTTTTCAAAAAGAGACTCCCAGGAGGAGATTCAAGCTTGGGATGTAATCTTGACCACACTCCGTTGACATTCAGTGAGAGGCAGTTATGAAGGTGGAGTCTTCCTTCCAAAATGTTCACAGCACATGTGCCTCAGGCAATGATAAAACAAATAAAAAAGAGCTGTCCAATCCTCCTCTGTCACTGTTTGGTTGTTGGGTTTATTCGCTTTTGCTTTTGGTTTTGGTTTTGTACCAGTATTCTGGTATTTTTTTTCTCCTTTATACCTAGGGAAAGTGAAATTACTCCTGGACTGGAGTCGTCATCTGGGCTGGTCTTCTAAAATTTTAGGTAGCCAGGAGAAGTCTAATCTTTTCAGATCTGTGCATCTTTGTTTTTTTGTCAAAACTGTGCTCAGTGCTGCACTGATTCTTCTTTATGTTTATTATGATCATCTAATTTGCATTAATCAGGTTTTCTTTTTGGTATCAAAAGGGCTCCTGGCAGCAGCAGCAATAATTATAGACACAAATAATTTTAATATTTATCTTATCTAACATCTGAGCATGTATTTGGAGGGCACCCAGACAGAGCAATGATGTTAAAGAAGCTTGAAATGCCATTGTATAGGTAAATAAATAAACACATAAATACTTTGATTCTCAGCTACATAAAATTAATGCTTCACACATCTTAAGGGGGTGTTATTTCATGGTAAAGCATCATTAAAACTCCAAAATCAAGTCAGGACTACTGAGTCTATTTTAACTTGTGCATTTATCCTGTTGTAATATTATTGTCTTATAGACACAAATGTATGAAGTGGCCCTAAAAAACTGTATTTATTTTTCTTTGCCTGCATTGGCTTTGATTTTATCTGGGATGATGGCATAGAGCTTTAGGCTCCAATGCCTAATTCTGTAAATTATTAGGTTCTCCACTTTTTGTACATCTGAAAAATGGAGCTAATTAGCCTCATGTCATCAAACATTGTGAAAGCATTTGAGATGCAAAGTCCTGTATCTCCTTCATTATGCAAGAATGGCAGTGCACTTCTGAGGGTGAGGTTAAAAGCTTCAAAGCTAAAAGAAAAGAGGAAAGTCACTGCCATAATAGTACCAGCCCCATCCAACTCCAATCAGTGACCTCAGAAATGCCAAGAGCCCCTTTAGATAATAAACCTACTATTGCAGTGCTTTGCCATGGCAGGAACAAGGTGATGCTCTGCCTGAGAAATATTGTTTTCTGAGATTAAACCCCTTATAAATCTATAAATCTTCTAAATCTATATTTAGAACACACAAAGCATGGCTGTGCGAAAAAAAAATCAGCGTTTTTTTCAGTTGTCAATCATAAAAAAAAGTTAGATATTAAGAATATGAAAAATAATTTTGGCTACAAAAAATGTTAGATTGTGACACTGCATTGGGTTCTTCTCATAGGAGCTAAGTTCCTGGTGAGTCAAATAAGTTTGTAGTCTTCCTGAAGCTGGGTTTTGTTTTAAAGCTTTACTAAAAAAAATTACATGTGAAAGGGATGGAGACTAATTTCAAAACTGGGTTTGAAGGTGACCAAAAAAAAAGCTGTGGGGAAACCAATCCCCAAATATATAATTTCTACATTTTCAAATTATTTCTCTTTAATAAATAAATAAAGCAAAACCTTTTGTTATTTCATTTTGTAAACACACTCTGCATAAAAAATGGACTTACTTTAAAACAACAGCCAACCAACCAACCAAAAAAAATATTAAGGCAGGTTAGTGTGAAAATCTTATGGTGAAATGGAACAAAATATTTTGCCTTAACGTATAATTCATTTAAAGATAACTCAGCAGAAAATGTAAAATTAATGTTAACCACCTTTAATTTTTTGTATTCCATTTCTTAATGGAATCCCTCTAACAGGATTGACATTTCTAGTAGAGGGTAATTTTTTCCACACCCAGGTTATCCTTGGACTTAATCTGCTCTCTTTGTGATCAATAATCAAGATAGGCCAACACAACCTGACTTCAGAAATCCTGCCATTAACAGGGATCATGAAATTTTACAGCTTTTTTTAGGTACCCTAGAGAAATCCAGTGTAAGGAATTTATTGTATTTTATGTATGACTGATATGTTGAATGTTGTATTTTATCTATGACTGATATGTTGAATGTACCCATGAATGAGATCACACTTTTGTGTCCAAGCAGAACCATGAGCAATGATGGCACCATGTAAAAAGAGCGTGTGCAGGGTGAGGAGTTAGACTTCTTGATTGGGCATTAAAGTCTAAAGGCATGAAGCTATGTAGTTATCAATTCAGTTGTGAAATAATTGTACCTCTTCACACTGGGCTTTTGACACGAAGATTTCTAAGGCTATCTTGCCAGAAGAGCACTAAGATGTAGAGGACACAAGAGTTTACCTTCCCCCTTCCCCCTTCCCCCTCCCCCGTCCCCCCTTCCCCATTCCCCCTTCCCCCTTCCCAATTCCCCCTCCGCCTTCCCTCCTTCCCCTTCCCCATTCCCCCTTGCCCCTTCCCCCTTCCCCCTTCCCCCTTCCCCATTCCCTCCCCTCCCCTCCCCTCCCCTCCCCTCCCCTCCCCTCCCCTCCCCTCCCCTCCCCTCCCCTCCCCTCCCTCCCCTCCCCTCCCCTCCCCTCCCCTCCCCTCCCCTCCCCTCCCCTCCCCTCCCTTTCCGTCCACTTCTGTCCGTTCCCTTCCCTTCCCTTTCCTTTCCTTTCCTTTCCTTCCCTTTCCTTCCCTTGCCTTCCCTTCCCTTCCCTTCCCTTCCCTTCCCTTCCCTTCCCTTCCCTTCCCTTCCCTTCCCTTCCCTTCCCTTCCCTTCCCTTCCCTTCCTTCCCTTCCCTTCCCTTCCCTTCCCTTCCCTTCCCTTCCCTTCCCTTCCCTTCCCTTCCCTTCCCTTCCCTTCCCTTCCCTTCCCTTCCCTTCCCTTCCCTTCCCTTCCCTTCCCTTCCCTTCCCTTCCCTTCCCTTCCCTTCCCTTCCCTTCCCTTCCCTTCCCTTCCCTTCCCTTCCCTTCCCTTCCCTTCCCTTCCCTTCCCTCTTTTCTCTCCCATTGTCTTTCCAAGAAAAGTGTCCCCACATGAAGGTTCCAAGGACAGAAGCAGGTTCTTTTCAAGGCAAGGAATCAGTCCCAAATGGTTTCAGAAATCTCATCCTGAAGGGTAAATGTCTTGCCAGATTCATGTTTTACTTCTTTAGGACAGACTTTTGGGAGCTTGCTACAATATTGTGATACAGCAGATTTTTCCAAGACATCAGGTACTGGTGAGGAAAGAAAAATCAGCTTACATGAGCCAAAGCTCTGTATTTTCACAAGCCCTTCAGCTGCTCCCCCATAATCCAGGAACGTAGGGGTGTAAATCCCAATCTAATATCTTGGTTATGTTTGTTCTACTACTAATAATAGCTCCACCTACTAGACATGGGGCATAACTCACTGACATTTGTAAGGCCATCTGGGTCTTACAAGTTAGACACAGTGTGAATCATACCTTCTGTAACAAAAACAGTGCTGACACTTCTAATTTTTACTCACAGGGGTCTTGCCAGCCTGGAAATGGGGGCTCCTGACAAGAGAACCCCAGAAGAGAGCCCACAAAAATTTTCACACCTTGCCCTTAATCTCCCATTTTTAAAAAGACTAATAAAAAAGTATAAATCCCTTGGGAACATAGGCAGGCTGTGCCCAAAGTTTGATTTAAAAGGGGAACAACCCATCAGGGTCAAGAGAAATGGTTAAGTGCAGCAGTGCTCAGTTACCTCTGCATGACCTTCCCTGCAAACATGGACGGGAGCCTTTCAGCAGTGCTGCAGATGTTGGATAACTCCGCTTGTGCTGTTGAAAGACAGGGGTGATAAATAGCATTTGAGCCACGTTTCTCCCCTCCTTCAGGCAGAATTTGAGAGTCTCAGGTATACAGCCCTGGGAGAGTGATTCACGAGGTACCACTCGCACTGGCTTCCTCCAAGGGAGAAAGCTGACACTTCCAGGACACTGACCTCCAGCCTGTGTGCATTTTATATGTTTCAGCACCCTCAGGAAAACCACAATTAGACGTTGCCTCCCTGTATTTAACATTCAGAGACGAGCAAACAACACGGCTGGGGAACGAATGCTTGAAAAACAAATATCAGAGAGAGAGAAAAAAAAACAAAAAAACCCCAACAAACCTAACCAACTCTGACACCACTTGGGTGAATTTAAGTTTGTTTGGAAGTGAACTGAATACCTTTTTGCACTTCCCCACGTGATCACCTTGCAGAAAAACAACACCTCAGCCAAAAAAAAAAAAAAAAAAAAATAAAAGGGGGCAAACCCACACAGATTTTTCACTTTGTAGAGGCAAATCTCCCTTCATTATACAACTATGTCTGGCCAGGCTGAGCCTTGCACCAGCTCCTCATGCCTTCCCCTCCCGTGCAGCACACGAGCTCAAGATGTTGGCAGCTGAGTGTAGGCAGGATCTCAGATATCATGGCAATATAAATAAATAGAGAACGATGAGATAAAATATATGGGCAGATGGAGGTGCTGATAGTGAGATAGGCTGATAGGGTGGTCAGGGTTACTGTGCTTTAGCACATGCATAAATACGTGGGTTGTACCCCTCACCCTGGGGGCAAAATATCCAGCATCTAACATGACACACGTGGCCATTCAGCCAAAAGTACTCCAAAGCCTTCAGGAAGAATAAACCTTACCTTGTATGGAACACTCAGAGTAACAGCACTTTGTATTTAAAACAAAACAAACAAAAAAATGTAATGGCATATATTCAGAAATGGGACTGGCACGATTTCACCCCAAGGTTTCAAGAAAAAGATAAACCCCCCAAACACTCCAATATTTCCTGTACCCATCACCCCTTTTTTAGGTAGGCAAATACCCAGTTACTAAGCTGAGAGATGCTTCTGCTATAAGAAATGTCCAAATGGCTGTTGGACAAGTGATTTTTTTTTATTACACTTCCAAATATTCATAGATTGGTTTGGGCTGGAAAGGTCCTTAGAGATCATCTAGTTCCAGTCTCCCTGCCATGGGCAGGGACACTTTCCACTAAACCAAGTTGTTCCAAGCCCTGTCCAACCTGGCCTTGGACACTTTCAGGGATGAGGTTACTAGATCATCTCTGGACAGCCCTTGTCAGAGTCTCACCACCTTCACCGTAAAGAATTTCTTCCTCCTAATATCTAAACCTGCCCTCTGTCAATTTAAACCCATTCCCCCTTGTCCTGTCTCTCCATGCCCTTGTAAACAGCTCCTCTTCAGCTCTTGTAACCCCTTCACACATTAACAGGCTACAATAAGGTCACCCTGGAGCCTCCTCTTCTCCAGTCTGAACAAACTCAGTTGTCTAAACATTTCCTTATAGGAGAGGAGTTTCATCTCTCTAATCATCTTTGTGACCTTGTCTGTCCCTTACTGCTGTGAAAATCACTAGAGAAAACGTGAAGGGGCCTGGGCTTCTCTTGACACTTGACCAGCTTTTCAGTGTGCAGATGTCATTGTAGACCTGTGCAAGCTCAGTGGTGTTCCTGAATTCCTGCCTGAATTCCTTCACCATGCTGTCTGTGAGCCCCTTCTCAAGGGTAGTGGCCACAAACCACACTGGTCTGGTTTGATACAGAGCCTGTTACTGGCTGGGTATTTTGCCAGAGCGCTGGTGATGATGGGGAACACTGTCTTGTTTCATGCTCACTTACTGAATTCAGCTTTTGGTGACAAGCAATTAGCACTCTGTAATCTATGGTGTGGAGGGCAATATATATCTGTTTTAATAAACAGAACATTTTTACCAGGGTCTAAACACTGCTTGAATTTGCTAAAGGGATTTGTCACCAAAATAAATAAGGGAAATGTTTAAAAATCATGGCACATGGGTATTTTTAGGGAAAAATGCTTCCTTTTTGAAAAAAAAAAAACCCTATTTGAATCTTTTTGCATTTTTCATTTCCAAATGGCATTTTCCTTGAAGGATTGACCTAATTTATATTAAAAGAAAGAGATAAGAAAAAAAACTTTTAAATTGCTTCCAAATGATACTCAACATTTCATTTTCAGATGAAGAAAATGTTTTGAGCTGACTCAAACGATTTTTATTGTTGTTGTTTGTTTCATTAAAACCAAATGAAAACCTTCAAACTTCCCGTTTTGCTTTGCTTTGACTCTTGTAATTTTTTTTCCTCTGCATTTATTATGCTTGGCCCTGCTGCTGGAAAATGCAGTAATTCTCTGAAGTGAATCACCACTGGTGACCTCTTTGAAAATAGTTTTGGTGATACACCTCAAATATCTCCAATCTTTCACATCTTTCCTCAGGTCTGAGCATTTGTTAATTAAGCATTGCCACACTGTGCCAAGAGAAGAAAGCTATTACCATAAAATGGATGCAAGATTTTATGTGACCCTGTTGGAGATATCAGGACTGTCATTTTTTCCAAGCAAGGAGTAAAACTGAAATTCTTGGAGTGTTTCCTCCTCAAACCACAATAGGTGATTTTGCACCACTGTTGGGGTTGTCTGTCCATGTAAAGTGGTCAAGAATGCAGCCACAAATTACTATGGCTAAGAAATAATGATTTTTTTCCCCCCCCAATGGATAAATAACATTCTCCAAGCCAAAATGTTGCCTTGTCTGGGACTTTTCACAGAGCGTAATCAGGCTCTGGTGCAAAAATAATAATAATAAAAAACAACCCGGCTGAACTTTCTGTGGATGTGCATTGCAAACAAAACCACAGCTTTGCCTTCCCCACCCTTGCACCAAAACTATGTTGAGGTTTTGGAAAGTATATTCATATTTTCATTTTCACTTCTCCAAGGTAGGACAAGAAGTAGGTTGTGCTGAAATACCACAAAGGGCTGCCTGGACTGGGCAGGTTTCCAGCACGATTTTGCAGGGCTCAGGATGGCTCCTGGTGGTGAGTGGGTTTGGAGGTGGGGCCTTTCCCTTGAGCTGAAACCTTTCCCCAGCCTCTCTGTCCTAAGTGTAAAGATTGGATCTTGGCTGTGGATGACTGAGAATGGGTCTGGCTTATGGAGTCAAAGGGGGCAAAACAAAATCTTCATTCCTAAACTAAAATGGCAAAATCACAGAATATCCTGAGCTGGAAGGGACCCACAAGGGTCATCAGATCGGACTCCTGGCCTTGCCCAGGACAGCCCCAAGATCCCCACTGTGTGCCTGAGAGCATTTTCCAAACACTCCTTGTGTTCTGGCAGCCTTGGGGCCATGACCACTTCCCTGGAGAGACTGTTTCAGTGCCCAACCACCCTCTGGGTGAAGAACTAACATTTGTTCTGCCCTGGCCAAGTTTTTTTGAGGCTGCAAAATTTCTATTCTCATTGAAATCAAGGTAAATTTTACACCAAGCTTAAAACAAAGCAGAGGTGAGCCAACAGATAGGGACCAACAGCAGAGAGTCAGGCAGAATAAACCAAGATTATTTAATAGGAGAATTACAGTCTTCAATTTGCATTGTTCCTTTTCCCCAGCTCCAAGTTTTGCATAAAGCTGTCTTTGTTAAAACGTTGTGTTAGGCTATGGTCTCAGATTGGCAAAAAGGCCTTAATGCTGGGGTTTAATGCAGCACAAAAAACAAGGTATAGTCACTTTAAATGAAAATCAAGGGTAGGCAGCCTCCTGAGAGGCTCAAAGTTTAAACAAATTACAAGAAGTATTTCTCAGGTGAAATTGGAAAGGGTGCTCTGTGATGCAGAAGAGTGGCCATGAGTCGTCTGTGTTCACACCATCCTGGGTATTGTAAGAAGCTTTCTTGTGAAACTGTTTGCCAAACCAGAAGTCCTAAATTGAAATGTGTTGACAGAAGGAATCTTACTACTTATTTATAATTTGAATACATCTTGAGGCAGGTTATGAGATGATACGGGTAAGTCATGATCCACCCTCCTTCCTTCCTCCCTGTGTCCTGGTGCTCATTCCAGCACTGGCCAGGGCTCTCAGGGCGTCTGGTATTTTGGGTGCTGATGCTGAGTATTATCCTTTCACCCTGTGCTTCAGAGGGGAGAGAGGGTGCTGGGAACTTGGCAGGATCAGACCCTTCACCTCATGCAATCCTATGAACCCAAGGGAGCCCACACACGGATTTGTTCTGTAACACATAACAAACAACCTCGTTTTACTTAGAGGGAGGGAGATGAGCACTTTGAGCAAATGATGCATTAAATCAGGGCTGCCAACTGCACCTTGATGCGAGTGCTTTATGCCAAGATCTGTCTATCTATCTATATGATCTTTTATATTCCCAGCTCTTCCTGCTCATCTATCTATCCATCTCTCTCACTCCCTCCCTGTATGTATTTTCCTTATTTCAATCTCTTTCTGTCTATCTGTCAGTTACTCTATCTACTTATTTTGATGTCTGTCATCAGAATAACATCTGTTAGAGTGTTTTAACTGTGCTGGCAAAGGACACGTTACAATTCCCTTGACACAATTACAGTTTCATGGAAGTCAGGCCCTAGTTTACTTTGACTGAAATCAAGGGAAAACAGCAGTGGGGAAGCAGGTTTTATTGTCCAGGGGTCAGAGTCTGGAGATGGAGTATAGGGCTAGGATCTTGCCCTTGGTCTGCTGTGGGATTGTGTCATTGTTAACCCTCTTTTGCCCTCAAAATTTTCCTTCATTTCTTCTTTTTTCATTTCTACACTCTCCAGGCCTTTTGTCAGCACCATGAAGAGGTTTCTATTTTTTGTCCAGAAAACTGACGTATGGGCTCTTTGGCACATGTAGATGTGACACTCAGGGAGGGACATGGTTTTGTGGGAATGGCAGTCATTTGACTTGATGATTCTACAGGTGTTTTCCAACCTTTATGATTCTATGATCCCTAGGTACTACTGAGAGGAAATGACATGTTGTTTTCCCCCTACTCTGGTCTCATATGTGAAAGGTATTTCCATTTCTGTTTAAGGGCATCAGGTGTGGAGCGGTCATTTTGCATTTGCATTTGAGTGTGGGAAATTGTTTGTACTCTCTCATCTCCAACTATCAAATTTTTTATTCTTTATTTATGTTTTGCTTTCTGTCATTTGAAAGCAAATGAATCTGACCTTTTCTTTTCTCTTCCATCTCCTGTCTCTTTGTTGTCCCCATGTTTTACTCTCTGTATGTGGTAAAACACATGCTTAGCCTACTTGGATTGTGTTCCCATGTATTAATTTCTACAGCCTGCAGTGAGCCATGAAAACCCATCTGAGCTGGGAAATAACAGTAGCTGTGCATTGGCTGGTAAAGGCAGAGGAAGAGTTTCAATGTACACAAGGAAATCGAACCTCTGATTTGCATAAGACTAGACTGTGCTAATTTGTTGAGTGAATAGATAGGTGAGGAACAAAAACATGCCTTAAAGCGTGCATGGATAGTTACTGCAGAAACCAGTACCCAAAATGGGTCAGGTCCAAAAGGGAAGCTGTCAGAACCCACTGCCTGCTGCTGCTGGAGATGATCTTGATCAAAGGGTGAATAAAAAGCAAATATTCATCTGCTCCATGAAACCATAGTCCTTGGGTTTGAAAGGCATCAGGGAGCCACCTGCCACAAAAGGATGCTCCAGAAATGACAGCATACGCAGACAGAGATGTGTGTGGCATTATTCTAAGTTCCTACAAAACCTAGGATCATTTTTTTTTTCAGAGTTTGCAATCCATGTAAATCTCCCCAGAGTTTGTTAGAGAAGTTTTGCTAGAGAAGCCCAGAGTGAGACAGATGGGAACATGATCTCATTTCCTTTCCTTTCCCAGTGAAGTGCTTTCCACTATTGCAGACAAAACTTAAATTTCTCAAGGGAAATGAAATCAATGGAAGTCTCTGGGACTTTCCCTCTTTGTTACCTATGAAAGAGACAGACTTTAGGTCTGTACTCAAGAAACATGATCACATTTAGCAGTGGACAGAGAGAGATTTGATATTAGCCATCACATGAATGTACACACACTTATGAGATATATATGTGTGTGTAAGAGTGCATTTATGTGTGTGTATAATATATTTGTAAGTCCAGCTAAGTAGGTTTTCCATGTCCAATGAATACCTGTGATCCCCGGGATCAGACAGTTTGATGAAACACACTTTTGCTAAGCATTTGCTATTTTCTCCATCACTTTTATTTATTTTACTAACAATAAAGAGTGATCTAGGAGCAAGAAAGAAAATAATCATTTCTCAGTGCAAAAAAGCTCTAAAATAATAAATGCCAAGAGCTCGCTAAGATGAAAGTCCTGAAGTGGTTGTCCTGGAGGAAGGGAAGCTGCTTTGTGGAAGTGCAATAATATTTTCCTTGCCTTAAGACTATGAAGGCTTTTCTGTTCAAGGTTTCCCCCGGAGCTTTCGCAGGATACGGCCGTGTTATTGCACCTTTGATAGGGCACAGCCGGGCGATAGCTGCACTAGCAGGTGTGTTAGGGGCTGTAACAAAACTTTACAGTCAGGGCTTGTTTTCAGGAATCCGTTTGTATGTGTCTTTAATTATGTTTGATTTATGTACGAAGAGGTGGCAAGAGACCGCAGCAAACCTGCAGCAAACCCGTCCCTGCAGACGAGGTCCTGGGTGGCTCGGCAGCATTGCAGGGCTTCTAGCTGGAGGTTATGTGAGCCCCCCCAGGCTGCTTGATATTTCTGGGTCTGAGAGATTTTAGCTTGCTAGCAGCTGCTAACTTTTTCCCAAGGAAAAAAATTCTCAAGAAAGCTTTTTCTCAAAACAATCTTGGCAAACAACTATCTTTTCTCAAAACAATCTTTCTCCAGGTAGTGTTTTTCTGTTTCTCTAGTTTAACCGATGAGATTAGAGAGGGGCCATTCCTATTCACCAATCATGTTAAGTCTGTATAGAAATATCTATAAAAAGTAGTAAGGATTAAACAATAAGGCCTTTTTTCTATGCTCATTGCCTTCTGAAATATTTGGAGTCTCATCTTTCATCTCCTACAACATCAGGTATCAGTTGCCTTCGCTGCCTGCTTTTGGCTTGCTGCTGGCTGAAGACACTGGCGATGGCCCTCCCATTGTTACTGAAAGCTGTCTGAGCACCTTCAGATGCATGTGGTAAAGAGACCGCCTGACCTCTCTGTGGAGAGCAGAATGGAAGGAGGAACAATATTTTCCTAAAATAATAAAAAAAAAAATGCAGAAAATAACATGAGAAGAAACTTCATGGGTGAGGGAAGCGAATCCTTCGCTCCTCGAGGTGCCTGAAGACAGGTTCAGCTCTTTTCTTTACAGGTTGATGTTTGTCAGAACTTCTTAAAATCTCCTCTTTCAGTGATTAATACACTCACCATTAGAAATAATTTCTCATGTCTTGTCTGATGTCTCCTGGAAAAACAGAATACTTCATCATATCCCTAAACCACCAATTACTTATTAGTTAATGACAAGCTCAGGAGCTCACAAGTTGCCCCTCGGGCAAGCAGCCATTACCCGTTATGGAAAATAATGATCTGACTTTTGGATAACTGAAAAGGAGAGGATTAGAAGCCAGGAGCTTGATTTGTCAGGGAACTGCCAACAATTTCATAGCTGGGAAACACAGAGGAGGTATCTCCTTTGCTGGCAAACCACAGGGGAAAAATATGCAGCTTTCAAAGGGGTTCATGAACCTGGATACATCACTGGCATTGATGCTTTTCCACTGGGCATTGGCAGCCCTCTGACCTCCTACCCTATGGAATATCCAATGAGACCAGTGGGATACAAGCTCTGAATGTGAGTGTAGACCAAGTGAGAACTTGCATCTTCAACAGGAAGAACTATAAAACCTTGCCTGTCAACAGGTCAATGGGTACTGCTTTTGATTCTTCATAATCATTTACCAAATTCATTAGCCATGCACAAAAAGCTAATAGGCATCTTTGCCCTTGCAGATCCATTATATCCATAAGACAGACACAAGTGTCTGTTTTATAAGTGACTTTCCACATGGTCATGTTCTGTATATCCTGTCTGCCCAGGAGTTTCCAAGGAGAGGAGATCTGTCCATTTGTTTTTCTCCTGGATGTGGTGGTGTGTATTGTCCTCCTTCACATGATGTCAATGTGTGCAGGGGAAAAATGTAAATTGACAGAATTTAGTATATTGGTATCCTGTTGACAGTCTTTGGGATTCTTCAAAATAATTCCTTAATTAACTACTTCACTAATGAACATAAGAGGGCTCTGTATATTTGTAAACCCTTTTGTAGCATGTTCTGCAAAATTCCCTTCCAGTCCCTAGGAAAGTCCTGGATGACTCTGTATGGGAACCTGTGTCTCTGCATTGTCTGTTCCTGATTGAAGTGGGTCCCCTTCAAGGAGCATGAATCTGATTAAAATATTCCTTCACTGGATTTTCTGATTACACTTCTTAAAGGGAATTGTTTATCCTTTTTTGTGTGCTCTTGCTCTTCTTTTCTCAGCCTTTCTTTCCTCAGGAAGATTCTAGCAGGAAAGCTACTACTGAACTTACTGTGCAATCAAAGCGGCTGTGTATTTAGGGGAGTGTTTGGAGTAGGAATTTTGGGGGGTTAATTAGCTTCAGCACTAAATACCTGTGTAAGGATTTTGTTGCAAAGCTGTATCTGTGGTTGATGAATTGCAAGAGACAATGAGTTCATATGGCTCTGGCATACACCTACTCCATGCCTTATATCCTAGGATGCCTCAGTGTATGAAATGCCCAGATATCTGAGATCCTACTGCACTTTTTCTCCAAAAACATTCTGCTGACTCCAGCCCTCCCCAAGCTCTTGCTGCAGTACCCAGTTTGGCAGAGTCCTGCAAGCCATTTCTTAGGTCCTAATGACTGCACAGCCCTCATTTTGAAGGCTCCTCAGTATTTGCTTCAGGTATGCCAAAAAGAGAGGGCGCGGTGCAGGCTTTGGTGAGTTGGCACCCTCTGACTTGAGTCAGTATTTTCAAGACCTCATTTTTTGCAGATGGTGGAACCTGGAGCACTGGCTCTGCTCAAGGCCTTTTTTCTCCTTCCTCTCTTCCTTCAGGAGGCTGGTGCATGAGGGCAAAGGATGCTGGTGGGAGCCTTTGGGATGGTGACCATCTTGGTGACACAAATGAGGAAAAGGAAACAACACCCACATGGCAAGAAACACCCCGTGCTCCTCACAGCATTGGGATGGCCTCTTGGGGCATGCAATCATGGCCCTCATCTGTGGGTTTGAATTGTACCACTCTGCTGGGAGTTGTCCCCACTTTGCAAGCATGTCATGATAACTAGAGCTGTCTACACCTGTGTGGGGTTATCTTTAGCAATGCAGACTGTGAAACCAACAGCACTGAGAAGATACAGTGTCACTAATATGTATTAGTTATACGTTATAACTAATACTTCATAATAACTTATGATGGAACCTTCTTTGCTGTGAGACCTTAGGGGCAGTGGAGCAGGTATTACAGCAAAGTGAGGACTGTATCATATAGAGTGTTTAAGGCCAGGGATGTATTTATCCCACCTCGTTGGATTGCCCTACCCAACCTGCCTTTTCCTTCTTTGTAACCTTTCCTCACCTGAGATCACCCAGCTCCTGGTGACAACAGGTGGGGAGGCCATGCAGCCTGGCCTCTGACCAAGGTGGGGTTCTTCCACCTGCCCTGCCTCTACCACACACGACAAAGAGACTGCTGTTAGTTCACAAACACTTCCCCCACTCCTGATTTTTTAATCCTGAAGTAAACATGCTGCAGCTACAGGACGGGTGGTATGCAGACACTGGGCCAGGACTGGCTTCCACCATGGTGGTAGGAATGGGAATTCCACTGCAGGCTAAGGGGAAGGGAGAGCCCTCCAAGCTAATATGATGTGGGAGGTCTAATTCCTACCATCACAGACCTGATTTGTAGGCAACAGATTATTTCACTGGCTTTCACGATGGTTTTTATATCTTAGGATTTTTTTTTTGGTGTTTTTTTTTACATGAAAGCAGGAGTGTGTGGATTTTGCAGGTAAATTATAATGAAAGCTGATGGGTGCTTGTGTAGGCTTGTAGAGGGTTTGTGCACAGAAAGCAAGCAGGGGCTGGAGGGAATAGCTGAGTGCCCAGGGAAGGTTTAATTAGCATATAGCGAAAAATCTAAAGGTTGTACAGAGCCCCAGTTCGGTGAAAGACAAAAACTCACTGTTCTCAGAACATACCTCAGCAGCAAGCCCTGTCACACCTGATGCAATGCTTCCCTCTTGGGCCACCCACCTCCAAGACATGATTATGCAGTGAGAAAGGAGCAGCACTTTGCACTTTCTGTTATCATGGTCCTTCTTAATTATACATGCGTAAGTGTTCAGACATGGCCACAATGAGCATGGTACACATCCAGGGGAAGTGAGATTCATCTGAGAATCTCCTACTGGTTGGCAAGCGTTTATTAACTCAGGCTCCCAACACCCCCGTGAGGAAAAATGTGTCGAAACCCATTTTCGGTACTAATTTAAAAGAACAACAAACTTAAGCAAGAAAAGTGATTTGCTCAAAGCCAAAGAGCAGGTTGGTGTGAAAGAGCTTGCCTTAAAAATCCAGAATAAGGGATTTTGCCCTTTGTCTCTTCAAATGAGGCCATGTTCCCACGTTGCTTTGTGTTTCTACAGAAACTACAACAGGGGGGTCCCGGTTCGTGACTCAGGGGCTTGGTTCCAGTCCAGAGAGCCATGTTTCCATGATTACTCCTGCTTTATGTAAAATGGCCCTTGTACAGGCTCATCTTGCTGAGCTTTTTGGCGCTGTTCCTGGGCTTGACTGCTACCATAGGGTAGGACTGCAGGATCACATTTCCATTTTGTAAGGAGACACGCTTTCTCAGGATGTGTGGAAGCCTGCTTAATTTCAATAAGAAGTCTGCTTGAAACAGAAATGCAAGCCTAGATCTATTGAATTATTATTATTATTATTAATTACAGTAGCGCATCTAATTCCTAATTAGCAATCAGATCTACTAGGAAAAAACAACTGTCATTCACAATCTCAGGTCTAGATCCACCACTGCTTAACTTCTAATTATGTGCTAACACACACGACTTTTATTGGGAAGCCATAAGTTGGGAACAAAACTGGCTTTGCAGACCTTGGCTGACATCTTTGCAGTGCAACACCCTTCCTCTGGCATCCCAGGGAAAAGCTGTTCCCCATGCAAGGAGAAGCTCCTTGTGAGAACTGGCAGTCCCATGAATGCTTCATATTGCAGGATCAAGGCTCCTATTAATGACAAGGCTTGACAGTGGGGTGAGACCTACAAAGAGAGGGAGAAGGAGGTGCTGAGGGTGCCTTGTGATTATGTGGTTGGCGTGTGTTTCTCCTCCATACAAGGAAAAGGGAAAGAAAACCAGCTAGACTACAACAGGCATTGTTGTGCAGCATCCAGGCTGCAGCCTCAGTCATGGCCTCACTTGGAAACCCCTGTAAAGTTTTAGCAACATCTGTTCCTCCATGAACAGTGATATTTTATGCATAGAAACTCGGTTTCACCTCTGTCTCCTACCCTATTCTTTTTTTGTGTGTATGCTGATTCCGTCCTTTTTCTTCCTCTTTTTTTGGTGGTTGCCTAGTACCTTGCAGTTGCATTCTGCCTTATCTGATTGTGCCTAGTTACAATCTTTCTCTGTGTGCCGAGGGCAACCCACCATAAGAACATATGGAATATTTTAGTGTGCATTGTTGGGGTTTTTTTTCTCCTCCTGTTTTTTTAAAAAATTTTAAATAGGCTTTGGTTTTATTCCCAGCATAATTTTGTTGCCACTATGATTGTCTTTTGTCTCTCATAAAAGCTTGACATCCACAGCCTGTGAGGTATGAAAAGAATCAGGTGAACCGAGGAAGGATGGGAAGGTTTGAAGACTTTGGGACTCTCTTCAGCTTAAAAAAAACAAACCAATCCAAAACCCTTGCATTATGAGCAGGATTCAACTCTTCTTCCTTCTGTCATCTGACTGAAAAACCTGTGTTTAGTTCATGTAACATCCAAACTGCCTTTCCAAGGTGCCTACATTTCTCCTGTGAGTAGAGAAAGCCTCCAAAACACTGCCTCTGAAATTCAGGCTATGACATAGATACAAGAAACCACACATGTAGCATGCTCTTCCAGTTTTGTTTTGCCATGCTGGCTTTGCTGGATGGGACAAAAAGGGAAAGTCAGTGACACCTCTACACTCTTCCCTGAGCAGTGACAAAGGAAAACACGCTGCTTTTGGCACAGCATGACGCACAGCTAAATGAGGGCTGTTGGACCGACTGTCGCTGGGCTCTTGGCAAGGTCTGCTCTTCCATGGGGGTGCAGAGCAGCGTTCCACACCTGTGGTGTTATCAAGGGGTGTTGGTCATGTTGCTTTCCATAAGCTTCCTTTCTGATGGAAATTTGGCTCATGAGACGATGCTGTGTGGCGCGATGTGTGTGTGTGTGTCTGTGTGTCTGTCTGCCTGGTAACTCTGGAAGCCATTAGCCAAATTCAATCCCATCTAACAGCAGGACTGTAGATGTGAAGATATGCAGCTCCTGTAAGCTCCTAGAAAACAGTAGAGTTCTGGAGCTGGAGATTTTGTTGAGAGAAAGACAATGATGTTAGGTCCACCCTTGTTAGACATTAGAGAATCCATACCGGAAGGATATTTTGAGTGTCCTACCTGCAGGGACAGCTTTAATGGGTTTATGCCCTATCAGATACCATAAAAATCACTCCCTGCTTCTGTTTTCTCTGTGGCACCTATTAAGGTGCCACATGCAAACACACATGATCACAAACACATGCAGAAGCTTTCTCTTCTCTTCTCTTCTCTTCTCTTCTCTTCTCTTCTCTTCTCTTCTCTTCTCTTCTCTTCTCTTCTCTTCTCTTCTCTTCTCTTCTCTTCTCTTCTCTTCTCTTCTCTTCTCTTCTCTTCTCTTCTCTTCTCTTCTCTTCTCTTCTCTTCTCCTTCCTTTCTTTCTTCCTTTCTTTCTTCCTTTCTTTCTTTCTTTCTTCCTTTCTTTCTTTCTTCCTTCCTTTCTTCCTTTCTTTGTTTCTTCCTTCCTTCCTTTCTTTCTTCCTTTCTTTCTTCCTTTCTATCTTTCTTTCTTTCTTTCTTTTCTTTCTTTCTTTCTTTCTTTCTTTCTTTCTTTCTTTCTTTCTTTCTTTCTTTCTTTCTTTCTTTCTCTCTCTTATTATCTCTCTTTCTCTCTTTTTTTTAACTAATAAGGGTGTTCCTGTGTCAACCTTAGTGATAGCCTGTTAGAAGTCAACTAACCAGCAGATAAAAATCACTTGGACACGAGCTCCATGAGGCTTGCTGTCCACCTACTACTTTTTCCCTCTCAAATGCTTGGAAAGGGAGTTCCAGAAGGTGTAAGAAACAGTTATTAGCTTATTATTTGAGGTAAATCTAATCAGCAGGCGATCTGTCATAATGACATTTCTCCAAATATAAAAGGAAAAAAAGCCTGGGGACATGTAAGTGATAAGTTTCCCACCCAAGACAAACCAAGGTGAGCCTATTGGGTCAGAGTGTGACTGACCACTGTGGCTGTACCCTGTCACATATCTTGCAAGGAAGCTCACATCTTCTTGTGGGTAGGTTAGTGCTGTTTCTCATTATTAATATGGCTCTGTAGGTGTGCCAGGCCCTTTCCAGACTAATTAAATAAAAGGTCTCTGCCCCAAGGAACTAACCCAGCAAGGGATGACAATAAACAACAAGAGGAAGAGAGTTACGCAAGTGAAAGATTATGAGATACATCTCATGTTGTACCAGTATGTTGGGCCAAATCCTCAAGTAATTACATAAAGCCCAATTTTGCCAAGTTGTTCATTGTTAAGTTGTTCCACCCTCATGTAAGAAATCCTATTGAATTCACTTAATGAGAAAAAAAATACAGAGTTGTACTCAGAGGAGAACGATCACACCTGCAGCTCAAGAAAGTGGATCTGGTTGTGGGGAAAGGTTTATTAGAAGATAAAGAGTACAACTGAGCTTTAAGCTGTTATCTGGGTGACACATGGATATTTGATTTTATTAAGCATTGCAACAAGGTGGAACGACGTACTCGGATTCCCTTGAAATTAATTATTTTCAGATTCAGTCGTTATGATTGGATGTTACAAGGGACTTAGGAATAAATGGGAGACAAGTGCCTTGAGAATCTAGCTTCATATCTTTAAAACAGGATCTTCTGCATCAGCTATCAATTCCCATCTCTCCCTCAGAAAGACCTTGTCTGAGAGGTTCCCTCCTTCATGAAGCCACAATGACTCACACTTACAGTTGACATTCAAGGAACAAAGAAGTCTTCAGCATCTATCTTGATGTTCATTTGGGCCAAGACGGCAAGTCCCAATCTGCTTTGCTTTCAGCTTGGAAGAGAGAGGGGCTGATGCTGAAAAGATCAAAGCAGGTCCAGACTCCCCTGACGTTATTCTGCTTAAATGTAGGGTTTGGGGATGATTCCCAGCTCTAGTTTCAGGAAAATCACCTACCTTTCAGCTGTGAGTCTTGGTCTTTTAAAGAAGCAAATGGTCCTGTATGAAAGGAATCTAGGTCTATGGCAAATAACAGCTCTGGTGTTGGGAGATCTTTTTTTTTTTTTTCCCACTGGATCTAGGCCATAGGCAGCTGAAATACAATTCCGAGAAGTGGGCAAACAACTGCAGGGAGGGAATAGTTGGGAGTGGGACTGTGTTCAGGTACGTAGGTTGAAGGCAAAGGAAATTTTGTGTATGTTGGCTCTGAAACCATGTGAGGTAGAGGGTGGTACAGAGAAAAACTCAGACGGTAGCTCACCTCCCTCTTCCCCTGGGGGCAAATGCCTTATTTTCAGTTAGGAATGGATACATAATAAAGGAGCCAGCTCTGTTGCCGTCATGATGCAGAACCTGGCGGTGCCTGTTTCAGAATGCTGGCTTAAGCATAAACAATACCACATGAGAACAGGGAGAATGATGATGGACCCAAAATTTGTTAAACTACTTGCAGAGTACACATTTTGCCTGTGCTCTGACAGTCGGGGCTCTCACAGCACTTCCCAAGCCCCATGTGCTCCTAGGAGACTTTCTGCCCTCAATGAGCAGAATGCTGAGACTCTGTTGTTCCCATTTGGACAAGGTCAGCTCACAGGGCAGAAAGGGCAGGACATCAGGGATCCTATCAAGAACCTCCAGGTTATGTGGTACCCTGTGAACACTAGGGTCTTGCATTTGTCAGTCCACTGTCACCACTTGTCCCAGCTCCCGACCAGTGCTGTCCAGCCAATCCAGCACTGACAGGGTATGCATCCCAGGAAGCACAGATGGATGTCTGCTCAGCACCATCAAGGACTTGAGCTACCCCAAGCTCCTGTCTGTGCTGCCAGAAATGAAATAACCCGGTGGCTCAGGCAGGGGACTCGAAAGGGAAACTGATACAGAACAGTTAATACAACACCAGTCCTTTACACTGAGGATGAGCCAGTCACTTCTGAGCAACATAAGAAATCCACTCCAGCTGAAAAGCATATGTTTCTTTTCTCTTTACAGCAAAGCTCCCATTTCAGGCACAGGTATTATTTGTTTCTCGAAATCCTCTTTCCCTGTGTCTGCTTCGCTGACCTGATCATCTGAGAGCCCTGAGAGTGGTAGTTATCCCTTCCTACTATTGTTTGCTCTCCAGACCAGTTTGGAAGTGCTGTGTGCATGTGTGTTTGCTTTGTTTCTCTTGCTAGTTGTTGCTGCCGTTTTTTCCTTTTCCTTTCTCTGGGCTTAGATGTACACAAATACAACAAAGAAATCAGAAGCGGGAGAACTGTGGCATGCAAATCTGTCAGTGTGCTATTCAATTAGTGTATTGTTACAAGTGAAACACTAGCAGCCTGGTGAGAAAAAGGAAGTGCCAGGTGCTAAAAGGACAACCAGACGGTTCTTGGTGTAGCATACCAGACAGGTTTTTCTGTCTTCAAGAAGTTTACTTGTTCTTTCTCACATACAGATGAGTAAAACTAGAGGGCATCTCTTGATTCTCCAAGTTGTATCCCTTCTCTCTTTTAAACTCTTCCATAAGATAAAAATGGTTCATGTGGAAGGAAGTTTGTTGGTGTGCTTTTGCTCTCATTGCACTAACTGGAAGTTTTTCAGGTCTTTCACCCTAGTCTTTCTTCCACCAGCCGATGTTTATTTCATTTCGGTTTACGCCATTTATTGTGCTCATGCTGTCTTTTAGTTTAAATAGATATTTTTTCTCCCTATTTGCTGTCCTGATGTATTTATATATAAATCAGCACTGTTGTCCCAGTTCTTGGTTTGTTCATCTAAACAAGCCAAGATGTATCTACTTTTGCTGGGTTGTGTGTTCACCGTTTCCTGACACATCTCAGCACTGTAGCTTTGTTCTGTGAGTTCATCTCTCCTAAATACAGGTAACCAGGGTCTGTTTTGTTGCTTTGGAGGTTGTCCTCTGTGTGTTTTGTGCAGACCAAGACAGGAATTCCCCTCTCCTTATGGGAAATACTTTATGAGGCACATTTTTGGCAGCCATGTCAGTTGCCCTCTTTGAATGCTTGATCCAATTCTATTTAACACTGTATGAATGATCTGTATGAGGGCACCGAGTGCATCTACAGTAAGTTCACAGATGACACTAAGCTGGGTGGGAGTGCTGCTCAGCTGGAGGGTGGAAAGGCTCTGCAGAGGGATCTGAACAGGCTGAACCCATGGGCTGAGGACAATTGGATGAGGTTCAACAAGGCAAAGTGGAAGGTCCTGCCCTTAGGTCACAACAACCCACTGCAGTGCCACAGGCTTGGGGAAGAGTGTCTGAACAGCACCTGGAGATGTTGGTTGACAGCTGGATGAGCCAGCTGTGCACAGGTGGCCAAGAAGCCAAAGGACATTCTGGCTTGGATCAAAAATAGTGTGGCGAGCAGGACCAGGGCAATGATTGTCCCCCTGAACTCCACACTGGAGAGAACACACCTGAAGTTCTGTGTTCAGTTTTGGGCTCCTGGATTAGATGAACTTTAGAGGTCTCTTCCAAGATAAACTATTCTATAAGTCTATAAAGAAAAATATTGAGGTGCTGGAGTGTGTCCAGAGAAGGAAAAATAAGCTGGTGAAGGGTCTAGAGAGTAAGTCAAACGAGGAGCAGCTAAGGGAACTGAGGTTATTTACTCTGGAAAAAAGGAAAATTAAGGGGACCATATTGCCTTCTACAACTTCTACCTGGAAGGAGGCTGTAGTTAGGTGGGGGTTGATTTTTCTCCTAAATAACAAGTGTCAGGACAAGAGGAAATGGCCTCAAGATGTGCCAGTGAAGGTTTACATTGAATGTGAGGAAAAATGTCTTCACCAGTGTCTTCAGCACTTGAATTATTTCCCCAGGCAAGCACTGGAGTTGCCATTCCTGGAGGAATTTAAAAGACATGTTGATGTAGCATGTGACGATATGATTAAGTGGTGCCCTTGGCAGTGCTGGCTTAATGATTCGACCTGATGATTTAAAAGATCTCTTCCAAACTAAATGATTCTATGATTCTATGATCCATGCATCCCACTTTTCAGAAATAAATTCTGTCCCCAAATTGATTTCTGAAGAACTGCAGTCATAGCTTCCTTCCAGCTCAGTACTTCCTCTCTCAATATCACCTGTTGTAATTTCTGATGTAGTGACTCCGCTTTCCATCATAAAATTCCTGTCCTGATCTCCATATTCTACCATTCAATAATTTCTCATGAGGTATCATATCAAATGCTTTACTGAAGTCCAGAGAGATTAGACCTGCTACATTTTCTTCTTTAGAAAATCAGTGTTCTATCAAAGCAAATTATTAGGTCAATTGAGAATGATCTATTTGTTCTAGCAAAAAAGCACGTGTTTTGTTGCAATTTTCATTTGTATCCATGCCTTTAATTTTATTCTTTATTGCTGATTATGTTCCATAATCTGACATTTTGCTGATACCAGCCCACATCTTCTGGTTTAATTCATTCAACTTAAGACTTTGTAGACCTTTTAAACTTATTTACAGTCAGATTTTGTGCCTATATTTAGACAAGTAAATAAAATAGTCTGGGGTTCATTCTCTGATCCCAAAAAATCATGGCAGGGCAAGGCTTGAGATGGTACACTTACATTTTAAAATCTAACTTCCCACCAAAAAAGCTGTCCCATGGGTACTCTGTACTGGGAATGACGCACATGACGTCTTCTCAACCACGCCTCAGCATGTCAGGTGCCACAGGACAAAACTTGCTAGGGACAGAGCTAAGAGCAGGGCAGTCACATGCCCCGGCATTGTTTAATATGCTAGTTTAGGCAAAACTGATGATTCTTTCTGTCTTTTCTCAGACCTCTGCAGGGAGATTGTTTAGTTTTCCCTTAAGCCATTGGCAATTTCGAGAAAATGCTTCATACTCCCATCCCTCTTTTCCATTAGGCTTTATGCCTCTAAGCCTGTGTTCAGCATTCCCATCCTTTACTGGAAACTTTTGTGATTTGTTTGAATTTCCTTTGCAAATTCTAAGTAGGTTTGACTTGTGGCAATTCTTCCACTCGATGCCTTTGTTCCAGCCATCGTATTTCAACCATTAAAAATTTCAGTGTCTAGTTTGGGATGGGGGTGAACCTGTCTCTCTCCAGAGTCTATGGATGACCTGAAGCACCCATCTCCATCCTGATCCCTTAGAAACTGGGGAAGAAGAATATCATCTTATTTTTAAACAACTCTCTCTTTATTTGCTTGCTCTTATTCTCACTACAATGAACCACTAACAAGAAAATGGAATGCTTTAGGTGAGTTCTTCAATCCAGAGGCAGCTTTATTGGATCAATGGTGATTTTCACTGGCTGAGGCCTGTGCCCACAGCTTTCCCTGGAGAACTAGGATGAGAAAGGTTCGATGCCATATTTTTCCTGCACAAGTCAGACACAAACGGGATTGTTGCTCCCATGTACAGATTTTTTTCCCTTCCCCACCCCTGTGACGTGAAGCATAAGGCAGCACATTTCAGCTACTTTTTGGATAGAGGCAATAATTTCTTAATTTGCCCTGAAGGGGCACGCGCATAAATGGGGAGGAAAAAAATTAAGAGCTTGTGGAATTGATTGGAGGAGAGATGCATCTTGTTCAAACTAGAAGTGAAAATATATTCCAAAGGAGAAATCATTAGCATTTTCATTAAATGCCAAAGAGTGTGACTATTAGACCTACCTCAGGCAACCCTGAGGTTGAAAACTTTTCAACAAGATTTAATTGATCCAGATGGATTGAGGTTGTTTTTGTTTTTACCCCTTCCACCCTTCTACCCCCTGCTTAAATCTCTGTACTCCATCACCTGTGAGAAAACCCCAAACCGAACCAAATTAAAATAAATAAACAATGCCTTCAGCCCACGCCCTGGAATGAAAACTGCAGTGTAATATGAAATGTGTCCTGATCGTCTTGTTGTGGAGCCTGGTGACTCACAAACTGCTACAATTGGGGTTAGATAAAATAAAGGTATTATAATTAAGGAGGCAGCAGGAGGATGTTAACTGGGGAGTCAGAGGGAGGCAGGCCTATTACAGACCTGGCAGCCCTGCCAGGGATGTGTGGACACACGACTCTGCTGTGGGATTTGTAGCAGAGGGTCTGCTTAAAAAGACACAACAGGGCCCAGCTTGGCTGAGCTACTCCAGCATACCAGGAGGAGGGGGAACAATACCAACAATACCAACAATACCAACAGCTCCTGTTTGGTCTTCTGTGGGTATCCCCCAAAAATGCACAGTCCCCACCTTCTGTGAAGATGAGTGGTGCGGGGCTCACCTGCCAGTCCTGGTTAAGGGAAGTCGTGGAAACATTGTTTGAGTTGTTGAGGATTTGGCATTATTTCTGAGTAGGATTTTGATGCCAAACGTTGACATAGGGCCCTCTTTCCCATGAAGACAAATTTGAATCAGCCCTCTGAACCCAGCACAAACTCACCTCTGGTGACTATAAGTAGGCACATCCTCCAGAGCAGTGGGGAGCAAGTTTACTACTGATGGGAAAGAAGACAACAGATTGGTGGCACATGACTGTTAGGTTTAGACTATGTACTTGGCACAGAAGCAGTAATATTTTAACCTGCTGGATACAAGATCATGCAGTATGTAGGCAGACTGCGCCTTCCAACACTTACCATACCAGTAGAGATCCTCATGTTTTCAGTTAGGCTTTTTGGCTCTTAGATTCCTGAAGAAAAATGACTGAAGAAATAATTCTGTTAAAATCTCCTGTGTACTTCCCATCTTGCTTCCAGCACCTTGAGTGAGCTGGCCTCAAAGTCCCAAAGCCAGGCGGATGGAATGATGGTGTGCCACGTGACAACATGCCAGAGCAGGGCCACAAATGATCTATGGCCAGTGCAAATGCTTCTTATGTAAGCCCATGCAAGCCATTTGCCTGGGTGAAGAGCACCTGATGCTTCTGTTTAGGATGGCTTAATAGCTCCAGTAATTATCCAAAGGAGCCCTGAACACTCTCATGATTAAATATCAGGTTAGAACTGGACCTGAGATGAAATCTGTGAAAATACAGTCATGTTTGGAAAGGAGTCATCCAGGGCTGTGACTGTGGTATCAGGGTTTCTTGGAAGGAAAAGTGTGATGATTTCTCTAGCAAAAACAATAAATTGGGGTATTGGTAGGATGTTCTGTATTATTCCCCAGGCTGGAGTTTTGCCAGGAGATAATAATTTAAGTGTCTGAATGCAAGGCTTCAGTGATGGAGTTCGTAGCTGGTTGAGCCTGAAGCTTGCTCTAAAACTTCACCTGGATTCAGCCACGTGTGACCCTGTTTCCTCATACTTCTCTGTCCATCAGCATCTGCCTGTTGTCACTCATCTGTCACTTACACTGGAAATGCCCTGGGGCTGGTATCCCCTCTTTGTTCAGAGCTTGTGCTGCCTCTTGCACAATGAGCCCTGTGGTAACACGGCCAAACAACAATTGCTAAGGGTGAAAGATCGCCAGGTTACAGATGGCAAAACCAGTCCTCAGGACTGGCTGTGTAATAGAATAACAACAACAAATTCATAATAATAATGGCAGGAGTAATGAATGGTTATATTCAAATGTTAGCTAGCTGGAGCTCGCCACTCGCTTCTTCTGCAGTTACAATAAAATTTATTCTCCTTGCTGAACATGTATTTGCCTGCCTTGTCAATGTGCTAATTCTGCTCCTCACAGTTTTTCTATTTGCTTTGCTGTATCTTTCTCAATTAAAAGAAAAAAAGAAAAAGAAAAAGAAGAAATAAAAATCAAATTGCATGGCATCAAAGAGCTACATCAGGAGGTCATTGCATCAAATGCTGCCGCTAGTTTAATAAAGGAACTGACTAATATACTCATTAGTGGTGCTCATTGCTAATGCCCGATCAGATAATGAAATTGAAATATCATGTTTTAGGGTGTAATCAGGATCGCTGCAGGTGCTGGGATGGAATTGCCCCATAGGTACAGCATTACACAGTTAACTAGGTGTGTGACTTGACAGGGTGTTTCAGCTTCCCAGGCCCGCGGGTAGGAAGAGATGAGCAGGACTGTCAGCGTAGCTAGTGAGAATGGGGAATTGGGTTGGAAACGGGAAGAAAACTGAGGTGACCTGGGTTAAAGTGGATTGAGGCAGCTGGGAGCAAATGGCAAATGTCAAGGCACATAGGGGACCAGGTGGATGTGTGGAGATGCAGTGCTGGCCCTTTGGGAGGACACACCACTCTGTCTGCAGATGAGGAGCTCCTTGGGTTGGCTGGTGGGTGTGTGCAGATAAAGGCACTGAAGCAGGACTCCTGGGAACATCAAAGGCTTCACTGCCTCCCTGGCATTTAAAAAGTAGAGAAGAAAAGGACAGTGTGGATGCAAAATCCCCATGTGTGGAATTGGAGCTGGGGGTCCTGCTAGACCACCCCTCGGTGGGGATACCAGGCTGCTTTTATCCCTGCCTCTGAATTGCCAAGCTCTTGGCTAGCAGGCAGTAGCAAGAAGGGATGGTCTTTGCTTCCCTGGGTCTAGAGCATCACCTACACAAGGCTTTTAATCCCCAGTGTCTCAGAGAAGGTGCAATAGCAGTCTCATTGTCCAGGGATGACAGACAAACATGCCACAAGCCTTGCCACCAGCTTTTTCTTCCCCAGCGCAAACACTTTGTCTTCTAAGTTTTCCAGTAAGTGGCTAAGTCCATAGAATTTTGCAGCACTCTTTTTTGAATTGCATTTTTTAAAATAGAAAAAATGAAAACGCATAAAAATATTCAAACCCAGCCCCAGTCTAATCAATGCTACCAGACTTTGGGTAAACCGGGCTGAATGACAAGAGTTTTCCAGAGGAATTTGTTCTGTATGGAAGTTAACATTAAACACTTTTCTTCATTGCCAGATGATTTAATACTTGATGAGCCAATGAAAGACTTCAGAGACGCTCAAATTACTTCCTAAGTTGCTCACAGAATATGTTCTGCTGAGACAACACCAGGCTAGAGACTTCAGTGGGATTAACAGTAAAACAAAGTTTTGTTTTACTAGAGCATTTTAGATTCTCTTCCAATCTTTTTTTCTTTTTATTTTTTTCTCCCTCCTGCTCCTAACTAATTAATAATAAAATTTTACATGTCAATAACAACATTTCCTGGCTAGTGTCTCTCAACACTTTCTATTTATCCTCTTCCTTCAGCTTCCAAAAACTCCCTCCTTCCACATTTTTTTTATGTTCTATCCTGGAAAGACAGTTCATATGCTTTCAGAAGAAGCAGTGAGCTCACCTAGTACTTATACATCTACTGTCAAGAAGAGAGATAAAAGAGGTGGGGAAGAGGAAAATGAATGTCGCTTTCTTGGGTTTCTCAGAGAAAAGATCTTTGCTTAACTCCAGGAGAGGGCTCAGGGCTGTGAGTTTTCTGGGAAGGGAGATGTGCTCTTGCTGCGCAGAATATGGTACCAGTCCTATCCTAGAGGGAGACCGGATTTAAAACATTTCATTTTTTCATCTTTTCCCCTTGGCATTCTCTATTGGCTAATTTAGGCAGGACCCTGACCGTGTGCAGACAGACTGCTCTGAAACCTGTTTTTAGGTGGATTCTACAGGGAGATCCATGGGAATCAGGTCCCTATATAATTACACTGAAACACCTAAAGCTATGGCTGTGTTGATAAATTAAAGAGGGCCAGGGCTCAAGCCCAGGAACTGGCACATGATCTCCCAAACTATCCAACCTTTAGCATGGTCCCTGGTGATGGTTTTGTCCTGTTCCAACTAGCACTCTCCCAGACAATGCCTGGGCGTGGTCCAGGGACAGCCTGGGCCAAGGAGCATCACCACAGGCAATTCAGATGCAGCCCCCCAGTTTTGGAAGGAAAGGCACTTATCAGCATGGACGCAAACTGGTCTGTGCCAATTGGCCTCTGGGCCAGAGAACAGCCCCATGCATGTCTTATTTACTAGAATAGATGAAGTTAAATGCTTCCAAGAATGTAACCTGAGATGCTGAATAGGGATTTGGGAGTGTGGATGGGATCATAGCACCGGAAAAAAAAAAAATAAAAGAGAGGATAAAAGTGGTGATCGATTTTTCCAAATATTAATCAGTTCCTTCCTATGTGCACAGTTTTGTTTCCAGAAATCCTAAAAGGGACCAGATTTCTTACTGCCCTTTTCTCCTGCTGCTGTTTTCTTGTACGATCATAATCCACTTGTGGTCCCTTCCCAGATAAAACAGTATGAAAGTCACGAAGGTGACAATTAGGGTAGCGAGCCAGGGTTATTTAATACTGGAATAGAAGTGTATTTTTTCTACCCAGAACAAGGTGTTCTGGTGTTTTCCTTCAGGCTCTTGTCAGGAGTGTTTGATGCCTCTGTCATAACTTGGTGAAACAAGATTTTTCACTCCCTCCAATCTGCTGCAGTGCAATATTGGGTGGAAGGCCAGAATAAGACTTCAGTGGTGCTGGTGAAAATAAATCTAGGGAGATGACACTGCTCCATTCTCACAGCATGAAATGGAAGTTGGTATACTGGCATCCCTTGCCATGAGCACTCAACTTCCTGGGTGAACATGGAGCCTGTGTTTGTGCAGCACCTCATGGAGGGGTGTCCTTGTCCGCAGGCAGCTCATCAAGCAACGTGACACCACAAGCACTGAACCCCACAGAGCACCCACATGCATCAAACTGGGGATCTGTGTTCAAAACCCTTTGCTGCAATCATCTTGACATTAACCTTTAGGGGAGTTTCTCAGCCCACTGGTAATTTGCTGAATTGGACCAAAGAGTAGAAAAGAAAGAAGGAAAAAAAAGAAGCTTTAAAATTCTGAGTTTGGAACTTATTTTGACTTAATCCACTCAGATTTCTGCCCATATAGAATTTAAGTTTCTTGGATTAGAAATTAGGTGTCTATTATACATACACATGTGGTGTGTGTGTGTATTAGAAACAGAAGTGTGTGCAATAGATATGTGTGTGTATTCTTTATCACGAGGTGGATACATCATGTTGTAATCTCTGATTCCTGGGGCAGTGGAGAGCCTGTTTAAAACCATGGTCCTGCTGGGCTGAGACCTATGGCTGCTCATGATGAGTGCCCAGGTGTCAGCACTCATCTGGCCCAAGGGCTGAAGGATCAGCCTCACAGCCTCTTCTCAGGATCCTGCTTCCTCATGGGCATTTCTCCCTGCTGTGTGTTACCAGGATGTCTGGAGGAAAGTCCCCACTCCTGGAGGTGACATGGTTAAGGCTGAAGAACAAGAGAGTGGCAGAGCTTAGCTAAGCCCAGCCTGATGGAGTTATCAGTTGTGATCTTAACTAGAAGGTCCTTTTTCTGCTCACTTACCCTTGCACACGCACATAATTGCAGTGTGAATTCATAATATAAACCATGATGTAATAGACACCAACTCAACTCAACTTAATTACTGTACAAATGAACAACAACTTAAATCACAAGCAGAGTCCCATTAAAAGTAATCAGATCCTGGGTGGGGAGATGGTTAAAGGTGGTGTTTGAACTCCAAAGAAAAATATGCTCTTGTTTGGACATAATTTGATTTTTTTTATTGTTATTTTTTTCTTCTACAGTGTATTTTTGCTCTCTCTCTCTCTCCCTGGCTCTCTCTCACTTTAATTTTTTCAACCTTTTCCTGATAAACCAAACTAGTCTAGACATATCTTTTGAGAGCAAATGTTCTCTAAGCTATGTTCATTCCTTGTGAGTTTGTACGTTAATCATTAAATATAATTAATTAGAACATCTTGTAATTAACTTGGAAAGCAAAATTATACAAGGGAATGAGTTTGCAACCACATCACATTTGAAATAAAAATAAAACTTAGACTAAAAGGAATAACTGCTCTTTGGAATTAGATGAGTAACAATGTTGGATTGGCTCCCCCGAAGCTGTAATGTTGGCTCTGAACTCATTCACATATATATATATATATATATATATATATATATATATATATAATCCATATTTCACATTGATACATTCCCTCACACTCATACAAGTGTGCACACACCCTTGTGCCACAGTCCAGAGTTAGCCCACTACAGGGATGCCTTAACTACCCCTCTGCCTGCTTGTGCCTCTGCACTGTGGAGGGACTCAGCAAATACACCATCCAACAGCCTTAGGGCTGCTTTCACTTGCCCTGACTAGTTCAGATGGCCCTTTGGGTGTGATACTGGCTGGAAATTGTGGCATTTCATGGCAGGCTTTGCTGCCAAGGCAGGTGAGAGCTGGCAGAGGCCGGCAGACAGCTGACCATGGATCTATCCCCCAGCTGGAGATTCCTGGTCCAAAGGAATCCTCACATACCTGCTGGGACCCATTCCCAAGTCCACCAGTTCTCCAAAAAGGTGGACCTGTGGAGCACAGCTTATGAACCCCCTTAGGTCTGGTTCAACAAAAGGAGGAATCTCTTCTTGCCAAATAATTGTTCTTATGAAAAGTTGAATACCGCAGTTATTTCCTAGTGAGTGCAAAGAGTTCTGCCATCCTTGCTCGACTGAATAATTTGGAGATGTCCTTGAGACAGAAACTCCACTGTGCTCAATACAAACACATCTGCTCATGGCTGCTGCAGCATCTCACAGTGAAATGCTGGGCCTGGGGCCTTTGGGTCAAGAAGACCGTGAAGTCTGCAGGGACAGCACTCCTGGGGATTCCTCAGTTGACTTCCTGGAAAGTGTCAGGGAGACTTGAAGTGACTGTACAGCAGCTCCTGGTGCTTTGCTGGGCTCTGCCACTTGCTCTCCATATGGCCTGGGGCGTGTCATTTCACCTCTGGCTTCCTTTCCTCTCTGTCCTTGCTGAGATCATCCTCCCTCTACATATTGGACTGCTGGCCAAAAGGGCTCTTTCACCTCTGCCATGCCCCCAGTTGGGACAATGCCTTCCCCAGTTGGGACAATGCCTTCCCCAGTTGCTGACATCTGCTGAAACTGGACAGAGGGCTTAATTTCTCTGAGCTTGCTCTTGAATTCTGACTTTTGGTCTCTCAGCAGGAGGAATGGGGGAACCTCCCTCCAGCTGCATTTCTACTCTCCACAGCCAGGCAATCACTTGGCTGTGCTCATCATCACCTAAGCGAAGAAATTTTCCTCACATTTTGGTGGTTGGTTTTCAGGGCAGTGGGCACGAGGAAGCTGGGGAGGAGAGGGGATAAGGTGGAGAACAGCAGTGATGGAGCAGGAGAAAGGCTCCTCACAAGACGGGAAAATGAAAGATGGAATCATCTGGAAAAACCTATTGAGTGGAGAGACATCATAGGTGACTGCAGTGAGGCAAAGTCTTTTTCTCTTCTGGGACTATGACATGAGTGACCAAAGGACTTGGAAAAGTGTCCTTGGATATCCCTTTCTATTCTTCAGGAGATTCCTGCTTTGTCCCAGGCTCTGAAACTCTTTGTTGACCCTCTTCACTGATTCTTAGGCTGGAAATCAGCTAAGAAGCCATCCCTCAGGTAAAACTTGCTCAGTTTGTGGAAGGTTAATTAATTTTCAGGAGGCTCAAAAATATAATCACCCCCTTGGTGAGCAGGGTGTGTTTTCTGGCTGGGATGGAGGGGGAGAGGCACTGGGAGCACAACTGTGATCTCCTTGACTTCTGCTCCTCCCTGCCTGTGGGTAGCACCCTGTCACTGGGCAGGCACCAGGAGTGGGATGCAGCTTGCCTGACGTTGAGCAGGTTGATTTTAGACACCTGGGGTAAACCAGATGGGTTGTAGGACCTTCCCCAAGCAGATGGAACAGGCACCTCATGGAAAAGAGCATCCTATTTTAACAAGGGGCTAAGACCCACCCAGTTCAGCTACTCAGGGTGACAAATGAAGTGCCCATCCTTTCTTCACAGCCTAAAGGGAACTGGAGCTGGACTTACTTCCCTGGAGAGGAGCTCCACTCTGCATCCCATCCCCATTTGTTCCACTTTCTCACCTCCACTTCAGCTGCATTTATTTTTCTCTGTCTCTTAGTTTTGGCAAAACTCCCATTTCAAAGCAAGATAAGATGGGCCTGATCCTGACATGTAAGAAAAGGTCTGCTCTGTATAGGACAAGACACCTGCCCACATTTATTGTTTTGGAGATACAGGGCACCATGAATAAAGGAGAGAGCATGCATATGTCCCAGGAACTACAGCACTGAGCGACAACAGCAACAACAAAAAAATCCAAGAGAGATGTGACAGTAGTTTTGAATACAGCTGACACTGAGCAAACACTCTGCATAATGTGGAGGGTGATATAATATCCTGCCCTTTCACAGTGTCACTGTGACACGTATTTAACATTCATTGGCAGCAGCAGCCTGGCTTGCTCTTCACACAGCAAGGTGCTGTGCATATATCTAGGAAAAAAAAAAAAAAAAAGATAGGTAAAGAGATGCACCCAGTTCACTGCCCTTTCTTGTGTGGGTGCAAGTCTACCTCAGTGGAACCCATGGGAGTTTTACGACTGATTTCAGTCCCTATTACCCTCCCCGATGAGTAGTAGGAAATTAGGCATGTGTGGAGGGAAGGGTACTTATGAAAAGCAAGGTCTAATGAGAACCCGGTTTCGGAGTTAATTATGGAACAACTATTGCCGCTCCCTAACCCAACGCTGCGCCTGATTCTGATCTCGCAGCATGGGAAAGAGAGATACTTTGTACCCATGGGGGCTCTTGGGCTGCATATGGCTCTTGAGCAATTTAAGCGCATTTATGCCGGGTGATATCATGTGATCGGCAGTGGGGCTGCAGCAGTGTCGGGCTGCTGGGTAATCTGTGGGATGAAGCAAATCAGCAGGGCTTGCCAGGTCATGCCCAGCCCCATCCCATCCCATCCCGCAGCGCTGCAGAGACACGGAGGAGAGCTGTTGTTATCTCCTCGGCGAGCCACTCCTGCTGCTCTCCCTCCCTTCGCTCTCTGATGTGCCTGATACGTGTCTTCTGTCTCTGGGCTGAATGAAAGGTGTTGGGAGATGGTTTTTAAGGTCAGCAAGACAGCCCAGCGTCGGGATCAATTGAGCAGCACCCGCCTGTGTATGTAATCAGGATCTGGCCTTCTGCTAATTAAAAAGCTTAAACAAACGCATGCAAATGAGGCAGATATGAACACGCAGGTGGATTGCTGGAAACAACACCCTCCACTCCGCCAATTGAGGGGGCAGCCGGTCCCAGCACTCCCTTTTGTTTTGTTGTTTCCACAAAAAAGCTGCCTGTGTTGTGGGGAAGTTTCCCCTTGGTTGAGTTCAGCGCGTATGGTCCTGGGGCATAAACAGCCTCTTGTCCCATGACACATGCTTGCCCTGGGATTACACACACACAGCTTGTCAGGGATGGCACAGAACCCTTCACTGGGAGTGTAAGGAAAAGCCACTTTCTCATTTCTGTTGGCCTCATGTTTGATGGGAATGAAGATCAGATGGTCGGTGGCATGTGACAGATTTTTCTGAGTCTGATTCTTTTCTCTGTGAGGGCCTAGTACATAGCAGCCCTAAGAAAACCTTCTGGGAAACGCAGATTTCTTGCCCTAACAATTGTCCACAAAACACAGGTGAAAGCTCTGGGGCCTTAAAAACATAAATCAAGATGAAATCTATCATATTTTTCAGTACGAACCACATTCTGGGAGAACTCTTATAAATACTTGCACTGCTCTTGTCACTGCACTTCCAGAGTCCTTTGAGAATAGGGATTTTTCCCACTAACATAAACGGTCCTTTGATAATGGAAAATTTGCCTGAGTAAAAGCTGACTGTTTAATGCTGTGATTAAGTCATTGCTTTAATCTGGCATAGCTCTTGAAAAATCTCCTGGAAAGAGTTACTGGAAGGGTCCTTTGGGTTCCTTTTTCCCTAGAGCCATTCATTCCCTTTGTGCTTACAGTAATGCTCATGGGTCTAGATAATGATACAGATTAGGGAACTGATCTGGCCATAAACTTAATTGGCCAAAAAAGGGGAAACAAACAAACAAAAAAGCCCAAATAAAAAAACCCTAAAGCCTCAATTTTTTTCAGCATTGTGTCAACATGAGATCCTCTGTCAGTCAGAGGGAGATGATGAGAATGAGAGGAGGTCATGGATGTGGTTGAGGCAGTCCTGTTTGTTGTACACAGTCAACAGAAAACTCCTGGTGCCATGGAGAGCACTGTGCTGAACACCAACTTGCAACCCACCTCCCAGCTTGTGTGCAGGACAGTTAATATCTACCAG
Organism: Sylvia atricapilla; assembly: GCF_009819655.1. NCBI lineage: Eukaryota > Metazoa > Chordata > Aves > Passeriformes > Sylviidae > Sylvia > Sylvia atricapilla. The sequence continues at coordinate 19,480,119 of NC_089144.1, read as the reverse complement.
GTGCCTGACATACTTAGCAAAACTTATACTTGAAATGCCAGGCTGTGCATCAGGGTTGGACACCAGGAGTGGAGCATGTAATGCTCCAATCTGCTACAGTGAAGGGAAATTGATAATAAAGTCAGTGAGAAGTCTCCTCAACAAAATTCCACACCTGATTTCTATGCGTTTTACCTTCATAGTTGATTTTGTTACTTCTTAACATGAGAATACGCTGTATTTTATTTTGAGTAGCACTGAATGTGGAAGGAACGTCAGATCTTTTCCACCAATTCTTTAGGAAAACAACATCAAACATCTTCTACATCTTCTTCTCCCTGAGTGTCCTTGTCAAGGACCAAAACACTAAAAAAAGTCTCACTTGGCCTAGGTGTCTGATATTCTGTTCCATTTAATGCATTTTAACGTTCAGCAGAACTTAGACTAAATCTCTGTCTCATATTCACAGGCTGGGGGTTCGGCAGGGATGGGCAGAGTGGTGTGTTAATTTGTTTGGCATAGCCTTGTCATGTGGGTTTTCATTTTGCAACTCCACAACCAAAATAAAGGGTAGCTGAGATCAAAGTCATTTACTGTTTAAACTCTAATGCTCAGGGGAAGGTAGAGGTGCTATTTCAGATAGGAAGAAGTCTCTGATTTCATGTCATTAAAACCGTATGTCTCAGTTCCTGAAAGGACATAAATACACTCATAGTTGAGCTTAACGACAGGACCATATGTAAATACTTTGATAAAGAAGAGGTAGGATTACATGAAGTGCTTCTTGCTCTTGTATTGGCTTACTTGGGTTAGTTATTTCAGACAAAAAAGCCATATAGGCAAAGTAACTTTAACTAGATTAAAGTTAGAAGGGACAGATTAAAGCATAGAGGGGGCTTGGATGCTGAAAACAAATTAGTTGTTAGGGTTGATCTGAAAACGCCCTAATCTTTGATCAGTTCGGAAGTAGAAGTAAATTCAAATGGAGAAATCCAGCTGGTATTGGAAGTCTCCACCACGAGTTTGATTATGGGAAGAGCCTGTGACAATCCAGTCCAGATAGAGATGGAGGTGCTTTGTTTCCAGAATTTGTTTCTGGGAATGATTTGAGCCAGCACATTTTCATGCTTGCTTTACTGAATCTGGTTGGACAGGCAAGTTAAGAATCTCCTCTTTTTTCAATCTCTTTTTTCCTCCTTTATTTATTTATTTATTTTATTTTTTTTTTTTTAATTTTATTTCCACTGAGACAGGCCTTGAGATGTTGATTCATTATTAAGTTTTGGCTGAAATTTTTGTTCCAAGGCCTTGGTGTCAACAACAGATTCCAGATTCCTGTTTACTTTAATTGGCTTTGCTTTTAGCCACAAGTAAAGATTGCAAAACAAAGGCGTGGAATGGCCATCTCCTGATTCCAGTGTGGGTCTGCATTATTTCTTTTTCCCCCAGGCTTCTTATGAGAATATGTTTGTGAAACCACTTGAATCAGGAATTCTGTTTTTAAGTGGGGACCTAAATTTAGGATACTGCATCCCTCTTTAAAAATGGATAAAAATAACAAAAAAGTCCTTATTTTTATTCTCCATGGAGACTTCTTGACCCTGAGAACTTTCAAGATTTTGGATGTGGAATGCCATATTTGTCAGCATAAGAACTGTCAAAACTTTCCCAATCATAGTCTAGAGCAGAAACCTCTTGTTTAAGTAAGCAGAAACTTTTTGTTTAAGTGTCTCTCAATACCACACAGTGAATATGGTCATGGCAAGTGGGTGCAACTGATGTACAGAAGTATGTGAAAAAATATGATAAATGATCTCTCTTCAGGAGGAGCCACCTGATCTGCTCTCAGCCCATCCCTTACACCTGAGAGGGTTTTGAGCTGGAATTTTCGAAAGTGTTCAGTGTTGGCTGGACTCCACTATCAAATTTACTGACACTGATTCCAAGTGATTCATTAGGACCAGAGGTAAGCCAGACCTTCTGAAAAAGTCCACAGTGAGATCCTGTCCTGAGGTGCCCATTTGCTGATGAAGGCCTCATCCAGGGCCTTTTTGTTGGTGACTGTAGAGAGAAATGACCCAAGAAAACTGGAACAGTGCACACTGGTGGGAAAGTAAATGGTGTTGCCATTAATGTTTTCAGTTGAAGGTGATGAAATTCTTTCTGGGGAAGTTATGAAGGTCCTTAACTGTGTCACATGGCTCATGAGTTAATCTTTCCACTGCAACCGGTTTCCCTGGCTGATTGACCTCTGGTATCTTTCCCAGTCTGCTTGTGGATTTGAAATGTTTATTCTTTCCATACTGGGGTGTGATGGAGATGTGTGTGTGCCCACTTGTGCTCTTGGTGTGATCTAAAGAAGAGAAAATTCAGGGAAAACCCTCCTATCAAAATCCTTCAGGAACTGTGAAAGAACAGAAAGCCTCATTGCAGGTCGGAGATTTACAGCCAAAAATGTCCAGAACAACAGTGGAAAGCATCTATCAGTCATCTTAGCTGTCTCCTTAATTCTCTGTCCTTCTCACCAGGCTTTTTAGTCTCCTCCTCCTCCTTACTTCATGATTCCAGCTCTTTTATCCTGGCTGTTGGTGGTAGTAAGTATAGATAGCACATTTGGACATATTTACCCTCATGTGGCTTGTCCTTCTCACCCCACCCATGCTCTGGCTGTGATGATGCATATCTCTGGGAGTCAGTGGGAAATCTTTTCACAAACACTCGCTGTGTGTTGTGTCTCTTGTGGGCAGAGATGTTGCTGTGTTAGCCATCATTATTTGATCTGCCTCTCTGACAAGATTGCTTTAAAGCCTAAATGTTGTTTCTGTTCTTAGCTGGGAACACACCATAGTTATAGTTATAGCTTTGCCTGCATGGCCAAGTCCAGTTCCTCAGCTATGCTGGGAATGCCAGGTTCTGTGGGATGGAAACTGTGGAGAACAAAATCTGTGACAAGGAGTTGGCATAAAAGAGAGCAACTGCCTTACTGGAGCACTTTGAGAGCAAAATTTTTTTTGTCATCTTCTAACAATACTGCCCCAAAATTTACCTCAGTTTGTGCTGGCAGTACTCACTGAAGTAGTGGGATTTCAGAGAAGTGGGTGGGAGAGGTAGGGAAGTACTGATTCTACCTTGAAGTGTTAGAAGTGGAGTCTAAATTCAGATAATAAATGCTTCTGCATTTTTGCATCTTGAATTTTGCCTATTTTACTGATAATCGTTATTTATGTAGTTTTTAGTTTGGAATAGAACTGTAAATTTCCCTTGCTCACCAAAATGAAAAAACACTGAAAGAGAAATTAATCATCATTCATCATGGTCTCAGGGTGCCTTCAGCCATGACAACAAAACATCCACTAGGGTGGTAGTTTACTTTCTGATCCTTCCATTGTCATGGACTGACAGAGTCAAGCCAATAAAGCTAATATCTAAACCCTCCTTCAGTGGGAACTCCCTCTCTTGCTCCTCACTGAGGCATCTCTCTTAGGATGTGGAAATTGAACGGGATGTAACTGGGTTAAAGTGCTCCTCTCTCCAAGGAATCTTCTCTCCAAGAAATAACAGAGGGCATTGGAAAACATGGCTGAGTGAGGGTGAGACAGGGAGGAAAAAGTATCCTCTTTAGGTCAGGAGAAAAAATTCTCTTTGGGAGTAGCACAGGAGTGCAGGAGGATTGGTATTCCCATTTTTCTTGGGATTTCTTTGAATATGAAGATATTTTATGAGATTTGTATAGTGTTTAAGATCAATTATCTGCCCTTGTCCCAATATACTGCCCTAAGATCCGCTCTGATTTTTCATTGATGTGGATGTTTTGAGCAGTTTCTGTGGTTCTGTAATGTATGTTGGCCTTTGTAGACAGAAATGACCATTCAGAATGAACTGGGAAGGAGAGAGGACAGAAGACCAATGCCCTGGAGTAGCTCAGTGAGGCTTGAGAAAGGGTTGAGAAAAAAGCAGAGAAAGCATTTCATTTTTCCACACCTGCTTTATGCAAGGTAAGGCCTGTGGTGGCATGGCAGGACCTGTGTGTCTCAGGGAATGAAGGCCACAGCAACAAGAGGAAAATTCTTGGACAGTGTGAGTTGCTGGAATGCCTGGAGGGTGTGATGCAACAGAAGAGCCCACTTTTTCCCGGAGTGCAGAGCAGGGGGAAAAAAAAAAAAACAAACCCAAGAAGAATTATTGCATCTGTCCACAGATTTAAAAAACAAAACAAAACAAAAAAAAAAAAAAAAAAAAAAGGGGGAAAAAATTATATGGGGGGAATTTTGGACCACAGTAGTGGGAAGGACTGTGTGACCTGGGCAGGGGTGGGAGGGGATTTGGGGTGCTGCTCTCATCACAATGTGGGACCATCTGCCTCCTGGCCAGCAGAGTTGGGTGTAGATGAGAAACAACAGAGATCGGAATATGACCTCCAGCAATTTTGGGGGTAACAGCTACTCTGTGAGTGACATTCTGGAAACAGCCAGGGGGAAATCAGAGAGAGATAAGGTATCTGTGTGCCTCTGACCATTGTCCTCTGCCAGTTTGCAGAATTGCAGATTAGGTCCTTTTCTCTGGTCTCTCTTGCTGGTTCTCTATGCAATGCCACAGGGCTATGATAAGGAGGAGGTGGAATGGTGCTCTAAGTACACAACATTTTTCCACATGCAGCAGGATAAGCTAACTGAAACAAAATATGCTGGAATCCTTCCTTTGCTTTTTGCCTCTCTACATCCAGAAAAGGAATCTTGGGATGTGCAGCAGGGGAAGGAGAGAGGGTTTATGGGAGGGCTATGGAAGAGGGGTTTGGCACCTTCTGTGCCAAAAAGTCTCTTTACAGTTCCATTATGGGTCTACATCTTGTTGCCACAGAGTGACCACTGCACACCCAAACCTGCAGCAGAGAGTGCGTTGTTCTTCTCCCTCCAGCCATCCCTTCCTGACCCCACAGAGCACCCCAGGGCTCCCCCAGCATCCTAGGGGAGACCATCATGGGTGCAAGGGGACAGCAGGCTGCCATTTCTTTGTCCTGCTCTCTTTGGTGACAGCCCTACATGATTTGCTGGCCAAACCATCTGTGTAGGATCTTCCTGAGTGAGGTTGGTGTAGGCAGCTCAAAGAGCAGGTGATTTTCAGGCTGGAGCAGATGAGGGTGTCTGCAGCCAGCAGATGGAAGAAGGAAACCTTCACAGGACAGGAGGAACTGTGACCTACCAGATGAGAATGGAGATTTTTTTCAGCCAGCATGGACAGATCTGGAACTGATCCCCCAGGTGGAATTACCCTTCCTCAGGGAGCAGCCCCAGCCCCCTGGGGAAGGCAGAAAATTCAGACTTTTCTGCATTTTGGTGGGAGAGGGAGGAGCAGGGCAGGTTTCTGCCCTGGAGATCCAGGCACCCTGGCAGCACAGGGGTCGGGGGTGGCTTTCATTCTTCCTGCAAGGTTGAGTCATGGCTGTGATGAGCAAGTCTTGCATAAGCAGGAATGCCATCGCCAGTGGTAAACTGAGAAACGCAGAGCTCTATTTTCAAAGACAGCTCAGAGGTTATTTATGTACGGAAATGCTCCTTATCTCTTAATTCCCAGACTGATGGGTGGAAGATATGCAAAGAGTGACTTCTGTCAGGGACGGGCTCACCAGCACTGCTACTGTCTTGGCAAGGGGGAGGGCTTTCTCTGCCTTCCCTGGTAGCAATGCTGACTAAGGGCCATAGGAATCTTAATTCCTGGCCCAGAGATGGCAAGCCAAGCTATCTGATGGGCTGCTTGGCTGACAGTTAATATCCTGTCACAGAGAAGTAAGTACTCATGATATAGCAGCTTTTTTTTTTTTTTTTTTTTTTTTTTTTTGCACCTGGAAGACCCGAGTGGGAAAGCCCAACAGATTCTCCATTTTGTGCTTAACCATCAGCTCTGCCCTGAAAGAGCCTAAAACAGAATAAATAATTTTATATTTTAAAGAATATAACAGAACTTGGTACCAAAAATATTGTTTTGTTTTATTCTCAGGTGTTCAGGCTGGATTCATAAATTCAATCTTATTTCCTTGTGGCTGGAACATTATTAGTAAATAGAAATTTGCAGCTGGAAATTAGCTAATGATTCCTCTGTAAGTACAGCAGACACATGGCAATCCAACTTCTTTTCCCTGGCTGTGCTGACACTGGCATTCAAACTAAAAGTAGTAAGACATTTATTAATGAGTGGGATAGGCAAAAGGGTAAAAAAAAAAAAAACCAAAACAAAAAAACAAACAAAAAAAAAACAAACCCAAACCTAGAGCAATGAACACAGGTAATAGGGTGTCATTATTAAAGAGCTATCTGTCAGAGAAGGACATGTATAAGAATTAGGTGTCCTGGAAAAGGCTATGAAAATATATCTCTACTTCTGTTTGATGGAATCACATTTCAATTTTCATGAACTTTTCACACACTAAACATATTTGTGTCTAAAGAAATCCTATCTCTTAGTAAGCAGTAATGACAACCTTATTTACACTGAATGACATTTTCCTTCTGATTCAGCCAGAAAGAATTAATTCTTTTTCTACTGTAGGGAAAGAAAATTGCTCATTGATAAATTTTTCTTGGTGATGGTGGTATTCTTGGTATTGTGGATCATGTGAAGAGAAAAAGTAAAACCTACTTCATAGGATTTATAACATAGAAAAAAGGAAAAAAATGTCTTTTGCATGAAAAGGAATTTTCTAACATATCCCATTTGGGAGAATTGAATGAGAGGTTCTGGCTTGCTGGCTGCCTGACTTGAGAGACGCCTTGCTGGCAGGGAGGCAGGATTCTCTGTTTTCTGCTTTGCCTGACCTCAGCCTAGTTTGGCCTCTGCAGTTCAGGCTGCCAGGCAGGCAGCTGCCAGTAAGGGAGCAATCAGGGCTTAAGAGCAGAGGAGGCTGGACTGCCTTGGAGAGGAGATGAAGGGGAATTGGGGTCCATGAACCCCCCTTCCCTTCCCTTCCCTTCCCTTCCCTTCCCTTCCCTTCCCTTCCCTTCCCTTCCCTTCCCTTCCCTTCCCTTCCCTTCCCTTCCCTTCCCTTCCCTTCCCTTCCCTTCCCTTCCCTTCCCTTCCCTTCCCTTCCCTTCCCTTCCCTTCCCTTCCCTTCCCTTCCCTTCCCTTCCCTTCCCTTCCCTTCCCTTCCCTTCCCTTCCCTTCCCTTCCCTTCCCTTCCCTTCCCTTCCCTTCCCTTCCCTCTCATTGCAACCCACAGTGGAGCATTTCCAATCAAAAATCCTTTAGGCAGCAGGATCCTGAATCAGCCCAAATCCCTGCATGTTGTCCACAGATCTCTTGATCCCAAGGGAATGGCCAGTGCATTAAGGAGCTGCTCTGTGTGACTCAAGGTGACCAAATTAAGCCCTCTGCATGAATAGTGGTTCAAGGCTGCTGATGCATCGTTTCTTTTCTGCACTGAGAAATTGGATGAGAAGGTTCACATGAGCTCATTCGGTCTTTATGGGCTTGAACCAGCTTCCATTGGAGTCAATAGGAATCTTTCCATTGACTTTAATGAGAGCTAGATTGGATCCTAAATTAGTACCTTCATCCTTCAAATTGTTTAGCAGTGCCTATCCCCATCCATAATTAACATAAACTGGCTGTGATAGTCATCAACAGGAAAATTATACCAAAATGTCCTCAGTAGGTTTATTCCTGCTCTCACTGAAGATGATAGGAGTCTCATAATTAACTTCAAACAGGACTGGTTGTCTGTGTATCGTGATTATAAAATATCTTGATATATTTTTAAGGGAGAGTTCAGTTTGAGCAACTTCTTAATTGCATGTCAGGACTAAAAGGGTTGTCTGTGACCAAAGACGGCCACATTGAAAAATCAGGCAGTATTAAGTAGCATGATTTGACTTTGTGGCTACATAAATCAGTATTTGAGTTTCTCATTTGGTATTCACTGAAACGAAAACATAATCTGAGTTAATTGCTCTTCCCCAAGGTGCCTTGTTGCGCAATGTTTTATAAAATTAAAGCCTGTTAAGTACACACGAAGAAACATACTTTAGATGCAGAACATAAAATACTAGCACCTCTAATTCTGCTGTCATGTATGGTTGATTAACCTGGTACAACAGAAGCCTTGGGGAGAGTTTCTGTGCTGTTAGAAAACATATTTCCACTTAAGGGAATTTAGACAACAAAGGGATCTCACAAATCCCATTGTTGGAGGCTAGGCTGACACTCAGGGCATCCAAGCTGTCTCACAAAGCCGTGGAAGACTAGGGGAAAAAATGCAACCTGCATCCCACTTAGGGATGGTTATCTGTCACCCCAGTGCCTTCCACAGCAATTAGCAAATAATTAATCAAGCCCTGTAGCCCTTGCTGGGGTGATGTTCCTGTTGGCTTAAGCAGGATTTTTCCCTGGAGTTGGAGTGAGTCTGGGGTGAGGAGTGGGGGACAGCATGGGCAGTGGGGGAGATGCGGGGGACAGCAGTAGGAAGGTCATGGTGCTGCTGTGCTCCTGGTAGGACAAGCTGCAAGTCACCCACCTCTGAGAAACCCCAAAGGTTTGAATTTCCCAAGCACATTCCTCAAATGCACAGACATGACACAAGTGGAGAAGAGGCATGTGAGATCGAGGAGATTGAGCTGGAGAGTAGCATGAGAGTTATCTGTAGGGAGGACATGGTGGTCTAGGAATAACAAAAGAAATGCTGCAAGGAGGCCTCCTTATCCCCAGCTATTCCAGGCTCTACCTGCTGCTTGCAGATCCTCCTTGGAGCAGGCAGGGAGCCATGGAGGGCAGATGGAGCCCATCAGCAGCTGCCTGTTGGACCAGAAGCTGTGCGGGAGCATGTGGGAAGATCAGGAAGGCTTATCAGATAGTTGGCAGCAGTGAAACTGCCTAGTAAGGCATAGTGTGGGAGCTGGGGGTACCCAGGTGAAGACCAGCTGGGAGCTTGCCAGGTGTGTGTGGTTTGAGTTGGGGTGAATTGAATCTTGTCCTAGGATGAAAGTGAGCCTGTATCTCCTAACAAAACCAGCTGGTGTTTCAGGTTGCTGTCTGTTTCTGCTCCTGACCTGCCCTGTGCTGCCCTCATCGCTGGCCCAGTAGCCAGTATCTTGCTCTGAGCAGGTCTAAACCCTCAAATGAACAGGCAGAGGTGAGATAAATAGGGTAGGATCCCTGGATTATAAAACTGGAACTCCTCTTTGTTTTCCCTAATGCTGTCCTCACACACTGCATGGAGAAATCTCTGGCCTCAAGTTCTGCCAGAGGAGTTAGATCGAATATTGGGAAAAATTTCTTCATTGAAAGGATGATCAAGCAATGGAAAATACCGCCCAGGGAGGTGGTGAAATCCTTTCTGTAAATGTTCAGGAAACACATACATGTAGCACCTGGGAGCATTGTTTAATGTTGGACCTGGAAGTACTGGGTCAATGGTTGGACTTGAGGGCCTTAGAGGTCTTTTTCCAACCTTAACAATTCTCTGACTCTCTTGCAACAAAAGGAATGGCTCCTCAGCACTGGAGAACAGTCATCTGCAGTGTTTGTTGTGCATACAGTGTTTGTTTGGTCCATACCAGCAAGGCCCAGGCTGCTGAATGAAAAACTGTTTGCTGAAATGTGCACAAATGCTTTCTTTGCTGTGTGTCAGCACATCCCTTCTCAGACTTTGCAAGGAGTTTTGTTTCCATTTTATTCAGCCTCACTAACTGGGGAATTTGCTGCAGCTAACATGCCTTGAAGAATGGGACAGCTGGGGACATGCCAGCAAGGCAAAGTGATGGCTGTCCTGGCACCTGACTTGACTGGTCCGTGGATGCGCTGTCTACACCTGGATTATTTATTTTCAGAAAGATGGATATTTTCAGAAGGGAATTTCTCCAATGCATCCTAGGTGAAGGAGGAAAAAGGAGGGTATTTTGATTCCTCATGACTATTTATGTCAGCTAACTGAAACTCTGCACATTGATTCTTTACCTTGTCGTCACCTTCAAATTCTGTAAAATGTTTAGGACAAAGAACAGAATTTTACACTGCATCTGATGCATAAAGGAAGAGGATTTTTCGGGAGGACTTCATGGAATCACTGTTCCCTTGACACCTGCAAAAAACGAGCCTTTGAGCCTCTGCCAGAAAATTTTTAACTGTCTTATGTAGAAAAATGCTAGATCTTCTAAAGGATGTTAGAGCTATCCAGCTATCCAAGCCTCTGTAGTTTTCTCAGACTTCCTCAAAAATAACAGTAATACTTCAAAAAGCTCTTTAGCTTGTTCCTGTCAGACTCCTGGGGTAGGTGTCCAGGCCTGTTCAATTAAAATACTCCTAAATTCAGCAGATGCTGCCTCACCCCCTTCTCTCCTGCTGTTTATTATTCCACCCACACCAAGTTGGAGCTGCTGCTGGGGCAGGGGCTGTGCAGGTGTCTGAGGCTGGAAATTTCAGCTGCTTCCTTTGCCATCCCTGAACTTTGCCACGTCAGACACTGGGAGCCATGGGGAATCTGACCTGTGAGTCAAACATGACATTCACTGTCTGGTTGCATTAAATGTAACCCACAGCATCATTTAGCCCTCTAGGCTGGAATCTGCCTTAAATATGGGCAACTGTAAAAAAAACCAAACAAAAAACAACAAACAAACAAAACAAACAAACAAACAAACAACAACCAACAACAACAACAACAAAAAACCAAAAAACAAAAAACCGGGAGAAAGATGCAAGAAATGAGATTCCACAAGCTCTTTTAGTGGTTCTGCCTGGCCTTAAGCACTAGGAAACCTCTTGAATATGTTGGCTAATGTTCCAGCACTCACTCTCCTACGTGACCTCTGTGAATATCCTACGTGTGGCTGTAGTGATTCTGACATTGAGTAATGTCTCCAGTCTTTCAATAGCTGCACAAATTTGAACTGAACTTTCATACTGACTCTGCTAGCAACATCACCTACACATTCTCACAGCAATTCCAGCTTTAAGCTAAGGTGGAAATGTGCTGGTATATAAATCCTGCCATTCTGGCTCTTTGAACATGAATGCTATCAGTTTTCAAAGTTAGCCAGATAGGACAAATATGTTCCTTTCTTTTGATCACTGAGGGTATATCAACACCTGGTAATTTCTCTGAGGCCTGCTGCAGTGGAGGCTGTCTTTCTCCAAAGACTATGGAAAACATCCAGGGCAATGGTTTTTCTGGGCCAAAATTGATGTTGTGAATAATTTGGATACTCTCGTCCTCCTACCTCTGTATTTCACACACAAGGAAATGCAAGCAATCGTGTGGCTTGTTTGATAGACCCCAACACTGAACTCAGGAATTCTTGGTTCGTAGCCCTGTGCTCAAACCCTTTCTCCTGCAGCACTCAAATAAGGGCCTGGTATGTTCTCAGTAATAACATCCAGTGATTTGTCCAAGTGTAATAGAACAATGCCATATGCTTTTGTTCCTAGGCCAAATTCTCATTTTGGCTTAACTCCACTGGCTGTAATAAAATGAGGCAAATGGGAACATTTGACCCTGTCGGGACTGTGGAGGTAGTTTTAACATGTGATTTTTAACATGGAACTGTTTTGCTGTGATGCTTCAGTCTTTATTTTTAACATGGGAAGTTTCAGGGAGAAGCAGCTGCTTGCATTGCTTCATGGGATCTGCCCAAAGGAAATGTTTCTACCATTTCCATCAATGCCCACTTAGCCGTGACATTATAGTTGCTTACCCTTATAAATCTGGGCAAATGTAGTGTTATTCTAATTCTGTATCTGTTGAAAGGATTTTTGATGTCTCTGGTCATCCCATCTACAGGAGGGTCTGTTCTGAATTATCTGAACTGAAGGATGGCCACTAACCAAGAATGGCAAATAAACCATCTGTCTTATGTGGGGAAGTGTAAAACAAATGTCTGCTGTGTTGAAACTTACTGAATACGAATTATCCAAGTGCCTCATACATCCATTACAATGGTGTAGCTGATTTATTAGAAACCCTTAAAAGGGAGCAAAGGGCCAAAATCTGTCAAAAACACAGGTAGAAGAAATCTGGAATTTTGTTTCCTAAGGAAGTTGTGGTGTTTCAACATTAGTAAAACATGTATCTTCCATCAGAAGATAATTTCAATGGAAAATTGTTGAGTAGCTCAAATCTAAGAGAGTCATGTGCTCTTCTTCACTGGAATACTTGAAAAAACTGCTAACTCCAGATTCCAAGAAGGACCAAAGCACATTCATCTTCATTTTATAGAAAGATAAGCAAGATACATGAACACAAAAATGGCTGTGGTAAGCCTGAAAATGAACCCTTTATACACAACTTTCTGGGTTGATGCCACAACCTTCTTCTGGAATTGTGAAGCTAAATTTGCTCATCATTTTTGAGCCTCTTATTGAAATTTTTGATTTCTTTTTTTCTTGGTTTTAATTCTCTTCTTAAGGAGCCTAAAGAAGTCAAATTAACACCCCTTAAAAATATTTCCTAAGAATTTAGATTAACAGTCTTTACAAAGGATGGGCAATCCTTCCAAATAAAAAAAATCCCAAAATATATTTTCTCAGTAAAAATTGCACTACTACAGTGATACTCCTCTCTCCTCTCCTGGCAGTAAATCTTGGGATTTATCTTGAAATATGTCAGTCTAATAAAGGAACATTCATAATATAACAGTAATAAAAAGTTTCATAGTGTCCCAAGAAGTCTCAAGGGAGCTTTAGCTTTGCAACCGAGTTTAGGGAAAAAATAATGCTAGCATTAGTGAAAATATTGATCCAGAAGGGATAGAAGGAAGAAATACCTTGCTGAATATATTACCTGTGAGGCGAGAAGACAAAATTACTACATATTACATGTAGTGTATGTTGCCTCCAGGTTTTGCCACAAACTTACACAGGAAAAAAATAAAAACCAGGCTGAAAATAAAAAAAAAATAAAAATAAAATGGAAGACCTATCTTTCAGCTTGGCAGCTTGGAATGACTTCTTTAGGAAGTAGAGCTCTTCAAATGTGTTCATGATTTAGGGAAGAAGGGGAAGTGATTTGTAGAGGTGTACGTGTCTAATCAAGGTTTCTGAACCAGTCTCTGCACTGGGCTTGGATGTTATTTATGACAAAGAGTTTTAAAGGTCACTTGGAACGAGAGAGTATCTTTGATGGGTGACATTCTAGCCCAATGGTAAACATGGCATAAATTAGCAATTATAGAGACTTTCTGTTTCAGTTTCAGACACTTTAACTCAGTGGAAAATGAGAAATGCTTTCCCAATGCAAAAGCATGTAGTGACAGGACATGGGGGGATGGCTGCAATCTGAAAGAGAGTAAATTGAGATTAGATATCAAGAAAAAATTCTTTACTGTGAGGGTTGTGAGGAAATGGAACAAGATGCCCAGAGAAGTTGCGGATGCCTCATTTTTGAAAGTGTCCAAGCTCAGGTTGGACAAGGCTTGGAGAAACCTGGGATAGTGGAAGGTGTCCCTGCCCATGACAGGGAACGAGATAATCTTTAAAGTCTCTCCCAACCCAAATAATTTTGTGGTTTTATGATTCCATTCCTTTCCAAATATTATAACTATTATTACTGTATTTTCTCTAAAACTAGAAAAAGAAGAAACGTAGGGAATAAAACAGAGACTAGGTATGGATTCATCACAATTAATTTATCTTTCTAAAAAATTAGGAGTCTGAAATAAACTAGTTCTCTGGATTCCTACTGTTCTTGCTGGGGGACATGGGTACCCAGTTGTTGAAGAAGTTGTATATTCATCACACATTCCTTGGACAGCTTTTCAGGAGAGAGTGACTAAAATTAGGCTTGGGCCTCTCCATTGACTTCACAGGGATCTTGACAATTAATTTTATTTCAATATTGAACTTCTGCTCAGCTACACTGAGGAGGGAGAGGTTCTATCCCAGGCAAAACTTGTGCCTTTAAAGTCAGTGACAGCAATTCCACTGCCTTAGATGCCATCACATCGTCTGTCATGAATACTTTATTTGTGTAACTTCCTAAATGAGGATATTGCCATTCTAAAATATTTTAAGTTAGTAAAGAAAGAGGAACTGAAATCATACCAGCTAACTTGAAGTATTTCCTGAGTAGAGGCCCTCATCTGAGCTCACCACTCTCAGATTCTTTGTATCGACTGGAGAAAAAGTATTAATTTTTAGAGCATGATTCATATCACTAATTTTAGATTCCTTGTTTAGAATGATGCAATGAATTTCAGCCTAGAAGTGCCTAATTCTCTTCTCTTCATTGATTTACTAGGGAGTCTAGACACTGTAGAGGAGCTGTAGATACCTCTGTCATAAATTTGTTCTTTTGGCTGTATGAAACCTCACTCTCATCATAGCCCTTTAAATTCATGTTTGAGAATCCTTTGCCATCTTATTTTTCTACCTTGATATCAAAATGAATGTGCACCATCCAGGATAGTTCCACTTATAAAACTCTTCCACTTCAGTCAGCAAAACTTTACAAAGAGGAAAATCCTACTATAAGGAGCAAGTTTCTTTCTAATCTCTTTAAGCAATGGTAATGAACATTTTACACATATTTCTGAATAGGTTTTATGGCATGAAAATCGAAGTGTTTCATAAATATTGCTAGGTACATCAGAAAAAAACTCAGAAAACATTAAAAAGTTCTGTTTTAGATGCTCTTAAGTTCTGCCTTGCATAGTCTTCAGTCTGAAAGGAAAATATTCCATTAGGTTTATACCCTTTCCAAGGCCTTCTTGCAGACCTATATCAGAAAGGACAAAGTGTGAATATAACTGAGCCCAGAGTTTGTATCACAGTGGGGAACAGACTTTAATGATTCCTTCTGGAAGCTGGAATCTTCCTGTGGAAGAAGGTCAGTCAGGAGCTTCTTTCTATGACTTTGCTCAGAGAGGATTGCAAATATGGGTAAAAAGGTCAACTGTTCATTCTGAAACTTTAGGTAGTTTCTGCTTAAACATTTTTGAGGAGAAATACATATTTTTTCAGTCATTTGCTGAATATTAATATTGTGTCTTAGCTTACAACAGGATAGCAATAATATTCTTTAGATATTGTCAAGAGCTTTCAAACTGAGATCTGGAGCTCTACAGATCTTGCATTTAGTCACTATTTTGTTGAGCTTTGTTTCCAGAATTTTGATTTTCTGTCTTTGGAGGTGATGGTTCCTCTGAGAAATTCAGAGCCATATTAAGATCTGGATCTTGGGATATGATGAGGGTTTATATTCAGGTTCCATCTTGAGACTGATTTTTTGTTACTTAGAAACATAGAACTTGCAGCTGCATTTTGATGAAAATATCAGATCAAAGTTGATAAATGTCAAAATGTAATTTAGGTTTTGATACCTCCAAGACAACAACAGAGAACAAACTAGAAAACATCACTATGTCTGTGAGTAAATCTAGAGTCAGAAAATTACAGAATAAATTCATATAATGATTTGGGCTGGAAGGAACTTCAAAATCATCTGGTTCTCACCCCGTATCATGGCCAGGGATGTCACTCACTACATCTTGTTGCCTAGGGCCATGTCCAACCTGGCCTTGAGCCAGTCTGGCTTCCACACTTTGAATATTGTGTGCAGTGATGGTTTTCCTCCTTTCAAAGAAGATATGAGAGAACTGAAACAAGAAAATAGAATAGCTAGAATAACTAGAACAAAACTGTTCATCCTTCAAAAGCACTGACATAACAGAGGTTACTTTGCCATTTTTGGAGAAGGAAAATATAGAAATTATTTTTTTTTCAATAAAAGAAGCAGACTGTGTAAAATAAAATGAGTTAGTGCCAACCACAACAAACACAGAAAGAAAAGGTTACTCTTACAACATGTGGTTGAACCTTGGGAGTGTCCTCCACAGGACCTTGCAGATGGCAGATTCACAAACTCATCAAAGTTCTTCTGAGGTGGTTTAGTTCTAGCCAGGGAGGGCCTTGAACCAGTTTGTTAGAAGCATAGAATACAGTCTTCTAAGAATAAAGGTCTCACTTTTCCTTGCTCATGCCTTATGCTTGACACTTCCTGTTGAACTTTGCTGAAGATGGGGTTAACACCAGCTGAACCTTTAGTTTCACAGGACATGGCCATTTTTATGCCATGGTCATGGCTTTGCCTTCAACAAGACTTTTGCCTCGTGTTCACATGCTGAAATTAGTTCAAATCTTATAACCCTAAATGACACCTTATTACTTTGTCTTCATCCATTCCAGACAGCGTGCTTTAAGTCTCTCTGAACCATTACTGATGACAGTAAATCCTCTGGATGACTATCAGTGCTTGCAGCACCATGAATCCTAATCTGACTGAGGTCTATGGAAGTCAAGTGCTCTTTGATGGTCTGTCTACCTCTATTATACAGGCACCAAGAAGCACCAAGTGGAGAAAATATATGGCTTATATGGGATCACCAGTCGTTGATGGGATTTTTGGTAGCCTATCTGTACCTTTTTTTTGCCGTCTTTGCAAGAAGTTAGCTTTGAAGATCTGGGCAAAATTTCCCCCTTGTTTAAAAGTCTTTTGTTCCCTTTACGTTTCCCTTCTATGGACTCTTATGTCACCATTGTGGGGACAGAGTGGCTTTGATGGCAAGGTTTCAAAATCCAGTCACTTCTGTCAGTCATTGAGTTAATAACACAACTATGACTGTAAAAGGTGTACCTAGGCAAAGCAGAACTGGAATTACAGGAGAATAACTTCTTGAAGTGCCCAAGGGGAAAGCTGAATAAACAAGGGCTCCCAGCCTGCTCAAAAATGTGTCAAAATGATGTCTGCAAAATGTAATAATGGCTTAATAGGAACTCAAGCCATACATTGTCCAGTAAAATATGAATGTAAATGTTTGTAAAACTGTTGTGCTCCTAACAAGCTGTGTTGGAATCTATTATTTGGCTTGGATTTCACTGAGTGTGTGATGGGGCCTTGTTTAATGTGGAGCCTTGATTTCCCTCATTATTTCAGTTTACCTTTTTATTTTCTCAATATGCTCATATCATGATGGCATTTCTCAGCTTTCAATTTGCGTTCTGTGTGAGACCTGGATTAATCCCTCAGCTGATGTAACCCTGAGCACTTCATTAGCACCAATCAGATTTACATCAGCTGAGGATGTATTTTTTGACCATTTTCACCCACAATTCTCCCCCTCTTTTATTTCTTTTTTCTGTCTCATGGTTGTCTAGCCTAAGAAGAAATTTGGTTGGGCACATCATGGGATCTACATAGAAACTTCAGACTGAGGACAGAGTGATTTCTCTCCTTCAAAATCCAAATATTTGCTTTTTAATTAATGAAGAGTTCAAATTTTAAAGGGCAAATTAAAACTGAGTTAGAAGTTGTATACAAGAATTTTCTTTGACTGTTGCTTTAAAATCTATCAGAGACATATTTGATGTTTTTGCAGCTGTATGGCTCTTATACAACCTAAGGACCATTTATTGGAATTTTTGAGTGAACTTTTGTTTTTATAGGTGTGTAAATGTGTTATCGAAGATATCTTGGCATTTTAACCAACGACCTAAATTTTGTCGACTTTAGTAAAAAATACAAGTCTCTTTTTTACTTTTCAGAAAACCCCTTTGGTTGACAGGTGCTGTTTTTCTCGCAGTGAGCCTTTCAATGCATTTATTTTACTAAGAGGTGGTTTGGATTGGAAAATAATAACACAATGAGTTAAATTCAGTCCTTGATTACAGCTCTGTAAACCTGGAGTAAAGTCATGAAAACAGAGAGAATTTTTCAGCATTTGCATCTCTCTGCACAAAAGCAGAAGCTTTTGGACAGAAACAAAATCTGTCTTGACACTTTGCATGAAATCTAGTCTATCCTGGTTTTTATAGAACTCCTTCCTCTTTTGTGGGCTTAGGAATAACTTTTTTTCTTTGACACGAGAGAGAGTTTTGCTCACCATCTGAAACCAGGAGTTTTTTAGGTATGAACCAGAGAACAATGAAGTGGTTTGTGTTGGGCTCCTCACTCATTCACATGCAACCCTAGATCTTCTGGATATTTGAATAGCATGAGCTTTGTTTGGTGGCCAAGGGAAGACTCAAATGAGTGAGTGATGACCTTTTACTTCCACTTGCTGATTACCATTAGATTTTGAGATGGAACAAAGTGCCTGGTACGAGAAGAAGCAACTTGTCCTCTAGGCCAAGAGATGAGATCTGTAAATGTTATCACTGAATCACAAAGTTCAGTTTTCCCCCCACTTTTTAAAATTTTTTTTGGTTGGTTGGTTTGGTTTTCTGTTTCTTAATCTTGGTACCATTTTGAATGCAGTCTGCCTTTCTGAGTGCCGGTGTGCTGGTTTTGAATGAGAATTCAACTACTTCATTAAGAAGTGTATATATATATATATATATATATCTCACTAAGAGAAGTGTTAACAAAAATCACTCTTATATTCTAATTAAAGAGATTTAAAGCCTAATTTCTTGCCACCTCAGTCATTGCGTGCTTTGCCATTGACATCATTAGGAGAAGGATTGACTTGATCATTCCCAGGAGTCCTACAGAAGAATTTTCCAGTCTCGATTTATCCTTCCTTTGGGCTGGGCTGAATCCACAAGGTTTGTCTGGTTTGATGGGACAGAAGGACAGGCAAGAGTTGGCTTCCAAGCATGACACTGTTCTTGCTTATTAAGGTTGCTTCCTGAAAGACCCTTGGAGAAGCAGGATGAAGAGAATGTGTTCCACATTGCTGTACCCAGACTTTATTTAAACTCGGCTCAAACCTACACTTCCTGCTCCATGTCACAGCTACAGGGGAAATAGGTGAGATGACCACTGGCCTTAGAAACTCTGCCCCATCAACATTTTTTGTCAGTTCTCCTAATTTTTAACCTTTCTTTTTGTTCTCCTCTTGACTCCTTCCTCTCTGTCAGCATTATTTTTGAAGAATGATGCTAAGCCTGAAAGCAAAGCCCCAAGTTTTGTGTTCTGAGTGCAGTTGCATTGCTGCTATTTTCAGTTACACACAATGGGTGTGGTGTCCAGAAAAACATTTATTCTTTTCTGCTACATCAAGTTACTGATGTCTCTGTCTGTGAGATGTCTCTGTCTCTCTGTCTTAGGTATGTTGACAGCCAGGTAAACTGAATTTTCTAGAAATAGTCCTAAAGAACAGTATGCCAGTGGTGGTGCTTTAGTTAACCACACTAAAGGGTACCAGATCCACTTCCAGGGAGAGCCGGAAATGTGTCAGGTGCTCTGATTTGACACTGACCACTGCGTGCTGTTGCTCTGACATTTCTTCAGGATGGCCAGAGCTGGCCTTGGTCCTCCATCTGCTTCATCTCCTTAAGGCTGTGACACCACCTCATGACCACTGTTTTCTCTCCCCCTTCTTCTGCTGTGTCAGGACTGACAGCTGAGCTGGATGCTGATGAGTCAAGGCTTGGTGGAAACCCAAACATATATTTGTGGACAATAAATTCAGGCCCTGAATGAACACCCATGTTGCAGCAGACGGGTACCAGGTGGGTGTTGGAAATGTGGGATGTGAATTCGTTCAAAGGATGCTGGGGCTGTAATTTACAACCTCCTGATGTATGTTATTTTTAAACCCTTGATTCATTAACACTTCTCTAGATGTTAAAAGAGGTTCATAAATCGATTGGTAGCCAGGAAAAATGAGCAGCAATGAGGTAATTTCAGTTGGAATGGGCTCATTACCACGCCAACTGTCAAAAGTTTTTGAAGCCAGATTTATTCCTTTTCCCTTCTTTCTAGCAGCCAACACAGGCTGAGGGTATTTGGTTTGATTTTTTAATGTAGGATTGGAAGAAACTGAAAAAAATCAAATTTGGGAAAGGACATGTAAACAGCAGATTTTCCTAGAGAACTGAAAAAGTACTTGAAATAGAGATTCTCACCAATCTTGGATTTAGTTTGGTCTAAGACTGGACAGCATGACTTGTAAGTTTGTCTCTTAGGAGCTGCATGTGAGGAACAGGATTAGCTTCATCTTCTTTTGGTGCAGCATCATTTTCAAATCATGGCAGGGATAGTATTGATGTGAAAACAAAATAAAGAAGGGGAAACCCCTCTATATTTCTCAGATTTCTTTTATTCTCTCATGCGATTAATGGCACAACGGGGCTGGATCATCAACAAAAATCTGAGCTACAGGCAGCAATCACTCAAGTCCTGAAGCAGAAGGTCAGGGGTGAGATCTTCAGGTGGATGTAATTCATAATGCTCACACTTGCTGAGAGAGGCTTTGATGAGTCCAGTCAGCTCAGGGAATCCCCAGCTCTGATCCACAAACAGAGGCTACCATGGAGAGATAGGAGCATGTTCCTGAGGACAGATTGAGCGTTCCCCTCAGGTTCACTTTGGACAATGGAAAGTAAGATATCTTCAGGCTAGTGTAAGATTATGAAACCCTTCACTGATGTGTTTATTCCTGATCGGGTAACACACAATTACTCTGTCCTTCCTGTTCATCCACTCTTGCCCTTCTTATCTCTTACATTTCATGATAGTGCTTGAATTGCTTGATCAAAGGAAGCTCTGGCTGGGATTTATCTCAGCTAACTGTAAGCAACCAACACATAGGCAGGTTAGTCTGAGTTAGTCACTCTGGGCTGCTTTTATTGTCAATAGAGATAACCAGGTATCTCTAGAGAGCAATTAATCTGGTACTTGTTTGATATCTATACTAGGATGAGATGAATCACCTTCTCCAGACGCCTCTTCCTCTCTATTGACTGTAAAGGGAACAGAGGATGACTAGCTTAGATGTAGGCATCTGTGCTATAGGTGCTTTAAGATAAGGAGATAAATCCAACCCAGTCCTGAAAGTCTAAATGGGTAATGATTCTAGAAAACTCATTGCAGAACTAGAGATAATGGTTGAAAAGAGCTTAGGCTCTCGTGGCATGGAACACACAGTGCTTTTTGTGAATTCCATGACACCCTAAACAACAATATTGGTGGGTATGTTTGAGACTTCTGTACTGTAGAACACGGTAGGATGGTGTGCTTCTTGCACTGCTTGCTCTGCAGGAATGGTTCCTGTCACCTTTGTGCTGGTGACAAAAACTGTGCAGTGACACCACTGTGCTTTTCCTGCTCATATCCACCTCTGCTTAATTGCCTCAAGGTAGAAGACTGATGAAACACAGGTTTAAATCCAAGGATTCAGGCCCTAATTTTAAACCACACAGTGTCTTCCCAGTTTCTGACTACACAAACCTGTCCAAGGGTATTTGTCTCCCACAGTCAAGCTCTTCAGCAGGGAAATTAACTTTCTGTATTCAGATGCTTCAGACACTTCAGCAGGGAAGTTTTTTCTCCTGTGGTAAACGCCTACTGATTGCATGAATGACCTTTTCTTTCTCTAAGTATAGACAGATCTCACACAAATGGTTTTGGCTAGATAACTAAATTCCGTATCTACCAAAGGCTGTGAATCTTGCATGTAATGTCCATGTTGTCGTCTTGCCTATAAAGTGCTGGAAGGGAAATACAGTGGGAAATGTGTATGTCTGCAGGAAAGGAGGGGCAAATTTCTTCGGGAGAAGTGGTAAAGATGTTTTGATCAGAGGTGTCATTCCAGCTTTTCATTAAGGCTCTGCAGAGTACAGAGAGATCATGCTTCACCAGCTCTGCTGCTGGTATTGTTTCTACCACCTTTCTTGTTAATCAAGGTTTTTTGAATATTAGACTAGGGAAAGATCTGTGGCTGGTAGCTTTGCCTAGTTGATAGTTATGTTTCTTTTTATCAGACAGGAGATGAGAGCCAAAATTATATTATCTTCCCGTGGTTTAAGCCCAGACAAGAAGTAAGAACCACATGGCTGTTCAGTCACTGGCCCTCAGAGGGATGGGGAGAAAAGCCAGAAAAAGGTAAAAAACATGGGTTGAGATAAGAGCAGTTTCATAATTGAAATAAAATACAATATAGTAATAACAATCATAACAACAATAGCAATTACATTAATAAGAATTTCAATGAAAAGGGAGATAAAATTAAGAGGAACAAAATCTAAATAAGACAAGCAATGCCTGACAAAATTGCTCACCACCTGCTGGCCAAAGCTCAACCCATCCCAAGCAGTGATTGGCCCATCCTGGACAACTCCTCCCACTTTATATATTGAGCCCATTCATATCCATTCTATGGGATATCCCTTTGGCCAGTTTGGGTCAGTTGTTCTGGCCATGTCCCCTTCCAGCTTGTTGTGCAACTCCTGACTGGCAGAGCCTGGGAAACTGAAACTCCTTGATTTAGGGTAAGCACTGAGCAACAACTAAAACATCAATGCATTATGAACATTATTTTTATACTGAATTCAAAACACAGCACTTAATCAGCTACTAGGATGAAAATTAACTCTATCTCAGCTGAAACCAGGCCAGTGGTTCATTTTTTCCCCTCATTTGTACAGCTTCCCTTGACACTTATGGTAGTTACATATCAGTGTTACCTTACAGTTGTCATTGTTTCTGGTTTTGGCAGGCTATTTTAAGCAATTGAGGTCAGATGAATACTTCCTACACAGCCAAGACCCATTAGGGAATAATTCTGGGTGACTGTGTTAACATTACTCTGTATTGAACTCTGTCTTTAAGACCTAAATATTTATTCTTTCTCAGTCATTCCCATAGCAAAACAAAAATCCAAAGATATCTAGTTTAGTTTCTTGTAGCTGAATTAAAGGTGAGTCTTTTTAAAACTTTTACTAGTAGGTATTTATGACTCAAAAACATTTATGAAGCATTAAGACAGACACTTCTCTGCTACTTAATGTATTTCAGAATAAAATTCTGAAACTAAAAGTTTTCATGTCATTTGTTAACAAGGAAATTGCAGTTTTGGGTGGTGTCAACATAAATGACCAGTTATTTTTTTTCCTCTGTAAATATCACACCACTAAAGACCGAAAATGTTTTTGTTTCTTACAACTCTCATGTTTTATGTAGGCAACTCACAGTTGCCAAATTGGTGCCTTAACAAAACTTGTGAAGAAGGTGATTTTCTGAGGCAGGAAATGCTCATTTGTCCTTTTCTGAAGGTATGAATGTCATCATTTCCTTCTCTCTTTGTTTGTTACTCAGAATGAAAGGCCAAAAAAAAAAAAAACAAAACCACACAAGGGAAGAAAGGAAAGCATTTATGTCCCTTAGTCTGACAAGAAGTTAGTCAGGAAAGCAGAAGCTGTCAAGCCTTCTTTGAGGTATGTGTATTTAGGATACAAAACCAGCTAGACAAATACAGGTAGAGTTTAATTACCTTCTTCTAGCTCTGGCACAAAATGAGACTACTTTCAGAGCAGGCACTAGAGCTACATTAGGGCTAAATTGTAAATAGATAAACTGAAGAGCAAAGGCATCCTCATCTGCTGGGTGGGGAAAAGAGACCCATGGAGATTAAAGACCGGAGCAGCAGAGGATTTAGACAAGCATTAAGATCCTTTGCTCTGAAGGAGGCCCAGAAGCCAAGGCTAGCCAAGCTCCTGGCTTATTTCTGTGTTTTAAATTACTCCCAGCCCGATTTTGCCCCTCCTTGTGTGAAGCACAAGGGGAACTGGCTCCAGGACACAGTTCTCATGGGGAGTCCTGGGGAGACTGAGCCCTTTGCATGCAAAGTGCCACTTAGGAATGGGTTTGCAGTGCAGAACTCTGGTGCAACTCCTCTTGTGTAGGGCGCAGACATCATCCCTAATCCCTGAGCGGGCTGGTCCAGCCAGGGATTACATTTCTGATCTCCAGACCCCTCCACATCCCTGACAGAGGCAGGTCACATCCAGCCACAGCTGAGTTACTCACACTTCAATGCTTCTATTTTCACCAGAAATACAAGTCAGCACCTGAAATAGTTTCTTTTGAAAACAAACCCTCTCTCAGGCCTCGTAGGTCATTTCTTGGGTATCTTATCACTAAATCACTGGGTGATGTGGCCAAAGGCAGAGCTGGGACCCCTGGCTCTGGTGTCTCAGTGAAGAATAGCTGTGCATCCTGCAGTGAACCTTGCAGAACCTCACCAGTGGGTACCACTACTTTATCAGCCAACTTGAGCTTGAGCTCACAAGATTTTCTCTTTCCTAAGATTTTCTTTTATTTTTTTTTTTCTTTTCCCAAGCATCCCTCTTGCTCCCTCCTTATTTTCCCCAGTTCTTTGTTTCCAAAGATGCTCGAGTCCCATTCATGTTTCCAAACCCCTACAAGTGTAGAAGAATTAAGTGAGAGGGTTTTGCCCTCATTGGCAGTAAGTGCATCTTGATTTAAAGGTTTTATTTAATCAGTAGTGTGGGATTTTTTTTTCCTTTTTAAATTCCTCTCTACAAACAACTTATAGTGAAAGAGGCCAATTTTCTGGACAGTTATCAGGCAGCTTTCATCCCTTTGCTGATGCACAGGCCACCAAACTAATAGTTTCATGCTCTCAATTTCACACTCCAGAAATGACACAGAAATGTAACTGGAACACTTGTTCCACAGAAACAGTACCAGAAATAACAGACTTGCCCCTTAGTTCCTTCAAGATGATTTTTTCCTCTAAAGCTTTTGAGTTCAAGGAAGCAGAATGGTTCTATCATAGAAAATATACCCCATTTCTGGGAATCATCAGTGGGCCCAGTCTTCCCCCTTTCCCCATCCCAGTTCTTTGTCCTCAAGACACCAAAATGTAATGAAGATGTCCAACAAAAAATGGTGGGATCTCTCCTCTCCTCTCCTCTCCTCTCCTCTCCTCTCCTCTCCTCTCCTCTCCTCTCCTCTCCTCTCCTCTCCTCTCCTCTCCTCTCCTCTCCTCTCCTCTCCTCTCCTCTCCTCTCCTCTCCTCTCCTCTCCTCTCCTCTCCTCTCCTCTCCTCTCCTCTCCTCCTCTCCTCTCCTCTCCTCTCCTCTCCTCTCCTCTCCTCTCCTCTCCTCTCCTCTCCTCTCCTCTCCTCTCCTCTCCTCTCCTCTCCTCTCCTCTCCTCTCCTCCTCCCTCTCCTCTCCTCTCCTCTCCTCTCCTCTCCTCTCCTCTCCTCTCCTCTCCTCTCCTCCTCCTCTCCTCTCCTCTCCTCTCCTCTCCTCTCCTCTCCTCTCCTCTCCTCTCCTCTCCTCTCCTCTCCTCTCCTCTCCTCTCCTCTCCTCCCTCTCCTCTCCTCTCCTCTCCTCTCCTCTCCTCTCCTCTCCTCTCCTCTCCTCTCCTCTCCTCTCCTCTCCTCTCCTCTCCTCTCCTCTCCTCTCCTCCCCTCCCCTCCCCCTCCCCTCCCCTCCCCTCCCCTCCCCTCCCCTCCCCTCCCCTCCCCTCCCCTCCCCTCTTTTTTTCTGACTCAGCTTAAATGACATTCCAGCACTTCATAGGAACATTCTATTGGGTGATCTAGTATGAAAATGTTGAATTTCTAAGCACCATATCAAACTTTTTAGTTACATCTCAGATGAGAAAGAATAAAGGCTTTATTCATATTGTGTTTGCCTGTGCCAAAAAATCACAGCTTCTCAATGGAGAGACTGTGAAGTGAAATGGAACGAAAGACCTCATGGTATCACAGAGTGAAAAAAAAGTCATATGCCAAGGGAGTGACAGTCTTCCAATGGATTCTTTTCATTGAACACATGGAGGGAATTAGACTTGCCTCCAGCCACTACAACTTAGATCGAACCTCAGCCAAGAATGAAAAATTAATGTAACTATACTTCTAAGGTTGCAGTTGCCCTTATCCCAAACCAAAAAAATCTTGAGGAATTATTTTCTTAGCAGATCCCTAGGTGAATTTGATTGTTGGAAAAAAGTCTTTCAAAACAACTCAGGAGAGAGAGACATAAGAAAAAGCCACAGCTGAAAAATGAAGCCTCACAGATCTCACTTGTGTTTTAGTCACTGAGACCAACTTCAGGATAAATTGCTAAATTGATAAAGTTTTTTTTTTTCCTTCTCATATTTCTCATAATATGGTTAGCTACCTTTCTGAAATCCATGCTTCACCTGACCAACTTGGACTTAGTGCTGAGGTGGATTTCTTGCAGGTCCCTATGGGAAATCAGACAGGAGCAATGAAAATTCCCTTCTACCATTCCAAAGAGCTAATATATGAATCAATTCTGCAAGGGCCCCACCTTTTCTAATTTTTCCATTGCTTCTAAGTAAAAATCCAAAAGACAAAGAAAAATTTAATAGAAGCATAGAATCACAGAATGGGTTGGAAGGGACCTTAGAGCTCACCATGAGCAGGGTCTGCTTTCACTAGACCAGATTTCTCCAAGCCCATCCAACCTGACCTTGAACACTTCCAGGCATGGGGCATCCATAACTTCTCTGGGGAACTCATGCCTCACCATCCTCACAGTGAAGGATTTCTTCCTTATACCTCAGCTAATTTTGCACTTTTTCAATTTGAACCCATTACTCCTTGTTTTATCACTTCAGTTCCTGATGAAACTTGCCCAACATGAGGAAATTAATATGAAAGCTGTAATAATATTTCAGAAATCTGAAGCAAAGTGTCATCTTCATCCTGGAGAAAAATTGATCATTTAAATACAGGGTGCATTGTCTTCTGTCCATCTAGATGGTTCATGCTTTTGTCCAGGCAGACAAGATGACATTAGTCTCACTCTGCTCAAAAGTGAGAGCTAGACACACCTAAGCTGATATCCATCTGATATTCATCTACTGCGGTCTTAAAGCTTATGGAGCAAGATTCCACAGCCTCCCTTAATATCCAGATTCTCTGTCATTATGGGACTTGTTATTCAGCATGTACTCTGAATAGATAACCTAAATCCTTCCTGTAGCAGATTGAACTTTTTTTTTCCTCTGTCCTATCCTCAGTGCCACTGGGAAACAATGATTACCATCATCACTAAAACAGCCTTTTCTGCATGTGAGGAAAGCTTGGTTATCCTCACTGAACCTCCTTTCTTCACCAAACAAATCTTATTTCTGAAAACTGCCCTTGCAGATGATGTTTTATACTGGCATCTCTCTTCAGTATATCTATACCTCTCCTCCTGGAAAGCTCCCGCCTGTTAGGAATTTATGGCTCTGAGCTCCAAGTATGTGTTTCATAGAGCCATAGAATGGTTTGTGTTGGAAGGGACCTTAAAGATTATCTCATTCCAACACCCCTGCCATGGGCAGGGACACCTTACATGAAACCAGTTTGCCCAAAGCCCTGCTCTACCCAGCCAGATCCATGGTTATCTGGGCTAAACATAATTCCTTTGGATTTCTGACCATTTCTCCAGTTTGCCCAGAAAACATGAAACCTGAAATCTTTTCTGGAGTTTCTGAAAGCTCTCTCTCAATAGTGTCATGTGCTGATTCTGTGCAGGTACTGCCCAGTCTGTCATTGAGTGGTTTTCAAACTCTGGGACATCTCTGCCACATTACCTTGAGTATTTTTTAGAACTAGTCCACTAGTTCACTAAAAAGAAGATCACCTTCTTTTCAGTGATCATCCCCAGGCTTCAAAAGCATGTTTGCCGATAAGGATGACTTACAGGAATGTGCTACAAACCTTAGAATAGTTTTGTTATATCAGATTTTTATGTTCCCTCCATCCATTATGCCAACTATCCTGGCATTAAAAGGAATTAGATTGATTTGACATGATTTGTTCTACACAAACTCATGTTTCATCTTCTGTCTTATTACTCCCTGGCTTGCTTACAAATGGTTCAGTGGGTAATGTGTTTCAGTATGTTTCTAGGCTTTAAAGTGAAACTGAGACTGGCTCATAATCACTGGCTTGTCTTTCATTGGAATAAGTCCTCTGCTTGCCCTTCTGCAGTGCTCACACAGTCTCTTGTGTTCTCAGATGAGAACTTGTGTTTTCAGGCGAAATTACACAAAGGAAATCCTGTGAAGCTCATGACCACATAAGTGGTCCAGCTTCATATCTTCCCCCAGGCAAATCCAGAGCTCATGGTGTTCTGGCACATGGCTGTGATCTCCCTTCATCCCTGACCCAAAAGCTTGTTCCATTAGCCAGCTGCATCTGTCTGTTTTTGGCTGTGGTTTGGGATGGTCATGTCCTTTTCAGGGATGGTCTGACACAGGAATCTACTTTGTCCACGGAATCACTACATTCTATCTGTCACCCCTCCTTTAATCCATCTCTGGTTATGTAGTCCTGGCATTATCCACTCACCCATCTGTCAAAGCTGAGATGCAATCATGTCTGATGGGTGTTGAACAACCAAAGTGAGCTGTATCACTCTCTCCTAAGACCTCAGTAAAGCAAGGGGACTTTCAGAAATTAAAAAAAAAAAAAAAAAAAGTTTAAAATAGATCAAAGAAAATG
The DNA here is from genome assembly GCF_009819655.1 of Sylvia atricapilla. Lineage (NCBI taxonomy): Eukaryota > Metazoa > Chordata > Aves > Passeriformes > Sylviidae > Sylvia > Sylvia atricapilla. Next base: position 19,451,943 of record NC_089144.1, on the reverse strand, counting down.
TATTGTCTAAAGTGAGCTGTCACATGATATCAGTGTGATGGGATGGATGTTGGACTTCTTATCCCAGTCTTATTCCTCCTGGAGACCATGAGTCATATTCCTCACAAAGACCAAGGTCCTAGAAGGAATAAAATGAAAACTAAATGCCACAAAGAAATAATTATTTGATAAACCAGGTTGTGTTACTGCAAACTTGACCAGCTAATGCCAGAAGTCAAGAGGCCTCAGCTGAAGTGCAAACAGTGAACTCTCATGTGATTTAAAAGGAAGAGAAATGGGACTATATTAAGATACCAGATCTCAGCTAATATTTCCCCAGCATAAAAATGGTTACTACCCCAAAAGTCATGATGACCTCATGCTCTTCCCATTATTATCTGAGGTAAGGTAGACACACAGGTGAACAGAGAATAAATTTAGGAAGATTATATAAAAATGATGCTATAAGCAAATTCCTACCTAATGATCAAGGATGGAAGATTTCTGGACAATTCACAGTTATTTGCATCCATCGTAATAACCTTTAGTTGTATTAGCATTCTATTAGTTCTTATTCACAAACTGTTCCTATTAACTTCCCAAACAGGATACAGAAATAATTGCAGAAGTGATCTAATCAGAATAGCACTGACTGTTTATTTATAGTCTGTTGTGTCCTCTTTTTATTATCCTGCTCAGCTCCAGGTTTATAGACTGGAAAGAGTTTTCACTTCCTTTTCTAAAATCAGTTTCTCATAGTTGTGCTGCTTCTTCAGGACACAGACCTAAAAGGAAGCAGCATTACTTGTACTGTAGGAAATGAAAAAAAGAAACAGCAGAGAAGGAAACATCTGACTGTGATCTTGTCTAGTAGTAGTTTACAGGCAGTTTTCCTAGAAATAAATGGTATAGATTTTCAAAGCAAAATTTATGAATTCTTAGGCTGCAAGAAATTCTTACAAAAGTGTATGAATAAAGAAGTTTGGGGTAGATCAGCTGAATTATCATAAGAATCACCTTCAGCTAATCTCAAACAAAAATCAGTGCTTTTTGTCAATGAGATAAAAGGAAGCGTAAAGAAAAAGTGCGTGGCTGCTCAACACACAGACATGCAGCTTGAGTGTAAGGAAACTTTCCAGTGTATATATACTAAATAGCTGAATGCTGTATTTAATAACAAGCACAAATAAGAATCTGCATCCAGCTTAATAAGACAACCTCATCTGAAAATGACAAAGAAGAACAACAACAAAATTAAAATACATTGCAATGATGCTTTCCCTGTTTCAATCAGAAACTGTGAAGAGTCCTCTGGGGCTGCCTGGTTTTGATGACTCTGAAGGCATTTTGCCCAACCCTTGTCCTTTGTTCAAACTCCTTCACGCTCCAGCTCTCGGTTTCCTTGCTGATTTCCTCGGCTCTCTCACTGTGTCACAGCTCTCTCCCTGTCTGCCTCCCCTCCCTGCTCAGGCACAGGGACATTCCTTGCAGAAAGAGCTGCATTGTTTGCAGGCAAATCAGGTGTCAGAGCTTTCAGTGGACGCGACTTCCTCCCAAGCACAAAACTGCACTTCCAGCAATACATCACTGCCATTGTACAGGTTGGTTTGCAAAGAATTTTCTGAGGTCAGCATCCTTCACCAGACCCTCAGCTGATTACCAGGCTTATTATGAGGGGAATGCACAGCTGGCTGGGGGGGCTGTTGGATAACTTGTCTCTGCTGCTGGGAACAGCTTTGACCCAGTGGTGAGTAGTAAGGAGATCTGTAGAGGCAGGATAAGCATTGCTGGAGAAAGAAAAGAATGTATTTCCCCTTCTCAGCTGACGGAAGAGTGGCTGGGATTTATTTTCTTTTACAGCTCGTGCAAGGTGGAGCAGCCTCCTTGCTCTTTTGTTCTGTGCCTTTGGTAGTTTGACTCATGAGTAGGGAAAATGTGAAGGTGCAGAGGATGAATTTGTCTGTGGGGCGCAGTGACAAAAGGGCAGCTGGGATGAGTCTGAGATCTTGGCAAGAATCAACTGTTTTGTAGCCCTGCTATCACAGTGAAGAGCACATGCCAAGAAGAAATCCTAGGAGTCAGTTTGTAGTCTGGGATCTTTCACAGAGTCATAGGAAGCCTTGTGTTGTAAGCTGGGCGGGGACATCTCCCACTAGACCAGATTGCTCCAAGGACCATCCAGGGATGAACTCTTCCAGGGATGGGGTATCCAAAAGTTTTCTGGTCAGCCTGTGCCAGTGCCTCATCACCCTCACAGGAAAGAATTTCTTTACATCCAATTATAACCCAGGTGTTTCTCTCCAGACAACACAGCTTCCTCCTCACCCTGTGCATTGCAGTGTATTGATACATTAATAAAGGTATTAATAATGGTAATAAATTAGCGTCTGATCATCAGTATTTGCTAGGTGGATGAAGAATGATGGTTCCATATTATGTTTTTGCAGCATATTTCCATACTGTGTCACCAGGACTGGCAAAGCTAGTCCGTGAATAAAGGCTCAGCATTTGTTGCTGTTGTGTGTGACTTTGGATTGCTGCAAATATAATTTCAGAGCTTGTCAAGACTTAAATGAAAAGAGAACACATACCAGAGGAGTTCAACTTCCACTGAAATTTTTGTCATGAGTTAGAAACTGAATTGATGACAGACAGCGTTCAGTCTAACAAAACACTTTCTCTCCCCTTCCCCAGTTTTCAAATAGGAAGTGTTGTAGGGGTAGAGGGTGTCAGATGCTGCGGACCTGAGCCAAAGTAGAGAGAATGTGTAGCTGGTAGAATGGGTAGGAAAGAGGAAGAGTGAGTTAGCCTTTTTCACTCATGCGTGGGAGAAAGGCAATACTATTAAACACAGTTCAGCTGTAACGCAATGAAAAAATTGTACATGACAAGCTGTGACACTTCCTGTGGATCTGAGTCATTGTTTGAGCCCAACCTTACCTTTCAGTGACTGGAGCACCAATGTGTAGCCAGCTGGCAGCACATTGCCAGAAAGGACAGTGCAGGAGCCGTATCACAAATGTAAATCTTACTATTAGGATATCTGATTTATCTGTGGTTGCAGTAACAATGCTCCAGACGTGTGGCAGTGAGAGCAGCAGTCACAGTGCTGTGTGTTCTGCTGGCTGTAGGAAGCTAAGGCCAGCTCTAATATGAAAATGTGAGGAGTTCCTCAGGTGGGATCCTGGCTGCAGTATTCCCCACACAGGCACCTGGCCACTAGGAAGTGTGCCGACACCACCGTATGGATTTCATCTCCTCTGCCAATCAGCTGGACAAGCACAGCCCTTAATTTCTTTGCTTTAGGCTGAGTGCTCTGAACTGGGTCACTTTTGAAGTTGTGCACCCCCTTCCTCCTCCCCTCTCTGCCCCACACACGCATCCTCTCCGTCCCTCCGAGGGAAGTGCTGCCACAGAACGCTGCAGGGAAGAAAAAGGGATGACTGACACCAGATTTATTTGAAAAGTGCTTTTAAGGCATCAGCCTAGGGACGCTGTGGGAAGTCTGAAGGTGAGAGGTAGCTCAGGAGTCAGAAGAGAAAGGTGGAGCAGGGCCAGCTAAAGCCAGCCTAAGCCAGCTCTTCTGTTCTTCACTTTTATAGTTTAAATCCTCCTGCCCTCAGTTATTCCATCATTTGCTTGTCATCTAGCTATTGATTTTACATGCAGTTAATATTATGTCTCTGTGCAACATATTTATATGCACAGACATAAAATAATAAGTAGATTAAAGAATAGGTAGATAGAAAGATGAATTGATATACTCTGTTTCCATACAGTGCTGAATGCTGGTGTAACATCATTTGAATGAAAATCAATAAACAACAAACCAGTGACAGAGTAGCTGGAGGAAGTACTGTCTGACTGTCTATCCACCTACCAACCTACCTGTCTTCTACCTTCTTGCTGATTTGGGGTAAAATTCTTTTGTGATAAATGCATATTAAACCTTTTTTCCAGTTCTCCACATAAAACATCTGTTTTTAAATTGTTGCCCAGTGAAATAAATAAAGTTAGAACAGGCTTAGATCCTGACCCTTCATGAATTTTCTGTCTAATGCACATGTGAAAATGACAACAAAATTTATTCATATTTGTAGTAGAATTTTATTATTCTGTGTGATGGCTTGCATGACCAGGAATGCACAGATATCAGGTAAAGTCTCACAAGTAAAGAGCCCTTGTTATTGAACTTAATTTCTTTATTATTCTTTAGACCTATGTGGTTATTCAATATATATCTAAAATATCATTACATTATATATAAAACATATATCTACATATCTCTATGTTATAAATATGGGTGTAACATGTCTGTGTGGTGCACGTACATTAGAAAACTCTGTGAATATTTGGAAAAAAATCCTCCTTGTAACATAATGTGGACAGGCACTCAAACATTTGTCAGGGATTCCAGGCGGTGTGAAGGTAAGTTGAGTGAAAATGTTTATGTGAATGTTCAAAGCCGGGGAAGTTTGAATCTCGTACAATACAATTAAAATGTGTATTTTAGTGATAACTGAATCAGAAATAAACACAAAGAAAATGTGAGAGAAGAAAGGAGGAAAAAATTACGCACTGCCGACATGCACTGAATTAATTTGCTAGGTAGGAAGCATGATGTTGATGTAGATATTCTATCTGCAGCGAGCTCCACAGTGAGAGGAATAACCTCTATCTAATACCGTGTTGATATGAAGGACTTTGACACAGTTTGGAAACACAAGTGATACACTGGAATTAAAAAAAAAAAAGCATTTCTGCATTATAGGGTCCAAAGGAAATAATTTATGCTGAAGGCGTTTTTGTTCTAGAGACGATTATTTTATTGGAAATAGGTTTTGATTTCTAAACTTAGCCATGCTGCCCACAAACGGTACTTTCTGGGGATTAGCGATTGATCTTTCCATTTCTCTGCTTTCTTGGTTCTCTTCACATCTTCTGCCTTCCAATGCATGTGTGTGTGTGTGTGTGTGTGTGTAAGCTCTGTACCAACTGCAGAATAGTCATCTGGCAGAAGCAATAAACTGCTGGAATACAGACACATTTCTGTCCCCAGATTTCACCACGTCTTCAGTCTGAAGGCCAAGGATGGCAGAAAGATTAAAGTTTGACATTCATTTCTGTTGTCTACTGAAAGGATAGGGGAATTCCCTTTGTTTGGTGTTTTGAACCCACAGAACAGATGGTCGAAGGCTGAAGTCAGTATCTAGGCAAAATATTTGCTGATTTAAAAAGAGGCGTTGTAAGAGCAAAGATTTCAGAATTAGAAAGGGAGCTTGAGTGTGTGTTGAAATCTGTCCTTCTTGACGGAACTAATAATCTTTGCAGTTTGGGATGGGAACCTGCCTGTGTTTGATTTCTGTCTGGCCCAAGCTCATTTCCCAGGTTAATGGCAAGACATCAATAAGTCCTTCAATTGCCAGTGAGTGGCTCAGCAGTTACTATTCCCAAATATCTAAGTATGGATGATGCCTTTATGTATTTATTACCTCATCTTCTCTGCTTCAGTCCATTTGTACATCACCATTGGGGATGAATGATCCTCTCGTGGGGCTCTGGTCTGGCTGTCTCCAAAGGACAACTAATGCATACGTATTACATAAAACCACTATCAAGCTGCAGAGTTCTTTGCTGGAACTGGTTTCACACAGCACAGCAGCCCTTATAAAAATTGTCTGTTTCTTCTTCTAGACCCAAATAAATTTCCTTAAACACTAGGTTCTTACTAGAGGAGCTTAAATTGGCACCATGGTGCATGGTCACTTCATTATGGAGTGTTTTTTCTATAGTCTACAGAGTTCAATAATCACCTTCTAAGGGCAATTTATGTTAACTCCTATCTCAATTGTTCTATAGTTATCACTATCTTACCTCAAGGGCGACTACCTGCTTAAATTAGGTGATCCTCATAGTGCCTTAGGTGGGAGAAACTGGTCTTGAGCTTGATTATATGGAATATCAATGGATTTTGTTAGCATAGAAGGAAAAAAAGAAAAAAGAAAAGAGAAAAGAAAAAAGAAAAGAAAAAAAAGGCAAAAAAGCAGAAAAAGCAGAAAAAAAAAGCACCTGAAACCAAGCAAGAACATTTACCATTCATGACTTCCTCATGGCTTTTTTTTCCCCACTTCATTTTCACATAATCATGTATTTAGGCAACACAGAAAATACTAATTGACTCAGGTGCCAAACTGAACATAATTGGCAAATAATCGAGTTGAGCAAGTAATGATTTCCAATAAGTTAAAATCTGTTAACATAAACTACTGAGCCAAATTCTATTGCATAACAAATGCATTCTGAGAAATTAAGCATGATTATAATTAAATGAAGATTAACAATGGAACGACTGTATATTGGGGAATTATTTGAATTGATGAAGATAATATAAATTATCACTAAGACTTTATAAGGTTTATGCAGCCAGTGTGATTGCTGAGGACAAAATTTTGTAGCCAGTGACCCACACTCCTCAACCCCCACAGCTGGGCTGAGGGAAAGACATGTCCAGCTATTTTAGACTTCAGTGGGGTCACTGAATACCTGTCTGGGTTTGAGAGGGTGTGGGTGGCCTTTGTTACACATCTAGAGTGAGACTTAATCATACATCACATGCCTCGAGGCAGACACTTTTTCAGCAAACAAGCACCTATAAAGCTGTACCAATACTGTAAACATGATCAATAATACAGTGGAATATTCTTTATAGGAGCACTCCCCTCAGACATTGTCCTTCTGGTTCTGGTGACTGGAGAAGTACAAATAATTCTGAGTTTTTACGACTTGTTCCTACTTCTATTTCACAACCCACTTTTCCCTGTTGACTTTTGAGAGAAAGTTATTGTTAAGCACTGATGACCTCTGCACCTTAAACTCTGTGCTAATCCTGGCATACCCCTTTGCATCTCAGTTTGCCGCATACCTTAACACGAGACCGGAATGTTTTGTGTGCCAGAAAGGAATTTTGGGCTCAGAAACCTGTATTTCATGGAAACACGTTCTACTAGTGGAAGCATCAGTGGTTCAGGCATATCTTACTGCTTGACACTGCAGAAAAGAAATGCCTGGAATGAGGCAACTTGAATATTTTCTCCACTTTGTAGATGTTTTGAGAAAGAAATGGGAAAGCTACTTGTTGGGAGAAAATAATCATTCCTTTCTCTGCTATGGCTTGTGATTAAATAGCAGGGTCAGAGTTGTATTTTTGGATGGTTGCCGGGCCTTTGTTGCTGCTTTTTTTGTCTACATCTATTTTGTATCTCAGGAAATAAGTCAGAGAGCAAACTGCCAGCCCTCTCTCACCTAGCTCTGAGGAGTCAAGATGCCTGTATTCAAGCCAGCATAGAGAGCCGTTCAGGATGCCCAAATACCCCATCTCTGTGTGGTTTTAGGTCCATCCTGGAAAAAGACCTCTGATAATTTGATTAAAGAGTCCTTATATGACTTTTCTAAGGCAGAAGCAAACTGATTTGTGCCCATCATGTCTGTATTATGGATGTGTGCTGCTGATTAAACTTAAGCCATGGAGCAAGTCTTGGTTAAACACAGGCTCAGACTCAGATGTTCAGAGTGGTAGGGTCTGAATTCAGTCTGACATTCATTAGACACAAATGGACTTTGAAGAGTGACTCAGCTGTGCCTGCTGCAGGGTACCCTCTTGGCTGCAGTGATTGTACTCTCCACATCTTTACTTTGTTCACCTGGCACTGCGAATTCCCCCTTATTTCCCCCATGAAATATTGAATCTAACAAAATGCCTATGTATCTTTGCTCTGCTGCATATAGCAAAACAAGAGGAGGAACTCATGATAAGAAATGGTCATCTGTGCATCCATAGGTATCAATCAGAGGACCAAATATCTAAAGATTTATAACATCATTAAGGAGTTTTTCCATAGATTTTGTAAAGGAAGGAAGAAAGGAAGGAAATAAGTGAGGGAAGAATACATAAATAAATAAAAGGGACAGAAAAAGAAAGAAAACAGAGCAATGAGCAATTCTCTCAAGAACAGGAGTTGAAGTTCATTGAACCTTGTCTTCCTCTTGCCTCGCCGATCTTAGGTAAATATTTGAGTGAAGTCCAAACCAAATACACACACCAAAATAGCATAGGGTGTAACTGATACAATCTCTAGAACTCATAGAAAAGGAGACTTTGAAGGGGGAAGGGAGAGACCTTTTCCTAGAACAGCTATTGCTTGGGTGAAGACCATCGCCCCTTTGACTGGACAATGGGAATTAAGTCCCATAAGCAAGCACAACATAACATTTTCCATAGCAAGCACAACAAAATGTCCCGCTTTAGAAATGTGGCCATTGCTAAGATGGCAGCGGAGATCTGACTGTTCAGTGCCCTTTTACAGGGCTTTAATGAAATTGTCCTAAAGTTCCTCATAAACATTTTGCCTCCACATACTGAAATAATCAGGCCATCTGAGACGCTGGAACAGGCTGCCCAGAGAAGTTGTGGATGCCACATCCCTGGAAATGTTGGATTGGGCTCTGAACAACCTGGTCTAGTGGAAGGTGTCCCTGCCCATGGGAGGGGATTTGGAATGAGATGATTCTTAGGGTCCTTTCAAACACAAGATGTTCTATGGTTCCATAATCTTTTCTATGCAGTAATAACTTCTCTTTTCCGTCTTTCTGTGGATGTGTTGTGTGTTATGGGAAAGAGGTGAGGATGAAAGGCAGTGCCTCAGCAGACAGGAGAAATCTAATCCATGGGGATTAAAAATCGAGTCCCTTTTGGCTCATCTGCATGACAAAGGCCCATTGCATAATGCTATGAGTACAGCAAAATCCAAGGCTTAGTCCCTCATCTCCTGGTTAGGCAACAGAGAAGACAGATAGGGCTGTAGGAGCAGTTGGATGGAGATAACCTTGGTCATGTAAATCCCTTGAGTTCACTGTGAGGAGTCTGAGCCCATTCATCATTTCATGCCAAGCTCAACTGCTTTGATGGAGGCATCACACCCAACATGCACTGAAGATGTCCTCACATGTCTAATGTGTCTAGACATTCTGGCCTTTAATATGCTGCAAGTTGCAGGAACCTAGAGGTGATGGGGACACTGCAGTGGTCAAAGCCTGTGCTGGATTTTCTCTGGTGTAAATCACCAGAACACCACCCTAAGTTAGAGTCTCACATATTGAGCCCAGGTGAGGAGCTGGGCCCATGCCAGTGGTGGCTGTTACTGAAGGTATAAAATGTCTTTATGTGAGGAGGAGGTTATGGAAGGGAGTGGTGGCTTATTACAAAGATGGAGCTGAGCCTGCCTTTGGAACAAGTCTGTGTAGCTGTTTAGGAGACAGAAAAAACCAGGACCAGTGTATCTGGCACATGCTCTCTGGGGATTAAAAAGGATCTCTGACTTTTACAGCTCTGATCACAGGTTGTGCCTTGTGCTATTGCATTGTGCCACACACAGCTCCCACCGTAGCTGTGCACTGGGTACAAAATGTTCTTCTCTGGAGGGCTTGTGATCTTCTGGGAGGGTTGCTGCTGGCTGTCAAAAGACTGCTGGATTTGCCCCAGAGGAGAGGAGGGATACAGATGCACACCAGATTTCCACACTGTGTGAAAGGAGCCTTATAATTATCCTATACATTACAGTTGGGAGCCCCGGGCAAAGGGTAGGCTCCTGTGCTTTCTCCTGACCCATTGTGTGAAGTCTCATGTGATGCAGGGTGGGGAAGTGGCTGCCTCAGACATCTTTGTCGTGCAATGTTGGTGATTATGTGACAGATGGGGCCGGGCCAGCCTGCCTGGGCACGGGGTGAGGTTGAGCAGTGTGGCTGTGTGATGTGCTAGGCACTGTGGTTGGCAAGGGGCTGGGACACCACTGGCTGCTGATATGGCTCTGACTTGTCCTCTGGCAAGGTCTCACTTGCATCTTGTCCCTTTGTCATCACAGAACCCCTGAAAGGTTTGGGTTGGAAGAGACCTTAAAAATCATCTTGTTCCACGATGATTGCTGTGGGCAGAGACACCTTCCACTAGACCAAGTTGCTCCAATTCCCACCCAACCTGGCCTTGAACACTTTTATAGATTGGGCATCCACAGCTCCTCTGGGAAACTCATTCCATTGTCACACCACCCACATAGTGCAGAATTTCTTTTTTACATCTAATCCAAACTCCGCTCTTTAAGTATGAAGCCATTCCCCCTTGTCCTACTACTCCATGCCCTTATTAAAAGTCCTTCCTCAGCTCTCATGGAGCCCCTTAGGTACCAGGGTGCTGCTCCAAGATCTCCCCAGAGCTTTCTCTTCTCTCCCTTTTTGTTTCCCCAGAGATGGGTCAGTTTAGCACTTTTTTGCCCCTCCCAGCTTTTCCTCCATAATAAGGACCAGCAGGAGCTTGTGTACTCTGAAGAGTCATCTTCTCCATGCTGGTTTGAATGAATCCCTTTGGAAAAGCAAAAAATGGGATAAAATAGGAAAATTTTTGACCTCTGTATGAACGGATTGTACTTAGCTGTTGTCACTGTGGCATAATAGGAGAGGATTTGCTCTTGTGAGGAGGGATGGATATGCTGTAATCCCCCTTAGCCTGGTCCAGCACATCATGTGTGGTCTGGGTGCCGAGGTGCTGCTGCAGATGAACTGACTTGTTCAGGCTGTAGCTGCATGCAACCAAAATTAATTCCAGGATTAATGTTTAAGCTGGCTGCAAGAGGCTGTTCATCTCATAGAAATGCTCCAATTGTTGGACTAAAGGTACAGCCACCTCTCAGAAAGGATGAAATAAAATTCACACAAAATTTTCAAAAAGTAAAAAATTTAAAAAGATAAATTTTTTTGGTTTTGCTTCCCATAAAAAAAAAAAATATTTCCTTTGTGTCCAACTGCCTTTTTTGAACAAATGGTTTCATTTTTCTCAGTAATATTTTTTTTGTCGAAGAGTCAGGTCCAAGAGAAAATCACAAACCTGGTTTTTGAACTTACTGGACTGAAACTCTTTGATCACCTTGAGTGGTTTTTCTAACAATAGCTCAAGCCCACCAACTTGCTTAAATGGACCTTGGGCCATGGGCAGGGTCAGCTACCAGGAGCTGACAAAATCAAAGTTTTACGAAAGAATTCCCACTCTGCGGCACGCCCCACCCACCACCCCACCCAGGAGAGGGAGATTATGGGAACTCATATCACAGAAAGATCAAGCTTCAGTTTAATCACCTCTTGTTAATGCCTTTCTTATATTGGATTTTAATACATTTTTAATCTGTTTTTCATTTTCCATGCTTTATCACTTGGGTTATCAGAGTGAACAGGAACCAACCTGATGCTGGGACCGAAACACCATAAAGGGATTGTAAAAGCAGAAGTAAAATTTCCCAGGAGGTTGTGGAGAAGGGATGTGAGCTGAGGACTTTTCTGGCAGAAAAAATCCAAACTGTGAGTGATCTGACTGGGTCCTGTTGTGGGACCTTGAGCCCCTTTAGCCTGTGTTCCTCCAGTCTTTTGCTTGAATATTCAGTAATATGCATAGAATCATAGAATTGCAGAATGGTTTGGTTTGCAAGAGACCTTAAAGATCATCCAGTTCAAACACCCCTGTCATTGGTAGGGACACTTTCCACTGGGCCAGGTTGCTCATACCCTCCTTTAGTAAGTATTTTTATTCTAAAGCACTGAGCACACCAACATTTTCTTCCCAGCTACATTCTCTAAGCAATGTCCCACACAGAAGAAAGAAAAATGTTCCAAACTTATGATAATGACACAGAGAATCTGTTGAAAACCCCTTCTGAGGGACTTCTCCCATCCCCCCATGAGGAACTTATTTTCCTTTCTGTTCAAAAAGACCCTTATCAACGTTTCAATCTTTCCATGTAAATACACTGACAAGTGTCAGGCCCTGGCAAACCTATAATTAAGGCTGAATACAATTTGCTAATAAAAGCCAAGAAACCCTGGGTTGAGTTTACTTACATTATCCCCACTGGGCACTTTCCATCAGAATCTTTTATCAGCCTCTGCAAATGCTACTTTGACATTATTTTTACTGAATCAATCAAATGTGGACACTACACTCATTCTACTCCTTGCAGAGAATCCTTGCTCCAGCTACAGAAATAAAGATTTGTGTTGTTGTTTGTTGTTGTCATTGCAGCTCCTCTGACTCACAAAGCACAGTGAGCTTTTGGAAGGAGAGAAAGAATGAGAAAAATAGAGGAGAGGAAAAGAGAGAATTGGAGAGAGAGAGAGGCAGAAAACGTGAGCCAGAGATTGTGGCAGGCTTTACAAATTGGCACAGCCTTATCAACAGCATTTCATGGTTTTCTGGAACTCTTTCAAAGGGAACTTGCCTTTGTGTGCACTGGCTTAAGCTTTACTAATATTTAAAGCTATATTTAAAAGTTTATGAAAATTACTTCTGAGTTCCTCTGTCTCTTAAAATCGCTGAGGCCAATGTTTGCTTCTTGCTGTTATCCCACTCACCCCCCTCTTCCCGCATTTTTCTGTGGTTTTCCCGTCCTCTTCGTCCTTCCTTGGCAGGGTCTTTGCCTTTCCCTCTCCCTCCCATTTGCTGCATTCCCTTCACCCAGCCTCCCCCCTCTTTCCATTTCCAGGGGGCTGGGAGAAGGGTTTTGTTTGGTGGGACTGTTTGTGATGGGTGAGGTCCAGCTCCGAGCAGCGCCGCTCTCCACTACATCAGTAAGTGTGTGAGTAAATACATCTCTCACGCTCCTTCTCTTGGCTCCCTCCTTGGGCAGAGGGTCAGATGGTTTTTCTCCTTGCTCCTGGCTATGTCTGGGTCAGCTGAGCACAGTCTGACACCTCCAACAACCCACAGTGGCATCTCCATCCAAATGCAGATAGGAAATAGCTCAGGTGATCCTTAGCACAGACACACATTGCTTCTAATGGGATTCAAGGGGACAATTTATCTCAGCTTTCCACTGATGGGTGGAGGACTGATGGTAACCTCAGACTGTGTCCAGATTTGCCTGCAGCCAGTGTTACTTGTGTGCAGGTAGTCACTGCAGATTGTGCTCCTGGAGGAGGGAAGTCTAAACATGCTCAACATTTTGGTGTGCAGATGTGCCCTTGGTCTGGGCATGGATGGCAGGAGGACACTGGAAGGGGAGATTGGCCCAGAACAGGCTTCTACAGCTCTCCCAAAGGTCACTGGTGACACCTGGGGTAGGGTTTGCCTGACCCTCACTCTGTGATGTCTGTGTCTGTGATTGCCCTTTGTAAAGCATTGTGTTGGCATAGACAACAGGATGTTCTATGATTCCGTGATCTGCAGAGGAATTGTCTCTTAAAAAAGCCCATTTCTCACCAGGGCTGTTGTTGGAGCTGGAGATGCCCCTCAGCTATGTGACTAAGTACATCTCAGAGGTCTACATATAAATAAGCTGAATCCTTTTCGGGGTAAATGATTTGGAGAAGTTCAAAAATATTAGATCCCAATTAATATATTCTAAAAGGACTTACAACAGTTTTGTATCAGAATTTGACCTGTATAATAAAAAACTTCATCTTAGCTAATGTGGTTTTAAACACAAAGTGTGTGTAACTACATTACTTCAAGCCAGAGAACCCTGCTGGTCCCGCACTGTTTCCAACAGCAGTCAAGAGTAAACGTTTAAAGAGAAGGATAAACTACTTCTAGAAAAATAAAGTGTCTGTGCCTCCAGCAATCTCTGATGTAGACATCTTCAGGAGACTATATTTATACAACCAGGCTTAGCAGCCTCCACTGTGTCTATCTGTTGAAATTTTCCCCTTTTTGGGGCTGTTTTTTAAACAAAAAGTGAATACCTTGGGTATATCCAGTGGAAATGCCCTGCTTTCCTGGTTTATTCCCAGATGATGAAGCCATGGGTGATTCTGTGCCTCCACAGTGCCATGGGAAGTGCCTGCTCTGCACCTGGGGCAGTTTGGTGGAGTTAGGCTGACTTCAGACAGGATGATCTTCCACGACTTTTCTGCGACTTCAAAAGAGGTAGGCAAATGTGCCCTATCTGAGGAAGTGACCCCTTGCTTTACCTTTTTCTGTGACATTAAAAAGAGCAGCTCTGGTGTAGGAAGGAGAATGTCAAGCAATGCTCTCATCTCTCAATGCTTAAAAGCGTATAGGGATGAACCACAAGGATAAGCTATAAATGACTTCTGTATCCCATAATGTATCAGTTATAAGCAAATCCTTTATATAAATGAAACCCAGATCCCTTAGATTCCCTTTGAAGAAATCTTGTCCTCTGGCAGCTGGAACTGCAGTGGTGGGAGTGACGGAGGCAGTGGCTGGAAGACACGGCTGTCTGCTGGAGATAGGATCGATGTTCCTGCAAGGGACAACTGCAAATTTGGTGTTGCAGTGAGATTATAAATCTCCTTAGATTTTACTGGTGTTTTTGGAGAGAGGGGGAAGTAGATTTAGAGAAATGTGATATATAGGAACATGTACACATTTATAAAGTCTAGATGGTAACACCATGCTCTGAAAAGGTATATTCAGCTTTAATGTATTAATCAGAGCAGGACTGATGGAGTGTATATGATCATTTCTGTTTTACAAGGCAGGGGAAGGTTAAGTGATTTGCCTGAGGCCAGAGACTAAATCAGTGTCACAGATGGGATGAGAAAGGAAGAGGCTCCAGTTCAGGTTGGATTCTCAACAGAACAGGCAACACCAGAAAAGAAGTAAGGCTCAGGCAAGAAGCAGTGGTGGCTTGTCACTTCAGTGTCCATCACACTGCTAAGCAGTGATGCTAAGTGAAACATCCTCTGCCTCCTTTTTTTCTCATCAGATAAAACAGCAGCCAAAACTCTGTCTACATTCTCTACACAGACTCATCTTTGCCTGTTTCACATTTCCTATGTGCTGAAAAATGATTTTATTCTTTATTTTCTAGAGGTCAGACATCTCAGTGCCCTGAATTTCTCTGCAACAGCAAATACTGCCCCAGCCTGATCCTGTCACTGCAGCTTCCACTTTGTAAAAATCACGTAGTGCCTATTAAAAAAACAACAATCATGCACTCCAAATAATTAGTGTCATTATTAGTACTGTGGCATAACCTGCAGGGCCCAATTAAGATCCAAACCTTATCACGCTAAGTTGGGGAAACATACATTAACGCACAGTTTCAGCTTTGAAGATTTTGCATTTTTAATGGATGGAATTAAGAGTGGGAAAAAGGAACTTATTCTCCCTATTTCACAGGCAGAGCACTGGGACCTGGGGTTATTAAATGAGTTGCCCAAGGTCACACGGGCTGTGTCAAAGGCAGGAGCTGAACCTGTGTTCCCACCTCCTGATCAAGGAGAGCTGTGAGATGGAGCTTATAACTATGATGTGTCTTTAATACAACAGGGAAAGTAATAACCAGAAGAAAGAGCTTGGGAAGGAGAGAGGGAGGGAGAGGGATGCGTGTGATTGTGTCTCTCACAGCCAGGCTGTTCAATGACTAATAACAACTGGTCTTGACTGAGATGCTCCAGGGGATGTCGTATTTCATCCCAAGCCACTTAAAGAGCCAGCTAGTCTTAGAGAACTCTGAGCATATAATCTAATGCCCAAATAACAACATTTGTCATTAAGTCATTTTAAGTAGAACATGCATGTATATATGTGTGTATATTTACAAATATATACACCCAAAGTGTTTTACTTGTTTAACCTACATCTGTATGTATGTATAATAACACATGCACACACACACACGCCCTGCCCTTACTTAAAATAACATGGTTAAGTTTGGAGTGGGCCTACCACTGCAGCTTGGAAATGTAGATGAGTTCAAAGTCGTTGTTAGCATTTTTAAAGACAAAACAAGAGAATGTTTCATTTAAATCCATATTTTGTAAAGCTGTGCTCAAAGAAAAGTACTTAAGTAATGGCAAAATGTCCCATTCCATTATTTAAAGAAAAAAATTCTTCTAATTTCACCTTTCTTTCTTTTCAAAGTTAAATGCCTTTTTTTTTTTTTTTTCCCACATGATCTTTTGGGAAGGCTTGGGGTTGATATAAAAATTTAAATATTTCAAAGTTCATCAATTTTTGAATTTAATATGTGTTTTGAAAAAGAAAAAACAACCAAAGAGTCTGTATTCCAGGTAGAAAAAAAAGGTTAGAATGATAAAAAAATCCCATTAAGTGAAACATTAAATAAAAAATTTGATTCCCATAGCTGGGAAATATAGTTCTCTCTGCCCCTATGATTCTGTTCCCTGAGATAAATGCATTTTAGTGGAATCCCAACAGATACAATCCACATTCCTCCCCACAGACTGTATTGTTTATCACATGGGAGGGACCTGATGGGGTGATGAGAGGGGTTCAAGGCAGTGGAGACCCCATTACAGCCACTTGAAGGAGGGTTTAACTCACAGCCCCTTTGGGTACTGGGGGCTCTTGCACTGTAGAAGTGGATTCTGGCTCTGCTTCTGAAAATTATTTCCAGCCAAATATTTTTGTGTTGGTTTGGTACCAAAATGGTCGGTTGTGAATTTCTACCTTGCAGGGAACGTAGGGATGCTGAGCTCTTTCACCAAAGAGCTCAGTTTTGTCCACAGAAAAGATGCTGTAAAGCAGCTTTTTCCTTGCCACAGAGTGGGCATCCAAAATTGGCAACTTGATGATGCCTTAACCCTCCTGTACTGCAACCTATGAAGAAATGAGAGCAAGAAAACCCTCCCAACACAGAGAGGTGTTACAGAGAGAAAGGCATAAATATTTGCAGCACCTTCAGGTGTTAAAGTGATGGGCAAGGAGGAAAGGACTGTGTGGAAATTAATCATTCTGTCTTGGGGCAAAACTGTGCTGACATGCAAAAATATTTGTCTTGAGGGTCATGCATCACACAGGGAAGAAAGTAAAGTCCTAAAGATTTTGTGATTATGGGAGCTCTGTCCAGCCTCTGCACAGATAAAGGCCTTATAGGAAGGGAAAGAAGTGAGGGTGTATTTGCATTCCTTTTGCAGAGTGGATGTGTGCAGAATGGCAGCTTTAATCCAGGAACTTAAAAAGTGTTGGACGCTTGACTTGGAGATCTGAGTTACAGTTGTTTGATGTACTTTCTCTTTTTGCATCTCTTTGCACAGACACATTAGATAGGCAGCATATATTTACATTCTGGATTTATGAAGTTGGAGCTGGACGTTTTTCTAAATTACTGTGAAACTAATGCTTTTCACATCCTGTTCAGTCTTTCTGGGCATGCTCATTTGCACTTCAGCTGGCACAGTTGCAGGTTTGACTTTGTTTTTCTCTTTCTGCTGCGTTTGAGGCTCTCTCTCGTTTTCATATATTTCCATCTTCTGATTGGAGTGACCTTTCCCATTCACCCTTAAAATTCCACCCAGCTGAAAACTAGTCCTGCCTCCAGGCCTGTAACTTCGGCCTCTGTGGCCTGGGACAATGGGGTGAGGAAGGCAAAATAAGGGACATTCCTGCAGGTCCTCGGTGTGTGGATAACAAACAGGGCACAAGAGGCAAAGCAGGTAAATCAGAAATCTCTCCATTAGCTGGTTAAGCATTTTGGAGTGACACCAGGTACATTAGGAGGTGGCAGCCACAATGGAGGGACATTGGCCATTTGATATTCATGAGACGAAGAAGGTTTAAGAAGAGAAAAGGAAGGGGGAGGGAGGGATGTGGGCTTTCTAATGTAAACACCATTATCATTTGAAAATCAATTAGCTCCTTGCACCGAGGGAATGACAAGACTTAAGGCCCTTTTCTGAACTGCTATTGTGAGCCTGGGTTATTTACTTTAATTAAGAGGAGACAGAGTGGATTATTGTCTCAAACTAAGGAGTTGGGAAGAGTCAGAAAATTACACTCTACCTCACTGCACAACAAAGCCCGGGTAAGAGACAGGCTCCAAACCCAGCAAAGTCGAAAAGAAATTAGCCTTTAATCTGGATTCGTCCTACATAAGGAGCAATCAAAAGGAAGGAAGGTTTGGAGCCTCCTTGCTAAGCACCAGGCATGACATTGCAGTGGCTGCCACTGCCAGCTCTTCTGCTGGAACTTAATATTGGTTCAGGGAGGGGCTTGTTCCCCTGGAAGGGTTAGAGTTTGAGAGCAAAGATTCTCCTTTTTCCTCAAAATTTGACACATTGAAATGTCAGGTGTGGGGCTTCATTTCCTCCTGCCCTCCAACACAATAATGGAGCAATGCATTGTTCTAGAAAGAAATCTAATTGTTGATGCAAAGATGTCTCTCCTGGATGAAGACGATAATATTTTTTTTGGCTCTTATTTAATTTAAGCAGCTTGGATTAAAAAATTAAGGAAAAAAAGAAGAAAAAAAAAAGAGAGAAGGAATTTGGCAAGTGACTAATCCACAATATTGTCTTATTTGGCATATGGAGAAACACCCCCTGAGGTATCTAATACTGAGATGTTTCAGCTCTGTTTTGCATTGCCCACTCTTACTCTGCATACTCTAAATATGTATTAAGTCAGTCGAGCATGGCAGCTGCTGAAGGAGTTGCCACAGCTTACTGGGTAAATAATGATCGTTTTTTAAATCACTTAAATGCGTATCTACCCCAAAGACCATGGCAGTGGCTTATGGGAATGCTGATTTGCATTTTAAAAATTTTGCTTGGAAGTAGTTGCAGTTTCTGTGCCTCCCACTGATTACTCCATGCTTTAGTTTTAAGTCCAGGGCCCAATTCTGCTCTCAGTTATGAATGGGAGAATAGAGACTGACACCATGTGAAATCAAACTGAGGAAAAGCTCAGTTGATGAGTTTTGCCAGGAATGCAAACTGGCACTGAGATTTTTTTTTTGATGATTTTGCAGCTTTAAAAATAAATTGGTGATAACTGAAGAGAACCTTTTATGGCTGTAATGGGACAGATAGGCCAAAGAAGAGCTACTGTCCAACTTTATGCTAAAGCAGGGAAGAGACAGATTACATGTAAATGATCTCAATCAGGCTCTGCCACACCTCTAGAAAGCATCTTCCCAAAACAAGGCTTTGGGGTCTATTTAGGCCCTTTTTGCTCATGGAGGGGAAAAAAAAATGTGTTATTCTGAATACTGACACACAGCCAAGCTCATCAGCTCTTAACCCTTCACAAAACTGGGACTATCCTCTATGTTTTATCATCAGAAACACCTTGGCCTACATCAAGCCCAGAAACATGTGGCTCTGGAAGGAAATGGATGAGGCAGCTTTTCAGAGGGCCCTAGGGAACAAAACACTTGTTACTTTATGCAACACAAAGAAGACATATTTTTCTATATATCCAGTCAGAGTTCTTCCATGCATTCAGGGCTTTTTTCCTCCAGCACACAGACTCTGCTTCTCCTTTGCATCTGGATCCCTTCCTTCTTATTTGGTGCTACAATAAACCAGACCCTTCTCATGTGAGAGCCATTCCCTATTTTCTCCTCATGTTTCCCATGGATAAGTGCCTACCCACACACTTTAGGTCTTGTTGAATTGCCTGCCCTGGCCCTGGGGTCCAGCAAAACTGAAGTGTGCTAAGGAGTTCCAGCTGAATGTTGATTTGGCTCTTTCATCTCTTTTGTGAGTCTGTACATTTTGCAAACTGGGCAGATAGACCAGACTTGGTGACTTGCATCTCAGCTGTGTCCTGTGTCTCTTCCACCATCTCTCCTTGCTCCCTTGAGCAAAGCCTATGACATCCAAGGTGCACAGACCTTCAGGCAGAAAGAAAATTGATGATGACTCAGGCTTAGAAACCATTGGAGATGAATAACTGGACCCTGTGATGCAAAAAACTCTGAACATCATGCAGCTGGTGTCACATCCTGAAGGACCTGGGGAGGTGTAGTGCCAGACAGATGCTCAGTTGTTGCTCTCTCCTCCTCTGGCAGGGTATAGCTTTTAATATTGAGCCACAATGGCACAGACAATGCATTAATTGCTGCCTTAGCACTGTACTTGTTGGATTAAAGTGTGTTCTTTATATAGATATTTTCTGCTTGTTGTAATAGTACTTTGTGATCTTGAATGTGCTTAATTGTATTAGAAATGGTGTGCTGGAACCTTTTTTTATTATTATTAATATGAAAATAAATAAAAGGAGGATTTTCTTTTCCCCAGGAATGAATCAAATCCTCCAGAGGTCAACAGACCCACAGGGCTGAGCTGCTGGCTGCAGATAGTGTGTGTGTGTGCATAGATGACTACACATACGTGTGTCACCTATATTTGCATTCCTACAGCTGTTCATTATTTGTATCTATTATGCAGTGGAGACAGCACAAATGTGTGCAATTGAGACACAATAATGTAGGGATATGAAAGGCCCAATCCATCAGTTCAAGTGTGTTTGGGTTTAAGGAGAAGGGGACGTGCAGATAAATACACTGATTTATTCTCACTAACTCTCTCTGCATTCTGGGGCTGGGCCCGAGCCATCGAAGCTGCTGGAGCTGACAGTGATTTATATCAGCTGCAGGGTCTGGCCTGGAGCTTTTAAGTGTATGTCAAGCACCTCCAGCACTTTCAGAATCTTTTTATAAATGGAGTTTTCCAACCAAAATCTGAGGGAACGGCAAATCCATTAAGAAGGCGAGCGCACACTGTGTTTTGTGTTTAGGGATTCCTATCATATTTATGTTCAGTTTTGACCATCCAGCTGCTCAGAGTCACAGGCTATGGCCTCGGACAGCAGTCATGGTCTCATTCCATAAGAACCCAAAGGTCCCTAAACACTGGTTGGCTTGAACCGAGTCCAGTAAGGAGATGATAGGCCAGGTTGTTAATTGCAACCCTTTATTCTGACAGTCAGGCTGCAGAGAGGTCCTGGCAGCTTTAAGAGCTGTGTGGAGCAGCCTTTTCCTGCATTTTCTACTGTTGTTACATGGCAGAGAACTGAAGAGCCCAAAGACCCAGAATGACTTAACCATAGATTTTTGGGTTATGCTGCCATCTCTTTATTACTCTTAATAATATCGAGATGTGAAACATGGGATCAAGATGAGGGCCAAAGAGGTGGGAGAGAACAAGACAATAGTAAAGGTGGAGGGTACAGAACTGGGACACATGGGCTACATTCCTGGCAGTGCTGAGGACCTGGGAAAAATCCCTTCTTGTCTCTATTACCCCTCTATCTTTTGTGGAGTTAATTATAATCTCACTGCAGGAGAGAGCAGGGGCTGTTGCAGGACCCATGAAGACAGTTGACTCTATTTGTGAGGATAAATAGGTAAAACTAATGGGAAAGAGCCCTGGGGAAAGGTAGGGGCTGACGGAGGAGGGGGTGGGATGGGCTTGTTCCCAGATCAAGAAGGTGAAGGAAGACTCAGGCAGGAGCTACTTGGCATGTGAAGGAACTGTTTCCCTGAGGGGCCCAGCTGCCTAATTTTCAGGAGGGAAGAATTATTTTCTTTTGGGTGGAGTTGGCCCTGTCCTTTATTCTTATTGGAAAATAAAGCTAATTCTGGAGCTTAAGTCTAAGCTCTCCTGGTCAACAAAAAAGGCACTGGCAGGAGTCATCATGAGCCTACAGCATATCTTGCCTTGGTGCAGCACCCTATATTATGGGTACTGAATACCAACAGACTTTGCTATTGTTATGATTTTATAATAATCAAGACATTGCATGCTCAGCTTTCTCTTATAACTCTTAATTATCAAGGAAACTTGCTAAATGTGAGAACTGGTGTGAAGTCAGTGAAGAACAGAAAATAACTTGGATCTTTCAGATCTGATTGAAGGCAAATTTTATCAGTAAGCAATTTGCTACAGGTTTAATTCCACTCCATGGGGTCTATAAGCAAGGAGTTCTTAGAGAAAGTTTTTTCATTCCAAACTATTTTATTGTCTTGGTTTCCCCAATGTCTTGCACCCCTGTTTCCAACAAGGAATTGGAATGGCTACCTGGAAACAGACCTTGCCCCTTCTTGTATTTCTTTCCAAGCCACTGGCAGAGGTGGTGCAGGAGGGTCCTCCAGGATGTGACAGAAACAAGAAAGCTCCTGCCACTCAATCTCTGCTACCCAAACCCAGTGTCTTGCATTAGCTGTGAGAGTGCTCCTTTCCCTGCGTATCTCACAGAGCCTGTTTTGTTCTCTCACCCCTTTCAGGGCAGAACTGCACTGGGAAGGAAGGATTGCAGCTCCTGGGACTTGTGGCAGAGCGCAGCTGGAGAAATGTTGTCAAACACAGGCAGGGATCAGCTTGCACTCATTGTCCCTGATGCAAAGGTTCACAGGAGGCTGTCACAAGGATGGGCTCAGCTCCGTGCTCAGCAGGTGAGTGGAGACTCGGGGCTTACAGGAGAAACTGGCTTGTGGTGTCAACAGGGAGATGCCTTTTGCTCAAATCCCCCCTGTTGGGCAAATTCCAGAGCCAATCTTTAATCAATTTCCAGCTCAGAAAAACTCATCTACAGTCTTGCCTGCATATGTCCATCTAGTTACTGCTTTGCCCTTAATTTGCTGTCACTGACCCCACTGGAAGATATTGTCTTGCTGGGATCAGTGGGGTAGTTGTAAGCATTCCCTAACTCGATGATCTCAAGACTAATTGAGCTAAAAGTTAAAAATTTATAAGTGGCTGGGCTTGTTCCAGCTGAAGAGGGCTTTTGACAGTGGCATCTGAACTGGCAAACTGGTCAGAGGTGTGTGTAACATCCGGGCACAGAGCTGTGTGAAGCTCCTCGGGGCAGGGGGTGACTGGAGGAAGGCATATGATTAAACACAGTGTTGAGGCTGAATGGAAGTGACAGATCCAACTGCTGGTCCCACAGAAACCCCAAAGAAAGAGGGAATTCTCTGCAAGAGCTCCTGAGAGGATTATTGTTTCCTGGTGGTAAGGCTGCAGGACATGTCAGTGAAAGGCTGGCCTCTCTGCAGAGACCTTGTGCCTCTGCAGTGACGACTTTCCCAGAGCTGATGCCCATTTTCCCTCAGTAGCTTCCTCCCAGAGTTCCTTGCCTCCAAGGATGTTGGCCTGGCAGGTTGCCTGGCAGCCAAGTGCCCTTGGTCCTCCCGGGATCATGGGACCATTGGGTGATTCGGGTTGGAAGGGACCTCAGGAGGCCCTTATCCAACCCTCTGTTCTGACATCAAACCAGCTTGCTTAGTGCTGTATATGGGTTGTTGGGAATTTCCCTCCCTTATCCAGGGATTGCTGCACTCCTGTGCTGGCCTTTGATACCCTGTGGTTCCTTCCGTGGCCAGGTCTTAACCTGTGTGACCATCAAACCTCAGAGCTTCCAGCCTTCCAGGCTACTGAGAATGCAGAAGCTGTGCTGTGAAATTAGGCTGCCCCCAGCTTTCATGTTATTTTTCCTCAAACAGGATCTGCTTTGTCTTCTTGTCCCTTCTCCTTTCCTCCTGCAAGCCTTTCACCCTCTTAATCTCTTACTCTCTTACTCTTATACTCTCTTTATATATATTTGAAATAAAACCATACCAAAATGTTTTCTATCGGAGACAGATATCCAGGTACACATGGCTTTACGATTGGCATTTTCTTTTCAAGATGTGCAGAAGACAGTGATGTGGTCTCAGGGTCACATTGGCGACCCACTGACTTAAAAATTGATTTCTCCTAAAACTTGGGAAAAATCCCTGAAATGGACGAATTCCTTGCTACAGTTTTTTATGGGTACTAGATGTTTCTTTGGATTCAGAATCTGGGAGGATAAATCAACTGAAAAAAAACCACCAAGGAAGCCCTTCACAACAACCAAAAAAAATCACTAATGGCTCAAGAAATTAAAAAACCACAAATTGCTGTGTTTATGTGAAAAATACAGCATTTCCTTTTTTCTATATTTTTAACATTGTAAGGGGTTGACAGAGATGGCAGAGTGGGTAGGAGGAATATTTTTATGTTCTGTTGTTGGGATTTATAGAATTGTTTAAGTTAGAAAAGACCTCTAAGAACATAAAGCCCAACCATTAACCCAGCACTACCAGACCCACCACTAAACCATGTCTCTCAGCACCACATCTGCATGTTTTTCAAACACTTCCAGGGACAAAGATCCCACCACTTCCTTAAGCAGCCTGTTCTAGTGCTTGACCGTGGTTTCAGTGAAGAAGTTTTTCATGAAATCCAATCTAAATCTCCCCTGGCACAATTTGAGGATGTTTCTTCTTGTCCTATTTCTTGTAACATCAGAGAAGTGACTGACTCTCACATGGCTGCTCCTTCCTGCCAGGGAGTTGGAGACCATGAGAAGGTCCCCTCTAAGCCTCCTGTCCTCCAGGCTAAACAATCCCAATTTCCTTCAGCTTCTCTTCATCAGACTTATGCTCCAGACCCATCCCCAGCTCCTTTCCCTTCTCTGGACATGCTCTAGCACCTCAATGTCTTTCTTGTTGTGACAGACCACAAACTGAGTATCTCAGTTTCTCTGGTGGGATGAGTTGCCACATACCTTGGTTTCCAGTTGCCCATAAAGTGGTTGTGGATCATGGGCTTGGGCTTCTTTCCTATGGAAATGTCAGTGTTGGGTGTGGTTGTTGCCTCTCTGATATGCTGCATATCCTGATGTGCTGCAGTGTGGGTATGTGCAGACCCAGACACTCAGAATAACCTCTGTGCTCATCTTGCCTTTATTTCTCTGCTCTCATACATGCTCTGTTTCCTTTAATGGAGCAGTGATCATCCTTTTTGCCCCATCGATCCCAATATCATTAATACTCTACTGATCAGGCTCTGAGTTTGGATCAGGAAATGCCCACGTGTGATTGTAATGAAAATCTGAGGGGTTTATTCAGATTGGGCTTGCACAGAAGCCTCTTTCATGCCATACCACAGATTTCCTCCCAACCCCTTTTTTGACTGACTACTTGTGCATTACTCTTTTTTCCCTTCAGGGAAACCTTTAAATAAAAGCTTTCCCAGACTGTCATTTGCCTCCAGAGCACTGTTGAAAACCCACAGCAGTATTTTTCAAATAGCAACAGGGTCACCCTATACCACTCCCCATCACACTTGGTCTTAGTCTTCTCATACAGATCCATGGAGAGAGGAAACAACAACAACAACAACAAAAAAAGCCTTACTGGGAAGCCTGACTTGAGATTCACAGGATTAGGTCTGTTAGCAGTGCTATATACAACACTGACATGCAATCAGCAAAGTAAGATATTCATTATTGCCTGACTGTCAGCTGAAGACAATTTCAATTATTCTGGCATTTCAATGGATGAAGAAGCCCTTTAGGCTGGCTCATGAGATTAGACTTAAAGGCTCTGTAAATTAAGAAAGTTGCAATCAGTGTATTATCTGACAGGCAGCTGAGGAATATACTCCAACAGGGAGGGGAAGGAAGAAAGAAAAAAGAGACAAATTGCTATATTCAGGTTGTGGTTTTGATATATCAATTTACAGTTCTAACATATGCATTTAGGAAATAATTGTTTTGCATTACTTAAATCAGCTTTAACAGCATCAGTGTGAAGATTTCAACTCCTACAGCTTGAAAGGTCAGTTTTTCTTCTGCCTTGCACTTTCTTTGAAAGACTCGTTTGGGTTAGAGGAGGAAAAAAATTTAAGCATTGCCGGAAGAACAAATCTTCCTGAAAGTTATTCAAATATTATAATATATGGCTGTTGATCATAAAATTCCATTAGAAGCAACATCTGTAATGTCCCCCAGGTTAATTTTTATAATATGATCTCAGCCTCCTTCTGCTGGATATGCACGGATGTGGTAACTGTGACCATATATGACTTTTACCACTCCCATCTGACTTGTTAGGGAGAATAACTGCTATCATCCAATCTTGCACTTCTGGAGCTTTTATCTCCCAGTTTCCCAAACTGTTTCAACATCTTTGCAAGCAGCAGTGAAGAACCTGTTTGCTCCCCCCTGTTAAATTACTCCTCCTGGTCAGAAATGCTGAGTGCTGAAAAAATGGATGAATTTCAGGCACTTTTAGCAAAGAACAAGTACAGTTTAGTAACAGAACGTGCTTACTCTGGTGGGGTGGGATTTTGAGTTCTAGGAACTCTGTACAGAAAAGACAGCTCCTCGGGCAGGGATCTGATAAACTGTGACGTACAACAGCTGGTGAAACACAGTGGTTGATTTGTGGCAAGGAGGGCTTCAGCAGAAGAGAGGAGTGGGAAGGTCTCTTTGGAGGCTGCAACATTTTCTTGTTCATGCCACTCCAGCTAGTGAGGCTGAGGAAGTGCAGTGACCACAGAGCTGCCTACAGCCACACAATGTAGATATCAAAGTGATTACAGCCCAGTGAGATGGAATATATATATACCTCCTAGTTGCCTTTGGTGATGTCCATTTTGCATTTGCAAGATAATGTCCATTTGTCAAGCCCCAGCCTTATTAACAAGGGTAGTTTTGTGTGGTCTGAGTCATAAAAATTGTCACGGGGAGACTTGGGGCAGAGTCTGAATTTATGAGTGCACTTGATGGCTTATTGTCCTGTGGTGCAGTTGAGGTTCAATATCTCAACAGACTCTTCTTGTTACTAATCTTCACTCTGGTACATGAGACTAAGAAGGTAAGTGGTTTCTTCTGCAAATAGCCTTATTATTGCCATATAAAGGCTGATAAATCCTGAATTTTGTGCTTCAAAGGCATATATATGTCTTCTCTTTTAAACATCTAACTTTTATATATATAAATGAAACAATGTACTGAAAACAAGATACCACATATTTTCTCTCATACATCCTGCTTGAGCCCAGGTCCAGACTCAGGACTAATTCCTGCACACAGTTCATCTTATATTTATATGTTTACAGTGTAGAGGGAAATATCTTAGATTCCCTCTGCCAATAAGGAAAAATAAACACTCCAGGAATCCAGACTGTCCACTATGGTGGACTCTGGACTTTGGGCAGAGAAATCATGGTCTAGAAGTTACTATTTCTCTCCAGGAGCTGTAAAAACCCTGACTACTAGCTCACATTCACGTGTTTAAATCCAGGTGAGATGAATACCACTCTGCATTTGCGTGCAGAGCTTGTGTCTTCCCATGGACATGTAGAAGAGAAATTAGCTTTGGTAGATCTTGGCCGGGACTGCTAGAGATGGTGGCAACAGCAGTAACCATGATAACAGCAGCAAAAAAAGAGCCATAGATCTGATGCAAGGATTCATCAAATATTAGATTTTCACTACCCATCATCCTTAATAACTTTCACTTATCAACCTAATTTTAATCTCATCAACTTTACTGCAGACTTTATTCACTTCAGTGGAGCTCCTTTCAAATGACAATCATATAAATACGACTTTGATCTGTAGATCAGGTGTTACCAAGAAGATTGGCATCTGCAGGGTTTTACTTCCTGGTTGTGACCTGTTTCTGGATTATTAAAATGGTGTGAGTAGCATCTTGCAAGTTACACTTTGAATACTGGAATAAAAAGGTCCAAATTTCCAAGCACAACTACTGATTTTCTGTGTTTCTAGTTTGAATGGCTTGAACTTAGATGCCTTCATGAACTTTATTTCTGACTGCTGAGTGCCCTCTTTCTGAAATCCAGGCTTTGATAAAAAGTCTTATGCTGGCAATCTACAAAGAGACCCCCTGAATCTCTCACTACTTTCAGAAGTCTTGGTCAAAGATCCTTGGCCAATGTAGCCTGGTCATTTATTTGGCACATTTATATTGAACATTTTATTTTGTGTTCAAGTGAGATTTTGACCTATATGTGCAAAATAAATAATTTTGGAAGTAGAGACACAGTATTTTACTGATGATTTTTTTTGAAATATTCAACATTGCCTGTTCTGTTTCTCTCTGTATTTTCCCCCTGGAAAATAAAGTTTGGCTAGAAAAGCTGTAAACACATAAAAAATGGAAAACTTCACTAGCAATTTACCCCACAGTTATGCATCTTTCTGCTTTAGAGAACATTTAGCTAAAATTAGATGACAGCTCTATACCCTTAGAACCAGTGTTATGTTTTTCCTCCATTTCTGATCTACATAATTCAAAACAAGGAAATGTTAGCAGGTAAAACTGCAGGGTAAAACCTTTGGCTGCTGGAAATATTTGCATTTATTAAACTAACAACTGTAAAGCAGATATGCACATCTTTAGACTTCCTCATTCTTGCCTTATTAAAAAAGATCTTTGAAATTCAAAAACTTCCATGTAAATCTTGTGCAGGTTTTTTTCCCTTCCCCCGATGCAGATGATTGTACTTGGGTGGCTTAAAAAGAGCCAGAACCCGGATCCAGAAACCTCAACACATCAGTGATGGTTAAAATCCAGACCTAGTCTGGTTCTAAAATCTGTCAATTGCCAGAATGGGGGTCCCCACAAACTCCCTCAGACTCATGAGCTGGAGCTTTTCCATTGTGCACAAACATGTTGGAGAAAACTGGTTTGTCTTGATCCATTTGCTTGGAGGCAGGCAAGCGCCTACTAAACCATATCCCCAAGTGCTGCATCCACAGCCTTCTGAGCATTTCCAAGGATGGTGATTCCACCACTTCTCTGGGCAGCTTCAGTCTGTAGCTGGATCACACCTTGACACCTCCTCCAGGAAGAATGCCCATCTGAAGCTTGTGCAGACTATGAGATCCCCAAAGGTGACTTTTCCACAGTGATTTTACCACATGAGGAGCTCAGACACCTGAGCACAGATCCCACCCCTGGAAATGTCCAAGGCTGGGTTGAATGGGGCTTGGAGCAATCTGGCCGAGCGGAAGGTGTCTCTGCCCCTGGCAGGCAGTTGGAACTGGATGATCTTTAAGGCTCCTTCCAGCCCAAACCATTCAGTGAGAGGTGGCAGAGAGAAGCCTCATGAATTTCAACAAAGCAAAGTTCAAGTTTACCACCTGCGTTGTGGCAATCCCAGACACCCATGGGCTAGGTGGAGAAGTGATTGAAGGCAGCCTTGTGGAGAAGGGCTTGGGGGTGAGGGATGACGAAAAAACTCACCATGAGCCAGCAGTGAGCACTCAGAGCCCAGAAAGCCAAGGGTGATCTGGGCTTGTGGAAAGCAGCGTGGCCAGCAGGCCAAGGGAGGGGATTCTTCCTCTATCCATCCCTCATGAGACCCCACCTGCAGTGCTGTGCACAGTGCTGGTGCCCCAGCAGAGGAAAGATGTGGAAATGTTGGAGCAAGTCCAGAGGAGGCCACAAAGTTGATGAAGGGACTGGAGCACTTTGACTATGGAGACCGGCTGAGAAAGTTGTGGCCGTCCAGCCTGGAAAAGAGAAGGTTGTGTGGAGACCTCATAGAAACCTTCCAGTATCTGAGGAGGTTGCAGAAAATCTGGAGAGGGATTTTCCTACAGGAGCAGTAGTGAGAGGACAAAGAGCAATGGATTGAAACTGAAAGAGGGGAAACTTAGGTTAGATGTATAGAAGAAATCCTTTACTGTGAGAGTGGTGAGACACTGTACCAGGTTGCCCAGGGAGTTTAGTATAGTCCAGCCTTGCCAGTGTTCAAGGCCAGGCTGGACAAGGCCTTGAGCAACATGGTCTAGTGGGAGGTATCCCTGCCCATGGCAGGAGGGGCTGGGACTGGATGATCTTTAAGGTCCATTTTAATCCCTTAACATTGTATGATTCTGTGAAAAGCAATTTACCCTCTATTAGATGTTGAAACCGTGCAAATGTAGCTCACCCTCCAATGCAGAGGCCTTTTCATGCCTCAATGTGTATTTTTCCATGTTGAGTACATCTATATCACACCAGAACATCCTTAAATCACAATTACTCTAACTAATAAAGTATCCCTCGCGGCCTTTTGAAGAAGGTATCGATTGGTAACAGAGAATTAAACAAAACAAAACACAAAAGAATGGTTCCCCTCCTATTTACAGAAGAAAATGACTCACCAGGGACAGTTTCTTATCTTTTCACAATACACGGGTAATGCCCTTCATGGCAAACACCAGAGCTGGAGCCCAGACTTTTATAGGTGTTGTGTGAGATGTATTTTCTCATGGGAAATGCTGGACTAGTCCAGACAAGCATCTGTTCCTTCTAAGGGGACTGAGGCAAGGCTGAGGAATTTTGAAAGGACACCCCAACTCAGTTTTAATGCTTCATAGGATAACACCAAGTAACAGTTTTCAAAAGAATTATTTGAAATTATTTTCATTTTGAAGACGGAGGAAACTGGCTGCAGAATTTGACAGCAGATGAGCAGCAAACTTTACTAATCCAACTTAGGGCTTCTTTTTCCTCTATTTCCTTTTTTTACTTGGAATGGTTTCACTGAACCAGTTAAATTGCAGGAGCTTACTTCAATATGGCTAATGCTCTAAACCAATGTTTGAATTTTATACTAATTAAGGCCAATCCACTGTCATTTTTTCTATAATATGAAGACTAGTGCACTCAGTAACCCACTGAATTTAACATAAAAGCAAGATAAAACAATTAAAGTGCAAGAATATTTGATTAAGTAGCTCATTGATTTATAGTAGAATAAATTGAAATGGATGGGACAGAGAATTTTTTTTAATGTCAACTATATTTTATGTTCATTATCACAATCTCTGGGCTCTTTGTGCCTTTGTGATTAAAAGAAGGAGTTTAGGGATAGTAACTCTGGGATTTATTACTCTTGTCTGCTTTCTTAAGGCCTTTATTTATTTTTTTTTCCTTTTTTCTGATTCATGTGGTAAAATATTAAGGCCCTATTGAAAAGTCATATGGAGTACGTGCATTGCTACAAACCAGTGGCTGTCTGACATCATTTAAACAGCATTAATCCTGACAGTTACGCAAAGTGAAAAAACAAACACAGAGAGTTTTGTTTTGGTGACGGGGATTAAACCTCTCCTTGGGGTGGTTTCATCTGCAGCAGCTCCCTGGGAGGGAGCCTCGTGCCCTGGATGCATCAGTGAATGCTGTGGCTGGAGGCTGGGAAAATGTATCACACAGAGGGGACAAGATGGGGTCACTCTGCAGGGCACCACCAAAGCAAGGAGAAACCCCAAAATTTCTGAGTCCCAGGCTCCTGGTTATTCTCCTCAGACTCTGCAGATGTCACACAGCTCTTACTTCTGCTAGCAGGGATGGGGTGAGGAATGAGGTTATCCCCCCCTCTGGCCACTCCCTGAAGGGTGTATCCCTCTCTTTTAGAAGAACAGATATCCTCCCATGACACCAAAGAACAGGGGGATTTTCTAGCCCCGCTTACAATGGAGATACAGAGAGAGAACACAGCGCAAAAATATATAGGTAACATTTTTAGGGTGCAAATGTTAAGGAACCCTTCCAAGGACACAAAGAAAATCATTGTCAGAGCAAGCCAGCTACAGAGAATATTAAGAATAATCTTTTGCAGACCACAGGTACCTGTATCCTACAGCCTGCCCTGTATATTTGGGATACACCTGTCCAAAGCTTTCTTGCAGCATTTTCATGTGGTTCAGGGAAAAAAAAAAACAAAAAACAAAAAAACAAAACAAAACAAAAAAACCAACAAACAAATCTTGAGTAGAGGGTGAAAAAATCACACTCAGCCTCCTCTAAATATTTAAGTATTTTTAAAATCAAAGGGTACTTTTGTTTGAAAAAGAGAGGAAGGATTTTGTCAGTGTCCATGTGCACTGACACATGCATATTTTCACTCAGATTCACAGAAAATCCTGCATAGACCACTGAGCAGGAGGATTTCTAGAGGATAACAAGTGCAGTAATTCCAGGCAGAGTCTCACAGCTGATCACATCGGCAAGGTAAAAATAAAACTGGAGAACAAAACCAGAAATATAGGAAAGAATTGCAGAATCACAGAAAGCCTTGACTTGGAGGGACTTAAAGATCACCTACCAGAATCAAGTATGAAATAAGCTACCTGATTGATGAGCATAAGCCTATAAAAGGGTACTGTTGTTGTTGGGAGTTTGTTTAAAGAGTCTTTGCACTTTCCAGGAAAGGAGGTGGTAAGAGCAGAAACCCAAGGCAAAGTTTTACCAGATAGAGCAGCCAATGAAATCAGCTCCTTTTTTTTTCTCAGTGTTCCTTCTGCTGCCAAGTGCCCTCACCATGGAGTTGGGAGAATCCAAGGCCATCTGTTCAGCTTTTCCGAAATCTGATTTCAAATGTGGGCCTCTGTTTTGTGACATTATTTCCTTTTTTTTAGCAGGGACATCTGCTTGAAGGTCAGATTGAACAAAAGTACTGATTCTCAAAAGAGAGGCTAACCCGTGCCAGGAGCCGGGCTGGGTGGGGAGACAGAGGGACAAGGAAGGGACATTTTTCACTCATTTTGTTTGTACCTTAGCAGTGTCCTCCCATCTTTCCTCAGGCCATGTTTAGGGCTGTGACATCCAGAGGAGCTTGAATGTACCTTTTATTTTCAATATTTCTCACCCCAGGAGTTCAAAAATCACAAGCCAAGTTCTTGAAATTACAAGATTGGGTTAAAAGCCATGAAACTGCTGTAAAAATTACATTTCAGGGATCTTTCTCTTTGCCTTCTGTCTTCAGAGACTTATGTTTGTGTCCTGCTTCTTCAGAATTTTTCTGCAGGAAAAGAAAGTCAAAAAGTATAATTTTTCAGTTAGTGTGAAACAGTCCTATGGGGAAAAAAGCCTGAAATTTTATGGAAAGTAATGTTACTGCAAGGTGTGATGTGGTGATTGGCCACCCATTTTTTGCTCAGCATGAGGGTTGAGATGGGTCCAAATTAGAATATTCTATGATCCCTTAATTCTTTGACTTTATGGTCCATTCTTCAAAGGTGCTGAAGATGCCTTGCAAATGCCAAATGAGGATGCTCAGTCTGTCTTCACCCTTTACCCAAAGTGTTCTGCAGTGGGGGAAGAATGGCATCTAGAAGCTGAAATAATAAAATGGTTTTCAGGGGACCTAAGCCCTGCTGAGTGGTTCCCATGCTTTGCCAGCCAAGGTAGGATTGATCTTAAGTCTCAGCTACCTGGAAGGCTGGAGTGGCGCTTCAGTTGCTCATTGCACCTGCAGAGAGACAGATACTTCCACAGAGTGGTTCAGCACTGGTAGATGATGGGTTGCCCTCTGCAAGTGCCTGTTCCCTCCCAGTAATTGCAGAGAAAACCTGCTTAATTATAGATTTTTACCTTCACGTCTAAAATTAGCTACTTTGTGTCTAAAATTAAGTATCTTTATTCTGATATCTTTGAGCCAATACAGGTATATTTCTCTGAACACGACGACTGTCTGGCCCTTATGGATCTGTGTCTGTATGAACCTTTTCTTGAAAATTCCTGTGTGCTGTTGCCAGAGATGCCCTGGGGATGGGGGAACACTGCTACTCTCAATAATGCTGTTGGCAGTCCCTGGATGCAAGGAGGGCAGAGATGCAGTAACAGCAGGGACTTGTCCAGGTCTTGAAAGGTCCAGAAGATTTTTTTCTTATTAGTGTGGCTGAAAAATAACATATAAGTTATAATAATCATAGGACTATGTGGGTATGGCTGTGTGTAGGCACATAGGCAAGCACAAACACACAGAAAACCTCAACACACATATCTGTGTAGGTAAAGTTAAAATTTATGCTATTATACTATTCAACACTACATGCACACATGCACAGACAGAACAGTTCAGCCATACTGGCACGTCTTTGGTTTAGGACAAACAGC
This sequence comes from Sylvia atricapilla, assembly GCF_009819655.1. Classification (NCBI taxonomy): domain Eukaryota; kingdom Metazoa; phylum Chordata; class Aves; order Passeriformes; family Sylviidae; genus Sylvia; species Sylvia atricapilla. The sequence goes on along the minus strand of NC_089144.1, from coordinate 19,418,488 downwards.
AGATGATAATACTGAGACCTTCCTGTACCAGGGGAATTATAATTCCCTTCTACAGTCATGGTTGGGAAAAGATTACTGAGCTGGTAGCAAGTTTCCAGCCCTCAACTGCATAGTGGGATCTGGAAGCTGGGGAGGGATTACTGCTACCAGCTGAGGGAAAGGGATGTGTGAAGGCAGCTTTCAGAAGTGTTTAATCCCACCCCAGCAGCTGGAGAGCAGTGGTTATCACTGGTGGGTGTTACCGGGGGGGCACAGCTCAGATTGAAGCTCAGTGAGCAGGGAGGATGGGAGTGTTTTGGGAAGGGAGAGGAAGGCACTGAGACTGGTGGCTGAGGCAGGACTAAGAAACCACTGCTCATGGCAGAGTTGAGCCAGGGAAAATTGTTAAATTTGATGAATGGATTTGAAGCACCACTTTGGTGGTTGCAGCACTGGTCTGTGCACTAAGAAAAGCACCACTATGTGCCCTCTGCTGAAACCTGACTCACCTGTGCTGTCTTAGCAAACACATCCATCTCCAAGTCCAGAGGTGCCAGCAGAAGGGCAGGTTGAGGTGATGGTGGTGAGGAAAAGCCCACACAACTTGTGGTGACACAGCTCAGTCTGTGCACCAGCTCCCACCTTGGGGTCAGCTCTTCCTAAGCACAGTGTTGAATCACACTTGGGTGAAGTGTTGGTGAGGTGTTAAACATTCAGAGCATGAGGAAAAGGTCATAGGTTATTTAGAGCCTCTCAATTTTCCTCATCAAATCATCACAGTTTAGCTTGGCACATAAAGGATGTTCCACATCACCCAGGCAGGAACAACTACTGGAAGCATCTGGGACGTGGTGGTTTTTCCGTTCCCTCGAAAGTGATGCCAGCTGAGCTGCTGGCTTGGAATCCCTTAGCTCTGCTATCTCAAGGCCCAAGTTTCTCCACAGCCTGAAGCAGAGAGGAGCAAGGCTGGGTGTTATATGGGTGGGAGGACACGGAGGCAGCCTGTGTGTTTCAAGAGAATGGGCTGGTTGCTGACTCTATTGATGACCTTTTCTCCTGTTAGACACTCTCTATCTGAAGAGGGATGAAAGTAAATAGCTGTGGCCTTAACTTTCTGTACAGATCCTCTACAAATAGTTCTCCTTTTTGCCAGCATCATTGCCAGACTGAAATCCTGAAGTTCTGTTCTAGCATTCTATATCTAGAATTTTGAGTAGTTGCACCTCCATTCTGTTTTTCCTGCTGTGACAAAATGAGAGTAGCAACTCAAAATTTCTCACATTAGCACAATTTATTTCATTGTTGACACTAGTGTGAACAAGAAGCTTCCTGCAGAAATCCTCACTGTTTTTATTGGGAGAGGCTTCTGCTTTCCTACCCAACTTATTTTCAAACTTGTACTCTGTACTCAGATGTACATGACATCTGCCAATGCAAATCTTCTTGTTTATGCACCAGTCATGGTGGGCTCATATTCAGGAAAGAAGGTTTGGTCTTGGCTTTTTTGGTTTGTTTGCTTTGTTTTGTTTTTAATTTTTGTTACCAGTGAGCTGGCTTTGCTTCAAATACTAAGAGGTCTCTTGCTAAATCCTTCCGAACAATTCCCTGAGAGATGGAGCCACTTTTTTTTTCTCAAACCTATTCTGAACCACCACTGTACAGTGTGGTGGTATGCACTTTACTTCAGGAAATTAGTATTGAGTTCTTTGTCCAAGCCTGGTGATGCTGGAGAAGAAAATGAGAAGCCAAGATATAAGGAAAGAGGAAAAGAGCGGAGAACAGAGGAAAATAAGGAAGGACACTTGTAGGAATCAACCTCACTGATGAGAATCTTTCTTGGGGTCATGCTGCTTGGACATTGGGAGTCTGTGTCCTTTCCACCATTAAATTGTAATGTCAGATCTTGATGGTACTGGACCCTGAAAACTGCATTCTGAGTAGAATGGATGGGATTGGAAGGAACCTTAAATATCATCCAGTTCCAACACCCCTGCCATGGGCATGGATGCTACCCACTAGCTCAGGTTGCTCACGGTTTATCAAACCTGGATATTAAGGTCACTTCCAACTCAAACCATTCTACGATGCCAAGACCAATCTCACTTTCTTTCAAATAATACATTGGGAATTGGACACCCTGAAAGTTAGGTTATGCCATACACTGTCTTAGCATCCTGCAAGAGCATGGAAGTATGAAAATCACATGAGAATTGTTTTTTTTTACAGTCTGACCTACAAAAGGCAGATCTAGATCTGAGCAGGGCTACTCTTTGGCCAGTCAAGTCTCATTGAACAGCTTAAGTCTGCCTGAGCCCAAGGACTTCTCTGCTTTTCAAGAGGGATCCTTGTAGAAGAGAGAAGGAAGATCTCAGTTAGCCTGTGATATCACAGTGTGATTAATCACCAGAGAAAAGTCTCAGCTTCCCAAATTCCTCTGGGTCTAGGTGTGGAACTGGATGTGTTCTTCTGTCTGGGCACCCCTGCTCACAGACGGGACCCTGAAGGGTAAATTATCTTTCCTGGCAAAAGATACAGGGAAAAGTGGAGGAAGAGAATCTAAAGGATGAATCCCTCTGTAGTTACATGACTGCCAAAATAATCCTATGGGGATGAATGAGCTCAAAGCCAAGCCAGTCATGCTCTTTCAGGAAGTCTAACCCAAGCTGGTGGGTGGCTGTGCACTTGATGAGGAAGCTGCAGCTGTTTCCATGGTGGTCTCCAAGCTGCAGGTCTGGAAGGATACAGTTTGTTATATCCTCTCTTTGTAGCTCTGTTTTTTGTTGGTGTTAGCAACCACACCAGAGCTAGATGAGTTTTCAAATGATGTATCAAGGAGAATCATGCGTGGTCTTTAACTTCCACAGAAAGCTGCTGGCTGGCATTTGCTCCCATTGGGGTGGTGGTACTGGGGGAATCCAGACCTCTTTCTCTTCCAGTGCTGCTGCTCTGTGGGTCAAAGCTCTGAAGCCAAGAGCTTTAGAACCCCTTCTTTGGCCATTCGAGTTCACAGAGCCCGTTTGATCTGCACTAATGTGGAGGCTCTGGCACATCACTCTTGCTGGAGTGGATGGCATTAGCCCAAGTCTGAATCTGGCCTTTTGACTTTCAAAAATTGGCTCCAAAATGAGGGATCCTTGTCAGCTTTAAGATTGATGCTGTATGACTTCAAGCACGTTTGTCATCTGTTTGCAAAGTGAAAATAAGCTTACAGTTGTTGACAGTAAATGAAGTAATATTTACATAATACAGTCATACCTGTTTCCTGGTAAGGAGATCAATGCATATTTCTTTTTGCAATAACAAATCCATGCCGTATATCTTCACAGACACAATAATATTTGAAGTGAAACATTCATCTAGCTACATAATTACATCTATTGTTTTCCATTTGCTTTTCCTTCCCTAATAGTTTATTACTAGTGGCCAATAGTCAAAAGCAATCCAGAGGGATGCAAAACAGCCCCTCATTCCAGCTCCTTTCAGAGATCTTTTCGTTATTAAAATGGCTGTCATTACTATTGGTGCTTGGATACCGCTCTGTAAACTGAGGCCCTGCTGCTCCAGGTGTGGATGCACTTGTGGTACAAGGCATTACCTGTCCCCAGGATTTTACAGCTGGAGACAAAGGCATGGCAGGACATAGCCAGCCCACAGCAGACCAGCAGAAAAACTGCCTTGATGAGTCCAGCACATTTCCTTCCCTCCTCCTCTTGCTGACCAGAGGCAGAGCTAGGACAAAGGGATATTACTGCCCTAGACTTGAAGAAGCTGGAGAAAAGGTGAGTTGAGACTGATTCCTTCTGTTTCTCTCAGCTGTCTTTTCCTTAGTTGAGGGAAAAAGGTTTTATCTTTCTGTTCTATAGCATCTTCCAGACTGTAGGTTCCTAAATCACTTCATACAAATCAATAGCTATAAATAAGTACTGAGGTGCCCCCACTATTAAGACATTTGTGTGGCCTATCTTGTGTAAATACTGCAGATAGCAATCATGATTTAGTAATTATTTCCCCCTCTTCCCACCCCCATAACCCTCTATCAACACAGAGCTTCTAAAGAAAACCCTACAGCTATTTCTTTTCCCCCCGCACAACAGCATCAACGCAACAAACTCTTTAGTCAGGCAAGTTCCCCTCTGGTCCCTCCAGCTGCCCTTAAATTTTCACCCTGGTGTAGAATGATGCTCTGAGTCAACTGGATACTCTCCTCCGCCTACTCAAGAGCGGCTGCATTTCATATCTCCTGTTTCTCTGGGTGTCATGCAAATGGGAAGGGGTAGTTACATCCTGAGCATGCAGCAACACTGCTGCCCTTCACATCTGAGTGCTCTATTTGTTCTTAAAACCACCAGTTATTTGCTCTTTTACAAAAGAGTTTCATGCTGCTCCTGAATACCCAGTCTGGACTGGTCACTGGTTAGAAGAGAAAGCAAAGAAAGGTTCCCTGGTTGGAACAGAGGAAGGAAAACAGAGTTTCCTGGTAGGCAATGTTAAATGAAAAACTAGTTTCCAGTTCTGCATTGGGCAATAGGGACACAAAAAGTTCTGCAGTAGCATGATCCTAATATCCCGAGAATGGTGGGCAAGTTAGCCCAGCAGTGTGGACCTCTGAGGTCGGTCCCACAGCCTCTGTGGACATCCTGCTGGCCAATTCAAAGGTGCCAAATTAAGACCTTCCAGGTTTAGATAATTTATCGGCCTTTTCCTGATAGATGCTTGGATCACCTAGTCATGAACCACATGATGGGGTAAAGGAGGAGACAGCTCTTGGGCTCAAGCACTGCCTTGCTCTTGAGTTGGCATGCACTACAACTTAATGAAACCATCAGATGTTGCCCCAGCTCCTAGGTCTTTCCAGGCTGAACAGGGAAGAGTTTTTCTTTTTTTCTTTTTCCTTCACTATGAGAAATTGAGTATCGAGAAGCAAAGGCACCTTACTAAAGTTAAATTCCTGCACAAATCTTCATGCCCCAGCTAGGAAATAAGCATCTGAATATCTTTATATTGATGTATGATGTACCTTTGGGTCAGACATACATGGTGTATCTTTTCAGCACCCAGCACAATGGGGCTCATATCCTGAATAAACACTGATAATACACTGTAAGCATTCCTCAGTGATGGTATCAAGATTAAAGTGGATTATTTTTTATCTCTTGACCCGGTTATCTGTGAATGTCTCATCACATGTATTCATCTAATATTTGACTTTGGTTAATTTCTGTCTGGGGGAGGTTCATGCTTGGGTAGAATTCCCTTTGGATTTAAGGTTTTTAGCACCTTGTTTTACAGTGCACCTCAGTGGGTTCTGAATGCTTCTACATCACAGACTCCGAGGAAGGTTTGGGTTGGTAGGGACCTTTAAGAGCATGTAGTCACAACCCTCCCATCATGGACAGGGACACTTTCCACTAGACCATCATTCTGAATGCTCTTGTGGATCTCCAGGGTGGATCATCCGCTTCAGATAAATTGTGCATATGATCAAAATTTTGTTTGTGATTGAAATGATCTTCCTGCAAAGAAGTACCCCATAATTTTATTTAACTTTTTTTTGTCTGGTTCATTTATTGTATTGTTAGTCATAATATTTTCAGGAAATTATAGAATCTACAAAATGTGCCAGAAATGTTGCTGTGCCACTTGTCAAGCAGGTGATTTTTAAGAACAGTATATGTCTCCAGTAATTTCCCTGAGCCTTTCCTATGAACTTCCTTCTTCATGAGCTTTACTGTACTCTTCTAGCTCACTATGTACACAAGCCTTTAAAAGGCAAGTCCAAATCATGCTTTATTTTCCATTTGTCAATTTATTTTGAAAAGCTGAGAAAGATAGCCATGAAAAAGAGAATGGAGGGAGACTGTAGCAGGGTCCCTGAGCTGCTCTGCAAGCTCTCGTTTTCGATTTCCTTGCATTTAAAAAGCAAAAGCTCAGAGTGGGTTTCGCCTTTTGGCCACCAGCTGGAAGCATTACCAGTGATGAGTGCTGTGGGCAGTAAAATTTTGCTACCCAGAACTGAAGAGGGAACATCTGTGGCTGTTGGGACTGTTTCCATTCAGCCTTTTAACAGCTCAGTAGAGATTTGTGGATCCATGTGTGTGAGGGCCCTTTCCTTATCAAAGAATATCCTTGTAATGTGTTTGGGGCTGGGTAATAATAGGCAGCATCAGTGAATGCTGTTTCACTTTTATTTTTTTTTAAAGTGCATGTCTTCTAGTGGGTGATTCATCAGCTGCTGTTACAGAAAGTATGTTGGGAAGCTTGCAGCTGTGGGCTCAGGCTGCAGTTTCTGTGTCGTTGCTAGGGATTCTGCATTAAATATCCCAATTCTCTGCACTTAAAACTAGGAAAAATTGACATTCTGACTTCCCATAAGAGAATGGAATACGTGATTCACAGCCCTTCTTCTGCAACATTAATCAGGCCCTGTTTACAGGGAATAGAGCCAAAGGGGATGGTTAGAGCCAAGGAGGTACACTCAGAAAGCCAAATGGTGATGTCATTTGGGGCAAAATGGTAAAGGCAAGCCACTTAACTAGCTGAGATGGCTTGTAGTGGGACCAAATCCTAGTTAAAGGATGGAGAACCATTAGGGTTTCTTGGCTGTGCCATTGAGTCCCCTGTTTTTACTACAGGTTGTTTATGGAGGAGAACAGAGCTCGAGCTTGGCAGCCGAGTCCTGCAGATCTGCTGTGGGACTGGAGGATGAGGAGTTCATAGTTCATGTGCTGGGCTTTAAATCCCCAATTTCAGTGTGTTACAGTGAAGATCCCTTTCCATAAGGATACGATGATCTGGTTTATTGTCCTGTCAATATCTGGCTTGTGCCTTGGGCTGCTGTGGTTCCAGGTGTTCTGCACATGTATGTAAGGTTTACTCCTGATCCTGGGCATTTGCCACCCATGTGGGAAAGGGGTAAATTGTGACAGCCTTCTTACAGATGGACTAAGTGAAATGACAAGGGACTTTCTTGGGTTCACCCAGGAAAACAAACTCTCTGTGCCTCATCTGGGAAAGGAACACAACTTTCCATAGCAAGTCCCCTGTGTTAACAGGAGATGATCCACCTGGTATCACAATAATCCTCTTTTGCACATAGGCAGCACAAATAATTTTGCAAACTGAACACAAGTTGAACAAATGAGTTTCTGTTCCCTCTTCAGTTAGAGGCAATGCTGGGGTTGAGTGTGGCAAAGTTTTCCAAAAATATAATGATACTGTCTGAGGACACAGGTAAGAAAAGCATAGAGACTGTCACCATCCAATCACTTGCAGGAACGTTGCCTCCCTGACCTTTGCAATGTTTTCTTAGGAATCTTTCTTACAAAGTGAATCCTGACTGTCTGCCTACTGAGATGTAGAAAGAAGCCTTAGGAAGGAGACTAAAAAATCTGACCAGCCTATTTGCATACTTGATGTGGAGATCTCTTGGCAAGCCAGCAGTGAGCTGTTGTATCCACAGGTATCAGCATGGCCCCAGCAAACTGAGATTTCCTTCTCAAGCTCAGGCAAAACAGATTATTTCCTAGATCAGTAAACTGCAAATATGAATGTGCTTTCCCTGGCTCCCTAATGGCATATCTCCTTTCCAAAGGAATCCAGCTTTGCAATTTTAAGTAGAATTTGTTGTTTACAGCATCAACTTATATTTTTGTTCTCCTTATTTTATTGCATGGTCCTTCTAAAAGCAGTCCCTCCCCATGGCAGTACTTCAATATCAGACAAAAAATTAGCAATAATTTTTTATAAAATGGCAGAATATTTCAATCCCTGCCATGCTTAGACGTCACCTTAGAAGTGTTTTTAAATATCATATATTTTCTTACTAGGAATTGTGTTTCTCCTGGGCACTGTATCCAAACTGCTGGGCTGTGGGAGACCCAGTCTAATTAATAAGGCAGGTTTGTTGGTTGGGCCAGTGGAAATTCTCCATTCTAAGTCAGACCTGTGCTTGAATCTCTTACAGGGAGACAACAAAGAGCAAGCCAACCAGAATTTGGGATGGGACGGTATAATCAATGATAACAGTCTACTGCTTCTCTGCCAGAGTGCTGAGGACTCACACACTTGGGACACAGGAGGAAGAAGCCAAAACAAACAGCAGAGTTCTGCTGGGACAAGTGTTGGCATAAATCCTCCACTTCGAAGCTGTAGCTCCAGTATCTAACCCAACACAGGGATGTTTCTTCATATGATATTGAGGAGATTGGCCATCAGTGGTGCAGCAGAACCTGAATATGCTGTGAATGGTGTGTTTGGTAGATGGTTTGTTATACCCCAGAGACTGATTAAGGATTTCCTCTATGGTAAATCTGAAAGAAACCTGTAGACTCCTTAAAAAGTGAAATAATAGATAGTAATGACAAAATAATTGTTGTTAAATGAAAGGGAAAAATACAGAAAAGGAGACAGTGTTTTGGCTGGTAGAGGATCACTGAACCCCTCAGGACACTTCTACGGCACACTCATGGTGAGAGATGGGAGGTCTGGGTCCTTTCCTGAACTCTGCCATGAATTCCTTTTATGCTTTTGGTCCCATTATTTCATTTTCTTAAATTTCAGTTTTCCTTTAATTCATGGTACAGGAAAATGGTTTCTTGGGGATACCTAGGGGGTAACAGCAGGGCATTAAGGACTGTTGGGTAGCATGAGATACCATGGCAAAGCCAGGTCCCCAGCTGGAGGTGACAACCATGATTTACGCAAGCTGAGGATCTGTCTGCCCCTTTTCTAGCAGGCCAACTCACATCCATCTTTATGCTAGCAACATCCAGGCCCTTACTGCAAGCATTTAATAAATTTAAGGAAGTTCCTGTTTTGATCTTTTGTTATAATCAGTGTTATTACGAATGCAAACAATAACCAGAACAATTGTAGTCATCAATGGTGCTATTGGTGAAGAACACAGGGCTTTCCTGCTCAGACACAACTATGAAGAGAACTGTTTACTTAGCCAGACTGTCCTTTTATAGTTACCAACAGGAAGTGCTTGCAATGTTTGTATAAGAAGGAGACTTCGAATTATCCCAAATCATCTCTTCAAAGGGATGTGAGAACAGAATGTATGTTTTAAAAAAATCTCACCACCCCTTTTTTTGCCTTGTGAGTGAGCACATCTGGTTTTGATGGACTTGACAGCTTGTTGTCTATGTCTTTACAGCCCAGGTTTGTCACATTCTCACCTCTAAATGGATAAGTTTTGGATGAAACCCCACTTTTCTATTTTGGCTTCTCCCGAGTCTCTGTAAATGCTGGTAGACAGTGTAAGGCAAAGTTGACTCAAAAAGCCTCTATTATTGAATGTCCAGACATCTGCCAAACTAAAGACTAACGTGTGGATAGGGGTGGGACTGGCTGGAGTGGGAAGAGTGAACGTCCATGGTAGTTTAGGTTGGATATCAGGAGACAGTTCTGCACCCAGAGATGGTTGGGCACTGGAACAGGCTCCCCAGAGAAGTGGTCACAGCACCAGCCCTGGTAGAGCTCAAGAAGTGCTTGGACAATGCCCTCAGACCCATGGTGGGATTCTAGAGGTGGTCCAATGAGGGATCAGATGTTGGACTTGATGATCTTTGTGGATCCCTTTCAACTCAGGATATTCTAGGATTCTATGAAGAACATGGGACACCACAGTTTTGGTCAGCTGCAGTAGAGGAGTACAGGGACCTCACTGAGTTATTAAGAGACTAATCAGGACATCTCTTTATAAACAGTAAGAGACTGTAGCCAACAACAATTAGTGCTTAGTTTTATTTCTGCTTTGTTTCTTTTTGCAGAGAATTATGCAACGAATAAACCACAGTTCAAAAAGTCTCTGAGCTTACACCTCGGTAAATCGATGATGCCCACAGATCAAATATCAGACTTCAGTCAAGGGGGCTTTTGTCATTTAAAACTTCAAATTTACCTGTTCATACCCATTAATACATGGTTGCTGGACCGAGATATATTGTAACCTAGATAATGGAAACTTTTATGAGCACTAGACCTGGACCCTATAGCTGATCTCACACAAGTAAGAAAGGACTAGTCCACACATGCAGCTGGTCCGTTGCAGTATGGTACTATTGATAAACCAATTTAATAGGTAAGTCCCATTAGGAGAAGGAATTATTTAATCCCCATTTTACACAGGGGGAAAAGTAGGCAGAGAAAAAGATTAGGGGACTTGCCCAAGGTCACACAGGAAACCTGTGGTAGAACCAGGATATGAACATAGATTTCCTGAGCCTCCATTTTCTGCATTTACCACAAGCTCTTCCTTCCTCCCTTGTTTGGGAGAAATGACAAGGTTTCTTCAACATGAAAGGTGCCCTGCAAGGACTCAGCCTCAATGTTCTTCATTTCATGTGGAGAAGATGCTCTAGAGAGTCATCCTTGCTCTGAAGGACATCCCTGCAAAGTATTTGTGTGTTTGTACCAGAGGAAACCAGTCACCCATACAGATATCTTCCCCTTTCTCTGGGGTTTTGTTGGTGCAGAGAGGCTGCATTGGAATGTGGAGTTTGGCCATCGTGGGCTTTTCTGTGAAAACCACAGGCATGGGAGGTGTTTTTCACCTTTACTCCCACATGTGGATATCTACACGGTGGAGCTCAGATGATCAGATCACCTGAGGGTCAGTCCAGGGCCATGGGTTAATTTGGGGAGTTAGATAAACCACACAAGGTGAAGATGCCTTTGTCTCTGCTGGACCTAATGCCAGCTCTGGGACATGGAAAAAAAATCTTAACTTTTAAATTTATAGAAAAATTCTCTCCCAGGTGTCACTGGAAAACAGGCAGCGTGGGGAACCCCTTCTGCATGGGCAACAGGGACAAGAACAATGCTGACCTTGTGTGTCAACGGGTAGGAATGTCAGTCCAGCATAAAACCCCTCTCCTCCAGCAGAGACATGCTGGGGAAAAACGGGCCAGAGACAACATACCACCAGGTCTACAGAATTTTGTGAGACCAAAATTTCCTTTAGGTGATGTTGCTTTCCCACTTTCCAAAGGAGTTATTCCTTTCCCCTGGAATTCACTGCCACTGCTGTATAGGACAATGAGGAGAGGTAAGCAGCAGCTTGAATTTCTCCTCTCTGCTTGTGTAACCAAACCACCATTCACAAGAGGGACTTTTCAAATCATGCACATATAATACAAAAGGAATTATGTTGTCAGTGGAATCACCTTTGATAACAAAGGACAATACAGTAATAATATGGTATTTTCTTCTGCAGATTGCATGAAAAGGGCACTCCCAAGTAAGTTTTTGTGGTTATTTTTGTGGTAATCTACTGGTCTCCTATCATGTTACCCTGAAATCAACACAGAGATCAGAGAGAGCCCACATGTCTTTTATTCTCAGGCGTGTTGGTGACGGTCACCATGTCACCTCTGAATTCATCTCGGCCAGGACCCAGCTGCTCCTCTTGGACTATTTTTGTGTTGAGCACAGGATCTATCTGCTCGTGGGGAAAACAGAAACTTCCCCATCTCACCACAATATCATCACTCCCTGTGCTGCTAAACAAATGGGAGGGCATTTGGTAACCATCCACAGGGATTTTCCTGCAGGAGAAATACTGTCTAGAGAAGGCTGCAGCTCCCCAGCAAGGCCTGGTGTGAGATGCTATCACTCAGCATAACGCCAGGCACCAGTGGCAGAAAGAGGCCAGCAGGGACAGGCTAAAGGGTGGCCTGAAAGAGCTTCTGCCTTTGTTACCCTGATCTGCCATGGGAAAGGTGTTTTAATCTAGAATATTGAGACTAGTTTTTCTGCTTGGTTTAATGACAGCATCCTGAAATGTTTTCATCAGCTTAGGAGAGACTAAGAAAGGGAAAGCGAAGACTGTTGATGGTGCTTAAATTAATTTAGAGGATGAGAAGAATATAAGACATCCTGCTAAAAATTATTCTCAAGGTCTTTGGCAGCACACTGAGCATTATTTCAGTGTTTTGCCAGTAGTTACCTCCCTCTCAAAGGCACACCCCATTGTTATGATTCTTATTAAGCTAATAAAGATGAACCTAGATAGAAGGAAAAAATATTTTTAAAAGTGATTTCATTCTCTAGCCAGGTATTTGTCTTCCTCTAGTCAAATGCAGCCTTATTTCTCTCTTTATATTGCTTTTTTTTCTTTTTCTTTCATAAAATTTCAACGATATTTTTTTTTATCCGAAAGGCATTTAAATTATTTCTCAAGAATTTGTATGGATTTTAGATGTTATTTAACTTGAAAGTTTATGACAAATTCATATACTTCAGGTCAAATCCTTATGATTTGGGACTCTTAAAAGTGAGTACATAGAACTAAATAGACTGCTAAAAATTATAATGAAAAATTGTCATAGCCTTCCCCCTTTGTTATTCCAAATATCACACTGAGTTGCATCTCAGCTCTTTGACTCTAGCTAAATATTGATGTTTTCAGTGGGGCGTCCCTGCGGATTTAAATGCTACTAACATGTGTAAGCATAGTAGACTTATCTCATTCTTATCAACAACAAATTTTCAGAGAGCTGCCAATGTGTCAAAACTCTTGCTGAGTCCCCAAAGTTTATTGTATTTCCTTATAACTGTTTATGTAAATTCCCACAAACTCACATGCACTGAAAACCCAACAGAAATCATCTGAAACTACTGCATTCCTCCTGTTCCTCAAAACCTTTGACAGCAAGTCAGATTCTGCTTTTAGAAAGCAACAGCTATTTTTATTCCTGTTGCAAAAGGTTTTCCAAACTCCACGTGCATTGTTATGTCTCTCAAATGCATTACATCACGCGACTCTCCTGAAAGGTGTCCAAACTCTGCATTAAAGAGCTTGTGGGAAAAGTTGAAAAAATAAATGGTTTATGTTAAATGGTATTTTGAAAAGGGAATGAAATGTATTACACTGATATGGAAAGGTAGTGTAGTAATGAATGCTTTGGGTTTGAATTAAGTGTTATGCTCTCCCTCATTAAACTCCATTCTGAAGTTATGCAGACCTACGTGTATCTTCCCCTCTTTCCTCCTTTTCCACTGAGCATAACAGGAGAGTGGTGAAGTATGAACTCTCTGAACATCATGCCATGAAAAATGTAACCAAAGCAGGTGGGTTTACTTTAAATTAGGAGAGAATCTGATCTGCCCATACTTCAAATACCAACTTGGAGAACTCTGGCAAACAGCAGATCCAGCCTGTTCCTCACAGCTTGGTGTGACCAGCAGTATGTGCCTCAGAAAGCCATTGTGGTTCCAGCTCAGGTTGAAGCAAGAACAGTGTTTAATGTTTCCCACAGCACATTCTTGCTGAGTGTGGTGGAATTTGGCCAGTAGCTTTTGGAGGCTATTGATATTAAAGTCTTTATAATGAGACTTTTGTTCTAAAAAGGTTTATCCACACTGTGCTGTTATGGTGTTCCCATGGGTCCAACAAGACCAAATATTCTGACTGGTGTGGCCTTGGGATACCCTGAGGACACCATGGGATATGGCCTTGCTTGAATGAAGGAAAATTTAGGGCCATTGGCCTTTGCCAAATCCTCCAGAATCTCTTAATATGATTTTCTGGACTCCAAACTCCAAACCTGGAAAGCTACCTGCCTGAAGCATCCAAAGTCTTTAAAAATGTATCCCACAAAACCATGTGTAGGTCTTTCAGCACTCCACAGTTCCCTGTATTTCAAAGGTTTGGAGAAGTACCCAACATTTCTTTGGAGTCAGCCAAGTCCAGAAGAGCATGGAATGACATCACATCCCAACCAAACAGATGACAAAACTACTTTGCTGGCCTTCCTTGGGCCAACTCCAACACCAGCTTCCCAGAGATCTCATCCTGGGGTGGGATAATACCGTGAGTATTGCAAGCACCTGATGAGCAGGGATGGTGGCTGAGGGGAGGCTTATGAGCTCCCAAGAAGATTTTAGCTCCCTTTTTATAGTTTAGTGTTCTCTTTAAGGGATGCACTGTCTGGCTTTGAAAAGAAAGCAATGTGGCATTTTACGAGGGGTTCTATGCTGGCAGTGTGATTCACACGTTTAGGGGATCTCTCAGGGGATTGTCTCTTTGCTCTGTCCATTTTCAGATTTTGACAAGTTTTTGGCAGAATTCAGTCATCTCATTGCTCAGGCTTGGAAATTCTGACAAAGCTGGCTTGTTGAGAAAATTGTTTTCCTCTGAAGGTACCTATGTCCCAGCAGATGGTTGGATGGCCAGCATAGGTGAGAGCCATAAAAAAAGGGTGAAGAGAATTTACATCCCACACTTATCTACCCTGCTCTTGGCTGTCTGGGAATTCAAAGTAAACTAGAATTCCATCATAAAATGGAAGGTGCCATTTAAAGCTTGTACTATTACAGGTTCATAAACATGCTTTATTAGCTGCTTCTACTAATTTCTTCACTTTTTTGCTGATAAATATTAATAAAAATTTTGGAAGCTGCAGAACTGTACTCATATAGTTCAAATCCATAGTAATAATTTCAGAATACTTCCTGTAGCTTATTTAAACAGTGGCTTCAAAGGAATATTTTTGTATCCTAAAATAGTTGTCCCTCATTGCCTTTTAGATGTCCTTGTGTCTTTGCCATGACAATGGAGGGAATGTTGACAATTGTCTTGCACTGGATACCTGAAACCTAAATAGCTGAAGACACACTCTTATCTTCATCTTTAATTTAAGAACCATAAGTTTGAAGAAGGAAATCTAAGCTCTTACAAACAGTGCTTGTTGGAAACCACCCCCTAGTTTGGCCTCTAGACAGTTAGCCTTCCTGGTTTCCATTGCATCCCTGGATGCTCTAGTTCTCCCTAAAACACCTTTTAATAGAGCTTCTTCACTTGTTCCTCTCATCACTACAAGCCCTTCCTTGCCTCTGCCCTTCTTCTGGGGTAGTTCAGGTTTATCTGTATCTCTGAGGCTCTAGCAAATACTGCTCACAAAGATGCATTTTCTCATCTTTGTTTTGTGTTTTTTAGCTTGGTGCTGCGCTGTACTGCCTGGGTTGGATCCTCCTTTAAATACCACTGGTGCTGTTCACAAAAAGATCAGGCTGAGGATGAGGACAACTGCATTGCAGTCTCAGCAGCCTCCTCCCCTTCCTGGGCCATGATAACCTGGTTGTCCTCAAGAGAATGACAAAGAGACTGAATTTTGTAAAGCATCAGAATAATGTTGCAAAGGCCCAGATAAACAAATTTTCATACTGTGTAGTTGTGCCTGTCAGCAATGAGTGATAAACCAAATGCAATGGAAGTTATGTGAAGATGCTGGAGATTTCAGCCTTCCTACATCTTCAGTTCAGGCATGCAGAGGCAACTATCACAACAAAAATTTGGTCATATTGGAAAAGACTGAGCACTGTTTGCAGAAACTGAAAGGATTTACTTCGTTTTGCTCTATTTCTATATTTAAGATAATTTGTCCTTCCAGAGCTGTGTCCCAGCATAGCAACTGAGAGTCCATATGGCACCTGGGAAAGTCAAAAAGATGGACATTTTAAAGAAATCAGAAAATGGTTTTCTTTTATTGTATCTTGTAAATACATTTGCAGCTTGTTAAAATAACAAAGCAAGATATTTCATATATTCTGTTCCTTAATTGAACGATAGGCCAGATCCTCAGCTGATGTGATTCTCTATCCTGCCCTTGCAATCAGTTTAGTGCCATGGGAAATTCACTTCCAAACCCCATTTTTCATGGTGAACACAGAAACTCTTCATGTAGTTCCTCTCAAGGCTTCTGCCACTGCTGCTGATGTCATCCTATTGCTAGTGACCCTTCTGCCCAGGAGCTTTCCAGAGCCCTGCCAGGGATTTCAGTATGACTGGGAGCCACTTTGCTGCCCATGTATCATCAGAAAATTTCTGCCACGCCAGGATCAGACCAGTCTTGGATTTGGCAACCCACCTGACAGGCAGGCAGATGATTTTTTTTTTTCCACTGGCTTCCAACGGCTTCATGATAACCCAGCTGAGAGGCGTATATCTATTTTTAAGAGACTTAACTTGGCTTTAAAGGAAGTTAACATGGTTACCTGGGACAACATTTGGCAAATTTTTCAATGATTATCTTGTTCATGAATGTACACATTTCCTTTAAGAGGATATATGCCTAAACCACAGTGCATGGACATGAGTCAATAAAGCAAACAATTCTTGTAAGCTTGTGTGCATCTACACTGTTTCTTAAAAACAGACCATGGCAGCAGAATCACATGGCAAGTTATTGTCATCTGAAAACATGAGCTACTATAAAATTCTGGTCTGCGATATTGGATCAGTGAGGACTGTGGTAAAGAAAACCTAAACGAATTGTGTCAGGACTTGAATTTATAGATTCATAGAATCATTTCAGTTGGAAAAGACCTCCAAGGTCACTGAGTTCAACCATTAACCCAGAACTTCCAGATACCCAATCCTAAATCGTGTACCAGAGCACCCCATCTCCACATTTTGTGAACAATTCCAGGCATGGTGATTCTACCCCATCCCTGGACATCCTCATCCAACCCCTTCAGTGAAGAAATTTTTCCTACTGCCCAATCTGAACCTCCATGTATCTAGACAAACATTGCCCAGTTTGCAATTTTCAGTAAAAATAAAAATAGAATCAGTCACCCTTATTTTTAAGATCTCAAGTTTCAAACCAGAGTCAAAGGTTTGTTTGCCTCTTTGCAGTTTGAACACCTGTGTAATAGTAAGAAAGGGTGGGGGGTGGTGAGAAAAACCTCGCTTTTTTTTTACTCTCCTGTTTTTTTGCAACTCTGTATTTTTCTGCAGGTCTTCATGCAGCCATGAGGTTTTATTTTTACACCATACAGTTTGGCAAACAACTTAAGGGAAATGTACATTTTGGCATCAAAACAGAATTCCAGGGTGACTGAAAAAGTTGTGTGATGGCTGATTTTTGCCCTGTGTCGGCACTATGTGATGCACTGGCCTCACATATATTTTATATCATACGTATTTTTATATTTCATATAGACATGAAATGGAGAAATTATGAAAAGAAAAGGAACAAAATGAAAAAATTGGGAAAGAAATTACTGGAAGTCTCAAGTAATGCCCCCAGGGGCATGTTCTGCAGGCTGATGAAGGGCAGAGCAATCTGAGCTATGCCTGGGTATGGTGAGCGGAAAGCAGAGCAGCTGCACTGTGTTTTACCTCTTTGAAACTTCTGACAGGAAACAGCTCTGATGTGGGGCCAGGAACTGTCCCTCCAATGCTGGAAGGGTCTCGGCATTCTCAGCACTTAGCATTTTGCAGGAGAAGCCTACAACTCCCCTGGTGCCCACCACCACCACGCAACCTCTGCGGGTCCAGATTTTCCTGTGTCAGCTTCCCCAGTGCTGCTCAGGGCAGATGGTCACAGCTTCTGCTCAGCCTCCCCGCCTCCCAGGGTCGGCTTCCAGCTCAGCCAGCAAAGCAGCTCAGCACTAGGCCAGTCTTCCTCCTGATACACTTTCAGAACTTTTAAAGGAGTGCAGCAGAAGGAGCACAGGAGCCCCTTTGCCACTCACAGCAGCAGTATTGTATTGGCAACACCAAGTCCCTGCCCACAGACAGGAAAACACATCAGAGCACACATCAGGCGAGATGTGAAACTCAGGACAGCAAAGTGAGTTTATAACCATCCCAAAGGTCAATATAAGTCCTGCTAAAGCTTGATTTTACATGAGCATAAACCTTGCTGCATGCAAACACATGTATGCAGATGCCCCTACATGCACAGTACGTGTACAAACCCCCTTTTCTTTTCTAATCTTCTTTTTCTTTTCTGTTCTTACTGTTTTGATACCCATGTTGTGGAAAATGTGTGTCTCTGTGGGTCTGGTCGCAGGCAAATGTCTATGTGGGTGACAAAAAAAAAAAAAAAAAAAAAAAAAGAAAAAAGTGGAGAAGGTGTAAGGCATATATTCAGAGAGCCAGAAAGTCACACAGACAGGCTTCTATTTATAGCACATTGGTGTGAGGCAGAGAAGACAAACGGCAGCTTCTATCTGCAGCTCCCAACTGAAGGTTGATGAGAGCAGCGACAGCACTTGGGGTCTCTTTGTAGTTATAACTGACGACAAAAAGTGATGAGTTAGCTGTTTCCCCTGCGACCCTCCCGAGCAGCTGAAGGAACCAAACCGCTGCGGAATGAGCTGACGCTGCCTCGGTGCCTGGAAATGCACCTCAGGCAGCAGAAAACAGACAAGTTTCTCTCAGCAGTGTGGCTAGGCTCTGTCTCCCAACCTCTCTTCCCAGACCAGGTGAAGGATTCATGGTCCAGGTGCTGTGTGGACATTTTAGTTTCTTTCTAGTTGTGCCTGTTGGAAAGGGAAAATCACAGATACAGGGTTCTAGTGACAGAGCTGAGGTCTGAGGTCATGGTTCAGACTCTGTGATGATTTCTTATGACAATAATAGCGATGCGTTAAGCTTTAGTTTTTATGTTTGCAGATTCTGTGCGGCTTAGGTGTAGTTCTGAGCCTCATATTAAGTGTCAGTCAGCTCTCTTCACAGAGCAGGGAGACAAAACAAATCCTTTTCCTGATGCAGACCAAGGACAACTTTCAGACCCAAAAGCACAAACAATGGCGGACTGAAGGGAGGAACAAAAAAGATGAGACCTCAAAACTTGAAACTGTAACTGGACAATTAAACCCCAATATGCAAATGGACCCAAACTGATAAAAATATAAAATCTTGTGACCAGCCAGCCATTTTGTGACTATTCTTGCTCCACCCTGGATGTAGCCATGGTTGGGCTCCTGTCCTGCCCAAGGTATATCCAGGAGGCCTTTCAATAAATATCTACTTTATTCTCTAGCTCTGTCCAGTCTCTGTTTCAGGTCAGCCTTCCATTCCATCAATAGAATGACAGGAGTTCTGCTCTTGCTTTTTTTTTTTTTTTTTTTTTTTAATGGATTCTTCTGAAATGGCATTAACTAGATATCTTCTTCCTGATATGATCTCATTTCTGCATAGTATAAATGGGTTGGCTTACGTGGAGAGTACAGTGGGCCTGGGAACTTGGTGGTGAGGTATTAAAAATGCAGTTTTCAGCTGCTCTGCTTAAATTGGGGTAATGGCTTTAAATTGAGAGTGAGTTTAGTTTAGATATCAGGAAGGAATTCTCTGTTGTGAGAGGCCCTGGCACAGTTGCCCAGAGTACCTGTGGCTGCCCCATCCCTGGAAGTGTCCAAGGCCAGGTTGGACAGGGCTTGGAGCAACCTGGGATAGTGGAAGGTGTCCCTGCCCATGGCAGAGGGTTGGAACTTGGTGATTTTTAAAGTCCCTTCCAACCCAGCCCATTCTGTGATTCTCTGATTTTTTTTTCTGGTTTTTTTTCCGCATTTCTTTCTTGAGGGCAGTAGTACAAATATTTTCCTGCTAGAAGTTGAAATATTCAGTAGGTGAGGAAGCACCTCATCACCCATCTCTTTCCCCATGAAGGCTGCTCTTTGCAGTCTCCAGTTTGCTCTGACTTTTACCCTGGTGTAGGACCCTGTCTCTTCCTCAGGTGCCCATTTCATTATGCCTCCAAATCACACCACATGTGTGCAAATCATGGATTGCTCCATTAGGAGGTGGGAACTGTCGATTTTCTGTTTGTTTGGATGGCGGAAATGGGTTTGACACCTGGAAAATTACTGGGAGCAGAATATCAAGTTCCTGCCTTAGGTCCAGACCAGTAACGGTAAAAAAGCTATCTTAAAGAAAAGCTCTTTTCTCCCAACTTTTTTTCTTTAGTTTTGTAAAATGCAAAGAATGCAAGCAGACTTATTTTGTGAGCTGATATTTGTTGCAGCAGACAACTTTCTCAGAAGAAAAAAATCTTGAATTATTAAAGAGCTGCAATAGCCCATTCTCATGTTTTAAAATTAAGTATATTGACATTTTTCTTTAAGAGGCAGTTTTGATTTTCAGTTGGAGTCAATGTAGTTTAAAAAATGGCCTCTAAAAGATTAATAAAAAATTATACACACAGATTAATTTTGAAAGAAATTAATATTTTATGAATTAATATTTGAATTCTGTTGACTCACCAAAAATTTCACTATTTTCTTTCTGAGTTGATCTGAATTTTTACCAAACTCCGCATCTTTAAAGAGGAAGTGAACTAATTAATTAGATATTTGCACAGCCCCAGAATAATATTAAGTAGTGAGTTTTGCCTACTCCTATCTCATCTAGAATCACTGGTGAAGAAATCAATTTTAACTTATTTTTCATTCTAAGGTTTCTTTGTTTCATTCATTCAATATTAAAAGTATTTTGGTTGAATGAACTGGTCACGTGGTGCACTGTCTGTTCCATGAGTGAAGCAGAGCATCTATCTTGGAGATGATCAGCATTGAAGACTTCAGATATCACTCTAACTCTGTTTTAAGAAACACAATATGTTATGTGAGTTCTCCCATGTTTAATATCATTGCTGGGTTTAGACCAATGTGTTTCATTTTGGGGTAATGTCTCAGCGGCACTACTGACTTGACAAACTCTTTTCTCAGACTTGGATCTGGCCTCCTGGTGCAAGTGTGACTTCAAAGACATTCACTTCAGAGAAATTCTTGCATTTTTGTTGATGAATCTTAGTATTCACTTGAATTTCCATAATTTCTGCTCTGTCAATAAACTACTTTCTAGGTGCTGATGGTGAGAGAACCCAGGGAGGGAAAATTGCTGGCAAGATGGTTGTCTTCAAATCATAGAATCATTAAAGTTGGAAAAGACCTCTAAGAACAGAGTCCAGCCATTAACCCAGAACTGCCAAGTTCAGCACTAAAACTTGTCCCTAAGCACCACATCTACATGTTTTCTGAATATTTCCAAGGTTGGTGATTCTAACACTTCCTTAGGCAGCTTGTTCCAATGCTTGACCACCTTTCCAGTAAAGAATTTTTTCTTAATATCCAATCTAAACCTCCCCAGCTTGAGGCCATTTTGTTTTGTCCCATTGGTCATTACACAGAAGACCCCAGCGATCCCCACCTTTCAAGCAATAACTGAAAGGAATGATTTTGTGGCAAAATTTTAGTTTAATCTTGGCCACTGTTCATTCTGTCTTCATTATGTTGCATTTATGGTAAAAAAAAAAAAAAAAAAAATTGAAGAACCCCCCCCCCCCCCAAAACCTCAGAATTATTAAAGTATAGGTCCTACACAAATCCCAGCAGTCAAAATACACTCTGTTATAGTGCAAACCAGCAAGACCTTTGTGAAATAAAGGTTGGACATTTTACTCACTCCCAGTTTATTCATGTTCCTAGACCAAAATTCAGTGTTAAAGGCTTGGCTTTGTAATTGGCTGCAGGTCGATGGGGACAAGAAAGGTGATCCCTAATCCACATCAAACCACCACTCTGGGTGTGGCTGGGACACACAAGGACAATGATTTGCACTGTACCTCAGTTGCTCAACCAACTTCTTGGGTAATTTGCCCCACTGCAATGCCAGGAGAAGCCTTGCTCAAGGTTCTGCCTGTGATGAGACATTGTCCTTGCCCCAGAGAGCTTCCAGCTGTAGGGACAAAGACAACAAGTAGGGAAACAATAGGAAAAATATAGCCCAGGGTCATGAAACAGGCCAGTGATAGAAAACCACATTTCTCTCTCTTACTGTGCCCATGCTGTTGTGTAGGTAGACATGGTGAAACCATGTTTAGTTCAGGGGTTTTTAGGCACATTTCTGTGTTTGTTAGTTTAGCACAGTTATGTAGTTTTAGAGCAGTGACCATGGAACTGTTGATTCTCAGCCTAAGGTAAAGCACATTTTGATGTCCTTGATTTTAAACCTGGTGTAGGAAGATATGCTGAAGCACAGCTTCAGTTTGCTAATCAGAGCAACAATACAAGCAATACAAGTCCTTCTATATTTGCCCCAAGGCAAACTCATGGTGTGGTGGGGGTCAGGGATGAAGGACTGACCTCAGCAAATCCATCGTAGTAAAAAAAATCTCATTCTTTTCATTATAGTTTTATGTCAGGTTAGCTCAGGCAGCTTTGAGTCAGACAACTCAGTTATTCTGAGGTTAAGGAAAAAGCCCCCAACTCAGCTTTTTCAGAGGACAAGCCCTAACTCTAGACTTAGCTCAAGGACTCACCTTCCCTTGGAACACTTGGTGGATCAGCACTGCCAATTAGTTAAATATTTTACAACAATAAATGTAGCCATTCCTTTAGACCCTACCCAGTTCTCTCTTTTTAAAATAAGTTAATCTTTGGTGTAAATGAGAAGAATTTATCCAATGTATTGGGGGGAGAGGGGAAACAGCAGTTCTGGAAGCAGCCTATCAATATGAGAAGCACATTTTCTAGAGCTCTCCGTGCATAAGGGTCTGTCAACTGTCTCAAAACAGGAGCAAGGAGGTTTCATCAGAAACAGCAGCTTCTCTACAGTCTTCAGGTGCAGCACTCAGACTTTTTTTTTTTTTTTTTTTTTTTTTTTTTTCCAATACAAAAAGCCACCCTTTACCCAAACTCCCATCTTTACTCAATTGAACCAAACCTGAGCAAAAGCTGAGGCTGGCAGAGCTCCAGCCAAGTGCAGGAGATATGCTCAAAAGCAGGAAACTGTGGCAAAGCTGAGAAGCTGAAAAGCTGCTGGAGCTAATATATTGTGGTCATGGGGATATGCAGCCTCTGAGTAGTGATGGGAAGACTCAAAAGCACCTTCAAAACAGGCTTGAGAAATACTGCTGATCTTTGCTCTTTTGTTGGTTTTTTTTTGCTCAGGGTTACACTTGAAGCTTTAGAACATCTCCTGTCGCCGGAGAGGAGCGGATGGTTTATCCCTGAGCCCTGCACAAGCCTCGTTTTCTGCCTGTGCACTGAGATGCAGAGGTGGAAGGCTTTGAAGGTGAAAGGGATGCGTGGGATAGGGCTCATCTGGCAGCATTTGTGACGGCAGCTGAGGCCCAGCAGCTCGTAAACACTCGCTGGTGAAGGGCTGGTGCCTTCCCCACCTCTTCCCGTGGCAGCGCGAAAAGCCAGACGTGCGCTCGTGGATTGACTAATTCTTTCACGGGGCAGAAAAAAGGTACTGGCTGTGAAGCCAATAAAAAAACCCCAAACCACCAGGTGGTCAAGACATTATGGAGGCCCATTGTTCTAGGAGACTGTTCCATTCATTAATACGAACTGCGATGATGAGAACAGGATGCATAATATTGACATGTGGGCCAGGGAGCAAGGAGATGGAATGGGTGAGGTAAGGTCTCCCTTTCCTTCTCTGGCCACCCTTGGGAGGGGGAAGGAGTGGTTGTGTTTCAGAACTGAACCAGTGCAAGAGGACATAAAGGGAGGACTTCCACCAGTTTCTCAGGGGTGAGGTAGCTACTTCCTTATAATGTCACAGCTCTTTAGGGAACTGCAGGCAGTACACAGGGAGGAGAGAGGGACATGCTCCTGTCTCCATAATTGGAGCTGTGCTCTCTACTCTTCTAAATGCCTGTAGGTGCCTGCTCTTGCAGCTGTATTGCCTTTGGCTGCATCCTGAGAGGCTGTTTCATGTGTTTTTCAGTGCCTGGAGGGGCCAGAAGGAACCACCTGTGCCTGATGGAGACATGTGCTTTCTGTGGTCCTGGAGGGTCAGAAAATACACAAACATCCAAAGACACCACTTTTCCCTGCTGTCTGTTGTGTACTGACTTCTGGACTCTGGACAAACAAACAAGAATTACCATTAACCTGCATGGTGGTTTCATGTGTTTTTACAGCTTTTCAGCTGTGCCCTGCTCTCAGATGGAGAAAACTGTGAGCATGTGTCAAGTAGGTTGGTGGAGGTGTCAAAATTCATTCTCAGGTCATACTCAGCGCTTGCCCATCAAATGGACAATAAACACTGAACTGTCTAACCACAAATGCATAAAAGGATGTGGTTGAAGGACAGAGAGAAGAAAGTGCTCCAACCAGGGATGAAATTTGAGCAGGATGCGACTGGACCAAACAAGCTACCTCAAAGCTCTGCAAAAGGTGGTGCTTTGCTTGTGCTTTATATCCTACTGTGGGCCTAAGGCAGCTGGGATGAAGCAGATGTAAGTAGAGATGGATGTCAGCACTGGCTTCAAGCTGGCACCTTTCTGGGAAGCTGAGTTCTTTGTGCCAAATCTACAGCCAGTGAGGTGACCAAGGAGACTGCTGTGATGCAGCTGGGCTCATCAAGCCAGCTCTCAGATCCCAACACAAAGTAGCTTTGCATCAGCTGCACAGGGTGCAAAACATGTAATCTGGTCCAAAATATCTTCCATGTTGTACAGGGATCCCACTCAGGGATCACATACTCAGCACCTTCTCAGATGGTGAGAGAAATGAAGAGCAAAAAAATTTCTTTCACCTAGAGAGTGTGCTCTGTATCCTGTCTTAGAAATAGAATTAGGAAAAAAAAAAGGAAAGAAAATAATTTATGTTGGATTGAGCTGTGGTTTGGAAAGAGAAAAGGAGAAAAGAAACAAAACAAAAACACTGGCCCATAAAGAAGAGAAAACAGGAAAGGAAAAGAACAAAACATCCTGTACACAGCAGCCAGTCAGTCGAGAAGGGAGGGTCTGTGTCATCTGCATTCCTCTGCTGAAGTGGGCATGCACAGCCTGGATCCAGTCTGCATTACTCAACTTTTCCTCACCTTTCTGCTCACCTGATTTTGTGATTTCTGTAGTTTATTCCTGAGCTCATCCAGAAGAATCAAAGGTGGCTTCAGACCTTCCCTCATCTCCAGATGCCATTTCGTGAGGGCAATGTGGCATCTGCAGGCTGTACCACCCCCAGGTCCTCTTCTGGAATTAGTATTATGGATCATAGATCCCCACTGAGCACTGACAGATGTAAGCTCACCTTCCCCTCCTCTGAGGTGACGGATCAGGCTGTGTCTTGCAGTCGACAGTATTGTGAATGAGCTGACAAAATATACAGCCTGAACTGCAGTTGGCTCTGAGCCTGGGCTGAAAAATTTGGGTATTTCTACACCTGCCCATGTGAAAGTGCCTCTCGCTCTTCACCTCCACAGCTAACCCAAGAATGAAACCAGTGTGGAGATCTTGATGTCTCAGCTCAAGGAGCAGCCAGTTTGCAGGTTAGGGTGGCTAAGGTGGTTTGAACAGGGAGGTTGAAACCTGTGCTGTTCATGCTGTTTTTTCTGAGGTGAGGAGGGACCACAATGAATTGGGTTTGTTATTACAAGCGTCCTTTGGGAGGCTTGAAAGATGGGTGTGAACAGCAGTTTACAAGGGTGGGAATGTCTCCTTAAAGGGACCCTTTTCTAAGCCCACTTGAACATTAATCAGATGCTCCTCTTCTGGTCATCTACTTGCTGAAGTGAATGTGATTTCCTCCAAGCTCCATAAATGTATTTTCTTACTCAGTCCCAGAATTACTGCCTCCTTCTCCAAGCAGGCTGCACTCACAAATCTATCACTGAGCTGGAGCCAATCATGTCTCCTGCCTCTGCTTCTGGAGAGGATAAAAAATGAGGTTTTTAAATAGGGGCAAGACATTCCCAGTGAGTGCTGGATGTGGTTTCATAGCTCAGAATTTGGGCACGCTTCTGCCCCATCAGTGGCAGGAGGGGAGGATGAGCTCCTCATGTGTCAGCAAGAGGCAAAACCTGAATGAATTCCCCAAAAGCTGATACCCAGAGCATGGTCCTTGAGGCTAAGCTGCACTGGCAGCTTCTCCTTAGATCACTCCACAATGAATGCAGCCTATGATCACTGATGGCACATTCCGCCGCTGCCATGCATTTTGCCTTGGTTCTCTCTCTAAAAGTATTCCAGAAAGCTTTTTCCCCCTCTGCTTTTCTTGCTGAAGTTCTCTCTAATGGAAGCTCAGAAGAAACATGCTTGTTAAAGAACAGATGTATCAGAACCAGCTTCCCTGTCTCCCCAAATCCCTGAAATTGGGGAAATAAATATTTAATAATGATGTATGAGTTATTTAGGTGCTTTTAGAGGCACTGCCTTCATACAATATCACCTCCTGGAATTCCCTACTATCCTTTGTTTTCTCATTTCCACCCCCTGCCATCCCATACCTTCTCTTTTCCAGGCTGTTTATTTTAGAGTGCAAAGCTACTTAGAACTATTTATTTTTGGATCAGCTACTGATTCACTTAGTGACTAACTCATTTCATCACTCGATGCCTCACTTTACCTATACATTAAGAAGGATTAATAGTACCTGCTTTTCAGGGCTGTTAGCAGTCTAAATTAATTCATGCTTATAATGTTTATAAAGAGATTTGAGATCCTTGGTTACTGGAGGCTAGGGAGCTGCAAAGCATCTTATTTTTACTTAATAGTGAGGGGGTTTTGTGCAACTTTACATTATAAAAGTACAAGAAACCTTGCAATTAGTTGGAGAGTCTTTTGTTCCTAGGGCTTATTTTATATTCCAGTTCAGATAGAAGCATTTTGTCTGCATATTTCTTCCCCTGATGTTTTAATGACAGTTAATATCCCTATCTCCCTTACTGAGAAATGTTGGATGGTGCAAAATGGGGCAAATAAGCATCACAGGGTGGGTAAAAGGGCTGTGCAGTATTCTTTGGAGCTCTTAAAAAAGCTAATGTGCTCTACTGTATTTTGCTGTTATTACTGCAAAATATGCAGACAGAAAGAAAAATTTAAACTTAATATTAGCAGTTATGACAATAATTTGAATTCACTGGAAATATTTTGTTGGCATTGTGGGAGGGAGGTTGGTGTGAGTCTATCAAGAAAGGGAAAGGACTATTGCAGAGCAGGAGGAGGCACAAAGGGAGTGTCTCTGAATGACGCCTGAAATTAGTTTGCAATTATTTCACATTTCCTGAGTAATCCACCAAATGATTGTGCCAATGACCACATCTGCTACTGATCCCACATTGCCACGCACGTATTGCTTAAGGAAAGTGGTATATTTCGACTTGAATATCACTGTGTGAACAGATCATCAGTTTTGTTATGATAAAACCAGCTCCCCTGAGATTACTGGAGATTCCTTATTTTGTGGCCTCTTCTCCCATGAATGGAATTTACTGGTTACAGTGATGAACCAGTTGCTGACAGCAACTGGGCACCACTGATGCTGCCCTCAGGACTGTCCATGAGAATGGGGATTGCTTCCACAGCACAATGACCACCTGAAGGTCTCTCCTTATGGGAGAATTAGTGAGATTTGTGATTGCGTGCCTCCAGCATCACAAAACATAGATAGGCCAGAATACAGCCCAAAGCAAGGCCTCCCTTTGACAAGATCTTTATTTTCTGGACTTAGCTTGTGAGCTGTTGCCCTTTCTTCCATCTTGGCAGACTGCAATAATTACCCAGATGACATATATAGGGAGGCCACAAATTATTAACAATTAACTCAGCTCTGGAGTCACTGCCAAAGATTTGTTGGTTTGTAGAGGAAGTCAAAGTGAGTAAACCATGCTGAGTGACAATAGCTCTGCTTCCCAGCCAGACTGAACAGCTTGTAATGTAACCCAAACGTTTCCTCTTTCCAAGCTTGCTTATAAAAGAGCAGACAAGGCAAGGGCAGAAAGGACATTTAGAAGAACACAAGACTGGAAAAACAACCACTGATGTAATGTACTTTCTAAACTAAACATAAGGCATGCACTGTTGCAGCCATTTGAATAATGATTAAAAGGAAAACCAAAACAAAGATAATTTGGTCTGCTTAGTCCTGAATACTGAAAGAAAAAGTTCCATGAGTGAGCAGTTCCATGGTGCGTGGCTGGGAAATTTTAGCCCTGAACTTCACGTGTTCTGAATCATCTCTGCTCCTGGTAGGGAGAAAATAGCAAAAAAGCGGAGATTTTGTATGAACTAGAGGGAATAGAGATGGGCATGGGAATTGGAGCAAGCCAGGCAGAGGAGCAGCAGAAATATCATGGGCGTCTGGTGACCATCTTGTATGGTCCTATAAGGCCCATCTGAGATACCTTTATAGTCCAAAGGTGCAATGGGACAAGCTTTGGAAAGAGTGCAGAAGATGAATCAAGAGGACAACGAGCAGAGGATTAATTTACACTCCCATTTCACAAAAGGATAGCTGAAGTATGAAAAGCTCAAAGCCTCTTTTCTCCTCTTCTCTCCATGTCTAATATGTCCTGTTCTCTAACACCACTCCTGACAGAAGATTTTAGCAGGTGCATTGGAGTTTTCAGGATTGGGACCTCTGCCACTCGCCCAAAATTGCAGAGGAAGTGTGTTGGAATTATACTCAGATCTCTTGAGTCCCGCATCACTTTCTCAACCACAAAACCATCCTTCCTGTCTCTGCATAAATATAGAGCTGAGAGAAGTGATTTTTTGTGCACATGCATGTATCCAGAGTGCCTTATAAGGAGTACAAGCACACAAAGGTGAAAATTTCATTAGAAATCACACTAATTCATGAATTTCATTTATATTTCTCTTGTTCCTCCTCCAAATTTTTCCCATTTCAGACATCACAACAGCACTTGGTTATGTGAGGTTTCTGACTGCTTTTTGTTGAATGAAAGAAAAATCACATGAATTTCAGCTGGAGCAAATCCACGGAACTTGATTTCATAATGCAAATCATTACAATTCTGGTGCATCTGGTGTGAGTCACTGGTATATTTCACTGAATTTCTTTGTATCTGAAGTGAATCCTTTTCCCTGGGAGGCTCCAAAGTAGAAACAATGAGAAACTGGTTCTCCTTCTGCTCTGAGCACTCAGGTTCAATATAAACAATAACAACTTTGATGAAGTTACCAAGCAGATTTTGGCTGGAGCTAAGAAAGCAATTTGTGTTGAACTGGCACACAGCTGGTCTATGTTTTCAAATGACCTTTAGTAGGGATCCTTATGGAATTAATAGATGACCAGTGCAAAGTATACAGAAGGAAGAGATTCCTCTTTTTTGCTGTGAAATATCTGGATAATAATGAGATCCCATGGATTAGATAAGAAATTGCACAAACCTGTGAAAGAAAATATAGTCTAGGGCTGTGGATTACAAAGATACATCTCTGGCTCAAGAGCTCCCTGAGCCACAAGTTCCTGGGATGAGGGAAAGAAAACTACATTAGTGAGCTCCAAGATGTTAGAGGTGGGCTTCCCAGAAATGCTTAGACTTAGGCTATCCTTCCACTGAGTTCATAAATGCTGATACCAGTGAAAATAAAGAGATGCCTGTGGACAAGGTGGGCTGTTCCATCATCTAAAAGACAGGCGATGCATTTAATCTGGTTGGGAAGGCTCAGTTTTTGTTCAGTGGGGAGATACAGGCACCTCTGGAGATTGATTCATCCCTTTCTAAGGCAGAAGTCCAAGATAAGTGGGGTCAATCACCCACTGTCTCACATCATGACTTTAATAGAAATTAGAGTTAATAATTTATTTAGGATGTCTGGGGCAGGGTTCAGTTAGAGACTGGAATTTTGGAAGTCTTCATGTGAGGTAGATGCTTTTTTTTCTCTTAGGAGGGAATGGAGATGTAGTAAAGACAGTCTGTGGAGCCTATGTTTCATTTTACTCTGCTGTAGACAGATTTGGTCAGCTGCATCCTCCAGACTGCAGATTAGTGGGTGTTTAGTGCTGTCTGAGGTATCCTAGTGGATCTGTCCTCACTTCCAGCATATATCCTGGTTGCAGGTACCATATCACACTCTTTCAATTCAGATGCCCTTAAATGGAGCCTTGTACTCTTTGAAATACCCTGTGGTATTTTCCTAAAGGCTTTTGAGCATCTCTCCAGAAGGGCTTTGGCTTCTCATAGTTTGTGTCGTTTCTACCACATATAGAAATGGCTTTGGTAGCCTACAGCTTATAAAATTATAGTTGACACCTATGTGTGAGCAACTGAACTAAGGCCATAATTCACAAACAAACAAACATCTACACACAGACATGGAAATTTGGGTGTGTGTCTGGAGCTGAATCCCAATTTTGTCTTGTAGATGACAAACCAAGGTAAGATGAGTTCTACAAAAAATTATTTTGAAAAATTCCACCTTAAGAACAGGAAGCATTCAATAGCTTTTAGGAGCACTCAGCATGTTCAATAAGGAGCTCTTCCTTTTTGTCTCTTCTCCCCAGCATTTCTTCCTCCAAAATTCTTGCTTGGAAGCAGGTGTAGAGCTCCAAGTACTGAATGAGAGTGACTTGTTCACAAAGGGCCCCTCAAGAATCAGTAATGAATGTCTCACGCCTACAAGTAATAGTTTCCAGTTTTAGAAACACATAAACCACAGAAGTTTTCCTTTTTCAGAACTTATCATTTCATAATAGTGGAAAATAAAGTTTATTAAATTTGTAACACAATAAAAAAAGCCATCTGCTACTTTATACTAGCTCTCAGTACAGTAAACAGAAAATGTCTTTTAATCACCAGTTGGCCATTAGCTTGACAGAGGCTCTTCATCACAAACCACAAGTGAGTATTACACGTGCAAGCAATTTTGATTCTTTTCAGGGAGAAAAAATATACCCTCTCTTTCCAAATATCTCTGACAGTGAGGATGGTTTAGCTCAAAGCTTCTCAGGACACATTGACATAGATGGGCACAAATGCATGGAGCTCATTTTGCCTACACTCTGAGCTGGCTGGATGTAGGCCAGCTCTGAACTGGAAATCATGTTAGGATGGAGCTTTGCCCAGGCTAATAAGATCTGTTGAAGGCAATGTTGAGAAGCAAGACATATTGGATATTATTAAGGAATTCTTTACTGCAAGGGTGGTGAGGCACCAGGACGAGTTGTCCAGAGAAGCTGTGGCTGCCCCTGGATCCCTGGAAATGTTCAAGGCCAAGTTGGATGGAGCCCTGTGCAACTTGATGTAATGGAAGTTGTCCCTGCTCTTGACAGAGAGGCTGGAATTAGATGATCTCTAAGGTCTCTAAACTGTTCTGTGATTCTGTGTTTCTATGATTCTGTGTTTCTATGGGAATCATTTTTCACTGCAGGTCAATTTTTAATAATGGAAATAATTCAAGGGCTGAAGGACAGCCTGAAAGATTGCACACACAGGGTCTTTTTTTTCTCTCCAAATGTTGATGTAATCAAAACAAAGGCTTGAAATGAAGAGGTCCCTTTGATGGCTGTCATGGTCTTGAGGTCACAGTTAAGTAGCAGAACATCAACAGTTAATAGGGCAGAACTTGGTTCTTCCTAAACTAGTGTGAATTGATAGCAAAGCCCGGGATGTCAAACGCATGATACTGATGTGGAGTCAGCACAAGTGTGAGCAGAATCAAACCCCTTGTGAGTTATCATTGCTCCAAATTTCTCTGATTCCTGGCAGGTTTATGGCAAAGCCTTCACAATATTTTAACTTTGCATTTTTGGTTTTTTTTGTGCGTGTGTGTTTAACGTCCTGTCTCTATGAACGCTGCAAACCACAGTGTGCTCCCCAGGGCATCCCTCCTACATACACACAGAGTTCTGCTTAATGTTTCACTTGGATTTATTTGAATCTTTTATTATTGCAGCACCGAATGAATGCTTGCATTAAAACTACTTGCCCCAGGAATTTCACCAAAAGTGGTGGTTTTTTTTTTTTTTTTTTTTTTTTTTTTTTTTCAAGTTGCTTCATTGCATGGAGGTCATGTTGTAGTTACAATTCATTGCTACAGATGTTCTGAAAAAAATAAAATTTTGTCTGCCCACAGGACTTTTAATTGTCTAATTAAACATGAGATAACCAAATATTGTCGGGTCCTAGCTAACAGTCAAAAATTTAGACAGAGCTTGGATTGATTATATTTGTTTTGAAAAAAGTAAAATTTGAAATATCCCTTCTGATGGACCAGTTTTATAGATAGAAATGGAGAGTTTTTCTGAATCAGAAGATTTGAAGCACTTAACAATTTTTTCTCAGCAGGTCATGGAATAGTACACCCCAGCTCTCTGCAGAAAATATAATTACAGCAATTCTCAGGCTGATTTAGGTTGTCTTGTGAAGAATTATGTGGTTGCTCTGAAGTCCATATAGAATTAAAAAATCATGGAATTTGTGTTGGAGATGACCTTAAAGCCCATTTTGTTCCAACCCCCTGCCATGGGCAGGGACACCTTCCACTATCCCAGGGTGCTCCAAGCCCCATCCAACCTGACCTGGAACACTTCCAGGGATGGGGCAACCACAGCTTCTCTGGGCATCCTGTGCCAGGGCCTCACCACCCTCACAGGGAAGAATTTCTTTCTAATATCTGAGCTAAACTTGTCCTCTGTCAGTTTGAAGCCAGTGCCCCTGGTTTCCCTTGTAAAAAGTTCCTCTCCAGGGACTTTTAATTTAATTTTATATTTTTAATATATTTTAAATTTATATGCTTTAATATATTGTCATTAATCAAATCAAATTTAAGCTATTTCATGTAGATAAGACCTATGTAGGGATGAGGCATGGAATTCTTCTGCTGGATGTCTAAATGCTCCTCTTTCCTACTGTGATACTGGCAGTTTCCATCAGTGCTGACACAAATTTTGTCAAGGCAAACCACTCTTCTTCATTATTGGCCTTTTGTCAAATAATAAAGAAAAGAAAAAAAACCCCAGAAATCATTTCATTTCACTGGCAAGGAAATATTAACCTGCTACATTAAACTGAAGTCCGGGAAATAAGGAGCGAAAAGCAATAGTAGCTCTAAGATATTACATTTCTACAAAACCTGAAAAAAGAGCTTGACAAATCAACTCTCTTACTGAGACATTAACCATAAAGAGAAAAACATTGTTCTAAATGCAGCAATGATATTAGACACTGGAGAACTCACCTAAGCAGTAGAAAACCTGGCTAACATTTTTTTTTAGCTTTCACTGGCCCAGGAAGTGAGATGTTGTTAGCCCAGATAGAATACATGAGGAGTAGTGTCTTTTGAACCACTTTTTAGAACTTTATTCCATTCACTTTTGTAGAGCAAAATGATGGTTGTGTCCCGGTTGCTTGATGCTCCCACAAGGGCAAAAATATCAAGTCATACTTTAGGGAGAACTGCTCTCCCTAAGTTGAAGTTTAGGGCATACTCAATGTACAGATCCTCTATAATCAACAGGAAGCAACAAGCACTTGCCCAGGATGATTGTCCCATCCTAAATGAAGAGGAAAGGTGATAAAACTTCAAGGTTCTGTGTTCTCAGCTGAGTATAGAAGGATCCTGTGTTCCTGGCTTAAGCAGCAGTTGAGAGGAACCACATGATGAATGTGGCAAACTCTTCCCATGGCACTGAAGCACCTCTGGCAGATGTGACCTGAACTGTCCACCACCCCTGTCCCCTGTGTCACCACAGTAGGTGGGACAGATAAATAAACCACCGATGTAAACTGGGCTTTTTTGTTTAGAACTGGGCAGAGTCCCAGAAGCCTGGGAAGAAAAGGGCTGTTCTTGTCCGGCCTGGTCAACAAAAGTTCCCAGGGAGAGGTTTCACTTCTAGGCAGAGGGAGCCTGAAGTGCCTTTGGAAAAGGCTCTTATCCACTCAAATCTCCAGGTCTCCACTCAGCCAGTCACTGGATTTCCCAGCTGCTCAACTAAAAATAAATTGATGAAAATGAAAACTTTCTCTTGGCAGGGATTTTGACAAGTGTCTAATGTAGACCTCTACTGATGCAGTCAATGAGTAATAATATCAGCAAAGCCAGCTATGGGAGAGGTTTATTTTTTTCCTTTTTCCTTAGGAAGGGGGAGGGCCACACTGCAGAACATTATTTACAGTACAACGTGATTCAATTGCCAGAGGGGGAAAAGAAGCCAGCCCATTGTTCAAGGACTATACATGGATTGAACATTAAGAAGTAAATTTCCCTGCCTGAAAAAAGTAACCCCCACTCTCTCCCTTTGGCACAGCATCATCTGGGAGTTTTGCACCTGAAACTTGACTTCCAAATGAAGACCAAAATCCCCACTCAGGCCAGACACAAATGAAGGCTATCTTTGTTGCTCCCTAAAGAAGGAATTTTGCTGCCTTTTGGAGTAGGATTTTCTATTAAATTTTAAGGAGAAGATTTGTTACAGTTGTAAAGAAGGATGCAAAGGGTACAGCTGGGTTACACCAACTCAGAATCTCACATATTTTCCTCTGAAGTCTCTTTGACTGATTTTTTAAAGGTGTCTGATGTAAACACAAAGATGACCAGCTGCAGCTCCAGTGGGGATAGGATGAGCTCAGCCTCAATGATTTGTAACAAGACCTTGAGCTACAGCAAACTGCACTCTCTACCAACTATTGAGATGATGAGTTCAACAGAATGGGGCAGTCATCCATTCTAAGGCAAAAAGTTACAGACATAAAATAATAAATACAAACCATAACCGTAAAAGCCTGGAAAGTGTTTATCAAGCCTTGTGGTTCTCCTCTTGTGAGAACAAGCGTCAGCATGTGCTGAGGACTGACAAAGTGAGATGTCCTCTGTAATTCTGAAACCCTCCTGGAGGATGAGGAAAAGTGTTTGAAAACTTCTGCTACACAGCTTTCAAAAACAAATGATGACTTATTCGTGGCATACTTTGTAAAAACCCATACAATAGCTGAGTAATTATTGGAAGGTGTTTTTTTCCCCCCCATCAGTTTAGAGACACAGTTAAACCTGCCAAAATGAATGAAGGATCATATGAAAATCATAGAATAATGGAGTGGTTTGGGTTGGAAGGCACCTTAATCATCATTGAGTTCCAACATCTGTGATAAACTTAGTGTCTCTCCTCTGGAATCATTCCATATTCCCATCTTTCCTGTGTTGGGATGCAGTTCTCCTGGTGAGGTTTCACAAGAGTAGAGTACTGCAGGAGAGTAGAGAAGACTAGCTGATGGATTGCTGAAGAATATCTTGCTGACTGTGGCTGCAAATTCCCAAAAAGTGTTGATAAAATATCCATCTAGGAATATCCAGGCACTGGGGAAAAAGAAAAAAAAAAAAAAAAAAAAAAAAAAAAAAAAAAAAAAAAAAAAGCTGGGTGAAGCCAGTACTCATTGTTTACACAATCATTAATGAGCATTTAGAGATTTATTTTTCTCTGAGTTTCTTTCTCTAACTAAATTACAAGTGTGAAAACAAGATTGTGGTCATATCATGTTTAAACAGGCAAAGTTTCAAACATGAAGCCACATCTATTATTCAGCACAATCTTCTAAAAACATTAAAAGATGCCTTTTTGAACCTTTGTGGTTATTTTTGTTAGAAGACAAAGCCTCTTCAGGTTAAATTTTACTCTGAAGGGTGTGAATGGCAATTACAACAATTGTGTATGCTGCAGTGCTGCTCCTTGCAGCACTTGAATCCTAAAAGGATTCCCTCTCTCCTCTTCCATTTTTTCCTTCCTCTCATCCCTGGCCACCATCAGATAATCATGGAATCATTTAGGTTGGAAAAGACCTCTAAGATAATGGAGTCCAACTGCTGATTTTATTAACCCAACCCCTTCACAGGCTGAAACACACACTGATCTTCTGTAACCTGGCAAAAACCAGCTCAGTTTGGTTGCTGTGTTGTTTTTTTTCTGCCAGTTCAGACCTGATCTGGTTCAGAAGGGAACCTGGGGTGTCCTGGGAGCTGATGGGAGTGGTGGAAGGATGTAGGTAAGAAGTGGAGGAGTAGGAAGGAAGGAGTGAGACCACCCCAGCTGCAGTTACTTAAATGAATTCATCTGTGCTATCTACCTGCATCCTGTGTGCAGCCAGTCTTCTCTGCACTCATGGCAAAAATTAATAAAAGAAAAGATGCACTTAGAGTAAGGGTTGAGAGGTTACACTGTTTGCATCCTCAGGCATTTAAAAACTTTCTTAAATCTGGCTGGATTCGATTAACTTTAATTTTAGACTCATGTTCAACCCTGAGCAGGAGTGTAGTCTCCCAGAGTCCAGTGAATCACTAATCTGCTTCCATTTTAATGCACACTTATGTTCTTTGCACAGAATGGAGACACAAAAGGACCTGATAAAAAATTAATAAACACAGATTAGCTGTGCACACTAATTCTTTTCTATGCTGTATCAGCAGCCTTGCCTCACTGTCTTCTTATCCATTATCAAACGAGGTTTTCTCTTCACTCTGGGACACATGTGAATTCACATGTGAGTTGAAGCTTGGTAAAAAGCTGGAAAGTAGCTTTAGGGAATTCGAAGTGAATTCAAAGTATTATAAATAATAATTTTTCTAGAAATATCCCAAGTAGATGTAAAATTAAGAAAGTCACTTTCCTTATCTGTAAGGACAAGAGTTCAGCTGAAGGGAATCTGAGCTGAAATATGACAAGAGTGAAGTACTTGGAATAGGAATTCAGGGTTATTGTACTATGGAGGATTCAAAATCATTATACTTTTTTTGTCTTCCATTGGTAAGAAAAAGAAAAAACCTGCATGGCCAAAATTCTGAAATTATGTGTAGGATAAGTGGAATTGACAATTTCATTTTTAATTCATTGATTTGACTTGTCTGTTTTGATTTATAATCCAATTCCAGACTAAAATAGAAATGTTTTGAATATGGCAACAACACTGAAGACAAGAATTTTTTGTTGTAATTTGTAAATATATTTAGATTTTATCACAATTTTTTTAAAAAAATACTGATGAGATGAAATCACTGTTTTCTGAAAGAATGAAGTTAATAATCCCAATGGAAACATTTGGCTTGAATTATCTCTGACTTGCACTTATCCAATTTAGGGATGGTGCCACAAAGCCACTTGGGATAAAATCTTGAATCTGAAAGGGGGGGGGGGTGGTATGTAGAGTGAAGGAATCTCTTAATTGTACCTGTTGGTATTGATTGGCTTTTAGTCTTCCAGGAGTGGAGGTAGGAATCTTGATCCAGTTGCTGTTATTTCTTGCCTAATTAAGGCAAATTTATGCCTTTTTCACCATCCCGAATCTTTCTAAAAATCTTTCTATTTTCTTCAATACATCTTAGTGCTGTGAAAGAGGGTAGGAAGAAATAGCTGCAGTTTTTAAGGATCTCCTCACCTCATTTTCATGAATATATATATATATATTACTTTAATTTTCTGAAGGCCTCTCCTGTGTTTTAGAAGGAATATTGAGTAAGTATTTTGGTTCTGGGGAAAGGCAGTGGCCAGAGGTGAACACAAATCTGCCTGAACACAAATCTGTTAAAAAGGTGACCTTATCTAGTCAGGATCAAGAAGGACATATCTAGTCAGGATCAAGAAGGAGCTGTTCATCCTGGGGAAGACTCCAGGGAGACCTCAGAGCACCTAAAAGGGATCTAAAAGAGAGGAACTTTGGAGAAGGGCATGGAGTGACAGGACAAGAGGGAATGTCTTCAGACTGAAAGAGAGTGGGTTTAGATCAGGTATTAGGAAGAAATGCCTTACTCTGTGTGGGGCAAGGTTCTGGCACAGGTTGCCCAGAGAAGCTGTGGCTGCAACACATCCCTGGAAGTGTACAAGGACAGGTTGGATGGGGTTTGGAGCAACCTGGGGCAGTGGAAAATGTCCATGACAGAGGGGTTGAAATTGAACAGTCTTTAAGTTCTCTTCCAACCCAAAACATTTTGTGGTTCTGTGATTCTATCATTGCTTGTTTAACTGAGCCACACCTGAAATACTGACACAAAGCCTATGATCTGACAAAACTGACAAAGATTATTTTTCCATGGATTCAATCAAAAATTCATTGCAAAACTCACAAAACAATAGGGATTAATTTTTTTGACATTTATTTCATTTGGGGAGAAAACTTCCTTGCAGTGCCTTGTTCAGTGCTGAGTTTCCACACTCACTGTGAGACAATCATTGAGGCTGACTCCATGTGGGTTAGTGAGACCTTATTGCATAAGATTTGCCAGCTAAAAAACATCCTGTGGAAGCATATACTGTTGGTATCTGTCTTACAATCTCTGTGGGATTCAGGTGCCTGTCTGTGTGCTTACACAAAGCTCTGATTTTGGGTGCAGGTTCACAAAGCCATGTGCCACATGAAGCACCTGGGGCTCTCTTCCTCTGCTCATGTCAAATAATTCAGTTTCCACTTCCTCTGGATGTGCAAGACCCACACACATTCCTTGCAAAACAAGGTCTGAAGGAACATACATTTCCAGGTATGTCAGCACAGCACCTTCTTGTTGCTCCCAAATTGTCACAAAACCATGAATTTTGAATGAAAAAATGCATCTTCTTAAAGAGAGCATAGAGAGAGACCTAAACTACAGTACATGGGAGGCTTTTGAAAATTACACTTGCAGACAATTAAAGGTTGCACTGTTTAGCTAAGTCATAACCCATCACTATGAACAAGGCATTGGTTAAGGCCTTGACTATGTCAGTTTTGAATTTCATTAGTGGTATAAGTGGAAATTTCTTTATTTGCCTCTTCTCTCAATACATAGCAGTGAAAACAGCAAATTACCACCAAATTCAAAGTGACTGAACAGATTACCTTCTTTCCTTTCTCTCTGGGAAAAAAAAAAATCCCCATATGTAGCCTTAGAGAGCTAGTAAACATCCTGACAACCCTCTGAAATGACACATGGATGGACTAGACTGGTAGTAGGAATATCTGATTATCTGAGAAAGGTTTACTGAGGTGTAAGGTGAACTACTCAAGCCAAATTAAAGACTCTGCATCAGTCCTTCTGTACCTGACTGGGTGGAAAAAGAATGAAGTGCCACATTTGGTTTCCTCTGACTTGTCCTCTACGACTAGAAGTTACTCTTACATCCCTGGAAGTTGAGCATCATCTTAAGCTCCTTGACCATAGATGTGGGGAGTTTGCAAAAAGAAATGTGCATGTCAAAAGCCAGCCTGTCTCCTCCAGTTCTAGGCTTCTGCCTGCCCTTGAGAAGCTCAGTTGTGTTAATATTGATGCATGGGGAGCCTGAAACAATGCAGGTTTAAATATTTCCATGTGATTTTTTGTTTTTCAAATCTCATTCATTAAGTAGTACTCTTGTCCTTCTCCTCATCCCTGGGATGAATCGAAAAGCTAGGACAGAAGTGGGAGTGAGCCACAAGTGAAAGAACTTATTTAACTTTAACCTCTGATGTAAGAGTATCAGTTTTAGCTGCCTGAGCTATGTGAAATTAATTCCACAATAAGTGATGTAGAGCTAATTGCACAGGAATTGACAGCAGAGAGCTTGACAAGGGCTCTGTGCAGGCACAGCATTCTGTGATGACCAGAACTTCCTCATTAGTCCTGCAAGCTTCCCCATTTACCTCCTGTTTTGCTTTCAGGCTACAAGCTCCTGGGTTTTGGAATAGCATTAAGGGATTGCTGCCTTCAGCCGGGTGCTGAAATTAATCCAGCAGTGTTTAGGTGGCAGCTGCCTGGCAGGATGTATACGTGGGTTCAAGTGCTCTCTTGACTCTCAGTGAGAGTTAAATGTCCAAAGGACTTTTTAAAAATCCATTAGTGCCTAGTGGCACGTTTAGTTGTCTGGTCGCCTCAATAAATCTCTGCGAAAATTAGGGGAAATAATAATCAAATTCCTTTATATTTGCAAACTGCTTTATGACCCATAGGTGTACCAACTATTATTAGCCCAGAGGCAGAGCTACTCTTATCTCTGCTGCCAATATCTAGGCTCATTTTATTTGGCAGGATTCAAACCTAACGGCTCTTATCATAAAAAGAGAAAGTGTCATCAGAACTGATTGAACTACATATTGGCTGCGTTGTGTTGTAATGGCTGTCAAAGATAAACACAGGGGTGTCTTATCTTGTTTCCTAATCGTCTTCAGGTGTAATGTCATTCATTTTGTTAACTCTCTCTTTGTATTTGAACCCGGGGGAGACCACAAACTGAAAAACATGCATTTGGTCTGTTTCTGCTTTCTATTGGTCTGTTTGTGGGAATAATCGTTTCAAACTCAGCGACCACAAATGAGTTTATGTTTATACAAAACTTCCTGAGAAAGCACAGAGGGGACCTGCCACCCTTCACTGATGAGTTGACAACGTCTGCTGCTGCTTGCCCTGCGTTAGGTGAGGTCTTGCAGCAGCCTGAGCTGCCCTTGCTTCTCCCAGGTCTCTGCAGCTTTATGGGAGCTTGTGCTGTAGATCTGCTTAATTTCAGTCATCCCCCTTGGCTCTCAAATAAGGTTTTCCCTGATCTTCCCTGTGTAGATAAGGAGATATTCCACTTGTTACAGAGGCAAGGTGTCCTCTAATTCTTCAGCAGGGAGTACAGAAGGAGCTATTCCAGCTCTGCTGCATCTGTGATCGTTGGCTCCAAGGAACAAGCTGGGCCTGAACAGACAGCAGCAAAATTGATGTGTTAGACATAAAGCAAAGAATGAATTCCCCCTTCTCCTACAGCAAATTAATTGATTTTAAAAAACATTTCTTCTTCCCCAGAGCACTGCTGCTTCTGGATAGTTTCTAAGCTTGTCCTGACAGTACAGAAGAAACTCACAGTTAGTTTTACCCTAATAATAATCCCACGAAGGGAGGAAGTAATCTTAGTTTTCTCATTTTATAAATAGGGGACTGAGACTCAAAAGGTGGGATGTGTCTTATCTATTTATATTCATTTGGACATTTGGTATAAGCCAGTTGTCTGGTCTCCCTCTGTAGCTGATGGAGGAAGGTAGGCAATTCCAGATTCAAATATCTCATTTCTTCTTAGCCATTTAATTTAGCAGTGGAAGAGTTGGCCTATGCCTATTCCCCATTGGGATCCTGAGTTAGGTGGAGAAGGGCTTTGGTCCTCTGACTGTGTGAGAGTTCTCAGAGTTTGCCTAATATATTCTAATAGGATCACAGCTCTCACAAAATGCTGTTTTAGCTGCTTTGCTTTGCAAACCCAGCCAGTGGAGTATGATCTCCCTTGCTTAATAGCCCACTGGTTTGAACAGTCATTTAGGAAGTGAAATCTCACAGTTCAGCCCTGAGAGAGCCTGGCTTTATTCCTCTGAGAAGCATGACCTAGATACTTCCACTGCTCTGCTGGGGAGAGATGTGCTACCACATCAATCACAAACAAATGTGAGAGTGGTGGCAGAGGCCTTGGGGTAAAAGGACCAAGATGGGACACTCCTGAATATGTATTGACAGAAGAAAGAAGCTGCATGTCTCCAAGACTGTGGCTCCTCCCGGGCAGAGGAGGCAGGTACCATGGAGAAAAAAGGTCACTGGAGTAATTTTTTAACACCTAGGGACTTCTCAGGCACTTCTGCTGCCCTGTACAGCCTGAAGAACCACTGAGGCTCCCGGAGCTTTCAGGATGATTAATACAGTAATATCCCTACAACCTGATTTCTTGCGTTATTTTCATTCCTATTCCTCATCTAAATAAAAAAAAAATAACAATAAAACCCCCCTCCATGTATTTCTCAGTCATCTGTAGGTGGTTAAAACAATTATTGGAATCTCACACAGTACAGATAAGAGATTTTCAGCCTTTCCTAAATGGTCATCAGCTTTCTCTGACTGAACTGGATTAGGCAATTTCTGTGACTTTGCAACACTTGCCCTTTAGACAAGAGGTATGGAATCTTTCTAGGAATTTCAATTTTGATTTTTGGTTGCAATGATTGGAGTGAAGACAAGAGATAAAGGTAAATAAAGAGAAGAAAGAGGGAAGGCACAGGGGAAGAGGCAGGAGAAGAGAGGAGAAAAAAGAAAAGAGAGAGAGAAGGGAAGAGAAGAGAAGAGAAGAGAAGAGAGAGAAGAGAAGAGAAGAGAAGAGAAGAGAAGAGAAGAGAAGAGAAGAGAAGAGAAGAGAAGAGAAGAGAAGAGAAGAGAAGAGAAGAGAAGAGAAGAGAAGAGAAAAAGAAAATACAAAAAAATTAAAGCAAGGAAAAATAAAATAGGGGAAAAGAGAAGAAATCTTTAGCTATTAAATAGAAGGTCATAGAAAAAAAAGAATTGTAACTGGACTGATAACAGTGTCCCTAAAATTAATACTGAATAATTGGAAATGATAATTTGCAAGTGACATTTCCTGCATGGTTAACCATGGCATAGGCTTTATTGTTACATTGTTAGAAATGAATAAGTTGCTGCACAACTGCTAATAGCATTTGTAGCTATTGAAGATAAGGCAACACTAAGGGGTAATCAAGCCACATTCTACCAAGTAGAAAATGACTATGTAAAATGACATCTGTAAATCAAAGCTTAATTAGCGTGATGTAATTGACAACAACTGGCCATCCTGCTTCCCTCAGGTGAGCTGATGGCACGGTCAGATGGGATGTCCTGGATGTAGCCAGGGTACAAGGCTGTTGCTGTCCTCAAGGAAAGGCTTCTTGCACCTTCACACCTGCTGGGTCATTGCTCTCTTAGCATGGTTTCTGCTCATTAAAATGCTTGTCCGAGAAAAAAATAAAAGTAAATTAGGCCAAGCCAGAATATCTTGGAATAGTTCGTTGCTATAGATCAGGAACTCCCCCTGATCTGGAGATCCATATGTGAAATGTGGGGATGCTGTTTTGGGTTGGGTGCTGTAGATGTGGAGGGGACACAGAAGGAAAGCTATGAAGGATTGGAGGTGTGGGGAAAATGCCTGATGGTATAAGAAATTAAGAACTCTATTTATTTAGACTGTATGAAGGAGGACTGAGAAATGCTTTGATTACACTGCATAATAGAGAAAATGCCAGATGTGAAAGGGCAGCTTAATTTGTCAGAAAGCAGATAACAAGAATCATGGATATGAAAGCTAGACATGTTCATTTCAGAAAGAAAGCACATATCTTTTTAACAATGAGGCTGATTAGGAAACTACAGAAAGGAATGATGGAGTTTCCATTTCCTGATGCATGCTGCTTAATTTAAATTGAGTCACCTTTCAGGTAAAGTTGTGCTAGTCCAACACAAGTCACAGCCTAGATACAGGTCTAACAGGATGAGATGGAACAGGAAGTCAAATCAGATGGTTTACTTTTTAATAGTGACTTTAAAATATGAGAATTAGATAGCACTGTCCTGTGGTCTTACAGAAGCTGGTATAAATCCATTTCCTCTCATCTCATCTCATCTCATCTCATCTCATCTCATCTCGTCTCATCTCTTCATTTCACATTACACTTTTAATCTAGGATAAAAAGATAGGATTCCAGTAGGCAGTCCAGATTTCTCTCCCCTATTTTACAACCAGGAGTGTTGTTATTGTTATCACCATTAAGGCTTAAGCATATATTTAATGTGCGTTTAAACAGTTTTTTCAACTTGCAGCCTTAATCATTGCAATGTAATAAGAACCAAATTATTACAGAGCAACAGATTAGTTCTCAGAGCTTCTGCACCTCAGGGTGTGTTGCCATTAATTCGTACAAATGAGGCAGCTCTGGGCCTGGTAGGTATTTGGAAGGGAGACCTCCACTGCAAATGTATGTTGCTTAAAATAACTTCTGTTGAGGTTACCCATGTAGCTACTAAACAAGTGCATTGCACTGAGGAGTGGGGACAGACAGGAAGCTAAAAATAAAGTAGAAGGACAGAAACGTAATAGGTGCAATTGGAGCTGACATAAGAAGGAGGTGGGAAGTGAATGAAGGCATGCAAGGAAGTCATGAAATTGTGAAATGTTTTGGGTTGGAAGGGACCTTGAAGATGATCAAGTTCCAACCACCCCATCAGTAACAGTATAAAAAGTTTTTACAGGAAGCATAAAAAATGTATTTGAATGGTCTGCCTGGGGAGGTGGTGGATTCACCATCTCTGGGCGTGTTTAAGAAAAGACTGGATGTGGCACTCGGGGCTATGGTTAGGGTTGGGTTGGACTTGGTGATCCTGGAGGTCTCTTCCAACCCCGTGATTCTGATTCTGATCATGGTCAAGGATGATGCCCACTAGATGAAGTTGTTCAGGACCCTGAAATACATGAAACAGAATCAAAACCCAATCTGGATTATTTTCACAGCTATCCAGAAAAACCTCTAACCTTGGCCATCAGGCACAGACTAACTGGGTTGTGGCATAAAGAGTACATCTAATATCATAGGCATATCAGGTATTAGGAAGAAATTCTTTATTGTAACAGTGGTGAGGCTCTGGCTTAAGTTTTCCAGACTGGTTGTGGATTTCCCAGCCCTGGAAGCATTCAAGGCTGGGCTGGATGGGGCTCTGAGAAACCTGGTCTAGTGAAAGTTGTCCTTGCTCATGACAGGAACCTTGGAACTAGATGATCTCCAAGTTCCTTTCCAACACAAACCATTCTGTATCCATACTTCTATTATCAGCCTGCGGAAACAACTTGCTACCAAATTGCTAAACACAGCTTTTAATTAGATTATTAAAAAAACCCCTTGGCCTAAAGAAAGCAAAAGAAAAATCTCTGGATTTAGTTTCCTAGTACATTATAAAGTGTATTTGAACAATATTGCAAACATTGGTCAAATCTTTGTTAAATTTGGATTTCTATGAAGTTTTCCTACTGTGCAGTTTTCCTGGCATGACTCATTCATTGTGCTTTACTTTCAAGCCACTCTTACTTACTCAAACTTCTGTGGATTTGGTAACTTGGTATCTCTGCTTCTCTGCCAAATATGGTTGAAATTAGCCTAAATCCATAAGTTTTCACTGGAGAACAGGTAGCAAGATACAAGGCACAGATAATATCACCTTTGCACTTTGTCCCCTAAGGAGACCATATTAAAAATTGATTTGCCATTCA
This sequence comes from Sylvia atricapilla, assembly GCF_009819655.1. Taxonomy (NCBI): domain Eukaryota; kingdom Metazoa; phylum Chordata; class Aves; order Passeriformes; family Sylviidae; genus Sylvia; species Sylvia atricapilla. The sequence goes on along the minus strand of NC_089144.1, from coordinate 19,374,031 downwards.
TACAGATACTGAAGATAACAATACAAACCATAATTCAAGTAAAATTATTGGAAGGCATATTAAACCTTGTACTTCAAGGCTTAAACTCAACTCTAGCTTTTACAGAGGTTTATAGCTCTGTATTAGAGGAAATAATTGATTTCTGGGTCACTTCACTTTCATTACCAGAAAGAAAAAAAAAAGTTTTAAAAAGCATCAATTGTTTTTCTTCCTGTTTTATTTATTTATTTATTTATTTTATTATTTTATTTTTTCCTCCTAACTAGAATTATTTGACCAGAGTTTATAGTAACCACAATTTCCCAAAATCATCTGGGAAATATAAACTTGTTTTTTTGTGTAGCAAAAAGATTTAATAGAGAATAATTTCTTCCACTTGTTACTGAGAAAGGAAGCAAGTTGGGAAGTCACAAAATATTTAAATTATTTCTGCTCTGAAGCTTTTATTTCTTCTTTATGGTGTCTTCATCTTCTGAGTCAGGATTTAGCTGGAGAGGGGAACTGGGCTGGGTGGGTTGGGGCCTGGCCCAGGCAGATCATGTGTAGGACATCATAGTCTGGAGACATTTCTTATCTACAATAATTAATATTGTGCTTCATAGACATGTGACTGCTTTCCTCAACTGGCTGTAAGGGGAGTGAGGACCTGACAGCTTGGAGGGGAGGTGATCAGATTTTCTCATCAGTCTTTTAATCTTACACTCCTTGAGAGGTGAGGTAGTGAAATGACCACCTCATAAATGACCAGGGCAAGTTTATGTGCCTACAAACTGAGGTAAAATCCTCCAAGGTTAGGGTTCGGCTGGGAGGAAAATTCCTGCTGCTGAGGTGACATCTCTTTGTCATTCTGCCAGCTTCTGAGATTAAGGCTCCTGTGACAACTGTTTGCTTACTTGCAAATTGCATTTGATTTAATGACTTTAGTTGGAAATAACTGTGATTGGACCAAGATGCAGGGTACCTGCCCCAAGCCCTCACTCTGGAAAGCTCATATATGGTGTCTAGAGCCAGGGGATAAAACATCAAATACTGGAATAGACCCTTTTTCTTTGCCATGTATCTTTCCCAGGGTTTTGTGCTGAGTTTATGGGGTTAAATTTGTATATGAAAAGTAAGACCCACATGTGCCTAGCACAAGGAGAATCATATTCCAAGCAAAAGTTATATATATATATTTACACAGAAAACAGTCAAATTGATCTGAATTCAGGAACATTATGTGGTCATTTCTTTATGGGCATTTTATCTCTCTTTCTTCATCCCTTAAAAAAAAAGTAATTTGTAAACAGCAATAATAAAAATTAGAGAAAGAGCTAATGAATAACAACAAGGAAACAAAACAGGAGAGCTATTTTGCAGTCTGCACTTTCTCTTCATCCATCCACATAGCACATTTGCCATTTAAGTCTCCAAAAGAGGATTTTGCAGCTCTAACCATGTCTGACAAAGACACCACCACCTCCACCCACCCCTTTCATAACAGGCCAAGTGTGAACTGACTATTTACTTCGCTCAGATCTTTCATCTCAGTGAAAAGGTGAAGCAAAAATTGTTGCAACAAGTTTGGATGCTGGTAGGTCAATCTGTACTGTGGTGGCAATATTTCTTCACAGTTACCCTGTGCTCCTGTGCTGCTACAAACATGCATGACAAAAGCGTTACAAAATTGTTGCAAAAGTGTCATGAAGGCCATTATTGAAAAAAAACCCCACAAGCCAATTCTTCTGCAGAAAAATGGATATCATGGAATCCTATAATGGTCTGGGTTGGAAGGGATGTTAGAAGTCATCCAGTTCCAATCCCTGCTATTGGAAGGAACAACTTCCACTATCCCAGGTTGCTCCAACCTGGCCTTGAACACTTCCAGGTATTCAGCCACAGTTTCTCTGGGCAATGCAACCTGTGCCAGTTCTTCATCATACTGAGTTAAGTATTTCTTCTTAACATCTACTCTAAACCCATTTTATGCTGGAATACACAGTTCATTTCATCAGGTGCACTTCTGCTAGTTGGAAGTACCTGCACCAAAATCAATATGTTATTCTCAAAAAAGAGAGGAAATAAGAAACAGTTTCTTAAATAGATGAAAAAATTCCTTAAATATAATTGAGCAGACAACCAGTAACCCCAGTAAATTCTTTCCTTGGCATTAGTGATGCTGTATTGACTGTTCCCAGCAGAGAACTTGGCCTACACTATGACCAGATCATATTACAGCAAACACTTCTCAGAGCATCTTCATACAAAGCTGGAATATAACTGAGTAAAATTGCCAAAAGGAGCTGCTTTAAGTAGGGTATGATTTTTTTTGACAAGAACTTAATAGTTTCACAAAAAAAGAGTTCAGGGTGTGGTACTACAGGACTGCCACTGATGCACAACCAAATCCCTGAGCTGAGGGATGCTAGAGCCCTCTCATCAACTCTCTGTTACACTTTGGCCTACTGCCATTTCGAAAGAGCAGGGACAATGGGGAGGCGTTTTGCTTCCTCATATTCTATGGATGTAGAAGTCCTTAATCTTCACTGTTAAACTAGAGTAAAAACAAATGAAACAAACAAAAAGTGAACATGAATTTCTGTTTTCTTTTGAAGGTGAAACACAACAGGAAAACTGGTTTTGCTTCAGTTCTCAGCTTTTGAAATCCAGTGGGACCTTTTGGTACAAAAGCTCAATTTGGACTTGATGGGAGCCCAGTTTACTAGTTTAAGTCGCTGTTGGCTAATACAGCTTGAAGCTGTTCCACAATAAAGCACAACATTCAGCTGTGAGCTTTATCACTGGGACTCATCTGACCTTTCCCAGGTAAGCTGGAATTGCTTAACACCGTGGCTACCCCAAAACTAATAGAACCTTTCAGCTTGGCTTAGGCTATCACTTCACTTCCCTGACATCAATTTCTAAAATAAAATAGAAGGCTAATTGGTAAATCAGGCAAGTACTTTTTTCCTACCCCCCTGAGATATAATGGTCAAATACATTTTCAAATCTAAACTACCAACAATACAAACTTAAACACAGAAATAAAAGGGGAAGCTCACATGAGGATGAAAGTTCAACAAGAATTTTCCAGGTCAAATTTATTGGCTGTGATGGGGACAGGTATTAATCACAGTCACCAAGCTTAAGGTAGAGTGGCTAGTTTTAATCAGCATGGTTGAAAATTCCAGGGAAGAAATGGATATGCAGGAAACAATTTACCTCCAGGTGCTCCAAAACCATTTTTACGTCATCATATCATGCTACTGGACTGAAATACTTTCAAAAATTGCAACACCACATAGGCTGACTATAGTATGAATTCTTCAAATACTACTTGGTACAAAGATTTTAAGCTGAAGACAGACACTAACAGGTTGCTTAACATATGGGTTAGATTTTGAGAGGTGTAGTGAAGCAAAGCAGGAGGAATGACAGGGGCTGAACAACTGATACAAGAGGTTGAAGGGCTGAACCATATCCATTGATTGCTCCTTACTAGGAGGATTTTGGATGAGGAACAGCAGGAGATGTGATTGATGAGTATGAAAAAGGCTCTTCAGGTTGCCTGAGGAAATTCAGATTAAAAAAAAGATGGAGTCATGAAACTAGTCAGACTCATAAGTTCAGATCTCTGCCAAAAACCCCAGAGACAAAACAGACAACTTGAAGATGTGGACACTATCAAGAAGAGCAAAGGAAAGAGGGAAACATTAAAATGTGAGGGCTTTGGTACTGCAGTTGTGACTGTGTTGTGCAGTCCCACACTGCTGCTTTCTGCACTAAATACAGATGAAAAATGGAGAGTTCCTGCCACAAACCACTTCTAATCTCAGAATAAGGCACAACTATCCTCTAATCACCACCCCTGGCCCACGAGGTGGAGAACCTCCTGTGTGTGTTAGAGAAGTGCACCCCATGGCAGCACCGACATGGCTCAGTGTCCCCACCAAAGCCACACTGCTGCAGGGAAAGAAGCCGGGACGCTCCAGGAGAATGTGTGATCACTCCCTGGCTGAGGCTGGAGCAGCTCTGAGGGAACAGTCCTCAGGCACGATCCCCAGGAGTGCTCCACGTGAAGCTTCCTCCAGAGCTTGGCCCGCACACAGGAATCCGATGTTTAGAAAGCCATTTTCCTGTCCATATAAACAACCCAACCACAATAGCCCAATTCCTGGCTCCGAGGCCTCATTTAAATGTTGGTCAGTCGAGGCCCACAATTAACATTTAATTAGTAAACTCATTACAAAGGCAGGAAGTCTCAGACTTTCCCTTCATTCTCTTTCAGCCCTCTGAAGGAAAGGACCAGGCCTGTCTTTGGCTTTCGATTCAGCAGACGGATGGGTTTTTTTTTTTTGTTCCCTCTCCTGATTTCCCTTCTCTTGCAGAACAGTTGCTTTCCCTGAAGCAGACAGGCAGGACCTGAATACGTTGAATGTTTGGCTGGAAATAATCTACTTAACATAAATATTTCCATCTAAATTTTACTCTGGATGGCTTCCTTAGTGTTCCCAGAGGACTGAAGGAAAAGTGGTTTTTCAGGGATGAGGTGGAGAGGAGTTGGGTCATCTGCACACACAAGCCTTTGGGGTAGAAGAACTGCCAAAAAATCTGATTTTGTGTGTGATGCTATGCTTATTGTCTGTGATTACCAGGACAAAAATGACCTCTTGACAGTAAGAAGGGGAAATGGTGATGGTTAAAATCAAGAGAAAGCACTAATGTAGAGGATGGAGCAGACCATGACTGTGGTGAGGCTCTTTGCTGGAAATGTGTGATGGAATGGGCACAGTGGCTTTTTTTTTCCCAGCATGTGAGAGGGACTTGGAGTTCATGCTGTAGATTATGTTATGTTTAGGCATTGTTCATCCATGCAGAAAACACAGAACTTCACCTTTGGCCACCAAGTTACTTTTCATGCGATTATTCAGGGAATATGAATTACAAGTAGAGCTTGTTTTTAAACAATGCTAAAAAAATCCAAACTTCCTGATTTGGAATGTGACAAGATTTACTGTAGCACTAATCATGGAAATATATTCACCTGATCACACCCTGGAGTAGAGAGAAAAGTAAAGGTGTGAACAAAACACAAATCACAACTGCAAAACAGGTTTTAAAAAATATCTTCCTTTTTTTTTCCTGGTATCTATTTTCCATTGAAGCACACAGTAGAGTTTAAAAAGTCTGTCAGCTGGCAGGATGTATTTTTCTGCTTACAGTTTTGAGATTTTCTTCAAGTAAACTTTGCTATTCTCTCTAAAGAGAAAGCTGTAATGCTCCTGTACCACCACCCCTCACATAACTGTTGGATCCTTTTACAAAGACAGACTATGTAGAGCACTGAGGTTGTTTGAATTGTCTATCTTACCTCTCTTTGTCTGCCTTTTGTCAGACATGAAGAGATTGCAAGAATTTATTATTTCATATAATGAATGTCTGAAATTATAATCATCCCTTTCTTGCTGGGATCTGGCCATCTAAAAATCAATTTGGCTTTGGATTCATTGCTTTATTCCATTTTATATCTTTAACTCATTGTTTGGCCAACATTACACCTTCAGCATTTTTTCCTCTTGTGTTCACAGAACTGGAAAGAGACACCTTATAGTGATTTATGGGAGTGCTTAGCCCTGGTTTGTTTTGGTTTAGCACAAACGTTAAAAAACGTTTATTGTCAGGCAAATAACTTCCGTGTGCTGGAAAAGGGCTTGAAAAAATATTTTCCTTAAAGGCCTTTCACAGGTCTCTGAGTATGGACAAGGTTTTTTGCTAGGTATTTAGGTCAATATTTAGGAGAATTTTGTCGGAACATCCTGTTTCCTCTATATCTCTTCTGCAGAGAGAGATAAGCCACTGCAATCCTTTATCCAGGGCACTTACCCCCATCATCCACACCAATTCCACTCACTTGGTTGCATCATGGGGTGAGCAGAGCCACAGCTGTAACTCCTTCCTTCACACCTTCCACTGATGCTTTGAAATTTACTCTGAGCAGTAGCTGTGAAAGTTATCCAAAGGCTTTGGAGACAGAATGAGTGAACCTTACATCCCTTATTAGGATAATAATAAACATGGGAGCTACCTGACCAAAAGTGCTCATCTGTAAAACACAGATCTAAACCTGAGAAAATCACCTTGCTAGTATATGGGGCAAGAAAAACCCCAGCTGGGACGGCAGAGAGCAGGATGTGATTTTCTTCTTCAAAAGTGGAGAAATCAGAGGTTTTCCTCCAGTGATTAGATCTCACTATGATGGTATCCTCCAGATTCACTTGAGAGTAATCCTTTCCCAGTCATCTCAACACAGCTGAGATAGATTCATCCCACATGGAACTTACCTGAATGCAGGCAATTTGATAATTTCTGTGTTGTACACTATTTTTGTGCTCATTCAGGACTTACCAACCAAAATAATCACCACATAGACAGCTCCTAACCAGCAGAACTTAGAGTTGAAAGGACCAATGCAAAATAGAAGAAACCCCAAACACCTTTCTGTTAAACAGCACAAGAACCATAAGGAACCCTGTACAGTACAGTACAAAAGATAAAACCTTTTCTTTCCTTATTATTATTTTTTGTTTAATTGTTTCCATTTTGGAGTGATGGTTTTCTTTCAGAACTTGCCTGTAAGGGGTATCTTGTCCCAAAGTTCTCTCTGTGAATACTGGACCATTCTTTTTGCTGTGGTGTGAAATCCAAGCTTGTCTCAACCACTGCCATATTGCTGGTGTTTGAACAGACAGAGAGAAGAGTTCAGCTCTGCAGATCTAAAGATAAAACCAGACATATTCCACCCTCTCTGAGGTGTTTGGATAGTCCAAATCTTCATGCAACAGCCCTGCACTGCCTGGAGATCCATCTACAATCCACAAGACAACATTTTCCCAGAGTTTTGGTATGTCTACTGTGCAATATAGAAGCTCAAAGTAAAGAGGTAAAAATGAAGTGTGGGAGAATGATCTAGCTTGTTGATGGTGTCCCTGAGAGATGTTGCCACTGTGCATTAAAGGTTAAAAATCCATCAAAAATAAATTTTCTCTTAACTAAAGGAAGCTTTGCACCCAATGATGAGCTAATAGCCTGGGCCAGTTGTTTTATAACACACCTGATTCCCTGAAACACTAAATGACTTTCCCCATAACACTGTGAGTAAAAGCATGGTCTTAGTTGCATCAGTTCACTTTTCTTTTACTATTTAAAAAAAAAATTAAAATTAAAATCAGGAATAGAAATAAAACAGACCAGAGTTCGTGACCTGTTCAGGAATGCAATTAGCCCATAAAAATCATGACTGGGATTTGTTGCAAGGTAGAAACATGAACCCTTAAAACAAAGTTGCCCCTTTGCAAAGTACCAAACCATGGGGAAGAACAAAATAAGGGAGAGATGAACAGTTTTTATTTTAACCCTACTTCTCTCCCTCTTCAGCCTGAAAAAGCTGTAAAAGAAAAGACCCATCACCTCCTGTAGTCAAGTTTCACAGCAAACAAGAAGTCCTGAGCAGCTCTGTGATTACTTTTATCTCTGTAAGACTAATCCCATGATAAACCTCTTGTTTCCTATACTTGATGTACCACTATTTTACTAGTCCTGAATGCATCAAGCACATTGTGGATGGCTCACTACGAACAAACAGAACCTGACAGTTTCCTTCCTTAAAATAAACAGAAGTGGTACTTAGACACAGTTCAAAGAGTTTAACACTCCCAGAATGGCTATTATTACCCTTTAGGTGGGCAAGTAGACCCAGTTTTTCATTCTAGTGAAGGCAGCTTTTTAAAATTTTGTTCCTTCCCTTTTTTTTTTTTTTTTTAACTGGCAGTAAAATGATGATATAATTACAAAGCCTACTTTTTTACAGTCCTCTGCTTCCACTTTCCATGCCAAGTGATCTGTGTGTTTACTCCACTGCTTGTTTATTTCCACCTCCTTTTCTGAGAAAAAGTTGTGCCATTTGGACTTCTCAGAAAACAATTTAGCAAAGGCAACACTGTCCTGTGCTGTTGACCAACAGCAGGAGAGACTGTATTTTAAAAATAACATTACGGTTACTTCTATGGGGCCTTTGATCCAAAGATTTGGAGCCTTAACAGTTACCAGTCTACACGGAGTTCATAAAATGTGCAAAATAATACGCAATTGCTGTTCTGAATGAAAATATTGCTTGGAAATTCCTTCATCATTAGGGTCTGTGCTCATCCTCTGTGAGTGTAAGGAATTTCCCAGAGTGTTTGGGACTTTCAGATTATACACCAAGAGGATGGCTAGAAAGGAATATATATTCTCTGATAATGAATATCAAAGTTTTGATAGGCCCACTGAAACAAGCCCAGTGAAAGGTCAGGAGCACACGGCATAAGAGAATCCTGGGTTGGCTCAGGGTTTTAAGATGGGAGAATTTAAAATCACTTATGAGATTGTTCATTGCAATGAGGAGTGTAGAAAAGACCAAAACAAACTCTTCTCAGAGTGCACAGCAGCAGGACTAAGGCAACAGACAGGAGAGATGGATATTGTGGACATTTTTTTTCATCTTGTGTGTGGTCAAACAGGAAGGAGACCTGTGAAATCATCATCCTTGAGAATATCCAAAATTCAAGCAGATGGGACACTAAGCAATTTGATCTACCTTCAAGGATGGCCCTGCTTGGAGTGAGGGGCTCTATCATGTGATCTCCAGACTTTTCTGAAACCAAAGCATCTTCCCAGTGAGAAAGTAAAGAAAAAATAGTGTTTTCCAGTGGCTATTTGGATCTTTCCCTCAAGCAGTCAATATCATAAACATCTGAATAAAGGCACGAGCTACTATCTGTACTTTGTGTACCTTATATATCTAATATATTATTAGTTCTGTGCAGCTCCAGTCATGTGTGTTTGAATTTTCTCTGGAAGTGGGTTTTTTTTTATTGCCATGTTTTCTATGGAAAATACCTTTCTGTGTCAAAAAAGGAGAGAAATGCTGAAAACTGAATTTCTTGAGTTTTAGATGGAATGTTTTCAGAGTTTGGGGATTAACTTGAAGGTTTTCAAGTTCATGAAAAAAAATTCCTGTTTTTCCACATTGCGTACCTTTCTAAAAAAATTTATGCAAGTCTGTTATTGTCAGTTTAGAATCACAGAATCATTTAGTTTAGGAAAAATCCTTAAGATCATTGAGTCCATCATTAACCCACCACTGCCAATGCCACCACTAAACCATGTCCCCCCAAGTGTCACATCTTTCAAATAGCTCCAGGGTTGGAGACTCCACCACTTTTCTGGCTGACCTGTAGTGATGGCCTAGAGAAAAATATTTTTTTCTCAATGTTAAGAGCATACCAAGAACTCTCTGCAAAGAAACCTATTCATTTTGAGCTTATAAATGCCAAATTAACCCCACAGACCCCTACTGAAATGCTCCAGAAAGGTCAGAGGTTTAGAGAATTGTAAAAAGGTAAAGTTTAGGGCTGAAATTCACAATATACTTGAAGGAGAAATGGAATGTTTGGTGGTGATGCTGCATTTGTCACACATTAGGAACAGGGTGATGTGTGGCTGCTGCAGGTTTTTTTTAACAAACCTGTGCAGTCACTATTCTTGGTTTAGTTTTTCAAGATAATGTTGCTGTGCTAGTGTTCTTGGTTAGAAGGTGTGAGCAAGCCCAACACAAGCAAAAATCCCAAGTCTAACAAACAGAGGTGATGCCTTAAGTTTTAGCTTTCATCTTTTCAGATTCTGTGCTGCTTAGGTGCAGTTCTGTGCCTCATATTAAATGTCAGTCAGCTCTTCACAGAGCAGGGAGACAAAACAAATCCTTTTCTTGCTGAGGACCAAGGACAACTTTTAGGCCAAAAAGCACAAACAACAAGTGGACTGAAAGGAGGAATAAGAAGGATGGGACCTCACACCCTGAAGCTGTAATAGGACAATTAAACCCCAATATGTAAATGGACCCAAACTTATAAAAATATGAGACCTCGTGGCCAGTCAGCCATTTTGTGACCTTTTTGGGTCCACCTTGGGTGTAGCCCTGGCCAGGCTCTTGTCCTGCCCAAGGTGTGCCCTAAAGGCCTTTCAATAAATATCTACTTTATTCTCCAGCTCTGTCCAGTCTCTGTTCCAGGTCAGCCTTCCCAAGGCATCAGAACAGAAATTGTCTCCCCTCTGCCCTTGCTGTTACCAGGGTTTAGTGGTATCTCCAGTGTGTGAAGAGCATTGTGTCAGGTTTAGTGACTCAGGGGACAAAACCAGGGAGGAGCTGTACAGGGAAACCTCAGCTCCCAACCAACCACCTCTGCTCTGGGGTTCCACTGGCAGCAGACCCATGGGAAGCTCTGCTGTGGCCTTTCCCTGGGGCAGAAACTCCCTGGCATTATTCACTTTGGCACACACTGAGGGGATATCACTGTGTGCAATACCTATCTGCCACTGCACAGAACAAAAAGAATGACAGGAATGAATGTATAAACCTTATGTTTCAAATATGATACTTGACAGGACTGTTTCTACCAGTTCGTCGGTGCCAACAATGATTCAACTGTATAAATCAGCTTTGATTTTTCCCAGGTTGCCAAGGCTGGAATAACCTGTAACACTGATTAGATTGTGGGTGTTTTAAAGCCCTCCTAATGTATTCAGGGAGGGGTAACCATCCCCGTTTTATAGCTGGGTAAACTGAAGCATGGGGAGGAGATGTTAACCAAGAGTTACAGTGCCCCAGCCTTAAGAGAGAAGCCAGCTCTCCTGACTGCTCAGTGCTTGCCTTTTAACCACTAGACCATGAATCCTGTTTGCTTTGTTTCCTTGGGTTTTGGGCATCTTTGTTTTCCCCTTTCATGTACCTAATGATGCTGGTCCACAGCAGGCAGTGGACAGCTGACGGATTACCGGGGGAGATTCCTGCCTGCAATGGGGAGCAGGATGCTTCACCGGCTCCAGGGCTATTTAACCCTGCTCCTGTGGTGCTGGTCTGGGTCCTTCCCACTCATGCTCATATAACATGCCTGGGGCAAGGACAACAACTGCCTAAATGGAAAAAGGAAACATTTCCTGTGTCTTTAACTACTTTTAGCACAGTTTGGCACCTTCAAAGGAAGCAGTGTGCTTAGCTTAGTCAGCCAGCACTTGGTGGGTCTTCTGAAACCTGTGATTTTGGTGGACAAATCCATCAGAAACTACACATTGGGAGTAAACTCAGCACTCCCACAGAGCTGGTAATGACTTCTGATCCCTCTGATATCCATGAGCCCAAAGTGCAGAGCAAAGAGATTTAAACAGGCCACCCTACTCGGGCTGGTTTCCACTCTCACTTCACAGAATTTCGTTTTAGACTCCTTCCATGCTGTTCATCACAGTGTCTGCACTCAGGTACTGATAAATCTTCTTTGCTTCTGTACTTCTCCATTTTTTCACTGAAGGCTCTGGTGTAGCAGGTCAGGGAGAAAGAGACACACAGAGACACAGGGCCACCAGCACAAAAGCCTGAGGAGTCACTTGCTCTTTCTCTAACTCACAGCATCTGCAAAGCTGTTAAACCACAATTCTGCCCAGTTTACTGGCAGAGAGGACTGGTCTAAGCAAGTGAAGCAAAGTATTTTTGTGCAACTGCTTCAAGTATATCTGTAGGAACTCTGTTTTAGCTTTTTCCCTCTATTTCTCTCAGTTTCCCAGATGGATACTCAGATCCTGCCTACAGTGTTAACATACCTGAAAACAAAACTGTAATAATTTTGTGTGCACAGGAAAATGGGTCAGATAGCGTTTAAATCCTTATATGAGTTTTTTCCTCCTTTCTTTGTCTCATGCAGTTGCATTTCACAACTGGCCATAGTACAGATATGACTCCACTAATAGTGAGGTGTCAAAAAGATGAAATGCCTTAAAAGTACTATTTAAATACATCAGTCCCAAGATGAAACCTTAATATTTTTAAAATATCCAGCAGTGCCTTCAGGACAGCAGAGGATAACTGGTTATTACTGGTGATTCCAGGGTGTCTCCTGTGGCCCAAACTGGTGTTCAAAATTCCGCTGTGGTAATTGTTGTCCAAAAGCAGCTCAAAAGTAGGTCCAAAAACTTGAGGAAAAAAAAAGAAAAAATAAGATTTTTTTTTTCCCAGTCCAGGGTATATAACAGTCTTGAACAGAGTGGTCCCTCCTTGGTGAACAGGACCTCCCTGTGATGAAGCACAGATCCCAAAGTTGGGGTCCCAGGCTTTCTGCAAAGCCACCAGGGGAAGAAAAAACTCTTTCAGGGCTTCCTTCACTGCCTCACCCCCTGTCCATTTGTTTTCCAAAATGCAGACAATGAGAAACGTACCTGTGACCATGCCTCTTCAGGGGAATGAACTCCTCTTACATGCTTATCTATGAGGATATTGTCTATCAGGTGTAAGGACCTGTAGCTGATGCTGTAGGACAAAAAATCATAAAAACTGAATGCAGACTAGGGAATACCTGAAACATCAGTATTATCTCCAGTTGCCAGAGGCAAAGCACTTACTGGGATTATTCTCATATTATTTCACCATTAGAGTTTCTAATTAAAATGCAAGCCCTGACTTAGCTGGGCACTGCTAACATGCAGTCTCCAATCAAGACAAGCTATGATTTTAGTCTTAATGCATTAAGGAGGGTTTTGCTATGGTTGTGTGACTATTACCAAAGTCAGACAGATGCAAAAAGGGAGAAATACTGTTTATGAGTGCCAGAGCACCTCCTTCATCTGCTCTGCCTCCTCCAAATGAAGCCAGAGATGGTATGAAACATTTTTTCTCCTTTTCTCTTCCCATTCCTTGGGGAAGGGGGAGTCAGGTGGTTCTTGGTGGCAAGAGATTTCATCATCCTACAAGGTCAGGAATGTTTGCTGGCCCTGGGAATAATGAATACCATGGTGTGAGGCATGTGAGTGAGGGCACATGGTGAATGTCACGGGAGGGCCGGGGTGAGGACAGCGGTGCAGAAAGGGCACCCCGTGGATGGGGTGTGACTGATGTGCTGGGTGGCCAGGGAGGTGCATGTGGCTCATAGCTGCATCACTGGGGTTCCACTTCTTTCACAGGCTCAAGAGGGAATTGCAGTTTTGAAAGAATCACAGCTTTTTCTTAAGCACTGTGGGATAATGGGAAGAATCTTCAGCCACTAGAGGAAGGTTTCTCCAGACATGCGCTGCTCTGTCTCTTGCCAGGACTATCTGGTGTCAGAGAGAACCAGAGGCAGCACCCTGCTCAAGTAAACCTACCTGGTTTTATGTGCCAAGTTTTTAAACAGAGCTTCGTACAACCTTGTGACAGTTTCAGCTATGACTTTGAATAAAATTCAGCAGGATACCAAGACTTGAATTTTTTTGGAAAACAATTGCTCATTCAAACTCAGATGCTTTTGGGAAAAAAAAACCAAAAACCAAACCAAAAACAACAAACCAAAAAAAACCCAACCCAAACTAAAAAAAGCTGAAAAACAACCCTCACCTTCAAAAAGCCAAACCGGTTTGCTTGAATTTCCTATTTCAAAATTTAAAAGAAAAGCTTTCAAGGAAACATCATTTTGATCTTTCTTTTTCAAAAGCTATGCTAAAACGAAAGCACTATTCAATTCAGCTGTTTAACCCCAGTAGTTCTTAAATACATTAACGATTTCTGGAAATGAGTCCAAATCCTCAAAAGGACCCAAATGTTTCTCTGCTTTTTGGGAGGAGAGAGATGCATCAGACTTCTGCCTACCAAGGTTTCAGGGGTGTCTGTCTGTCTGTGAGTCATCCAGTGAACATGGTTTGTGTACCCATAATAATGCCCTGGTCACCAATCCACGTTTCCTGACCCACAGGGGAGCATTGTGCCTGTGGTGGAAATGCCTCTGGGTGGCAGGTATGTGAGGAGGATGTTTCCAGCACAGGCTGAAGCCTCTGCTCTGCTACAGAGTCCTTGATACAAGGTGGGATGTGCCCATGGGCTCTGTCTGGCACTGTCAGATCCTGGGGCAGAAGAGAGATGCCAGGGTGACAATAAATGTGATGATCATCACCTAGAGGGGAAAATGGACCAGAGCACAAAGAAATGAAGCTTGTGTGTGGTGTATGAGGCTTGATAGGATCCATTCTGGGTAAGAAACCCCCAAAGCTGATACAAAATAGTGTTTTCCAGAGCTGGGTACCTCATTCTTGTTTTCAGTGATCAAACCTTGGTTTAGCTGCAAATTAGTCCTCTTCTGCTCTCTTATGACATGAAGATGTGCCTGAAGCTTCTGCTTATGATAATTCTTTTTAATTTTTCTTTTCACATTTAAGAAAAAGCAGAACCCAAATAAATATTTACCCCATCTAAAAAAAAAACAACATCAAACCACCAAGGCAGTTTTTGAAATACATAGGACAGCCCTAAAGCTGTGACAGAGAGGGTCAGGCTGCAGCCAGCTGCAGAGAACACTGGTGGTGGGAGAATCTGATAATGTGAGACTGCAGGTGGGAGCTGTGGTATAAGAGAAGGTCATTTTGTAAAGAGAGGGGACTCTTTGCACCATCTGAGTCTCTCACTGTCTACAAAGGCTAAAGTTCACTAGAGCACTCCAGAGACCCAGTGCATGGAAACACTTTTCTTTCAATTACTCACCAAACTAGAAAGTGAGAAAGAGAAACCAAGCCTGTTTTTTCTTTATTCATCAGGTCTGCTGCACAATCCAACTTCCTTGAACCCCCTGCTCTGATGATCCCCTCCTGAATCTCTCATTTTGCTCATGTTAAATGTATGAAGAGCATTGCATGAGCAGCAGTATGAAATGGATGCTACTCGTGATGGATTATCCCTCACCTGGAGGATGTAGCATTTGGAAAGTGGAGGTTGAGCTGGAGCCAGGAGTTGTGTGCCCTCTCCTTTGCAGCTGGTGCTGAGTGATGGGGAGGAAATCTCTTAGCTGTGAAGATTGGCAGGGTTTTTTAGCTCGTGCTCATGCGCACTGATGGCAGGACGCTTTCCCTTGCATGAAGCTGATTTCATCTGTGCACTCCAGATTTGCCATCCAGGCAAGCTCTTTCCAGCGCGTAAAAAAAAGGTTCCAGTCAAAACTCGGGCTGTGAACACAGCTGGGCTTCACAGGTGTGGGTTTATAAGGAGAGGGGAAAGAAAAGGCTTTAGCCCCCTCATTAGCCTCCACCTCCTTTCCTTTATGGCCAAAGGTCTTGTGCTCCCAGTCTGGGTCCTCAGCTGTGCTGTGGGAAGAAAGAAACTGCGAGAGGAGCAAGCAAGGGACAAGTCCAGTGCATGGTGTGGAAGGCTAGGAATGGAGGGGCTTAGCCCCCTCCACTGGCACTTGGGCTCCTTCTCTCCTTGTGTATCCAAAACGTCAAGGCCTGACCTGTCCCAAACCTCACTTCCTGAAATATTTCTTTCTGTCTCTTCTGGCTGGGAAATTGGCTAGTTTTTTGCATAGTGTCCCAAGCAGCCTTTCTCCCCATCTCCTGGAGGTACTGCTGCTGTCATGTTCCTGGCTCAACATTCCACCTTCTCTGTTGCAACTTCTCCACTCGACATCTCTGTTCCTAGAGGCAACCCACACTATGCTACCAACATTTGGGGTCCAGCATTAAAAGAGGAATTTTGCCACACCAATTTTTCTTTTCCTTTTCTGATGTGTCCTGGGTGACATCCCCTCCTTTTTTACCACCCCACAGTATTCATGTCAGCTTTTAAAGGTTAATATCTATAGCTTCATGAAAATTTAACTTTATTTTTTTTTTTTACTTTCACTTTACTGAGCCATTGGCTGTTTTTTGTTGCTGTATGGCTTTGCATTGAAGCTGTGCTGCACTGCACCTTATTATGCCTAAGGATTGGATTTATTTAATTGTAATTAATTAGAAAAATGCCCTTTTGCATGTGGAATTAATGTGGGGGGCAAGATGAAGACCAGACCTCTTCCTCCACTAAAGAAAACTGTGTAAGTAATGTCTGTTAAATGAACAAAGGATTCCTCCTTTCTTACACAGCTATTCCCATGGAAGGAGTATTTAATATAGACATCTTGCTGTCATGGGAAAAGGCACCAGGACTTCAGGAGCTGCAGGCCCTACCCTTGCCACTGTTCAGGATGCTGTATTTCCTCCTGAGACCTCTCAGGCTGACCCCAGTGGCCCTGACTACTGTAGGTGACTCAGAGCACAAAGAAGGCTGAAGAGGACAAGGGAAGGAGTTTGTGTTTGTCTTTCCTGTTCCTTACTCTCATGTGTAAAAAACACTTTGAGACTGCACATCAGGCTGATTTGGGCGCTGTTCAGCTTTTGGTGCTGCCAGAGCAGCACAAAAAGGGAATTTTCTCTATGCTTTAGTTTTTTACTTCCCATCAAAAATTGCCCTTGTTCTGTCTCCTGTGTACACAAGAAATTTGGGTGTGTAAAAGTCTGGAGGAGGAAAAAAACGAAGGGGGAAAAAACCCCTGTAAAATGCATTAGTTTCTTTGGCTAACTCTGTCACTGAAAAATGTGCTGCTGATTTTTTTTTTTTTTTAGAGTGATTTTTGGGTTACGAAGGAGTTGGTTTGCAGTATTAAGCCCCAGAGTTGTGGTTAATTAGTAGCCAGTTTAGGAAATTATGTTATCATTACCTCATCATTTCTTAGCTTAGCAGCTTTACTTGTCTTCCACCTCCCTCCTTTCTCCACCCCCTCCAGCCTTCCCTGTTCAGGGATATTATTTTTCTTAATGACATCTCTGTCACACATGGAGACTTAGATTTCCTAAACACACTTCAGTATTTCAAGTCTCCAGGAGCTTGAAAATGCACATGAATTAATTTTTTTTTTCCTGCACTGAGACTGTCCACAGAAAACCAAACCCTAACAAAATTTAAAAAAAAAAAAGCATTGTTTTTTGCTCCTCCCTCACCATGCTGGTTTTACTCTGGCTCTTTCCCCTGAAGTTCCATCTCAGGCACCCAGTATGGTGCTGGGCTGACCTCTCTGTGCCCTGTGTTTGTTGATGATGAGCACAATTGCTTCCACCCTCTGCCATCCTCCCCCATGTGAAAAGCAAAGGGCAAAACAAACAGCAGGAAGAAACAAAACAACCGGGTCCCCTCAACAAGTGGTGGCAATGTACAAAATTAAAAATAAAAGCCATGGAAGGGGAGGTAAAACCCACATCTTAAAAGGGTATTTTCTAGTGGCCTACTTTGAAATCAGATATTTGCTAATTATGGCAGAAGAGAAAGGGGAGTGGGAAGGCAGAGATGGAGACCTTGGGTTTGCTGCCTTCTGTTCAGCTCTGTACTCAGGCAGGCTTTGGATTTGCACAGTGTCTCAGGACAAAAACCCAGGGTAGACACATGAGAGAAACACTCATCTACCAACTTTTGGCCCAGAATAGCTTTAAACTGGTGTTATTCTTGTTCCATTGATCTATCAGTTATAGGGTCATTTTAGCACTTTGTCCTCAATGTGATCAAGGTCTGTGTTGTCACATCCAGGGGGATCTGACCACTTCAGGGAAGGATGGCTGATGTGGAAACTTCTGGAAAACAAAGGTCTGAGCTGCAAAAGCCTGAGCTGAAGCTCTGAATCACCTTATTGGTGTAGCAACACGCATATTCTCTGTAACTGAGAATTTAGAAACACTTGCATCAACCACCTACCACTTGATTGCTCTTGGTGTGCACAGTATAAACATTTCACCAAAGGTTATTATTTTCTCTTTTATCTTGGATGTTTTTTTTTTCAATTCCCTTTGTCTTGGTCTCTCATGCCACACTAGGAGAATTCCTGGGTAGATTCAAACAATCAGTGATTAATTCCATTGTCTCCTCTAAGAGGGTCTAAATGTGGATTATGACCCCCCAGATTTACCTCACATATTTTTTCTCCACTGATTTCTTCTCCTACCTTAGGTCAGTTCCCCCTCCTTTGCAGTGTTCACACCTTTGAGGCATGTTCAGACCAGGTGAGGTTGGCTCACAAGTTAGTGCATTCTTCAGCAAGCCTCTCATGGTGTTTGTGGCTTCTGCCAGCCCTAAAATGTCGTGCTGCTGTTCTCAGCACCCCTCCTACACAACATTGATATGAGGGCTCTGGAAATGCACATGATTATCCACACACACTGTCCCTGCAGCTTGTAGGAGAAGGGCTTTTACTTCCCAACAGTGATCACAATATTGAGACAGGCCAAAATCACCCCAGCTTTAGCCATATCATGTTTCAAGGCAGAACTATCTGTTGCCTCTCAGGCAGCCTTTAGGCCAGGGAAATGAGTTGTGCCTGGGGAAAAAAAAAATAAATGTGTTACTGAATTTTAAGCAGGACTTTGCACAGAGGATAAATCGAGTTTCAAATCATATGAGCTGGCTGTAGCCAGCACCAGGAGTGGGATGTGTGTGGAAGGCTAATACTTGAACTCCTTCTATACTCTTGGCACTAATTCCCATTGAAAATTGTATGAGCCAAAGCACCCTAATATTTTTCTTGCAGTTTTGCATGTCTCATCAATCATCTCACCCCAGGTTTAAGTGTTCCTCATCGAACAATGTATTTCAAAGGCTTTTATCAGTCATTGTGTTTGTGCCCATTTTCCCAGGAGAAATCTCTTTTCCATCTCCTGCCCAGGCAGTGCATCTCCCAGGGGAATTTTCTGCTGTAGCTGTGTCCCCTCTGTGTCACAGGTCACAGGTATGGTTGTCCCAGACAGAGGAGCTGAGGGACTGTGTAGGGGAGAAGTGGGAAGGACAACATTTCCAGGAGATTCACACTGCTCGGATGTTGGAAGCATCCATCCATCTCCTACACAGATCCATCATTCTGTGTTCTGTGGATGTCAGGTTTCTGGGGTTCCTTGCTGGCTGAAGGGCACCATTCTGGTGCTTAGTCTGGAGGTTGTCAGCATTTCTGAGCCGTCAGGGTGGGATGTTGAGAGCCAAAGACAACTCTTAAGCTCTGTGGAGTAAGTGACCTTACTCAAGGAGAGGACCTGCTCCTTTCCATGGCTGCTGAAAGGGGATAAACCATGAGAATCTCAGCAAGATTCCTGCTGGGACATGGGTTGGGAGCCAGCTCCAAAGCTGGAGCTGCAGGCAATGTCCACATTAATGGGCATCTTTGCCAACACATCCAGCTCTGCCACTTCCAACATGCCCCAGGGACACGGCTGAAAGCTCTTGTCAATCCCAGGTATAGATGCTCAGTAATTAGCCTGAGTTCCATTTTAAAAGCCTAAATTCGTGGGGTAGGTTGCCCAAAAAATTCACAAGATGTCTGCTCCAGTGTTGATCTGTCCATAATGAAAAAAAGATTTTTTGCTGGTCATTGAGTTGAATTAAACAGTTTTCCACTGTAGGCAAAACTCTGTGCCTCCCTGTCCTCCTGTCTCTCTGTCTGCACACTCTCTCCTGCCTCTGGCAGAGATGTGAAAAGGCTTCAAACGCTCCAAAATCTGGCACCCTGATGCAAAAGCAGAGCTATTTATTTCCTCACTGTTCAACACAGAGATCTGTTCTGG
Source organism: Sylvia atricapilla (assembly GCF_009819655.1). Classification (NCBI taxonomy): domain Eukaryota; kingdom Metazoa; phylum Chordata; class Aves; order Passeriformes; family Sylviidae; genus Sylvia; species Sylvia atricapilla. The sequence continues at coordinate 19,354,597 of NC_089144.1, read as the reverse complement.
GGTTGGTTATCATGTAAGACTGAGATTCAAGGGATGCTGCCCTGTGGTCTCAGCTTTATTCTCACCCAGCTGGATGTATTTCAGGGTAGGTGAGCATCAGGGCTTGGAGCAATACTCAACTCCTCAGATAGCCACACTGAAGTCAAAGGGCATCTTTGCTGAGTGAGGTGTTATTTCCAGGGGGACAGACACATCTACACCCTGGCTCAGCCTATTTTGTTTTGAATATCTCATAAATACTCAGCTGCTGCAATAAGCTTATCATCTGAGAATCTCAATTTTTTTTTCTTTTTTTTTCTTCTTTACCTCTGCGATCTAAGTTGTTTTTAATCTTTGTGTCTTGTGAGTGGAAACTGAAAAAAAAAATAACCTTAGCCACAGAAGGAAAATTAAAATATCTTTGAATTTTATTTTTTGCCTTAGGACTTCTAGGTAGGTTTGCAGTTTTTAGCACTTGACAGTTACACCTTGCAGACAAACAGCTTAAAGCACCTTAAATGCCTACTCCCCATAGCAAGTCTAAAGCCTGGGGCTTGCAATGTAGAGCTCTTTTCTTTTCATGCTCTAAGGGATGATTTTAAATGAGTTTAGCTAAGTCAGAGAAAAGTCTCTCCTGTTGGAGATATTATTAATCAGAAAATCATAGAACATCCTGAGTCAGAAAGGACCTGCAAGGATCATCAAAGTCCAACTTCTAAAATAATCTGAAAGAAGTGTTTGGGATAACTCTGTCTCATTCATTTATTTGAGCCTCATGATAACATACCTGAGTTAGGCTGACATGGTGCAAACACCAGCCCTCAGGTTGCTCCTCACTGTTTTCCTGGGGTCACTTTTGGTCGAACAGAAATGTGACATAACTTGCTTGTCCTCCTCAGCCAATATTACTGCAGGAGCAGAAAAAAAAGAAAAAAAAAAAAAAAGGAAAAAGAAAAAGAAAGAAGGTGACATTAAACCAGCTAAAAAAATCTCAAGAGACCTGTCAGTCAAGAAAGATATTTACTGAAGCTTCTATTGACCCATATATGCTCTTATCTAGAAACCTTTATCTTCTAAGACAATGTTGACTAACAGCTTTTCCTTTACTCTTGTTTCTATCTTAAAAGAATAACAAATAAGCTTAATTCTTCACAAAATCTTTAGCAAATGCCTTTTAAGCCTAACACAATGGTAGTTATTTTAAGAAGGATGGCTAAGCACTGCAACACTTTTCTATTTTTCTGTCTTCGTTTTTCATATAGGAGCACTTAATCGCAGTTAATCTTTGTGCACAAGGAAGACACATTAACTTTGTTTGCACAGGACTGATATAAAAGCTTTCAACTCCTCTGTTCCTGTATTCATCTCCCTAGTAAGCTTTACCATTTTAAATAACAGATAAAGGAAATGCTGAAGATTCAGTGATACAGTCTATCCTTGCTCAACTGCAGAAACTAAACTTGTAAGAGAACTTGGAGCCTGCATGAAGCTGAGCATCTGCAAATCCCACTGGGTGGTTTTGTGGAGGAGAAGGGAAAGGGTTTATAAGGGTGTATTCAAAAATAGCAGCCTAGAAGATGCCAATGGTGAGGGCAAGTGAAAGGAGACCACCTCCCTGCAAAACTGGGGTTTTTAGGTGTCTCTGCTCTCTGCAGATACAAAAAAGCCTCATTGCTGGCACTGCAGCCACCTCCTGACATTTGTCTGATTGTCTCCTCTATGTTCTTGCCTCAAAGCAAACAATCACCACAGAATCAACCTTAGAATCACAGAATGTTTTAGGTTGGATGGACTTAAGACCATCCAGTTCTAACTCCCTGCCATGGGCAGGGACACCTTCCACTATCCCAGGTTGCCTCAAGCTCCATCTAGCCTGGCCTTATACACTTCCAGGGATGAGACAGCCACAGTTTTTCTGGGTAATGACTTGTTAAAGAGTCTTGTTTTGAGAGGGTTATATTCTCCAAGGCTGTGAAACTGGGACTCCAGTAAAGTCAGTGAGTCTGAAATGAACAGAATTTATTTTGGACTGCCTCTGACAAGGGTAATGGTAATCTAAATGCCTTTTATGGCCTCTTTTACTCTGCCAGAGCAATAAAGGGGGCTTAGTCCTTGCTTATGCCCAAAATTGCCATGCTTAATTATCTTGGAATAATAAAAGTAATAAACCCTTTGCCTTCTCCCTATCCTACTCACACCTACCAGAGCAGACCTGCTGGTATAGATGTACCAGTGTGGGACAGGAAGGGAATTAGAATGCTGTGGCTTGGGGGTATTGGCTGGAAGGAGAAAGCTGTATGTTAATTCATTAAATAAAACCTGTTCCTGGGATTTTTTTTTTTTTTGTCTGATTATATAGGTATGAGTTTAAACTACTGAACTCAGGAGAAATTCTGGGCTCTTGGGGCTGGATGCATGCCATGGCCACAAGATGATTCTGTATTGGGGGAGTCTCAGAAGTGCACAGGATCTCCTGTGCATTTATTTGCACAGGAAAGAAGCTTTGACATGAGGAATATAGGGAGCAATTGTTCCTCATGCTGGCACTTGGGAATCAGGGCTCTGGAGCATGGCATGTGCATGGAGCACATCCTTGGATTTCTCTAGGAAAAGTCAATAGGTAAAGAGATGAGAAATTGAGAGAAGAGATCCCATAGCAACTTCAGTACATATTAAAACACAGCCAACCATCCTTCTTTGCTGCCTTTTGCCAAGTCTGCATCCTGTTTAATGTTTGCTAGGATCCAGCAAAACACAAGCAGTATGGGTTGCTCCAAAATTTCTCTGTGTCTATCCAGACACTTCTGGGAGCTGTTCACAGAGACCAAATTGAAGAACACTGTGCATATTTTGGCCAAGAGCCATCTTAGTTTGCTATGAAGTGCTGTAGTATAAATAAATCTATATGTGCAAACAAATGCACAAAGAACAATCGTTTGGTGGTCAGCAGAAGCAAAGCTGCCCTTGCCCTTTCATCCCAAGATGAGAGGACATTAGATCAGACTGATAAGCAGGTAGACTGCTGGCTGTTGGGTCCTTTTTTGTCCCCTCTTTACTTTCTGTTTAGTTTCAGTTGCACTGAAACAACTTACAAGAGCTCTGAGTATATACTGACTGTATATGAGCAGCTATCACTATATTGACCAGACATCTGGTAGGCTCAGAGGCCTGAGAGCCAAAAGGTTACACTCAAAGGACTTGTATGTGACAACAGATAGACCATGGCCCTGAGGGCAAATGGCACAAAATTAATCAACCATAGAGACTCTTTCTGTTCCTTTTTTCAAAAAAACTTCTGCCTTCCCTGCACTATTCATTCCCTACTTATATCACAGAATCACAGAAGATGCTGAGGTGGAAGGGACCCACAAAGATCATCAAATCCAGCACCTGGCTCTGTGTAAGGCAACCCCAAGAATCACACCAAGTGCCTGAGAACATTGTCCAAACACTCCCTGAACTCTGGAAGGATTGGTGCTGTGACCACCTTTGAGGAGAGACTGTGCTGAGTGTCCTTTGAGGTGCTCTAAGACATGTTTTGCTTCTTGCTGTTGCTCAGAAGGTCTTCCATAGATCCGAAATAATTTCTGATGATCTGGTGAAAATTATATAGATATTCCAGGGTTTTACTCTAGGTGTTGGCAAGTGGCCAGCTAGATGAAGGTCCTAGAAAATACAGTCTCTACTAACAAGAAAACTAATTAGTGGCCCAACAAAAGTATCTGCTTTAAGGTGAGCTGAGTAAATTTTAAGAAGTCACTGATAACACTGCTGGCTTCCCACCAGCTGCAGTGGGATTTCACAGGTCATCAAGCAAACACCTGAAGTTGGATACCTTCATCTGTGAACTAAATCTCATTCCAAATTCCTACTTGAATATCTAATACCACTTGAAATGCATGAGCTTGTTCGTGGATCTGACCATGGATATCTAAGGCTCTATATCTTACCCGCTTTGTAACAATAAAAGAGTAAATATCAGAAAAAATCCTTAGAAATAAGCTTCTGAGGCAGCTTCATGTGCAGTACAGATAAAGCAGAAGAACCACTTTTTACTATATTCCTCTTTTCAGAGTGCCCTGTTCTAGTCCTCTAGGACAGGCAACTTTGTCTCCTGGGGAGGCAGGTAGGTGTAGAGATTTTTATGGCAGATATGCTTATTTCTAGCTCCCTGCCCTAATGACTGCAGATTGTGTGTCAATCGGTTTTGTAAAAAACCCCCAACACCTCAAAAAACAACCCCCCCCCCCCCAAAAAAAAAAAAAAAGAAAAGAAAATCCAACCCAAAAAAACAAACAACAAAACAGGCTCCTTGGGTTTCAACAGATTCCCAAAGGAAGTCTTACTTCATTGGCTGTGGGTATCATCCTACAGTGTCTGAATACTGGTGCTACTGGTTGGGTCTTGGAAGGGATTCAAAGGCAACATTGTACAAGAGAACTTCACAGGTCCTGGCACGTTCGACAGTGGTGGGTAGTGGGGTTGCTTAATAAAGCAGTTCAGTTCAAAGTGAAGGCAGAGGGAGTGTAGGCTCATAGATCACAGCACACATGCTAGCCCAGAAATGCCAGGGTATTTCAGTTGTCATTAAAACATGCAGGTACATGAATTATTGGTGGAACGAATCATCCTGTGATGCCTGAGCACGGAGCCAATAGAGGCAAAACACTTCCAATATTTAGCAAGTTTGGCAAATTGTTTAGCTTGGAAGTTACTGAAAGGCATATTCATTTTAATTAAGCTTCTGGTTTACTGGCAATAGGTCTGGTTTATCTATGCTCAGACCCCCTCCACAATAGGTGCTTTTCAGGTCCCACACATTGAATTTTGGAAGCAGCTTGAAGAATTATGAACATGAGGGATGGATGTGACTTGTCTAAGTCAGGCAAGATGTGGGTGGGCTCTTTCTCAGCTGTCTGGCACAGTCAGGTCTTGACACTATCCCTCATATCCCACCTGCCATTCTAGGGCTGGGTTTTCAGTAGGGCCCAATAAGGTGTTTGACATAAAATCTGGTTGCGGCAAATTATGATTATCATCACAGGAGTCTCAGTTTTTAGGGGATGAGATGTTCAGCAAGGGGTTCTGGGTGCTGTGTTCAGATCACCTTCTGTGTGTGCCCATCTACCCCTGGACCAGTGAGTGATTTGCATTGCCCAGATCTCTCCAGCCTGAACCATCAGTGCTGTGGAGTGCCTACAGAACCCAAATGGGGCACCCCAGTAGCAAGCTGGGAGATTATCAGGACTACACTCAAGTTCTGTGGCACTTGAAAATGGGGATCATGATTAGAAGACCCAATTTGTTTTTCAGAGGGAAGCAGGGAGGACTTGGCCTTTTTGCTGCTGTTATAATCTCCCTCCTCTACTTTGGGATGTTCAGGAGATAGGAAACCTTGGTAAGAAACTCCCTCCAATGAAAAATAATTAATCTTTCATCATCCCTCATTTACATTTATCTCACTACCAGCCCAGGAATGCTGGTCTAAACAGAGACAATCTCAAAAAACAGACAGGTAGACAGGGGGAGTAGCAATGTGAACTTCATCTTAGACATCAAAGTGATTGTTAACTGAGTTCTATTTATAAAGTTGGTAGATTTTCAATGTGCTTTCAGAGAATGACATAGACAATTAAAGACTGGAGGGTTTGCGTAGATGAGTAAGTAAATGCTTCATTTCTTAAATTATTTGTCTTAAATGAGTTGCTTAAGGTTCTGTTTATAGTCTTGAAGTGCTGGAGCACTGTCACATCTCTGCTGGTAACATCTTCCCTCAGGGACTTGAGAGAATAGCATCTGGCCATAAGGTTTTTCTCCAATAACTTATTAGCACTCTTTACTTCCCAAAGCACACTGTCTTTTTCTTACATGACATGAAAAAAGGAGCAACTTTAGGTCCCACATCTTTAAGCCAAAATCCTGAATGACAAGAATAAATATTTTTAATTTTTTCAATTCAAGGTTTATAGGAATTTTTAACACTGAACATGGAGGCTTGTGTTTGAGGAATAACTCAGGGTGAGGGAAGTACAGAAACTGAGATTTTCTGGACCAGCTATGGACAAAGTGGGAAGATGAAGGAGCTAGGACATGATGGGGAGAGAGAAGAACTACTCACAATAAAGTAGCTTGTGGTCTCTGCATTTCTGGAGAACAGGACTTTTCCACAGGGTTTCTTTCCCAACAGGGAAACGTAACTAGACCCATCTGGGACTAATTAGTCACCTGGTGAAGCAAAACAGGAACCATAAACTGATTTAAGGGTCCTGCTTCTCTTGCTGTAACATTTCTCCAATGATTACTTCAGACCCACTGTGGGGAAAAGAGAGAACTGCTTGCAAAAAAACACTTTTGCCTTTGTTTATCCTTGATGGCCTCAAGGAATGGATCAAACCAGCTTAGAGCAATATCCAAGCTGAACTTTTCCTCATGATGTTAATTTCCATCAATATAAGTAGCACCAGCTTCTATGACTCCTGAAGAAAAGCTCCTTTTATTTTTAAAGAGCCCATGTGCATCTCTCAGAGTGAAGATGAGTTTAATGATGTGGCTACTGAAATGCTCTAGATCAGAAAATAAATAAAAGAGAACACAGAATCGTCTCTTGGTAAATTTTCCAAGGGGAAAATGTCGTTAATATAATCTCAGAAGTGGATTCCATTTTTTGAGTGTTTGATTTCATCACCATCACCTCAAAGCCTTCCTGCTTAAAACTGTGACACAGAACTGGGACTCTGGTTATTACAATGCCAGAGAGGAACTCATCAGGTCAGATGTATTGAGCCATGTATGTTCAACATTAAACTCTCACTATAGCTGGGAGGAATGGGTAGAGAGGGGAAGAGCAATTGTTACAGCTGACAGCAAACAATAGATACCTTGGAAAAAAAACCCTGGGAATAATCATGCAGTGATACTTCCTCAAACATCCTCCCAGGTGTCAGCAATTTGCATCTGAACCAAAGGGGCTGCCTTTGTGTTCAGTAGCCCTGGGGGCTTTTAATACCCTGAATTTCTCCAGCAGCCCACTGGAGCCAGGTAAGCTACTGGCAAAGGTTTGTCACTCTCACCTCTTTAGACAACACTGCAGCTCTTCTCCCACTGGGTATTTTCACCTGCGAGGTGCTTCTGATAGGGCTGATCTAGTGTGCAGGAAGCAACAGCCTCGGATGTGAAGAATCACAGAGGTGGGAGAGGCTGTACTGCAGGGCCTTGCTGCAGCTGGGCTATCACCTGGCAGCACCCCACACTCAGAAATAAGTTTGCTTGAAGGTGTTTTCCCTATTACACCTTAGATACGGGAAACTTGGCCCATGGAAAGGTCTCCTCTTTGGAGACCAGCATCACAGAACCAGTTACAGAGTTTCACATGGAGTTTATTCACCATAGTCAATAAGGTGGGTGACATGAAGCTTGACAGAGGCACACACCTTGGGGGAAGTGTCTGTAGTGGGTGACAGTGTACTCTGGTCCTGTCTTCTCCTCCTCTTCCTGCCATCCCCAGCTGTGCCCACGCAGCTTCCAGGGCTGATGAGCAAACAGCAATTTGAACACTGCTAGATAAAAAACAGTCTGTCTCACACCTCTTCTTCCAAAAGCAGCACCAAAGCAGGAATGAGGAGTGAAGGACCTGGATGCAGATAAGGGTGGGTTCTGTCTCTAAGAAAACATGTGTGGAATCACAAAGTGGTTTACTTAATGTCTTTATGAATTTGTAAGGCACTCCCAAAACACTCCCTCCATGCAAGCCTGCCCCTCCCTCACCTCCTCAGCTTGGAAGATGCCTAACAGGAGGCTGGCGTGGACCCCAGTGGTGCACAGATATGTGTGGGGTGATCATGCCAAAGAAATATTTTCACCCCTCTACACCTTTCTCATATGTACACCTCTCATCCCAGCAATCAAGGCAGCTGAGGAGCTCTGTGCAGGTCTAAAGCATTCCCATTCCCTCTCCCATTACCCCTGTCAGCCAAGCATCTTGCTGAGAAAGACAAGGAACAAGCTGAGGTGTCACCACGAAGGCTCTTTCCCCATCCTCCCTCTTGCAAACCCAAATATAAGCCAAGAATGCTCCCTAAACCAGCCTCTGGGAGGAATGGGTTAACCTGCGAGGTAGTGAAAGCCACATGAGAACTACACAGGTGCTGCAACAGTTTTTATTTGGCAAATATCACCTCCCCAACCCAAGAGGAGGCCCATGAAAGAAGATGCCTCTTCTGCAAATAGGAAGAGTGTGGTTAGGAGCACTTGCCGAGCTAATAAAGGCTGTTGAAGCTTTGGCTTCCGTTGGTGGTTAACCCGTGACACGGCTCTGCTCCTCTGAAAACAGCACCTGAGTGAATTCTGTTTGATATTGACATGGTTTTTATCACATCACCCTGGCACTGGGCACGCAACTGAAAGGCTCTGCTCAGTGGATGATTGGTACAGAACAAGCCAGGGTTGTGCACTGCTGCGTGAAACGGTGCTGGGGTCAGCTGGGGAAATCCGGGCTGCTCCTGCCTGGTGAGCAGCTGCTGGGGTGGGTGCAGGGCAGAGAGCCATGCTGTGATAGGAAAATGGTTGCCCTTGTGGTTAAAACCCAAAAGCTTCATGACCTATTTCCTAGCAAAAGTGTTCTTTTTTGGGGTGGTTGTTTTTTTTTTTTCCTGCCTCTCGAGGAGGAGTGCTTGGATTGAACAGATGAGATGTGCAGCTCCCTGTCTGTCTGAGATGAAGTTTGGACCCTGGCTCTGCATCAGAGCCACCTCAGCCTGCAACATCCATGTTTCCTGTAGGACCTAGGCCCTATAGGTAAATAGAAGCTGCAGAACAGGATGGAGCCTGAGCACTGAGCTGATTTCTGCATTAGGAGCTTTTTTGCATCTCCAGCCCAGAACTCTTTTGCATCAAACAGGACTGCTTTTTGAGCAGACAGAAGAAGTATGTTAGCAAAAAACCTATCCCAGCTCTAAAGCTGCTTCAAGGGCTTATTTTTTTCCTCCAAGAGTAAGTAATGTCAAAATTAGGAAGATATTACATGGAACTGGTATCACCCTACCCCTTGGTAACATCCAAAATTGCCATCCCATCCTCTCCTGAGCTGGGAATGGCTGTTCTCTCTCATCCACTGTGCAACCCCAAGCAGCTGTGAGAGGGGTTTGCCAGGTTCACTGTCCATAAATATAACTCTGTTTTCTCCATCCCTAAGCACAGCTAAACTGTATATCAGATACTGAGGAAGATGAGGGAAAAGAATCTGCAGCAGGCCTCTGTAAAGGTATTTAATTTAGGGTAGAATATGTACTTTTTTTTCTGATTCAGAATTTTCTTTGTCTGCAAAGCATCACACACACCCCTATGGCTCTGTAGACACTCTACAATTTTAATATTGCTTCAGTTCATGTTTCACTCACTCCACATCAGTGAAGTGGGGTCTACAGAGTTGCAGTTCACTTCCAGGCTGGTAAACAGCTCCCTGGAGGTCCTCCTTCATCTGGGCCAGCTCTGCTCTGCATAGGTCCAACAAAAAATGATGGGATTTAACACTGCCCCCATGGCAACCCAGCAGAAATTTTATCCTTGCTGTGCTAAGGCAGGATTGGGGTGGGATGTCATATGCTACAACAGATCAAGGCTGACCCTATTTGACATCCCTCTGTGTTCAAGGCCAGTTGGATGGGGCTTGGAGCAGCCTGGTCTGGTGGAAATTGTCCCTTCCCAGGAATGGCACAGGGGTTGAAATTCCAATGATTTCTAAGACCCTTTCCAGTGCAAACCATTCCGTGTTTCTGTGACTTTTATTCCTCACACCTTCACTGCAGTGTCCATGGGCTGTGATAAGCATCCTTTTTCCATCATTTCTTTCTCTCTCCCCTGTCCTACTCTCCCATCCAACATCTCCTTTGCACAGCTGGGCTCTTCACAATGCTGGTTTCTCCAGGCATTAACTTATGAATGGTACAGGCAGCACTTTGGAAATTTACCCTTATGTGCCAACTTCCTGCTACGTGAAACACCTGCATTTAACAGCAGAGAAAGAAAACAACCACCACAGTAAACCTTGGGTATAACTGGTTTCAATTAGGAGCCTTAATTGCAATGAAACTGAAAGGAAACAAAATGGGATCTCTGCCTATATAAGTTTTCCTCCTTATCTCTCTCCTCGCAACACTTCTCATCCCCTCCAATACGGGAGAATCATCACATCTCTTCAGGCCCCACCCAGACACACATCATCCCCACAGGTGGGCCTAGTACCCAGATCTGTGCTTTCTTTCTCATTTTCCCTCCTCACAGGCTGAGGTGAAATTCCAGCTACAGACTCTCACGGCTACAATAGACCTTCAGACACTCTGGCACAACTCCTTTTATATCCCAGACTGGTGCTTCTCACCCAGTTACCCTCACAGTGAGCCCAGTTACTTGTTTTTACCTAAATGAAAGACCCAGAAACCTCAGCTTGTTTCCCTTTCTCCGCCTCATGTTCCCTCAGTTTTGGGATGCCAGCCATCACACAAATAGGGTACCTGAATGAACGGAGCACAACAGGGGCCACAAACTTCCACACACATTTTTCCCTCTCCCTGCTGTAAACATTCACCATGCAAGAAGACTTTCTCCATTTTAACCCAGATCTGCTCAAGGTGTGGCTATTTTCATATTTCCATCAACACAGTTTCGTGTCTCTTGGCAGAGTGAGCATGTTGCCATGTGCAGTATCGCGTCCGCAGGTGTTTCGGCCCCTGCCACTCTAAGGAGGTGAGAGGAGATGGTTCGGACCTGTCACACCTACATTTCATCATAAAAATGTTAATGGATCATTCCAGAAGGTCTCTGCAATCTTTTAACTTGCTTTTACTGAATGTCCTGTTGGACGTTCTTGGCACCAGCGTGGCCCGTTTGTACCTTGTTTCTGCCTCTGGAGAACTGGGCTATGTACAGCGTTTGCTCTCAGCAGCAGGGTTCTGCAGACTCCAGTTTCCCTGTCATTAAACATTAAACTGTTGGAATTTCCACTCTTCCAGCAGGAGATCCTGGTGATGATGGCCATGGTGCCAGGTGGTCTTCCTCCTGGTTCTCTGCACAAGTGAGGTAAATGACTACCAGACTCAAGTGGCAATAGGACCCCACACACACAGAAGGTTGAAATTCAAAACTCAGACATACCATCACCATGTGTGAATCCAGGGTGCCTGGGTTTGTCTTTCTTTGTTTTTGGTGGTTTTGTACTATATACAAAGATATATATATATGGTAACCTGGTGAAAACCCTACATGATTGAGTTTACAGCTGCTATAGTAAGGTTGTATGGTTTGCCCAATAGTTTTGTTGCCCGTGTCCTCTTTTTGGGAAGAACTGCTTCTTGTTGTCCTTGTTCCTTAGTAGCCTGTTCCATCGTCATTGCTGACATTTATCAGCACAAACTGGTGAGAGTAAAAGAGAAGGTGGGTATTTACTCTGAGGAACATTCCCCTAGGAGAAGGCAAGAGTATCATTACTGGAGCCAAGCTGTGTGTTTCTTTAGCTCCTCCCAGTGCAGGACCTAGAAAACAGGCAGAAGAGCTTAAATTCCTTCCAGCATGTAAGGAGAGAATATTAACTTCTAGTAGGGTTGAGGAGAGAGCAAGTAGCATCCCAGAATTCATGCAGACGTTGAGGGAACTGAAGGATCACCCCTCCTCTGCTGTGGCAGTAGGGAGACCCAGCTCAGGTGTTTCAGGCTGGCACTTGGGGATATAGGATGCAGCTGGGTTCCCTATCCAGCAAACACACAAGGCACTGGCTGGGTTGCAATTCCCAGTCATGTTTCTTCATGCTTCTACTACCATCACTTAGAGGAAAATGCTGTTTCCCTTCTGTGTCAAGGAACCTTTTTTATTCAAGGAGCTGAAATGAGACTGGTGTGAGGCAGCCAGGACGAGAGTGCCACCTTTCTCACAGCAAAACCATCTGTGAAACTCTTGCTTTTTGCCATGAAAGCAGCTCGATGGAGCCCTTGCCCCGACACAAAGTTTTATCTGCTGCTCTCCAGCTGCACTGGGTGTGCGGGGTAAAACTGAAATCTTCCTCAACATAGCTGAGCTTCCTCAGCATGGTTGTTCTGCAGTGAAAGAAAGGATTGGTGTGTGTTTGATCTGTGAGAGGTCCTGGTTTGCCTTGCATTGCAGCTGATGGGTTCAAGATGTGAAACTCCCATCCATGCTGTGGCCGAGGCACTCTGAGCACCAGCGTGTGGCAAAGAGCAGCCGTGGGGCATGTCCCTTCCTGGCTGTGACCTGCCCTGGAGATAGGGAACTGCAGCTGGGTTCCTGGCATGGTTAAAGCCACTACCCCTGCTCACCACAGCTCCCACTTCTTCTCTTCTCCCTTCTCACAGTTGTTTCCTTATTTGCTTTAGCAGAGGTGGTACGTGCCACACTGGTTTTTGAGTAGACACTGGGGAGCTGAAAGCCAGCCTGGCAAAAGGCTTGTTTGTGTGATTTTTTCCAGTTGTGAGGAGGAAGTTTGGCACTGGGCATGGAAATGGCAACAAAATAGAATTTTCTTCCTCCTAGATTTGTGTTGCAGATTTCTGTGGCAGCTTTGTCCTGCTCTTTCTCCTTGCATTGAGACTCAGTTTCTCCACCTGGGAAATGGGGAGAAATGCTTGCATTTTCATCCGAGATATAGACGGTCACTTGCTGCTGTGGTTCAGTTTAAGATTAGGCTGTGCATGCCAGGGAAATAGAGGAGAAATGCAGAAGATGTTATCATGAAGTTAGTGGGCCTCAGAACTCACAGCTTTCACACATTGACACCAAGCACCTACTTTCAGTGTGCAAAACTTTCCTGTGAGGCTACATCGATGGGACTGGAAGGAAATTTTTTGGTCATCAAATTCAGTCCCTTGTTGTGCCTGATATTCATCTTTACCCTCTCTTCTAACAAGCTTTTCAGATTTTCACCCTATGCACTGCTCTTACCAAAGCTCTTCCAGATTCAGGTTCCATTTAGGATTTTTCCACTACCTTTTTCCACTATTACTTGGGAGGAGAATGAAAGAAAACCAAAACAGAAAGACTGAGAGTCAGATTTCTCTGTTTCTCATGGTATGACATCCTACACATGGGTTGGAGCAATCCCAAGCACAAATACAGGCAGGGTAGAAAATGGGATTGAGAGCACTCCTGACTTGTGGGTGTTGATAGATGAGAAGCTTGAAAGGACTCAGCATTGTGTGCCCAGAAAGTTCTGCTATATCCTTGGCTGCATCAAAACAAGTGTGACTACCAGGTTGAGGGAGATGACTTTCCCCTTCCACTTTGCTCTTGTGAGAACCCTCCTGGAGTGCTGCATCCAGCTGTGGGACATCCAACATAAGAAAGGTGTGGATCTGCTGGAGAGAGTCCAAAAAAGGTCACGAAGACGCTCAGAGGTCTAGAACACCTCTGCTATGGAGAGAGGCTGAGGGAGTTGGGATTGTTCAGCCTGGAGAAGAGAAGGGTCCAGAGGGACTTTCTTATTTACTTTATTATTTTTATATTATTTACTTTATTATTTGCTTTATTCATTCCAGTACCTAAAAAAGCTACAAGAGAGTTGGAGAGGGACTTTGTAGAAGACATGTAGTGATAGGACAATGAGATATGACTTTAGGCTGACAGCAGGTAGATTTAGATCAGATATTAATAATAGAAATTTTTGACTCTGAAGGTTTTGAGACTGTTACCCAGAGAAACTGTGGATGCCCCATCCCTGAAGGTGCTCAAGACCAGGCTTTGAGCAACCTGGTGTAATGGAAGATGTCTCTGCCCAAGGCAGGGGGCTAGAACTGAATGATCTTTAAGACCTGTTCCAACTTACACCATTCTGTGATTTTATGATTTTTGTAAGGTGTTTTATCTCTGAGCAGAGGTGGCTGCACCATGAAAAACAGAGGAACACAATGCTAAGCAAAGCTGATGCAGCCACATTAAACTTCACTGCAGTGCACTGAAGGAATCCCTTTGGATTATGGCAAAAGTTGAGCACATTTTGAGTGATTATCCAGTTGGGTGTACAACCTTTTGAGAAGGAAGTCCTTCCTTTAGCCAGACTTCTGTGTGCAAAGTAAACCTGTCCTGGCTTCACCATTGGCCTCTTTTCCCCTCAGCCAGCTTTGGTCCCCCACTTTCTTGGCCCTTTGCAGCCAAGCATTACCAGACCATGTGTTTTCAGGAACCCTCAGGAAGGTGAATGAGCTACAGTGTGAAGTAACTGTGCTCCAGATAAAAACATTTAGCCCTTGTGGGGATGCTCTCATTCAGGAATAAAGCCACCTTACATAGCTGTAGGTAAATCCTCAGAGGAGGATTAAGCACTAAAGGCATTTTAATCCTAAATGAGAACCTGCACATGTGCTTTAATATATGGGCACTGACTTCACACCCGTAGTTAGCTGACTTGCCTGCACTTCCCTGTGTGCCCCTGTGTAGGAAAATGCTAATGAGATGCAACTGGAATTTGGGTGATGCTGTTGTTATTAGTTCTCTTTTTAAGGTTTTTATAGTTTGGGTTTCAGTGCATTTTGTTTTGTTTGAGTTGGGTTTTTTCCCCTTCTTGGTCTTTTAAGACACCCTTTCAGTTTTGGTATATAGCATGTTTGATTAGAAGAATTCCAGATGGAAGAATTTTACCTTCAGAGAAACATTTGCTTTTTGGCCAATAGAATTATTTTGAATCTTGATGGGAATCGATATGAAGCAGCTTCCACGTGTGGCTTGGAATAATTCTTTGAATGAGACTCTTCCTTTAAGTATACACTTCTCCTTCATAGAAATTCATAATTCTAAGTGCTCAGCTAAGCTACTGAAGTTACCCAGTTGGAATCCCAATGCTCTGTCCATATACATTGTAAAAGTAATTTTATCTGGGTTGGTTCATATTAAAAAAAAAAAAAAAAAAAAAAAAATCTTTGGAGAACTCTCTCTCCTTGTTGGCTAAAGACTTGAGTGTAGAAACTATTCAAGACAGACAGACAACTAAACTTCGTTAGTACAGTGATTCCACTGTGCTGGTCTGCCAGCATTGCATTTGTAAGAGGGAATCAAGACCACTTACACTGTTCTTTCATCAGCTGGAGCTCTTTGGAGCTCTTTGACTCTGAGGTGACTGCACAGAATGAAATGTGGGCAGAATTGGGTCATGTTAATGCACCAATGGCTTTCCTGGCTGGGAAACTCTGCATTAGCTTCCTAAGAACATCCAACAACACCTGAAAGTTGATGTCTGTGGGGAGAGGGAAGTGGATTCCGTGCTGCCAGTCTGATGGAGGGTCTGAATCACAAATCTTATGAGGAATGACTGAGGAAATTGGAGCTGTTTAGATTAGAGAGAAGGAGGCTCAGGAGGGCACCTTATTGTTGTCTAAAACTCCCTTAGTATGGGGGAAATTAGTCTCTTCTCCCAAGTAACAAGCAATAGCACAAGAGAAAATGGCCTCAAGTTGCTCCAGGGGAGGTTTACATTGAATATTGAGAAGAATTTCTCCACTGAAAGAGTTGTCAAACACTGGAACAGGCTGCCTGGGAAGTGATGGGATCCCTGTCCCTGGAAGTGTTGAAAAAAACTTGCAGATGTGATACTTAGGGACATGATTTAGTGGTAGACTTGGCAGTGATGGGTTAAGGGTTCAACTTGATGATCTTGGAGGCCTTTTCCAACCTAAGTGATTCTATCATTATATGAATTTATCAGAAGACATGTGTGGCTCCAGATGCAGTGGTACCCAACAGGCAGATTTTGGTTTAGAATAGAACTGGGAACAAAGGAACAGCCCCTGATCTTGCTCTGCTTTGGTTTTCCCAGCTGTTAAACAATACCTACTCTCTTTGCTCTGAAACCTCTATCAACACTTGATGAATCTCAAGTATTTCAGGAGTGATGACTTGAAACATGAGTAATTTTGTCTTCTAGATAAATCTTTCTCCCTCTATTGACTACCTGGGGAGCAAAAATTTTCCATTTGGACTAGAGATTTGCCTAGTATTAAGCCCCTGACTGGGATTCTGGGTTATAAAGTGAATATTGTTATAATAATGATGATAAAATAATTATTATAATGTGATACTTAATTCTGTATGTAAGGTAAGTGGATACACCTTCCCATTTGTTGTTATCATTGTTTACTAATTATTCCTGTAGCCAAAAATGTTTATCGCTCCTTGGAACTAAAGGAGAAGGGGCTTAGGCTGAAAATGCCTCTAGCTCGTGATCACTTTCATCCACTAAAAAAGAGGGAAAATAGCCAAGGTTCTCTGCTCAAAGGATTGTTTGGTTTTGATTTTGCTGTTGTTGTTGTGGATTACTTTATAAAGTCTTTAGGGCAAATATAAAATGTTCTCACCTACACCCTGATACCTGGAAATCAGTCTAACCTGGTCAATGACTCCAAGCTTTTTCAGGAGTTGATCCTCTTCTTTGTAATGTATGAGCTGTTGCCAGATTTTAAGCGTGTTGAGTGGTAGTGCCAGAAGCAGTGGACTTCATCTGCCCTTAGAGCAAAGTGCACCCTTTCAAGGATTTTTTTTTTCTAGAATGGATTGCTCTTTATTTATAAATAATCAGAAAATTTGAATTCTATTGTTCATCTGCAATTCTCATAAAGCTTTCCAAAAGCAACAGAAATACCCAATTTCCACATGAAGACATATTTAATTCGATTACACACCAGAGAAGCAGAAAAACAATCTTTAAACCACTGCAAGATGTAAAAACACACATTCCCTTCTTTAAGAGGTGCTGAAGTAGCTTTCAAGTGACCATCAACATTTAGAGCTGAAAGCTTCCTAGGCCTTGAGGCATTTGTACACAGACTTCCTCTGACTTGAAAACTCTGGCACTTTCATTTTAAAATGATAATTAAATTAATATTTAAACTAAATCTGGAAGTGACATGTTATATTGCAGGACAAGCAGGTCAGTGTTGCAGGAAAATGAGATCACACTGTTGCCAGCATCACTTTTCTGCTCTCCCTTGTGTCATTCACTCATTTAAATCATAGAGCTCAGCAGACCTTAAAACAGTTTACAAAGGAATTACAATAAATTACACTCAGTCATGTTTTCACAGAGAAGGAAACTGAGGCAGAGAGAAGTGAAGTAACTTGGCAAGTTTCTGCAGCAGGGCTGTTGCAGAGGCAGGCATGATCCAGATCCTTGGGCTCGTTGTGGATGTCAGGCCCTGTTGTGTAACACTACATGCAAAATCTGTATTCTCTAATTGCTACAGACTAAATCCTAAGGAAATAATGAAATGCAGTAATCCAAACTAATTGTGCATCTTAGTTTTTTGAGCAATACAGGAGTTTTGACTGAGCACCATGCCCACTAAACAATATCACAAATACATTTGAAAATAGGAAAAAATTTGGGGTTTTAAAATATTTTCTAGATCTTTGATCAATGTGACTTTGAAGGCAGAAGTGGGGGGGCTGGAAGTGTGCTGTCTTTTGTTTTGTCTGACCCCAAGGTTTCATATAGCCCTGGGACTCTCCATTTTCTGAGGAGAGCCATGAGGTTCTTGCTGCCATCAGGCTCCAGGGCTTCTGTTGCTTTCAGCAGCACTGGTGATAAAATTTCGGGTTTGAAAAACCAATCCAAATCTCTAGCCCTCAACCAAACAAATCTTAAGAGAGTGTGATAAAAAAAATCCACATCTCTAGGATCTGTCTTTATTGCATCCCTGCCCTTCAAGGAGGTGAATTCTGCTCTAGCTTGCACCAGTGTGTTTCATGGTGTAGAGACGTACTCAAAGGGAGGTGCATTTTTTCATGCCGTGGTGAATTTGGCCTTTAGGTAGCAAATTCTTCCCTCTGTTACTCCACTACAAACACTTGCACTTTTTCTGGGGCAGGAAATGTCTTTATGCTCAGTGCACGTGAAGGGCTGGGTGTACTGTGGTTCTGGGCCACAGTTTGGGGCTCCTAGGCACTACCACATGCTGCATAATTAATATTAGTAATGAATAATAATAATAATAGCAACAGCTATAATAATAATAATAACGTCTGAACAGGAGGGAACCCCATAACCTTGCCCTTGGGTGCCTGAGTAGGAAACACAAGCCAAGGCAATTCAAGAGAGACACCACCAGCAGGGTTACAGCAGCCCTGGCGGCTGCTGGCTTTCCTAATAAGCATTATAAATGTGGCTGAGAGAGAGAGAGGCAGTGCACAGCAATTTCACATTCCTGGGCTCCACGTACAGGGCAGTGTACCATCACCGATGGAGTCATTTCAGCCTCGAATGGAAAACCAGTGGGAATTACTGCTCTGGAACAGTTTTCATTGAAGGGAGAGCAGCCCCAGGAGCAAGCTCTGAGAGCAGCACTGGGGTGTAAAATGAATTGCAAACAACTCTTGCTTTTATGTCTTCCATACAAATGCTTGAGTGATGAGACTCAGGCTATTATGGACGGTTGCTCTGTGATGCCAGTCAATTGGTTATCACTGGGATGATTAACACCTCTACCTGCCACCTCTTTACTCCAATGAATGGCGCCCACTTTTGTTCTGTCGGATCCCCACTGACCCTTAATTTGTTGCAGGATGCGTCCTGAGGAGATGCTGAGGATCCCCAGCTTCCCAGCTTCCGGTGATGACAGCACTTCTCTGAAATCAGCATGCCCTTGAGAAACGACAGCAAATGATGATTGGAATATGTATTTTTTGCCCCACTGTTAGTGTTTTTATTCTGCCTTCATATCTAGACTTCTAGTAGTTCCAGAAAGCTGTTTGATACCTGGAGAGAGAAGGAACTTGGTCTTTATGTCACTCTTTCAAGATGGTGCCCCTGGTGCAGAAACAGTTTTTGACAGCACACCCTGTTCCTCCACAAGCAAAGCCCAGCTAAACATCAGCAGCTTAGCACACATTTAGGTCCTCTGCTACACAAGTGCAAACTGAAGCTTTGCACTGAGAAAGAAAAAAGAATTTAGTCTCATGCCTCAGTGCCAATGATTCTCATGGTTTCCATTTAACCTGGCATTTATTACCTCTCCCAGCTAGACCCTTGAAAAGTGTCAGTAAAACAATTGTTGGTGTAAGCAAATATTTTCTGTATAAAGGACTTCAGCATGCCAAGACTAATCCTGCCCACTTCCAGCCTACTGGAAACCCAAAGAAACTCTCTTGATTTTATTTGGCATTATTGGGAAAGCAAAGCCAGGCTCTTCAGGGCCTTCCCAGTCATTCCTGGAAGGGTCAGACTCTGCTCTGAAATCCACCACACCCTTGCTCTTGCCAGCAACCAGCTCCTAGGTCACAGCCATTAACCTACTGCCAGTGCATTTCAATCAGTTTTTATGCCCCTTCTCCTCTCTGATGGAAGGCTTTTCCTGAACTTCACTCCTCTGATGTTTAGAAATCTTCAAATTTCCAGCCTTTACAGCCAGTTTGTTCTCATGCCAACATTGTCCTTTTTGCTTAAATACCTCATTTCCCTCCATGGCACTTGCCCACCTTCCCCTCCCTAGGATGTATTTATAGAGAGCAATTATATCCACTGCTAACCAGCGCCTGCTCAGCACCTTCCAGTACAGGACCCTGGCATCTGTCTTATAGACACAGCTTAAAGTGCTTCCTCTGTGTCTGAACACAAATAGAGTTCCCACCCTGTTCCAAACGTGGTGTTGCACACGCTGGATCTGATCCAAACGGCCTCAGGATTGCCTACATACTTAATTTAAATGGCAACAAAAATAAATCTCAACCCAAGCCGTCTCATGGGACGGGCTCTTCGCAGACAATGGAGATCCGTGCCCTTCTCTCCGTTCCCTCAGCCTGAGAAAAAAAAGCGCAACTCCAAGTTGCTGAGGCTGAATTCCCTTCCCTCCTCACTGGTGCTCTCCCCCTGCCCTGCTCCCGGGGTCTCACTGGGGAGGGAAGCCCCTGCAGTGGTGCTGATAGGACTGGAGTTGTCTGGCTGCCAGGGTGAATCAGAACAGCTCCGTCTCTAACATCCCACCGCCTGTTAATTAATGCATTAATGAATTGCCTTCTAATTCCTATAATCATCCTTATTTTTTGGGGGGGAGCAGGCTTTCAAGGTTGCACAGCTTGCCCAAGGCCACATAAGAAGTTAGTGGCAGTGCCAAGAAAGAAACCTGGGGTGCCCTGACTGCTGGGCTGGGCCAAATTGCTCCCCTTTTGGTAAAACATCCTACGCACCATTTCCTTCGCTCCAGCAAATGCGCTCAGTGCAACGAAGCACCTTTTTTTTTTTTTTTTTTTTTTTTTTTTTTTTTTTTTTTTTTTTTTTTTTTTTTTTTTTTTTGCCTTACAGCAAGACTGCAGCAAAGCGTGTAACAAACTGAGATTTGAAGCTGCCTTCAGCAGTTCCTAATCTCTGCAAACGTTATACTCTTTGTGGTAAGGAGCTTGGGAAGCTCTCTCTGCCTCCTTTGTGAAGGCAGATACGTGGAACTGGCAGGGTATTGTTTTCACTTCTGAGTCAAGCTCGCCTTCTGTACGCAGATAAAACTTCCTTCAAAGTCAAGAAGAGTTTTGCTGAAGTGCATTAGCCCAATTTGTTTTTAACTTCTGTGTTACTTCACTGACATAAACAAGTATAAACTAGTGCTAATGCTATAGGCAGCCAGTAGAGCAACTACAGGGGGAACTGGTTTGTGATCTATTAGTGCATTGATGGGAAAACCACCCAGTTCTGATGATCGAATATCTGTTTTCCTCTAATTAATAATTTTTTTCAGACTTATTCACAGTAATGCTTGTTTTTGCACATCTAAGTTAAAAATAACCTCCCCTAACTTCATACGTAAACATGAACAAGATTATCTTCAGTATGTTTGATATTATCATTATTATTTTTTGTTACTTAAGCATCATTATTATTCAGAGTTCATCACAGAGGTAATATTTCAAGACAAACTAGGCAGAATTTATATTGACCAAATCCATCCTAAAGCTTATTCATCACCTTTAAATGACTGATCTTGATCTGGGTTCATGGACTTTGTATATAGTGACATTTACCTTCTTTTTAGTTTTCTGTGTCATTGTTACTCACCAGGGAAGCCCATCAAATGAGAATCTAGCTAACAGAAATATGCATGTAATTTGTTATATGGATTCATTCTTCCAACAAACTAATATTTCCTGCGAAAGGTGGGAAACTCTCAGTCTACATGTGTGGTTATGGTTTTGGGTGGGAAATTTTCACCAAACAAAGAACACTTTGGTATTTTGGTACTTTTTTGATTTCTTTTAAAACACGAAAAAATCTGGAATGGCACCAGCAGTGCTAAGGGTCCAGCACTGCTGAGGGTCTTGATTGTTTTCTGCTCATGACTAAAATTGAAGGTGGACTTAATCTTGTATTAAAGTTTCTATAATTCACCAAAATTCACCGTTTTCTTCTCTGTATTGCAGAAGTGGGACTTTGAATGTTTCGTATTCAAGGTGAAAACCAGAACTGTAAAGTCCCACCTCCCAAATGCAGAGATTTTAATCACTCCAAGATCTGCTCAACTGGCAGCTTCTTGCCCACGAGAGGACCAGGCTGGGGTGATGGGTTGAAAAGTGCTGTTCCCACTGCCTGCACTCCTGCGTGAGAGACAACACAGGAGGGCTGTTTGGGACTTATGGAGAAGAGTCCATGGAAGTCCTAAAGAAAGAGATCAGAGGAGGAGGCAGAAGGGAGGCTCCTGCCTGGTGGTGTGAAGTTTGCTGATTCAGGGCTGCAGCCCTTGCAGGAGTTAGTGTGCTCTGCAGTGTGAAGGGAGCCAAGCCACTTATGCAATATTAATATTAATAACTGCTTTGCACTTCTATAGTGCCTTTCATCCGAGGATTTCAAAGCGCTTTACAAACATTAATTAATTAAGGCCCATAACACCCTGTGAGGTAATGCAAGTAGATATTACAGCTCATGCAGAGGCCAGAATTGCCAGCATTACAGGTATAATCCTCTAGCAAGAGTTAACTTATTCTTGAGCAAGCTTTCTTACTTATAGGCATAAACAGGCTTCCCTTTAACACTGAGTGTGTCTTTTTTTTTTTTTTCCTTCTTCCCGTTGATCCGTCAGTCTTCACACAAGCAAAACTCCCACTACGAGGCAGCCAAATGAGGTGAGTGAACAGTACTTCCATCTCCCAGCTCACTGCTTCCTCTTTGATCGTCTGATAAAATTGTAGGATATTGAGAGACTGCAGAGTTGTGTCACATATTAGTGTCCTGCTTCTGTGGGGTTTCCCTGTTCTAAATATACTTTGCACCAGGGAGATTAAAAAAGGAAGTGAACTAAAATATGTTTTATGGCACCTGCTTATCAGATGACCTCCCAACAACCTGCAGACATTAGCTAATGTAGCCCTCATTGCAGCTGGTCATAAATGCCATTAGTGCCATTTTAGCCATGGAGTTTTTAACCATTCCCAGCTCCTGTATCTCAGGACTGAGTTTGGGGCTGGTGAGGAAAAGGTGACCTCTTAAATCTTCTGGCCTGCTAATTGCAGACCCTCATTTAACTCTGGTTATGCATTTCGTCAGCTCAACATTTGTACCCATCCTGTTTTCAGCCTGCCTTTTCCTCTGTGGGAAGATGTGGGATGCTTTTCCATCCATTCCTGTCCACTTCACGTGGGACTAGAGTAAGGTCAAGCTGAATGAGGTACAGGCAGCTCTGAGTGCACCTACAAAGGGTTTCTGTCCCAAAATCCAGCGTTGAGAACACACTGAAACCTGGGTTGACATCTCTGGCCATGCTGAGTCACATCATGCATTTAAATATGCTGGCACGTGTCTCTCAGTCCATCCTGGCAGGAGCAGACCTGTCCAAGGGGAAGCTAGGTGGTTGGAAAAGCCATATTTGTGCTCTTGTATTCCAGTGCTCCCAGGTACTCACAGTCTGAAGCAAGCAGAAAATTGCTGTTTGTTGTATTTGCCACAGAATACCCACTTTTTTTTTGCCATTAGCCTATCTCCCTTTTAGGACTGATGGAGCTCAGCCCTCCAGCTCCAAACTCTACACACAAGGGAAGTGTCATGTCCATCCCACCTGACCATTTTGGTAACCATCTACTGCATCTGGAGAGGCACAAAGAGATCTTTGGGGGGAATTAGTCCAGAGCACAACTTCTCCAGGATTTGCCCATTCAACTGCATTCTGAAACTGCACAGACATTAGCTAATTAATGTGGTGAGTTCACTAAACCAATTAATTGCATTTCTTACTGTGAGTGGGCTGGGCCTATCAGTCATCTTCATAGAGTGCTGTTTAGGGCGTTAAAAATATTCTCTTCATCAAATTAAACTTTATTAAATAATAACTCCTTCCAAATTCTGGGCTAGGAATGAACAACGTCACTCTAACCACAAGAGCTGTTTATTGCACATAAACTTCTTTTACTGCCCTGCCAGCCGTGATAAAACCAATTCAGATGCATATTCCCAGTACAGTAAGCACTTTCTCCCCTTTCATAGTCTTGCATTAACCCAAAGACTCCATCCTTTTGTGCAGAACTGCCACTGAAATCAATGGGAATTTTGTGTGTGCAAAGAATGCAAGGTTGGGAAGTTATACATCCTCATGTTGGCCAGCAAAGGCATTGTGCTTGCCACAAGGGGCTTTTTGGCAGGCAAGAGAGTGTTTTGCATTTTTCAAAGACAAGCAGAACTGAAGAAACACTTAAAGGCAAAGGGAAAAAAAAGTTGTCTTTTAGTTTGGATTCTCCTTAATTCTAAAGACAGCCTGAAAATACCTCTTTCTAATTTAAAAGAATTTTAAGACTTGTCTTTTAATAAGCCCCTTTTTAAAGTCTAAGAACTATCTTCCCTCATTTTATGTCACTTCTCAGAACTCACAGGTTTATGTGTTAGAAGACATCTTTAGCAAGACTTTTTTTCCCTCAGTATTTGCTAGACAGCAGAGGTAAAAGTTGCTAAAATAATAATAATAATAATAATAATAATAGTAATAATAATAATGACAATAGTTTATCAAACAATTCAACAGGATTATTTTGGGTTTAGGTTTTAATGCCTAAATTTCTGCTTTATAAATCTAATTTAAAAAAATGGTTTGGGGATTTTTTTTTTTTTTTTTTTTTTTTTTTTTTTGGTTAATGTTACCCCAGAAATTTTCTATTTTAAGATATGTTGAGCAGCATGAAGTGACCACCAGGTCTAATTCTTGGCATTCAAAAAATCATCACATACTAGTAATTTCTCTGCTGAAATTTCATCCTTGAAGATCTACTCAATATTGATTTGTGGCTGATTAGGAGCTAGTAAAAGCAGCATTTCCAAAGCTTTACTAAGAAAAAAAGAACACAAACATGTAACTGTCACTGTCCAAACAGCCTAGACCTTCAGTCCCCACTCAGCACCAGCCTTGTTTTGTGATCTTAAATTGTAGATACCCCATGCCTGGAAGTGTTCAAGACCAGTTTTACAGGTCTCTGAGCAACCTGGTCTAGTGGAAGATGTCCCTACCCATGGCAGAGGGTTGGAATTAGATGATTTTTAAGATCCCTTCCAACCCAAAGCATTCTATGATTCCACGATTCTGTGATTTTTATGATTGTGCATCCTCTGGTGCTCATGAGGACCAAGAACAGGTCTCAGTGGCCCCAGCAGGATGTCACCTCACATGGGGCTAAGGAGGGAGGGACACACAGTATTCTCTCTAGTTGAGGGACCCCTTTGCCTACCTCATGGCTAGTCACTCCAACTTCTTGGCAGCTGCCTAACACTGTACTCAACTCCATTAAAAAAAACCAAAAACACAAGTTTTGACTGCCTGTAGCCTTTGAAGGAAGGCTATCCTTCAAAGAATATCCTTTGAAGGATATTTCTTGGAAATTTTTGTCTTCCTTTCCTCCCACCCCTTTGTTTTCCATATCATGCTCCACATTTCTGCAGGAAGGCTTAAAGCTGCTTAATGACTCAATTTTTTTGGCTGATCTGTGTTCTGCCAAAAGTGTTAGACTCCACAAGGAGAGCTGAGTAGCCAAACTTGGGTTTTGTATTTCTTTTGCCATCCCAAGCACCTTAAAATGCAGGCATTAAAGCACCTAGCTTGCACATATTTTAGTCTTCTCATTATGTCTATCTTCTAGTTTTGTAGCTCTTTTAGAAACATCAGCCTTAGATGGAAAAATCTGCCTTACTACATTTAGGATGTTTATGTCGAAACTTGATAGTACAAAGATCCTGCTTCACAGCTTCTTCAACTCATCATTCTTTTTATTAATTAAATTAGGGTAAGTTATATGAAACATGCTAAGATTAAACTGGAGACTCTTGGAAGAACTCCAACCAATTAGAATAATAGCTAAAAATAAATTCATATCTAAAAGAGAAATAAACCTGAAAGACCACAGAAGGCCACAAAACATGGTAAGAACTTGAAAATAAAGCTGCAGGGGAAAAAATCAATTGCATTGTGGCCAATATTAATCTCCCATCAATAAATACCATATCTTTCACTGCTTATGGTAATTGCCCCAGTGATTCCCCTTAAAGTGGTTCTTGAGCTCTTAGAGGGCTTGTTGATAGTATCTTATCAGGTCTCAAAGCAATGGTGTGAAAGCACAAATAGGAATCCCATCCTAGGCTGAGAAAAAATGTGGTCTTTAAAATGTGCTGATTTGACGAAAGGTTGTTTTTTGTCACAGACATTAGTTTTTGTCTGCTTAGTGGATAATTCTTCCAGAGAGGTCTCTGCAGCATCTCTCTGGCATTACTGCTCAGCCTGACACGAGGAGGATAAAAGTAAATATTGAAGTAAAATAGGTCCAAACCCCAAATGCTTCTTGAAATGGAATTTTTTCTGGAATAATGGCCTGAATGCTTTGGGATGGTGAGTGACTTTTCATGGGTTCCTGCCTGAGGGCTGCTGCTTTCCTCAGCCTGAAGAATGACAGGAAGGAGCTCATACTACTATGAAAACATTGTCGTAAAAATGGTTGTCACACCAAAGGGAAGTGGGCAAGGTGGTTTTTGGTCTTTTTCTTTTGGAAAGTGCTTTGAGTCAGAGCTAACATCCATGAAAGCTGGTTGTTGATCTTAATTGCCTCTTGGGAAGTAGGCACAATGTCACATTTGTTGTGTGCAAAATGGCATTCTCAGTTTCCATCTGTTACTCACAGCCATCATCTTCCATGGATTTTAAGAATTATCCAGCTGAATCTCTCTTCATGCTTTATTTTTACAGCCAGGTTCTGTAAATTTCACAGGCCAGCTCCTTCAGAAAATGCTTAAGTGGCCATCAGTGTGGAGGGCACTGTTTGGATCTAAAAGTTTGCATATCTTCGTAACAGAAGAAACACTTTGCATGCATATTTTGCCAATTCCTAGATGACCCTGGCTATTTTTTACTGTGCAGATCACAAGATGCTCAAAGTGCCCATAAATGAAATGTGTCAAAAGGGATTTGCCAAATACAAAAAGATTTCTGGGATTCTGTTCAAGTAGTACCATAGAAAGTCAGGCAGTAGAAGAGAGGCACATAGATTTTCAGGCAACATCCTTCCACTGGATATACTGAGTATGATCTTGTGATTATTTCATGTATACATGTTACTCTTCCTGATGACCACACACAGAATTTAATGTCCTTGTGTTTGCTCACCAGTGAATGTTATATTTTGCTTATTATTTCGATTTCCTTAGGCTTAAATGGCATTTTCTAGATTTTACAGAAATGTTCCAGAATTTATCCCTTCCAAGGTGGCATGTGCTGTTTGAAATTAAACTAAAAGACATCTCTTTGATGTTACTTTTCATTCTAAACTTAGCCATCGTATGCCAAAGCCCCACTTTTGATTGAACGCAGCTTTCTTCATTTTTGTAAGTTTTTTTTTTTTAAGTAAAGATCTCATTAAAAATTAAATTTTCATTCCCTTCTAATGTATCAGCAAGATTACAGAACTCTGATTTACTGTTAGGATCGGAAATTAACTTCAAAAGACAAGAAATGGAAAGTGGTGGCTTATTCTCCCCTGGCATATTGTAGCAGTAAGAGAGTGATATAGTGATATCAGAAATATATTTTTCTCTTGAATGAAGAAAACTATATCAATTCATTTCACACCTGCATATTTACTTGCATTTCAGGACACTTTTCTACCCTAAGTAAACATCTGGGATAAGTCACAAGCTGGTATTATTATTGTAAAATATGTTGGCAGATAAGAGGTTTCACTTTTCTGATGCATCCACTGCCGGGCATTATTCCCTATTATATATTTTTAAGCTAAATTAGGCAAAGTATTGAGTGTTCTGGCTTGGATCCAGATGCATGTTTAAACCCATTCTTGACAGCAAGCAGCAGTGGTCCCACTGAACCTGGTCATATGCCACAAAGGAACTATGCATTGAATTGCCTAACTGGGTCTGAGCCAGGATGCCGAATATTTTGAGGATCCAGGCCATCCCACAGTCACCTCTATGGTTTCTGAGTATCTGCCTTAAGTCATTCAATTTTTTGAAATGGCATCTCTGTTGTGGTATGTTATCCCTCCTTCCTTCATAAAAAACTTTATTGAAGTTTCAGCTTTGTCCTTAAGGCCTGATCCAGACCAGGATAGGAGAATCTGCATTCCCAGCTGTTCTTGGAGCTGGCTGAAGTCATCCACAGGGGTTCAGATATCTTGCAGGAAGAGATCCTGTGCTTACCCTGCTTGTTTTTAGCTCTGTGGATTTTTTTGAAGGATAGACCTGGTGAAGAAAGATCACAATCCTGAGAGATTCACTGCCAGAGAAAGTTTTGTCACTTGCAGAAGCTGACAACACAGAGGTGTTTAATGCTTATTCCAAATGGGACAACTTACAGCAGTACCTGTGCCCAGAATGGACCCCCAATGTAGCGTTAAGGCCTCATATCAGTATGTGAAGTGCATTTAATACTTATGAAAAATGCTTCCAAAGCCCTACGCTGAGCAGGAAATTGTCAAGAAATAAAACACCAAGTTTTATTGGTTTGGAAGTGTCCAAACCAGGGCTGCAGGGAAACATGGTTGGGACAAATAGGTACCAACCTTCACATGAGCAGATCTTCAAAGGACTAAGGAAAGTCAGCTTTGCTTTGCTCTCTTCAAAAAACAAAGTCACCAAAGGAAAAGGAGGAGCCTGCCACCATTTTTGTTGTAGTTCAGTGGTTAAAACCACTCGCCCCAGAAAAGCAAGACAAGTTTTGGGTTTGCCTCTGCCTGGGAGGTTCAAACCTACATTTCCCAATTGCCATGGGAGTACCCCAACCACAAGACTGCAGGTGACGCTGGGTGGAGAAAGCATTTCTGCATTCCTTGGTCAAGCTGTGGGACTGAGCAGGAAAGATGAAGAGATTCCCACAACCCTTTGTGAGGAGAAAGAGATGCTGGGCTTCTGGGGCATTTTCCCTTTTGTGTCAGCCTGATACCTGTTTATCTAGACAGTGTGAGATTTGGATTTGGGAAGGAGGAGTGATAATTTCAGGAGTGAGTCAGAGAGGCATTTAATGAATAAAGTATTTTGTCCTTGAGATTATACCCTCAACATCCTTCAAATCTCAGCCCATAGCACTGTAGTGCAAAATACTCATGCAGATAAAATAAAGAAAAAAAAGTGGAAACTGAAATTTAAGACAGTCTTCTTTTTAAACCCTAGGACACGAACCTGCTTGAAAGTTACCTGTTCTGCTTGAAAGTCACCTTGGGGTACTATGACTTCTTCATTGCTTCCTCTCTACTCACTGACAGTTTGAAGGAGGAAATAAATAACTTCTCCTCCCCATGCCCCAGATCTCACCCTCACCCAGTAACTCAGAGTCTAGGATGGTTTCATGGGAAATGAGAACTTTGAACCCCTGGGGCTGAGGAGGGCCCAGGACCCACTGTCCTGGTTCCTGGGTGAGAGCATAATCCTGGGGTTATTACAGGAGCAGAGGGCACTGGTGCTGCTGCCTCCTCCCTTGCCAGCTGCATTTAAAAGAAGAAAGCAACTACGATTGCATTCTTGAAGGGTGTGATCTTGTGAGTGAGACGTAGGTGTGTTCCCAGAATTTTTGCAGGATTGGGTCCGTCAGGGGACTCTGGTGCCACCTTATCTTGCCATGCTGGATCTCAGTGAGGCTGCCCAAGCCAAGCCAGGCACACAATGAACTGAGGGACATCCAGAGTGAGATGGTAGAACGAAGGGCGTGGGATACTTTTGGGTGTTGAAATTTCCTCAAGTCTTTTCTGTCAGATGTCATCAGCAAACACTGAGGTCCTTTAGGAAGGGCAGCCTCCATGGAGCCCTTTAATGGACACCCAGAATTCCACTTCCAGGATATGCTATTCTCTTCACTAACCATAAAGAGAAGCTACAGAGATGCTTCACTGCAGGGTCTTGATATCTTTAAATTACATGTGGGCTTCATTATAATAAATTTACTCTGAAAAGGGTAGATTTAGATTAAATGTAAAAAGGAAATTCTCTGTGAGTGGTGACACACTGGAATAACTTGCCAAGAGAAGTTGTGGACGCCCCATCCCTAGAAGTGTTCTAGACCATGTTGGATGGGACTTGAGCAACCAGGCTTAGTGGAAAGTGTTCCTGCCCTTGGCAGGGATGTTGAAACTGGATAATCTTTGAGGTCCTTTCCAGCCCAAACTATTCTATATGGTTGGACTAAAGTACATGGGCTTAAGCACTGGGCTTAGGTATGTGCTTAAGCCTCAGGTAGGTTAAAGGCAGGTCACTGGGAGCTGCCTCTCAGTGTACTGGCCATTACTTTTAATTGCTTTCCTCTGTTACTCCCTATGAAACAAAAACAGTACAGTAAAAGTTCCCTGTGTGTGCTAAAGCAACGTGGGACATTAATCTGGAAAATAGGGCCATGTCTCCACTGAGATCATACGGGATCCTTTTTGTCTCACCTAACGCGATTTCCCAGTTTACAAGATGGAAATAGCTTTCCTGTGACTGAAGGCGTCTTTCACACACTGTTTCTTTAAATTATCATTTGCAATCCCTCAAAGAGAAAGAGGCAAAGGAAACTGGGTGGGAATTAGTTGCTCCTTCACGTACATTGCACTAGTTACTGTGTGGGAGGATCATTATTTCTAATGATGATGGATGGTTCCTATATGAAAGGGTTTTTGCCTGTGTTATTCCCCAAGTTGGAGCAAGAAAGGGTTACTATTTTAATGAGAGAAGTTGAAATACAATTTATTGAGAGGGATGAAAAAGAAAAACCATAAAAGCTGAATCAAAACAAATGGAATGCTTTACCTGATCACTTTTATGGCGTTTCTGCTTTCATAAGGTTTACACATACACACACACACGCACACACTCTCTGCCCAGAGCTCTGACTTCAGCTACTCTACGCAATCTTTTTTTTTTTTTTTTCCCTGTATCATCGGAAGACAGTTTTCTCCAAATAAATATTTCCAATGCCCGTTTAAACTCAAAACACAAAGAGAGGAAAATGCGACTACAAAAAGCTTAAACGCTGACAGTTTGTTCTTTTTTAACAGCCCCCGACAGAGCCCGTCTCTGTTGCGTAAGGACAGAAACCCGACACCTTATCACACTGCTGAGCCACTACTGCTCGGAGCCCTGAAGGTGCTACCCAAAACAATGGCTAAAAAAATATTTGCTAAACGGGGACTCTCGTACAAACACAGCATAAAAGCATCGGTTTATTCCAATCCGTACTCAGCTGATTAAACTGAGGAGCTGTCATGAAGTAAGGTAGATAAATAGATTGATCATATCTTTTTTTTCTTTTTTTTTTTTTTTTTTTTTAATAATTGCAGTCTTCAAACTTAACATATTTTGACAGTGGAGTATATTAAAAGCCATTAAAACAGCTGTTTTGCTGTAGGGAATATTACTTGTGGGTTGAATGCAGAGATATGTGTAGGTATTTATTCAGTAATCAATCATAGAGAGGAAAGACCTCGAATTTCAGTTGGAAGTTTTTATTTTTATCCTTTTCCTTACTACTGGTCTTTAAACCTGCTCTGAGGAAAGCTATACATGCCCGGCTGGTGCTCATCAAAAGCAAGCAATCACAGCTAAATCAGCATGCAAAATGCCACTCAACCTTGGGCCTTTATTAAAATTTGCTGGGACTCAATTTGAGATAGCGATCGTTCTTATTAAAAAGCAAAATGTAAGATAGTTTTTTTATATAAATCTCTGGATGGAATGGAATTGTTAATCAGCATAGGCTGATGTGATTTCTCTGTTGCAAATCCTGCCGAGGGCTCAGAAGTGGCACATTACCATAATTCCTAGGCTAGAGCTGGCAGCTTGAAAAAGACCTGCAAGAATCTTTAAAATGCTTAAGCAAAGCTGTAAGTCACAGCAAACAACACACACTGGAGATGGTTACCACAGGTTCGTCGTGTTATATAACAAAGTTTCCTCCTTCGGTCTGTTTGCTCTCACCACAATTTGCTGTTTTGTTAGGTAATTGTTTATGTTTTCTTGAGAAAAACGGCAACAACAAAAAAAATTCTAAATCTAACCAAAGCTCTGCTATTTCCTCTAAAACCCAACCTTTTTTCTTATACAAACCCCTCTGCTGTGTTATGAATTTGATCTGTGGCATCATTCTACTAAATATGTATATACATATTTTTTTTACCTTTAAACTAGCAGCAATTATTTCAGGAACAGTTTATCACCTTTTTATTCCTCTGGTCCTTTTCTGTTCTTATGCTGGTGCATTTCAGCCCTGAAGTACCTGCAGGTCAGAAGTAAACATATCTCCCTGACTATTTGTACATTAAGTTTAAAATATTGTTGAGCTATTTGTTATCCCAGGCACTAATAAAATTGAGCTATTATAATTAATAAGGAACACAAAGTAATGCAAATAACAATTATTTTGTGTGATTGAGGACATGATGACAATCACTGCAGATAGAAAACTCCACAGCTGAACTCTGCATCACCAGAACGATTACTTTTTATCTATAATATTATTACAACATTCAAAGTTTGCTGTTATGCCTATATTAGACAGTGCACAAATGCATAACAAAGAACTGTTTTTCTACATTTGTTTTATTCTATCTGCAAATATAAAGAACAAGGGATAATAACCAGGAAAGCACGGTCCATACAAATGTCATAGTGGCTCACAGGCAACACATTCTGGAGGCTATGGCATCAATAAGAAATATTTTCATTGACTCGAATGCTTTTGGCTCAGGATCCAAGACTGACTGTTGGCTGCTTTCTTCTGGTCTTTAATCAGGAATGCACAAGAGAGAAAGGAAACAAAGAGTCTTTTAATGAGCTACTTCTACCTTGATTTTGCTAGTCCAAATCCTGTCCAGGCCAGTAATGGACAAAACATAATTTTTTTTTTTTTTTTTTTTTGGTCTGGGGTATGAGAAATAAAGATTTTGCTCATGATCCAGTTTTCATGGGAGATGCATCCACCAAAGAAAAGTATCTCCTCCCAGGACTTTGTTGAGGTGTTCTGTGTTAAGACACTGAAAACTCATTGCACAAAGGGTGAGCTACCTGTTCATCTACAGGACATCCTTTGCAAACTGATGCATAAGGAAAGAGAAAACTTGTTCTGATGTTCATTCTTGTGTACCTGCCTTGAAGATTGTGAGAACAAATCGGTCATAGATTGCTGCTTGATAGTCATGTGCAAATTTTAATTCCAGCATGCAGGCACTCCCTTTGGAAGGGAAAGACAGGCTCAATTGCGCAGAGAGAGGCAGAATTGCAACCTTGCAAAAATCAGAGACTTTGTTTTGAGAGCCAAACAAAATTGAATGTGTTCCCCCCACACACATACATACACTATCATCAAATATTATCAATTTAATTGCTCAGCTCCTGCAGCTGTGAGCACAATATATCAGCTTGGCGGGGATGGAATTTGTAATTCTGTAAGACACGTTCGAAAGTAAAATATTGAGCTAAATTTCTAGCTAATGAGAATAACCATAGTTCCACCAAACTCAGATAAGCTACTGAGCAAGCAGGAATTGTTCAAGTTCCTCATACTTAGTTGGAATGCCTTCACTTGATTCAGCAGAGGAATATAAATTTACTCCAAGAATTTTTGTTTCTGCTCCTTTTTAGGGGATCTGATATATCCAGTGCTTGGAAGGAGCCAGAATGATGTGATACAGCCCAGCAGATCTTCTCCAAACATCAGCAGCTCTGCCGGGGAGCTGTGCTGGCAAACTCCCTGTCACGGGGTACTGCCGATGCTTAAAATCTACATGGCTTAGGGGGGCCACTGGAGAAGTTAATGGAAGAGAGACTTATTTAAAATTGTTAAATATAAGGACATGATCTCTGGCTCAGAAACTCTCGATCTGCAAATTTCTGGCATATTTGGGAGGTACCGTTGTGTGCCTGCACTTTTCTTATGTTCTGAGCGTGTTCGTTTTTGGCCTTTATTAAAACAGGATCCTAAGTTGAGAGGACCTTTGCTCTGGAGAAATATTGCTGATTTTAAGTTCCCAGAAAATGGATTATGGACTAGAACTTTATTCTTCTTTGTCAGGGATTTTGCCTCCTTTTCCATCACTCTAAGACAGTTTCCTGACTGTTTTGAGCATTTAAATAAAAACAAAACAAACCAAAAAGCAGTTAAGATAATAAATAGAATAACATAAACTTCATATATCCATTTTTTACCTATTCTAGGAACAAGATGAGAATGGGAATATTTACCTGGATAAATTTCCCACTTCATACTGTCCTACCAGATCACAGAATTTAGCAATGAATATTTTATGATTGTTTTATTAGGTAAAACATTTGTCCTCTATGATTTAGAAAAATTATTATCTCCAAAGACAAAGTCTCAATTGATAGATATGCGCACATAGATATGTTTACATATATAGGAATACATATATACTTTTATATTTATATATATATATATATACTACTAGAAAAATGAATTATTTTATCTCAGAGGTAGTAATGTGTGCCTGCACAAAGAAGATTAAAATAATAACACCTTCCCCTTGTTTTCCTGGGCTATTATTGATTTAGTTAGGTGCAAAGCCATGGAGAATTGGGCCTTTTGCATTTAATTCTGTGTGTTTCCCAACTATTGCCATGTGACCTATTTGAATGAAAGTTTAGCATTCTTGAAGGGTTATGTAAATGTATACATTAGTGAATAAACAGATGGTTTTTAATGAAAAACATCTTTTCATGAGCTGTGTCACACTGATTTGATTCTTTATTTATAGTATCAGATCTTTGATGTAATGGAAAAATGAGAAGAGCTGAGTTTACAAAGCCCAGGTTCGAGTGGACATCCTTTAGAAAGGCAGGAAAATTGACACTGCATCAACTAGTGGTAGGTGAACTAGTGCAGCTGATTTTTTATTGCTAGCGCTTGAGAACAAAAAGATGCGGATTCTCATCCAAGGATCTTTTGCTGCCCAGCAGATCTGTTCTGTGGGCATCAGAAATGCCCCAGCAGATCGAAGAAAACAGCCTCATTTTTCAATTTGAAGCAGCAATCAGATTGGAAGAGACAGAAATTATCTCTCAGGAAAAGAAAAAAAAATAAAGGAAAAAATCCAAACCAAAACAAAAGCCGAAGGAAAAAAACTAAAAATGCCCCAACCTAAAAATTTAAAGCGATATTTTGTTTATTTCCATTTGCATCGAGTCAAAATGGAACAGGAGTTTAGATGCCTGTGCTGCATTTATTTATTTTTTTGAATGACTGGATTTTTTAGAATCAGGTTACGCAGCTGGACTTCACATTGCATTTGCTGCGGCTGCTTCATCAGAAATGCTGGTAGTATTTGTCAGCCTGGAAGTGTCTTGAGGCTGCTTCTGAGAGATACAAGGAGGCAACTGATAAGGAGAGCATCAGAAGGGCAGTTAATTGCCTCCAGTCTCTCGGTGCCGGGGAATATTTAAAATCTATGGGATTAAAGGCAGATTAAAAACTGTGGAAGCAGGAGCCCAATAGCGCTGAAAGATCATAATCAGCAAGGGTAATGGCAGAGCAAAAATGAATGTGGCAAATAAAATGACAGATAGGAAATTCAGATCCGCTTCTAATGCTCGGAGTTCCATCTTGTAAGCACAATTCATCTACGTGTAAATCATTTTTTGGCTTCAAGCTTATCAGCCAATCGGTGAATTAAAAATGCTCTTTCCTTGGAGGATTAAAGAGGTTGATTGAAGTCAGTGTGAAAACTGGCTAATAAGTCTGGAAATGTCAGGAGGGTGCTTCATAGGAACTCAGTGTACTTTTTTCTATCAGGGCTATGAAACAGGAAGTTTGAAAAGCTCTGTAGTTCTGTTACTTTGAGAAATGCTTTTGTGTTGGTTTTTTTTTTTTTTCTTTCTCCCTCCTGTGTGTCAGAGTGTCATGCAGAAATATTTTAATTTGCAAGATGAATGGCGATAGATGCAAATGTTGAAAAATGAGATTGCGTGAATTCACTAAAATATGCAGAGAAGTAAGAGAAATTTCATTTCAGAAAGCACAGTGAATGCATATCACGGCTGTGGGAAGTTCTAGGTTCCAGGCCATGAACTGCTTACACATGTCCCACCTTGGAGGGGATGTTTAAACTTTGCTTCTTTTTCATGCCTAAAAATCTAGAGTAGGTGGTGAGGCCAGGGATTGCGTTTAGGCAGCCTCTCTGCTAAACAGGAGCTTCCAGGGCATCTCCTGACACTGTGCATATACAAAAAATATACACTCCCATATAATATGAAGGCTTTCCATCCGTGCTGTTTAAAATTGAACAAGTTTCTCGAGCTTTACGTGCAAGAACTCTACTGTTAGTATTTCCACAGGTAATATTTCCATCTCCAATGCCCAGATTGGTAAATGCAAATAGACTTCCATGGGTATATTTGGAGATTCAGACCACAATTGTCTGACATGATTCCTTGTATTCATTTGTGGACTAATATTCTTCCTTTGTTTCAGCCCAAACTCACAAAGGTGTTCAAAAATATCCTCAAAGAAGAGAATTTTCTGGAGGGAAAGCTGCTACCTGGGCATACCAGTTTCTCTGCTCCTGAGCTCCCATCAGAAAGAAGTCAAGGGATAAGTTCATGGGAGAACCCACTGATTATTCCTATCTTTCATTAGAACAGGGAGATTTAGCCCTCGGGGTTGTTAGAGCTGTGAAAAGCAGCAAATGAATAAGGATACAAATGGGGTAAGAAAGGAATTGATCATCAGTGTCTCAAGGACTGAGACTAAAGAATTCTCTATCACACTTTCACCTCCTGCTCCACATAGGAAATTGGTGTCCTATACAATAGGAATGCAGCCATGTCTTTTTTCACCCACCCCATGAGCCAGATATGGCTGGTTGGCACAGCCAGTTGGTGGACAGTTACTGGGAGATCTACGCTTTGGCAGCAGCTTTTGCTGGGCTCCTACATTTTGCCCCAAGTACACGACCCATTTCACTGTCTCAGCAGGATCAGATGTCCCCAGCATGTCGTTTCTCTCTCTCCTGTGTGATTCCAGGGAGTATCAACTCACACAAAATTTAAAGGGTAAAAAAAAAAAGATAATTTACTGTAAGGAAGTCTTGTTTTTGGTTAGGTTATGTGGCCCAGAAAATGTAAAAAACAACAGGAATGAATCTTTACCTTCTTCTATTCTCTAACGTTGTTTACTATGTCCCCTCCTTGAGTTTGGAACACCAAATTGGCCAGCTGGCCCATATTTTCATGCATTGTTTTGTTCACAACCACCACCAAAGAAACAACAAAGATGCCCACAGATTTAAAAATGTTATCTCACAGCTCTCTGCAGCTCCCTGATTCCCGACTCTTTGATACAGGCACCTCCGGCGAGGAGAAGCGATGGAGACACTGGATTCCTCTCCCTGCTGTGAGATGCAGTTCTGTTCTTTTTTTTTTTTGCCCTGTGACTAATTTTCATATGAAAGGCTCTAACTGGAGCAACTCTAACCCAGAGCCCACGCTGGCCAGCTGAGAGCACAACCACGAGACTGCCAGTGGTGGTCTACGTGTGTCTGGGTTCCGGGAGGTTCCTTTGATCTCTCCATGCCCCCCGGAATGCGCCTCTGTGCAGCTTCAAGGAGAAGAGACAGCTGAGCACCCTATCTCCCCAATCTCAACCTCATTTTACCCCCGTTGGTTTGGGCCCTCTCTTGGGAGGTGGGAAATGTGGTTTGGATCCCTCCAGGCTGAAGAAAGCACTGAAGCCAGATTTCTCACTTCATGGGCCAGCGATTTTGTTAACTTGTCTCCTGATTTAAAAAAAAAAAAAAAAAAAAAAAAAAAAGAAAAAGGTGTGCACACTGCTGTCTTGGTCCGTGTTTAAAAAGAGTGAGCAAAGCTCATCTCTGAATGCTTCCAGATGTCTCCCCTCGGGAGTGGGCTCGGCTCTCTGGAACCTAAGTGGAGGCAGATATTTCTCTTTGCAGACCTGATTCATGTACTTTAGGATGGGTTGGAGTTTGGGCACACCCTTTGTGCTCAGCATTTCCAAATTGGCTTGCCTTCCGTGGCTTCCTGTGCACCACATGGAGTCTTGCCCCGGGGCTGCTCCCTGTTGTGGCAGACTTCCTAGTTTTAAGCCTCCAGGCTTGAGGCTGTAGCAGGACCAGAGAGGAGGTGCGAGGAAAGGCTCCACTCTCTGAGATACCTCACACTCCCCATGCATCAGGCAGGGAGAGCCCAGGGGCCTAATGCTGTGCTTTGAGCTTCTCCTTCAGGGCCAGCCAGACACCAAAAAAAATTAGCACTTAAGTCCTTTGCTTGGATCTGGTGTTTAGGTTTTTTAATTTGGGACAATGCTGTTGTGTACAATTTTCTCTGACTACAGGGGCTAGATTACTAGAGATATTTAGACTTCTTAAAATGGAGAGGAGAGCTTGGAAAGCTTTCCAAAATCTCATAGATGTAGGCACTCATTCCTTGATCTTCAACAGTACTGAGATCAGCAGCACTTTAGATACCTCGTTATCTCTCTGCACTCACTTCTGCAAACTCCACTGGGGGCCTGTGTGCAGCTGCAGGCACACAAGTACCTTGTGAATAGTGTCCCTGGCCGCATCTCCTCAGTACATTTTATATAAAGCCTCAAGTTTACACCTTGCTCAGCCAAACTGTGCTTTGTGTCCAAGCCTGTGTTAATTTTTGGCTGTGAACTCTACCATGAGTGACCTGTATGATGCCTGATATGACCATGCAGGCATCTTGTATGGCCTGGGGTGACATCTGTCATCTTGGGCTTCTCTTGAGCAGTTTTGGGTCTGCCACCCATGAGAGTAAATAGGAATTTCTGATATTGTGTTGCTTGGCAGTCTCTGTGCAGTGTGAATGTCCATGGCTGGACTATGGGCTTCTTAGTGGCAGAAGATCCTTAAAAAGACATGATTTCCTCAAACATTCCATCAGTTTCAGTTTGAGGTTGGCCTGTAACTATATCATAGCCATGCAGGCAAAACGTTCTCTGTGTTCCCAAGGCTGTGGCCAAACAGCTGCTAGACCAGTGCTTGTTCTTGGCTGCTGTGTGTCTGCTTCTGCATCTGCCAAAACAGAGATGCCCAGAAAGGCATCAGACTTTTGCTTTCTTCCCTACCCTGGAATCCCTCACAGTACCATGTCACTGTTGCTTACAAGGCACTCAGGACACACAGATAGAACATGACTGTGGCAGAGAGAGCTGAGAGATGATAGGCAGGAGGAATCTTGCAGAAATGGTGGAGATGTGTGAGGAAAGAGAGGTGCTGCAAGTGCAATTAGCTAATTAGCATGAGGTTGAATTCTTCCTTCAGATGTTCGCAGACACTTCAGTACACCCCTTAAAAAAGATAATTTGTCTAGGAACATCAGAGACAGTGAGTTCATCCCTAAATCTACATGTGGAAAAGAAAATATGGTGTTTCTTGTGCCAGTCTTCTCCAGCAGGACACCTGCTGGCTTTTTAATGGTGTATCCCATGAAGGAGACCAAATTAGAATTACTAAGGACTGCCAAGGTGGAGATAAAGAACTTGTGTGCAATGTGACAGAACCAGAGAAAGGATGCACAGAGTAGAGTTATGTGGCAAACAGCACACAAAGGAAGAGGTCTTTGCAGCTGGGTTTGGGAATGAAGACTGGGGTAGAAACGCATGGTTGGGAGAGCCTTTTCCATTCTTTGCATGGCAGTTCTCAGCTCCTGAGAGTTATGATCAAAACAGTGAAGGTCTACTTCATTACACAAAAAATCATCCTTAACAGCAAAGTCTTGTAGTCTTCGGAGAGAGTAAAAATAAAAGTCTTTAATTGTGGGTGATGTTAGAATAAATTACCCCAACTCACCACTGTCTGCAAGTGCACACAAACATCTACTCCTTCAGCAAACACCTATAGCTTAAACTAGAGGTAACT
Source organism: Sylvia atricapilla (assembly GCF_009819655.1). Classification (NCBI taxonomy): domain Eukaryota; kingdom Metazoa; phylum Chordata; class Aves; order Passeriformes; family Sylviidae; genus Sylvia; species Sylvia atricapilla. The sequence continues at coordinate 19,315,297 of NC_089144.1, read as the reverse complement.
TGATTTGTACCATGAGAAGTAAGCTAGAGGTACCTCAGGGTTACCTCAGGATACCTGTGACCTTAAAATAAGCTGAGCTCAAAAAGGTATAAATAGTAATAATAATAATAATGATAATAATAACAACAACAACAATAATTGCAACTCCCTGGATGCAGCTGGTCTTACGTGTCAGGAATCATCCTTAATAATGGTGTGCATTAATGAAATTATTATCTAATAACAGTGATTTTCCATACACCTATTAAAGTAAGTAATCACAAACCCCAGAAATCTGAGGTTTTGAAGCCCACCTGACAAACAGGAACTCCTCACTCTTTATTTTTGTAATCACAGCTCCAGAAACAGCTCTCTGGGGCTGGATTTTTAAAGAGGAATACTGGCCTCTGGAAAACTAGAATGACTTCTGTTGGATTGATATTTAGGCTGATGTTGTCCCAACTAGGGTATGCTGACAGGGTTGAAATCCACCTGTAGGTGCCATGAGAGTATATTGAGCGCAAAATTTGTAAAGTTATTTGTATTTTATGTCCTGCTGTTGTGAGAAGGAGATAAACTAATGCAGCTTTCAGTGACATGTACATGTCTGTGAGCTTCCTGGGATTTTCTGGGCAGGCCCAGTGTTAGGTGGGTGGCCTGGACTTTGACAAGTTGCTCAGTAAAGGGAGTTGATAAATGTTTCAGTAACAAATGCTGGGTGCCACAGCCCTCAGATTCATTTGGCTATTACTGCAGGCTTTTCTGTAAACAAGGGGCTGGCTACTACATCTACATTTTATACTTTTTTTTAATCATAACCCAGGCAATGTGGTGTGAAGGTGACAACTGAGCACAAAGACGGGAACAAACTTTTTGGGAAAATGCCGTGGCAGGTGAATTCTGCACAGTTCCCTGTTGTTTAGCTTTCCCTCCCTCCTCTTCTTTACTCTTTCTTCTTCACCGTGGGGAAGTGAGGAAGTTCTTCTTCTGTGCTCTGGGTTTGTATTTCAGCCTTCATTCATATCCCTAAAGAGAATAAACTGCAGTGGGGCTGATTGCAGCAGCAAAACCCATAAAGAGATTCCCCTTCTCCTCCTCTTGTGAGGGCTTTCCTCGCTCAGTCTGTCCCGGGGGGGTTGAACGCCTTCTGCCACCTCACTCTTGAGACATTAAGACCTTGAAATTTGAAAGAGGAGTTGTGTAGTCTGGAGAAAAATGGACCTGTGTTCTAACCCATGCAGCTTGTGATACGCACATTGTCGGGCGATAACAAAGGATTTACATAGGATTTACATTTTTCTTAGGGGACGTTCAGTGGAAAGGGAGCAATCAGTAGCAATGACAGATGAATCCATTTGGCGGCAAAGGCTGCCTCTTTCACACAAATAACAGGCTTTTTCTTAATCTACAATTTGTCACTGTTTATTCGGCAGTGCAAGCCTTTAAATTGCCCTGCGGCATCCTGGGTTTGTGCTTCCTGGGACACACAGGAGGAGTTTGGGGGAGTTAGAGGGCATTTGTGCCTTTGGTATAAACCTAGAAACCTGAATGAGGCTCTCCAGGGTTCAGACAGTTTTTCTGGGTGAGAATACAGGTGGAATGTGATCTGATCTGTTGTGATTCAGTCATGGACACGGTGGGGCAGGAAACAGTCTGGAAACAGACAACCAGCAGTGGGCAGGTTGGCATTGGTGCTGCTCAGCACTTGCTCTGCTGGGACTGATGCTGAAGTGGGTTCACAGCTTTTTATTTGTCTTCTCAGTTTTTGTTCAGAGAACTATAAAAATCTGTCAAGTCACCTGCTGCTTCAGGGAGGCAGAGAAGATAAGAGAGGAACTCTAAGCCCCCAGCTCCCCATTAATTTTTACCCACCATGTTTACTCCCAGTTTGTGCCCTGGTGATTAGGCTGCCTTCTTCCTGGCTTCTGTTCCCTCCTTCAAATATTGTTTCTGCTCCAGGCATTTGTAGTCTCTATTTCTAGAGAGTGCTGATCTAACTTATATCTGTAAAGGAGTGTTTGGGAATAGTGATTCCTGCCTTGAAGTTGTGGATAAACTCTGGAAAATCTCCACAAGCTTTCCAGACCAGTGTGTTCGTGCAGAACACAGTGGATCTAATGCTATGTAGCTCATGATGTCTATGCTGTTTGCCCCAGAGTCAAATCCAAAAAATCTCTACTCAAGTAATGAAATCAATATAAGAAGGATGCTTCTTCTATTTTAATGACCACTGCTTGGTTTTTGCCTCTCCCTGCTCCCCTGCTAGCTTGGTTATACAATTCTATTTTGGGGTGTCTCTGGAAGTTGACAAATATTATTCAGGAGATTGTGCCTAATAAATAAAATGAGTTGTGCATCCATATGGAAGCTGATATTTATTCTGGGCAAGCAACAAGATTCAGTGTAGTTCAGGTTGGGTAGCCAAGCATTCAGAAAGCAAGAAATGCAATATTAAGCTTGAGAAGTCATACACTTCATAAAATCATAGAATGGTTTGGCTTGGAAGGAACCTTAGAGATCATCTAACTCTCTGCCATGGATGGGAACACCTTCTACTAAACCAGGTTGATCAAAGCCCCATCCCTATAGATGCATCTGTACAGGATTAGATAAATTTTTTCCACTTCTTTTTAATTAGAAAAATTTCAGGCAATGTAGTATATTTCAGACTAATGAGAAATGAAAATTCCCTTCAGAGCAAAACTTAATTCTGGAATAAAAATATCCTTTTAATGTATAAGTTAAGTGGTAACTCAGTTGCAAACTTAGTAGTAACCCCAGTAGTTTTCAATGCCTACAATGGATTTCAGATCCTCCTCCTATCCAGTGCCTTGGTCAGAACATACATCAGTCACTGAAGTGGATAGAGTTATATCACGACAGTGGTTAATTGCCTATTTAAAACTAAAAATATCATTAGCTTTCCATAGAACTGGTGGCAACAGTGCAATGTAGTTCATTGCCACAACAGGGACAACCAAGACCTTTTGTTTAAAAAAGAAAAATAAGCACAGGTTTCACCAGGATATATGTCTCATAAAGCAATGCTTACACTCCCCTATTTTTCAGGATTTTTCCAGGACCAGAGGCAATGGGCACAAACTGAAACACAGGAGATTCCCTCTCAGCATCAGGAAACCCTTCTTCACTGTGCGGGCAACCGAGCACTGGCACAGGTCACCCAGAGAGATTGTGGAGTCTCTTTCCTTGCAGATGTTCAGAAGTGATTGGGGCATGGTCCTGGGTAACTGTGAAAACTCTAGATGGTGAGAATTTTTGACTCTCTGTGCTGATGGGCACAGAATTTCAGGGAAGCACTGCATTTCACCTGAGGCCTTGAAACAGGCTTCCAAAAATGGGTGATAGTACTGGGATCAGGGGAATGTAGTTTGGATAGCATTGTGTGATCTCACAGTGTGAAAAACTTAGATTTGAGATTTTAGTGTATGGTGATATATAGAAGCCAAGATGGAGAACTTTGGGTGTGGATTTTTGTGTCTTTTTTTGCACCTTCTTCTTCCTTCTTCCTTCTTCTTCACTAATCTGGGTAGCTTTCTGGGTGGTAATTTGGTGAAAGAGGTTTTTATGTGGGTTTCAGGTAATCACAATTGGATTAGAAACATAAATAATAGAGATGTCAACTGTTTATTGGATGATTGGGGCTTAAATAGCCTTGAACAGACAGCATTTTATCTCATTTTCTTGACTTGCTAGAGAGAACACAGGTCTCATGAGTTTGTAATAGATAAGGATAATAAACTTCAGTGAGACTTCAAAAACAGTGTCTCCTGAGTTTTATTCACCCTGACCTTGGAGCAGGAAAGAGCCAGGAATTCCAACAGGCAACCATCTCCTGCTGCTTGAGCAGGACCAGGTGACCTCCAGAAGTCCCTTCCAACCTCAACCCTTCTGTGATTCTCTGTTCAAAGACAGAGCTAAAGCCCTGCTCCTGCTCCCTGGTACCAACACTGGACCTTTGTCATTTTGTGTTGGGGCTCCAAAAGGGAGTTGGGGTCCAGCCAGAACATCTCACATGTACATGTGGAGAGCTGCTCTGCAGCTGCTCTTCCTCTGGCTTTGGGCACCTAAAGAAAAGCTGTGGCACTGGTCTGGGCAGTTGCTGGTCCTTTGTGAATCAGTGAGTGCCTGGGGGCAGAGGAGGGACCTCATGGTGGCACCTGGAGCTTCCTTGGGCTCCTCCTTAAAACTGCACCTAAAAAGATAGACCTGGAAATGATGATCCATTTTTTCTATCATTACCTTTTGGTCATGGGTTCCCTGTCCAAATATCAAAATATCCTTGGACATTTTAGGTTAAATCTCCTGGTAATTTCATTCCAGAGAGTCTTTTTTTTTTTTTTTTTTTTTTTTTTTTTCTTCTGAGTAACCAAGAGCTGAAGGAGATATAAGAGTGGGATACATCTGCTCCATGAGAGTCTGCTCAGCTACTGGCATTTTTGTGCAGGAAGTGGGTAACTCAGCTTCAGTATTTCTTTATTCTTAGAGTGCCTATACTGTTGGGTGAGAAGAAGAATCTATTTCACCCCTCCCGTCTAAAAAGACTTATTTCATGTGAATATGCAGTCACAGAAAATCCATAGACAAAGTGATAACCAGCACCCTTAGAAATTAGTCCACTTGCTTTATGCATTGAAAAATATTAAATTATTTTGAGATTGGAAGCGATCCATGGGGAAGAATGAAAGGCAGCAGGCCCTCACAGCACTCCCCAGGGAGATGAGTGGGATATTTGGTGAGGAGGCAGCTGAATCAGGAAGAAAGTTGATTTGAGCAGATGTTTCCCAACCAGCTGCTGAGTGGTCTAGCCTCTGGGCTGGAGGGTATCCGAGGGCAGCGGGATCTGGAAGGCTCTGGAGCCCTTCCACCTGGCAGGCAATAATTCAGAGCTCACACAAAGAGCCAGGGTGAGTCACTAGTCTGCTGATTAGGCTGCTCTCCTGGGAGGGAGGCACCTGGATCCCAGACCCAGGTAAGGGCTGCAAAATGGAACAGTATCAACTGAGAGGGATTGGAAGTTCTTAATGCTGCCTGATTAGGAGGCTCTTCATGAGTGGGAGGCATGAGCTTGAATTCACTTGGAGAGGGTAAAGAGTTTAATGCAGGCCTCCTAAAACCTAAAGGAAAGGCCCTGACTTGTAGTTACGGAATGGGATGGCTCTTCTTCAGCCATTGGGTATCGAGGTGGACATTAGATTTTATTTTCTAAAAGTGATGGGTTTTGATTCTGCAGAGTCGTACTTTTTGTGGTAGTTATTTTTTTTCCTTTTTTTTCCCAACTGCTATAGGGCTTTTTACCTGAAGAATAGATAATTATTCACACTTCCCTGTCTGGCAATATCCTACCTGCCCTGGAAAGTGCCAAGAACATGCTTGTATGTGCAGAAGAAGACTTGATCTCTGGAAATGGTCTGATGGACTGTGAGTTAGGATTGGCCACAGAAAGGTGTGATGGGTCTGGCAGAACTTGTAACTATGAAAAGAGAACAAGTAATTTTTATATCTTGGGAAAGTCTCCAAAATTTTATCTTGAATGGATATGTTAATGGTAAGCAAGTGGTAGAAATTTAGAGTCTAAGGGGTAGATTCGTCATTTACACCAGGGTAAAGCTGAAGATGATTCAACTCAAACCCAGAGAGTTATTCTGAATTGACTCTTCCACAAAAGAGATAAGAAAAATGGCCAAAAATATTTATTTGTCTCATAAATTGTATAAAATGTGTAAAGGGGAGTCTCCCTGCCTTTACCAGAAGTGATCTGAAAGATCATATCTGGTCTACCTCTGTCAGCTTAGCATCTTTGCAGTAGTCAGTGGTTGCACAAAACTGGCCAATTTTTCCATATATAGGGTTGCTAAATTACCCTTTCTGGTTAGGTTTTATTACCCCCTTGGAGCAATGATCTCACCCATCTGTGTTGTGTTGCTCTTTGGGAGTGGCAGGGGTGGAGTGGGGTGGGATGAGCAAAGCCCTGAGCTTTTTCCAGAGTTCCCTGCATATGCAGAACATTTCATTGTCTTCTCTAACACGCCCTCACCTTTCACACAGACTGGAATTTAACACACTGGGTTAGAGAAAGAAAGCAAGGGGGGAAAAAGGCAAAAAAAAAAAAAGCACAACCCAAGAAAAAACCCAACAAACAAGATCTTATCGTGCAAAATATCCATCCACCCTCCTGATTAAAAAAAAAAAAAGCCTCAGGTTAGGAAAATAAAAAAATGACTCTAATGAAGACTCAAAATTAACATGCAAATACATCCATGGTACCTGGCAGAGATGGAGAGACGGAACATATCCCTCTCCTAAAGAGGCAGTTTTTACACTTCTTGCAAAAGGGAAGTTTTATCCAATTGTTGTTGTTGCATTGTCTTGAGAAGGTTTTCTTCTCTGTTGAGGAAAGCTCTCCTTCTTCCCTCACCCCACCCCATACCCCGCATTCATTTCACCAGGTGGCATGACGAAACCCTCCAGATCAAGGCAGGTTTCATCAACAAGGCTTCATGCCATGCCACCCATAATTCATCCCAACCTGCTGTGGCTTTCTCCCAACAAGCAGCACCTCTTGCAAAACCAGCCCCTGTCTCACACTCCTTCCTAACTTGTGTTCCTGAGCACCAACAATAGGAGAGCATGAATCACTAACAGAGCGTACAGACCTTCGCTCCACTCCGGCCAGTTTGTGTCATTGCCTTAATGTTAATTACACACCATAATGTGTGCATTTAATTTCCGTGGTGTTTCAATTAAATTAATCAGGCAATTAAAATTAATTAAAATTACAGAAATCACCTGCAGAAGTGCTTGAAACGTGGGGGAGGGGAAGGGAGGGGTTGGGAGGGAGCTGGGAACTTAGATGGCTGTGTTTTCACAGACCTTCCTTCCTTTGATTAATTTTGGGCATAGACTCTTTCAGAGCAGGTTATTTAAGGATTTAAAGACTGTTCCAAGGCCCATTGAAGCCAGTGAAAATCTTTCTATTGGCAGTGATAGGCTTGGGACCAGGCCACTAGCCTCCAGTGCTCAGGATGGAGATTCAAGGGGCAGGTGATGACAGCCCTGATGCTGAGCAGATATTCCTCAACACCTTCAGGGAACAAGGCCAAAGACCTTGAAGTACCAAATCAGGGTCAGATTTTGAAAGGCTGAGGATGATGTCCGTGGGAGTTAAGCGCATCAGTCCTTCCAAGGATTTGGGCTGGAGAGGTATTCTAAGAAACTTAAACAGGTTTGAAGTGCCAAAGATTTTTAAAACGTGAACTTATCCTGAGGTCTCACAGATTTCTGCAGTCAGTGAGAAGGGATCCTAATTTCACAAAGGTGCTTCATGACTCCCAAATTCTTGAGCGAGTTATGAAGCCTGTCTAGCAGTTCCCTTCCATTAGACATGGATTAGTGCATTCAGAGTCTTCCCAGAGGGGTTGTATCCTGCTCTGTGGAAGAGTTTGAAGACATCATGTCAATCTGGACAGTTCTCTTACTGCTTCTGGCTGTTTTACCAAGCAGTCACAGACCCATGCTCATCTTTTAGCCAACCCGTAATGTTTTTTTGCCAGCATGGAAGGTTCTGCACTTTTAGCTTTGAACAACCACTTCCTCCACAACATCCTACCAGTCAACCCCTACCCAACTAGTTCCTGTGACTGGGAGACAGGTTGGTTCCTTCCGTGCTTTCCTGGAAAGACTTTGCCTGGCACACTCTTGTCTTAGCCTGTGAGTCACCCATCCTTCACTGCCGTTTTTCACCCCGCAGTTGGGGATGTTTATACCACAGTCACTGAAGTTCATGAAGGTATCCCCAAGCTGCCTTTAAATTAATTTGCTGGAGTGCCATTGTCAGGATTGCTTAGTTTCCGGGAACACTGTGTGGGCTGAAAAACCAGGGGATGAAGCAAAGTAAATGTTCATAATTAGGATGAGTTGCTCTGTGCTGCACCGGCCATCGGCACATGAGCTGGCTGTTTAAAGACATAACTGCTCTTTTTGCACATTATGATTTCACTCACACTGCCAGGTAATCCCTCAGAGTTCCATAGGCAACTACCCATGCTTCTTGTGTCCAAGAGGGAGTAAAACCTTATCACCTCTGCCCCAATGGAACCTACTTTTGCTCCACGGCCTTGAGCCACCTTTTTCTCTCTAGTTGTTTAGATGATTAACATAATTAAGTTATGCACACAGCAAATATTTAAGACTTCTAGTTAGACTGAAGTGTACTTCCAGCTTCAGATCTGAAAGATTTAGGCACGCCCAAACTCATTATTTTTTTCCAACTCTGTCAGTTGATATTTTCTCTTTCTGTAAACAATGAATCTTTTACACTCTCAGGTGATTAGATCACAATATTCTCATTATTATTAACCACTTCAGCATAGTTTTCTGCTACGCTTTCGCTTTCCTAATTCACAGCAAATTGTATTGTCCACTTATACAGAATATTTTCCCATCTTTTCGTTTTTGGGTCTATATCATTATTTTGCATCCTATATCTGTCTTTCTCCACTCCCTTTTCAAATAAACAAAGTTAAAAAATAAGAAACAGAAGAAACAGTAATGAGAATACAAGAAGAGAAGGAAAAAAAACAACATCCAAGAACAGAAAAACTTGATTTTCAAAATCAAAAATTTTAAATGGATGATAGTATTTTACTGCCAAAGAGCCCAGAATTTTAATTAAAAATCTGATGAACACTTGTCCTTCCCTCCAAAATATTCTAAGTGATGAAACATCCCTCTCTCACTTTGCTAATCCTCCTCCATCTGAATCCTTTGACACGACTTCTTGTGTGGCCTTTGGCAAGTCACTTCACCTCAGTTTCCTCATCTATAAAATGGCTGCTAATCCCTATATAGCATCACCCACGCAAATTTCCAAGGCTTATGCTCCAACAGGGCTTTGAAGATAAGTGAGCAAAGTTTCAAAAGGACCTAAGAGATTTAGGAGTGAAAGTTTCATTAGCTTTTCCATCAGATTTGTATTCTTATATCTCCAAGAGCCTTTTGAAAGTCTGCAGAATTGCAAGACTTTACTCATCACAGTCATATTCCTTGTTCTCCTCAAGGAAAGCGATTGCTTCAGGCTAGTTTTGGCAGAAGAGCTTGTTCCTCAAAAGAAGCAAGGTGAGTCTTGGGGCTCTCCAGTTTTTTCCCCAGTTTCAGATACGAAACCTTGGATGCATGCTCCAACCATTTCGGGCAAAGTGGTATATCTCACTTCTTATATCGGTAGATCTTCTTGGCTTGTTTTGGCTGAAAGAAGGGAGGGAAGGCTCGTATCTCCAGCTTTGAGCTGGATTTGAGACAGTAACCTTTAGCTGGGAGGCAGTGGTGAGCTCCTTTGGGTGGTGTGGAGGTGTTCACCTCTGTGAGCACCACTGCTCCTTGAAGAGGGAATAATGTGATTTTCTCTGTGGTTGCGTTGGGATGGAGAGGCCTGCAAGATGCCCTGCCAATCTTGGACAATGACTAAAGAAAAGTTATGAGATTTTCTAATAGTAGAAGAATGATCTTACTGCTCCATACATCCAGAGAATGGAAATCCCCTGCATTTTTTTTTTTTTTTTTTTTTTTAAATCTTCTTCCCATCTAAAAGAACAACAGCATTAAAAAAAACCCTCACAGGTCAAAATTACCAGGGAGAAACAATAAAAAAAAATTCCAATATTACCTTTTTTTTGCCATTTTACTTTTAAATTTCCCATCCCAAGTTCCACTTTCTTGCCTTTCTCAAATACTATAAAAAGGGAAAGAAAAATAAACTGTTTAACCAAAAAAAGCACTGCAATTACCAGTGGCTAGGTGGTTTTGGTTTGTTCAGCTTCAGTGGCTAGACCACTGTTCTGAAAACATGGGGAAATAGTGTTACTTTTCTTGGTGGGACTTTCCTTATCAAAATGAAAAGAAAAAGAAACTTATGAAGCAAGAAATATTTTTGTGGCTATGAATGAAATATTTAGTTTTGATTTTTATTTCATTGACATACTTAATTCAACTGAATTTGAAAATGAAACATGATTGGAAAACGGGAACAACCTGGAAGGTTTTGTTTCCTAAATTTTAGGGTAAGTTGACTTTTTTATACCTAAACTGTTATACCTGACATTTTTGCAGCTAATTTTGCTCAACTAGACATGACAATTGGATAAAATAAACCTTTCTGCAAAAAAAAAAAAAAAAACCAACAAACTATACTGAATTTGAGAAAAGGGTCCTTAGGAAAAACCAGTAAATATCGTAATAATTTTAAAAAGGGTTAGTTGGTTGCATTCACAAAGCTCTGAAGTGGACCAGCAATTAACAATAGATCCTTCCAATCTGAATTACTTATTGACTCTGTGATTATCAAAGTATCTGTCTTTGTACCTCATCCCTAAAATTCAACATCTTCCAATTTAATACATTCAGTCTTTAACAATATGTTTTTCTTCAATTTCCCCAGGATGGAACAAATTCAGAAGCAGATCACAATGAAATTTTCTGGCTGAGTAGGCAACTGAGCCTACAAGATTCAAGTCTCAAAACATCATCACACTGAAGGTTGCCCATTTTCTCTTTAGTTGTACAAAAAATAATAAATGTCAAGTGCTCAAGAAACGTCTCTAAAACGTTTGTGTGGAAAAATCTGAACAAAAGTGGATCTCTGATGTATCTCTTGGGCGATTCTGAGTTTTCATTTTAAAATTTCCTCCGCTACAGTGGAGCGCATTGGCCTAGAAGTTATGTTTCTGAAGAGCTATTGAAAGTGTCCATACCTGCTGTCAACAGCAATTGGGAAAGACAGGGAACCCAAAAAACCCCAGGAGAATTTATCTTGGTATGCAGCAGAGTTTCTTTTCACCTCTGGAATTGCATGCTACATTCTAATTAGAGCTGTTAATTAAATACATTTTTTAAAACCATGTTGCATCAAAGGTGAAGCATTTTGTAGAGAAGTTTTGTTGACACTTCTCTTGGAGAGAATTTTGAGGGTCAGGACTCGTCAAAGACAGTATTCCAGGAGAAGCAGAGTCTCAGGTTTCTGTTACATGGATAGTACAAAATATCATTAAAATTCCAGAGTCATTCATTTTGACAGAATATTTGAAAAGCTTTTTATTTTCCTCTCTTTTTCTTTCCTCCAGTGAGGAAGGGAAACAAATTTCAAACCTCAAAAACAGTGGTAAAATGGAATTGTTGTCCTGCAGACTATTCCTGTAAGAAAGCCAACAAACTTGCCATGCAGTGTCCAGTTCCTCCCTGTGGAAGCACAGCAATTCATTTATGCAGCTTTACCAAGTGTCCAAAGTGCTTCATGCATTGCTAACAATTGTGGGTACATCTTGCTGGTCATATTGAATTCAATGGCAACTTTCCAACAGATTTTATCAGGAACAGAATTCATCCTTATATGTTTTAATTGTACAACTCATTTTCTGTTATTGCTTAAGACTCCCCAGTCCGTGCCAGCATGTGGAATTATGATGAAGTTTTATGTTAGTGGCTGCTGCTAACTGTTCTTAATTATTTGATAGCCATCTGAGGCCTGAATTTCATAGATGTGCAGCTCCTCTTATTCATATTCTAATCAGTGGTAACTTGGATACTTTGTCCATCTGTAAATCAGACCTTTGAAGGGCAATCCCAATCCCATTGTCTTTAATGGATGCGGGTCATGCTTCCAAGGCTAAACCTCTTTTTTTGGTTAACAAATAACATACAGCTGGTTAAAAAACATAAAAATTGTCATTTTGGGGGGGGAATTACCAGAGTGGTGTGTTTGTTTTTTTTTTTTTTTTTTTTTTTTTTTCTTTTCTTTTCTTTTTGTGGTGAGGGGGGAGTGGGGGGAAGAATCTCAAATGTAGAGAAAAATCAGGGAATTTTTTGTAAAGCTAATATTCTGATAAAACAGCTTTGGGCACAGCCTTGATGACAGCACATAACAGCAGAAACCCCTGATGTTCCCACTGCCAGGAGACACACACATGGGATATCTACCCTTGAAATTTTCACAGTTGCTCATCACTGTGCTGATAAAAGTGTTATTTACAGCTCCAAATTTGTTACCTTTGTTTGAGGGAGCCCATAGGGAATGCTCAAGTTAGGATACAACATAAAGCACCTGAAAACATTATTTTTGAAGTAATTTCTGGGCTTGATCTCCATTTCTCTAGTAGCAGATTTCTATGTCCTCTTTTTTTTCCTTCCCTTTCGGGGAAAAATATGTATCTATAGCTGTGGGGTCACAAAACGTTTGTCCTCCCAGGGTTCTACAATTGTGACCAAGGGCAAGGCTGGATGAGTCTTTGGCACCATTGGTTTTACCAAACCTTTCTCATCAAGTTCAGATAACAGGATTTTCTCTAAATGGGACCAGAGATGAACCTTGGTTCAAGCTGCCCTGCTGAAAAGGTGCAGTGGCTGATCTGACAAATTGGAGGAGAATATTTTAGTCTCTTCCCGCTCAGAAATTACTCACTTAATTGGACCTCACATCTAGACTAACACCCTGCCTTGCCTTAGCTTAACTGGGAAAGAAAAAGCAGTCTCTGTATGCTAGAGGCACAATGGTTCCAAAAGTCTAGAGTGGAATACAAACATTTTTGCCTTTGGGTACCCAAATGGAGGCATCTAAAATGTCTTGTATCCAGCCAATCAATACTGAGAATTTTCTGAAAACCAGCCCTTAGAAATACCAAAGGAAAGCTCCCCAATTTAGGAATCCTTCTGTCAAAAATCAATTCTTCCTGGGAAATTTAGAAAAACTCATGTATTATCCCCACCCCCAAATGCTTTCTGAAGGTTTGTATAACCATGAATATCCTTTGTATTTGGGGTCAGTCACAAAACTACTCCCAAGCTGACACCTTACCTACCACATTGCAGCCCTGGTGGGAATACTGGCTTTGAAATGGAAAGGTTTATGTCAGAAATGTTGACACAACCTTAAACTGGAGTAATGTTGGTGTCAGGGAGGAGTGTGATGTAGGAGTTCTTTGAATCAGTCCTTCTTCTAATGCTTGGGAAGGGGCTTTAGAAAAGATTAGTTTTCTATATCAAGTTTCATTCATTGAAAGGATTTGGGAGATAAAAGTCATAAACCATGGAAGGATAGATACAATGTGGGTTAAAGGGTTAAAGGACTGAAGAAGACACAGTTATTCTCACAAATGAGGACCAGATGTTTTTGACTTTTACAAAATACTCAGTCTCTTCCACCCCTACTCACCTTTCTGATACTGTGAATTATTCAGTTGAGATCAATGAGACATTACTGAGGAGGTAGTTTCTTTTCCATGGTTTCTCCTGTACCTATCAAGAAATACAAAGTGGGAAAGGAGTAGGGGAAATAACTAGGACACCTTAATAACAGCAAGAGCAGTTCTCACCTGGTATAAGTTGGCAGAGCTCCACAGAAGAGCTCTGATTCACAGCAGATGGGATTTGTCCATCAGTGTGGCTGCCTATACCCAGTGATATTGTAAAAGCCTTTACAGACTGTGTCATGTTGCTTAATGTTCTGTGTCTATTCAAGGCTGTGCCATGTCAAATGCTGTGCTGAAAGGTGTGCCAGTGCAGAATCAGACCTGCTGAAAACGTGGGAGTTCTGAAATCCCAGGGGAAAGAGCTGCACACCTAAGAACGAGAAAAGATGTAGCAATACCATTGGTCAGTGCAACACAAACCGGTAAAGATCTTCTGCTATTAGGAAAGAAAATGGAACTGAATGACCATTTTCTAGACAGAAGAAAAATCCATCTAATTTGTTGTTTCATCTCACGTTAAAATCAGCCTAAAAAAAAGAAGGATGGAGAGGAAACAGGAGCTGGGTTGCAGTTTGCCCACAAGAGATAGGTCACGTCAGACCTGTTCGGTCCAATCTGATCCCTTCCCTGTCATGACTCACTTCTGCATACTCATGAAGGAGTGCTGAATTTGGCAGGCAAAGCACAGTCACATCACATTTGGTAAATCCAGTTGGCTCAGTTTAATCTGCATCCAAAAATATTGTCTATGTGATGAAAGGGACGGACTGAGAAGTGGAGGGACATTTCAGTGCCCAAAATGATTGCACCCACCACTATTATCTTGAGCATCGCAATTGATCGTTTTTTCCACTACCCATTGTGGACTGATGGCCTCTTTTCCTAGGGGTAGGAAATTCTAGCAGCAGCAAAGAGACAGATTGAGTGAGGTTATGCCTCTTGTATTCAGATAAGGATCACTTTGGGAGCAGTGTGGCTGCTGGATGCTTCCCACCACAGTCACTTGGAGCAGCATGGCAGTGAAGGTGTGGGGAAACTGGCCAAGGAAAAGCTGGGTTGCATTGACTGAAGCTGCCCCTCTGGCTGAGAGATTTGTTTTAAACAATAAGAGCTTGTCCCAAAGGGGTGACATGGAGGTGGCAGAGGGCAGAAGGAGACAGCACAATAGCAAATCCAGAGCATTATTCTGGTCTAGGATGGAATTTACCTTGGGGTGCTCGCACAGTCCTGTGACACATGGTTTTTCCTACGGGACAGCTTTTTCAGGGAATGTCCATTTGTCCATCTTCTTTATTCAAGGGCAACAGTAAGGTGACTTCAGAAACAGAGCATTTAAGCCAGGGCTGATAGATTCTGAAAATAATTGTATCTTTACAGCTTATCTAAATAATTATTATTTTATACTTATGATTTAATTATTGCATTTTTATAATTTACTATCTACTTAGGTGACTTGATATCTGGGTGTGTTTTATCTTCCTTCATTTCTTTTTGCCCTGTTAACCCAGGTATTTTTGTTTTGTTTTGTTATGCCGTAGGAAGATGCATCACAGATGCTGCCCTGCCACTGATACATCTTTAGCTGATGTATATTTAATATTCTTTTTCTAAACTCTCTTGATTTACTAACTCTTTTTATCCCCTGTGATAATAACTAGTGAATGTATTGCCTTGAGATTTTTCTTCCAAAGTTTTCTCGTTCCCTTTACATGAACCTAAATACAAGTTGGCCAATGGCCAAGTAATTTTCCATATCAGCAACCTCTCTGCTTGCGTGCAGTCAGGAGAGATGTGCCTCTTGTAAAGTCTGCTCTTCTCTAAAATCCAGAGTTCTTGTACACTGAAAAATCCCCAAACTTTCTATTTAAAATTAGCTGGTCAACCACATTTTGGCTTCCTTTTTTTGATTTCATTATTTTCATGCACCTTTGTTCAGATTTCCCCACCACTACTTAATACCACTTAATACCAAAGTAATACCTTTTTTCTAAAATTGCTCTCAGTGAACTCAATGATAAATTCATGATGTCAGGTATCATAAAGATGAAAGGTGGCAAAATTTCATTCCAATTGATAGGAATTTTTCCACCACCTTTGACACTACTCTTGGAAGCTGTTGAATATGGATTGGTGAGTTAAAATTAATGGATGATTTTATTGTAGTGGTTCATGATCATGAAAAAGAACCTTGAAATGAGCAGTTAATATTTGCACTATCTTATTTAATTCTTCACAAATTAAATAAATCCCCATCCCCCCCCCCCCCCCGAAAAAAAAAAAAAATTGCAAGCAAAGTTTGCTGATGGAAGAAACAGGATATTCAAAGGATTAAAGCAAATCTTAGGATGACATGGTTGAAGTGGTTCTGTGTGCTCCATTGTAGGTAAATCTTGAGCATGCACAGCAATAAAAGGAGGCAGAAAGCAGCAGTGGAAATCTAGTTGAAAACAACTGTAGTAGGAAGGGACTTTTGGCACATAATAGCACGAAAAGGTCATGCCAGTGTGTGGGTGGGTGGTGGAAGACACCACAGAAAGCAGCAACCTCACAGAACTATAGGGGTGATATTTATCACCAAACTCTGTAAATACCAAAACAAAGGCACAGAAGGAGACAAAGAGTATTGAGTCTTTCAGAAGATAAGATCAAGTGCAGGACAGAGAGAGGAAAAGGGACCAGGTGCTGAGGTGGGAATCACAAGGAGCAAATAAACTTCTTCAGTGAAGGGACATTAAGGACCTCTGGTGGCATGGTCATGATAACAGATGAAGGGTACATGATAGGTCTTTGTCAAGGAAAAAAAATCTGTTTCCTCAGGAATATAGGATTGTACTTCTCTGGATTTTAAATGCACCATGTTAAAATATCTGTAATGTATGGGGTGAAATAGTCCTTAGCCTCTTCTTACAGAAGACCCTTCAGTTGTACCTAACCTACTGTGAAGGGACAGATACACTTTTATCACTGCTGAGTGAGTGGTGGAGACAATAACACCCTAAAATGCAAGGCTCAATCTAGATAAAACTCAGGCCCAGCAAATCCAAGGGTTTTCTCTGCATCTTTTCATTCTGAACAGTGACTGTCTTCCTCAAGGCATCATAAAAAGACATTTTCAGCAAAGACCAAGTTTCCTAACTAACATGAGCTGGGAAAGCTCCAATATCTTCTGTGGAGTTTCCAACCACATAGCCCAGCAGAGGCTGGGGGTTTCTGAGTCCAAAGCGTTAATGGAAAGCAAGATCTGTGACTATTGCAGAGGAAAGGATATTAATAAAAATATTTCGGAGAATTCTGGATTCTTTCCAGTCAGACCGATATTTTTACTATGTTTAAATACTCACGTCAGGGTCTCATTTACTGCAGACTTTTAGGAGAGCAAGGGACATTCCTGAATGTCATGTTCCATATTTTTCCATTCTGTCTCAGACACATTTGATTTCATTTCATCAAGGGAGACACTATTCTCCATAAAAGTTAATCTACTGTCACTTTTTACAGTGCAGCTTTTCCTTTATAATAGCAATAAAAGTATCTACCTCTTCTTTGGAGAATCTCATGAGTCAGTGTGAAGGAATACCTGGAGGAACAGCATGACAATTCCATTTGGCAGATAGGGCACTGAGGCAGAGGGAGTGATTTATTCAGAATCACCCAACAGTCAATCCCTGAAGGAGACTTGGTTTCAGGATCCAAACCTCCAAAATCTCAGAGCAATGAGCTCAAAGACAAGGGAAGGCTAGATTTGCACAGATTTTGACTCCAGGTTTGTGCTTTGGACAGAAGCTGCTTTAGGTTATTGGTTCCCTCTGATAGTAGAGGGAACTGTCAGATTTTTATAGTCCCCCCTGCTAAACCAATACAGAGCATTTTATACTTATTTACATGTGCTTTTTAGGCTGGGTGGCTAAACTAGGGATTCCTAAACTGGACTGAGCAGCTGTTTGCTTCTCTCCTCATATGATGAATGTCATCTTCATGACAGGGTACCCAAGAGAAGAGGATGCCCTGTGATGTGACCTGATGAATGGATGGGTCCTTTTCTGGTTTGACCCCCTTCCACCTCACACAACATAATGCAGAAACTCTGCTTATAAAACAATATGAAGTCTACAGATAAAAAGCTCACCATACAAATACTTAAACGGTGTGGATTCCAATACTCCAAGGTACCGTGTATTCCAGATTCAAGAACATTTGCAAATGTAGCCGAACCAAACAGAAAAAATTACTCACATTTTGTGGGAAATTCCAGCATTTCAGAATTGGTTTTGGTAATTAGAAGTTGTGATATTTCATGAAATGGAAAGACAATTTGTTTTAAAGGAAACACAGAAACGCACTTATCAAAAGGGAGGTCATTAGTCTGAACCATTTGGCACAGGTGGGGACTCCGCTGGCCTGAGGTATGCAGTCCTGACCACCACACTTAAAAAAAAAAAAAAAGGTAATAAACCATTTGGAAAGCATCCAGAGGAGAGTAACATGAAGGAAAAGAGGTTTAAGAAAACATGACCTATAATGAAAAGTTGAAGGAATTGAGTTTGTTTAGTCTAGGAAAGCAGTGAAGGAAGGGAGGCACGTTAGGAGTCTTCAAACATATAATAGGGTTTTTAAAAGAGGACAGTGATCAATTGTTCCCTATGTCCACTGCTGGTAGGATAAGAGGGAATGGGCTTGATTTCCAAATAGGAAGAGTTTTAGGTTAGTTTTAAAAAAATCCTTCTATCTCCAGGGACAGGAACAACACAACCTTAATGGGATAAAGAATCATTACCACTGGAAGTTTTCCAAAGCAAGTTAGAAACATATCTGTCAAAGATGATCTAGAAATATTTGTTGTCAGAGCAAAGGGTCAGGGTGGAAGCCCTCATGAAATCCTTGTCTCTTTACCCTCCATCCCACTGTGAAGTGCTTTGGCTTGGAAATGCCCACACATAGTCATAGAGAGAAATCACAGAGAACATAAAACATCTTGCACTGTTGTGCACTATCATTCTAACTGATAAAGACTACTTGCAAAATGTTAATATTAAAAGTCAAAACAAGGAAAACAAACTAAAATAAGGGGAAAAAACCCCAAACAAATAAAAGAATGAAGATCAAACTTCTTTAGTCTTGGGGTCCTCTTGAAACATTGAATATTAGCATGGTCAACAAGCTCCCAAGAAACATCTTGATTTTGAGAAATCACCTTGTTTCTCATAGAAAAATTTATAATCCAAATAATATTAACAAATGTTGCTGCATCAGGAAGGCTGATTGTCTTTCAAAATCTTAATGGATTTTACTCCAGCTGCATAGAGAATATTTTTAGCAAAATCTTCACTTCCAGAATGGTGGATTTGGAATGGGAAATTCTATTTAGAATACAGTGCCTTTTTTTTCAGAACTTTCAAAGGGTGGATCTTGCAGAGGAGTGGACATGATGAGGAGTGTTTTACCTCACTACTGTTGGAGTTTCAAAGCTGAAGCTAATGAAAGCTTGGCAGCAGCTGAAGGAAGATGAGCATCTGTGGAGAACCAGGGAAGTTACCATCTCTCTAAGTGGGACTTAATGTGTTAGGGGTGGTGCAGCCACTGATAATTTCTGTATGCTTAGAAGTGAAAAAAAAAAAAGTTGCAGGGAATAAAGACCTAATTAGCTCTGTCTTCTAAGTCTCCCTGCAAGTTGCATGGAAATTCCTTTTGGGTCAGAGAAGTGCAATTACTGAGTAATCTGTGGAGAGATGTCAACCTGATGTTTGTTTACCAGCACTTCTCATTAAATTCCCCTTAATTAAAAAGCAGTTACATTGTATCTAGGGCCCTGTGATTGTCATTGACACTTTCTGAGAGTGAGAGTAACTCTAGGTTGTGGAAGTGGATGTGTCCCTATTAAAATCATTAATGTTGGCCTGGGGATGTTGTGAGTGAAAGACAGATCTGATGGACCAAGGGTTCCCATAAGCCTTGGGATTCTCAGATTTTTGTTAACATGAGGCTTTATTTTATTGACATGACAGCAATTTCCTGGAAATTACCTTGACCCAGTACAATTTCAGACTCTGTCGTGTGGCAACATACTTTGAGGTTGTGTTTTTAAGGGGGGTCTGAGTTTTAAGGGGCTCTTAGTTAGATGGCATCACACTCATCCTTGGAAATGGGCAGTATGGGGTTGCTACAGCCCAACACTGAGTGCTGATCCTTCTGTGTGCTGATGTATTTTATACAAATCTGTGGGGAAGCCCTGAGCCCTCAATGAGCCCAGGGCTCATTGAGGATGCAGCAACTCATTGAGGATGGAGCACCAGACCTGTGCTGTACCAGTGACACTATTGCAGGTGACTGGGTAGAGTGACACCCCATGGGCACTGCACACAGCTCATGGCGAGTTCAGTTGCAAGAGAAGTTGGTGAGAAAGAACTGGATGAGAGAATGCATATTGAAGAACTAATTTTTTAATCAAAACCTTAAAGATGACATTAAGTAAAACTTGGGACTCCTGCCATGTTCTGCCCAGGAACTGCAGCAACAGCTCTGAGATGGACACACAGAAGTTATACAAAGATCCTTCTGGGGAAACATTTTTTGTTCTTTTGAGTCCAGTAAAAAAGCCCCGAGTGTGGCTGAATAAGATGTAAAACCCCCAAAGCAAATAATTCATGATGAATGTCCTATCCCATTTTAATTCACTTAACGTTGTCTCTATATGGCAGGATGTCTCCAGGGGCCAAACACTGTTCCCATAATGTTGGTGCAATCCCATTGATACATTGATTTCAGGAGGTCACACCAGATTATCATAATGGCTCCTTCAGGCCACAAAAATCTATGAATACGAAAGCATAGGAGAACAAGTTCAGGAGAATGTAGAAAACTTAACTTTGTATTTTTGTGTGGAGGAGAGAGGGGAGTATGAGGGACTTTTGAACATGAATGTGAATACTTTTCAGGTTGGTACATGTTGAAAGGTGCTACTTTTTGATGGCTCTAGGGTAGTTTATGTGAAACCAGCTGGAGGTCTCTGTACAGTTCCTTGGACCTAAAAGTCTAGTGAAGTCAAAAGAGAAGGTTTATTGACTTCAAAAGGTCTCAAATCTGGTCCTCAGTGGATAAATATCCACAACAACATCAAACTGTCTATTGTATGATGCCACCTACATTCATTTTAACCCTCGCCTTTTCTCCCTGCCAACACAACCCAGCTTTATCTGAATATCCACTTTGAAACACACAGAGAAACAATGACACCCTTTTAAAAACTGCCTTTCGAATGGGCACCAGAGTAATAAAAGATTGACAGTCTCTAAAATCAAATGTTTCAGGGAGAACTGATTGAATTTCCTCCATAAAACTCTCTTAAATACCCACATCCCTTGCCCAGGGACAAATTTTCCATAAACAGGCAACATTCTTTTGTTGTTGTTGTTGTATTTTTAACAGTCATGTACAGTATCTTGTCAAGATGTCATCAATACAATTGCTTTGACATTTTTAGTGCAGCATTTGGAAGGCAGGTTGGGTTTTTCAGTCTGGCAAGCCAGTATAAGTCAGTCTCTGATACTTAATTTCTCTATGAGATCCTTCAGTTCTATTATAAACAGATCCAGCAGTTGAGAGATAAATTTCTTGGTAACAGTTTGGACTTTTTTATGAACCACCTGCAAGTTTTCTGCAAACAACATGTTTTATGGGAGCTCAAGGCAATGTTCACCCATCAAGACCTGACAGTAAGAAGTGGATGAATGAGGCCTTATCTCAGCCACACATGTAACCTTCTGTGTCCCCTGGCTTGACCTCCCTCTGCACTCATTTATGAAAATGATTCATCTTTAAAGAGCTTCCTCGCTCTGCCTGGAGGCTGTAGATCTTTCTGCACTGGACTTGTGCAGGCTGAGGTTATAAACTTCAGCATGGAAGGCACACAGAGGGTCTTAATTTTGAACATTAGGGGGAAAAAAAAGTGTACACTCTGTACACATTTAAAGAGGCAGGTTAAAATACAGACAGTTAAAAAAAATCCCGGTTTGAGAATACTGAGAATTTTAAAAAGGGTGTGGCTGCAAAAGTGGGTCTCTTGTTAAGGTCATGATAGATTTTTATTAATGATCAAACTTTTTTTAAAGATAATTGTCGTGATTATTTTTGCTTCTTACTTTATATATGGATTTTTTTTTTCCCTATGGATAGTTAGGAATATAAAATGCATTTCTAACTGTGATTGCTTTCTGGCCCTCACACATTCACATTAGAATGTACCCCAGATTCAACAACTGGGAAAAACCAGATCAGCACAGTCTTTCATGACAAAATAATCTCTTGTAGCACTGTAAATAATAATTTTAAAAGTCAGCAAAAAAAGCATTCTGTTGAATTTTTAGCAGTATTTAAATATCTGAAATACTAAACATATGTTAATGAAAAACTTCCCCATGTCTCAAGCTTATTTCTGCCCTTTCTCTGTTACAAGAAGTAAACTCTAACTCTTCTCAGCAAACCTGAACATCTAAGATTTAGCAGTAGAATAACCTTTAAAAAATAAAAGCTGATGTCAGCTTCTGAGTTAAGTTACATGTTCAAGTTTCTTGGGTAGAATACTTTTCATATTAGTTTAGGATTTGTCTCCTGTATATAAACAAGCTACCCAAACTGTAATCCAAAATGCTTGATCATCCATGCATTGAAAAAAACCAACTCCCACTTATTCTGGGATATCATTTAAGCCTGAGCTCATTTATTCAGCTGGGCAGAAGATGGGTCAAAACCTGATTTTACTTTCCTTGGAGGTGAAACCTCTTATTAGGCAAAAAGTTCCTCCAGCACAGATAGTACCTGCACAGAGTCCTTTTCACAGTTTCTTTCCTGAGATCCAGGCAAACCTTCCCACCACTAACACAGCAAAGAGGCACAGAATTTAAGCTGCGAATTTAAGCTAAGACTCCTTCAGCTGTGTCCTCAGAAGGATGTAGGTGAGGGTAGATGGAAGCTGGTCATGCTCACATGTGTGGAAGTTCTCTGTGGGACTACAGATCTTCAGGCTGGGTAGACTCAGCAGCCAAAAAATAGGATTTGATGGATAAGACAAATCCCTGGAGATCTTTGCTGTGTTTGTTGTGAGATGCTGGATGTGGGCCTGAAACCAGAACACTCTTATGGAAAGTGTCTACCCTTGGTGACTTGGTATTCACAGTGATCATTGTACTCCCCACAAGAATTTACTCCATGAAGCAAGAAAATTCTGGTCAGCCTCACAGCCTAGCATGGAGGAACTTCTTGAAGAGAAATAAAAACTTTACAGGAATGCCATGGTTATCTCCTAGCTGAGTACTGTAAATCCTGGAAATTTGCAGCTTATTGTTGAAACCCCAGAATTTCTGATACCTCTGTCATCTCTCAGTATGGAAAAGAAGCTCCCCCATAGGACCTCTCTCTGAAGTGGTGCAGTGAAGTACACATGCCATTCTGGAGGAGTGTTTACTGTTCCAGAGTAAATAGGACACGCAATACATCTGTGTGTTGCAGCACTTTTTAGCAACCATAACAACAATACCTCTCTCTAGCTGATAATTTCAAAACTCGTACTGTCTTTTTTGTTCTCCTCACATGACTGAATTTTTATAGACCTTGTTTTAATTGTAATCTCAGACATTAAATACCATTGGTTCTAGTAAGAGCATTGGCCATTAGTTCAGAGAGCTTTTGTTACTCTCCCTTGTTTATGTCCTGATTTATTTATACAGGGCATTTCTATAATCCTTTGTTGCTGAGCATTTTAAAGTCAGCAAGCTGTGCTCAGACATGTTGCATTGATGTGGCATCAAAGACACCGGTGGATAACAGATATGCCTGTGTAGGATAATGTGTTGGGGTGCAGTGAGCTGATCTGGGGCCCCACCAATCACTGTCAGCTCTATTCTGATTCTCAGCAGAGCTGGGGCAGTTGGATGTGGGCACTCTGCTTTGACCCTTAGACCATGCTCTTGTCTCCTCTTTTGAAGCAGATTCTCTGTCCCTCTGATCATTCAAGCAGCTCTTACCTATATGTCACTTAATATACAGTCATATAGAGAGAGAGACTTTCTGTGTTTATGCACATCCAGAATATCCAAGTGAAGCTGTCATTAAACATCCAATGCAAGTTGTTTCTGCCAGCTCCATAAATCACCAAGGAGCTTTAGCAGTTTTTTGTTGAAATCTGATGAAGTTGAAGATACTTTGGGTGAGGTTTGTTGCTGGGGTTTTTGTTTGGTTTGTGTTTTTTTGCAAAATCATTACTGCATATAAATCTCAGGATCTTATTGACGAGTCTGCAAATGCCACCACTTGCCTAAGGAAGCCTGGTTTATTTACTAACCATCTGTCATTAGTACATGGCTTTGAGGGTTACTAGTTGAACTCAGAAGTCTTGTGATTATGTTTATGGTACTTGATTTGGCATATTTAATACGCTTAAGAGGAGGGAACATTGAATGTATTTGATTCAATTATTTCCTGGAGAGAGCTGATTTTCAGTTGGAGGGAGGGACAGAGATAGACAGACAGCAGAGCTCTCATGTGTAAAAGGTGATAAACAGCCTGACAGAGGAACAAGAAGGTTGGCAGCTTTAGCAGATCAAATGTATCTTAGTTGTGCTAAGTAAACGAAACTGATTCAGAGAGACTGCAGACATTAAAGATCCTTGATATTCATGAATAAGGATTAAAGCTCTTATTCTTTTCTATTCTAAACTATTTCAGCCCATCTGTCATTGGCATGGCATCAAAGATCTACATCTACCAAAGGACTTACCTATCACAATTTAGAATTCAGTAGCTTCTCATTCTTATGAGCTTTGTTGATATGGAGTTGCCCAATTTAGACAAGTAAGCTTCTTATGCAATGCATTGGGCATCAAGCACTTCTGAAAGGGTTTAACATGTGACAGCACAAGGTAAAACCCAGTCTGAGGGCAGGAAAGCCAAGGGTAGGTGTGAGGCTTTGTGCTCTGTTCTTCTCGGAAGCCAAGTGCCCAACTCCAGATTTGGAGGCAGATACTGGCTTTCATTCAGGTCTCACAGGCTTCTTGTCAGTCCGTGAACTACATCTCCAACAGTGAGCTGAAACACTCGCTTGATATCTTGGAAACTCTCTTTCAGATTTTCCCATTCTTATAGGAAGAGATGCGTATCTCCCACTTGGGTGGATTAAAAGTTAAAATACAGGGTCATTCTGTCTTCTTTGGACATTTGTCCTAGCAAACAAATGGACATTTGTCCTAGCAAACAGTCCTAGCAAACTGATACGCAAAGTGGAACACAGGAAACGCTGATGACCAGAGTAATCTCTGCATTTCTAGCTTTGCTAGGTAAAAAAATAATAGGCGAAATTCAGCTCCTTAACTCCCTATTAAGAATATATTGGGGCTTTGAACAGGGGTCAAAGCCAGCTGTGCATTTGTACATTTTTAAACATATTTATGCATATTACATATTTATGTATTTTTGTATATTTATACATATTAAAAAGCCAGCTATGTGTTTGATGAGCCAGCTATGGACGTTACCTGCCCATGCAGCATTAATACGTGATTTCCATATCTTCCTACCTCTTGTTGTTGTCTTCCTCACAGCCATTGAGAGCAGGTTTGTGCCTGTGCAA
This sequence comes from Sylvia atricapilla, assembly GCF_009819655.1. NCBI lineage: Eukaryota > Metazoa > Chordata > Aves > Passeriformes > Sylviidae > Sylvia > Sylvia atricapilla. The sequence continues at coordinate 19,290,445 of NC_089144.1, read as the reverse complement.
GGAAGAAATCTGGAGCACTACAACATCAATGAATTTGTTACTGATTTGCAGCACATCAAGGAGCAACTCTTTCTTTTACAGAACTGGGATAGTGCTAATCAGTGGCAAAGTTTTGTGCTTGCAAACTGACACACAAAGAGCTTGTGAATCACCTCTCGTTTCATGTTTCCCACTACTAATCCTCTGAGAGGTGTTTGGCAGCAGCAATGGCATGACAGAAAGGACAACAGCCACAGGGCCTTTTTTTGGGCACGGGGATATTTTCTGCCTATTTCATGTTTCATAGAATACCAAACCTGAACCATGGGAAGAAGCTGGATGGCTGCTGAATGAGTTTCCTGTGCCTGATTGCCACGCAGGCTGGGAGTTTTCACCCTAGTTTGTTTAGATAGCTGCCTCTGATCATCTCAACTTTCTTATTTATTGGCATGCTGACAGCATGCCAGTGGCAAGACAACTCCCTCCAGGAGTTCCCATCATTTGGATCACAGCTTCCTCCCTCTCCACCTACTGCAGCTATTAGGCACATCCAATATACACCTCGGCATGCATGCACTAAACTGCCTAGGTGAACCCAAGGAGCAGCCAACTCTGAATACAAAACGAGCTTCCAAATAATAATAATACCCGTGGAGCCTGAAGAGTTGCCTTCCTTGCCCAAAAGGCTTTTTAGGGGTTCTGGGAAGGGAAAGGAATGGCTTCTGAAACCCAGGTTGAATCCTGCAGTGGAGATTTTCATTTTTGAGTGCCTCCACACATTTGGGGTGCTCAGTTTGGCACACCCGAAATGGCCCTGGAGCTAAGCTTCCTCTTTGGCTGTTAGATCCATGGGATGGGGGTGTTCATCAAGCAGCCAGAGCTCATTTTGCAGTGGCTCTCTAGCTCCTCACCAACAAAGTGTTAAATTAGTCCACAAAATAGGCTAAGCTTGCAGGACCCAAGGGTTGGCTAACAAGGGCTCTGGCCTGTGCAGATGCAGGAATATTCCAGTGCAGGACAGGGCTTGTTCCCTGCACTAACTCTCCTCAAACCCAGCTGCTAATAAATGGTAATGAGGAGGGGATATTTTTCCCTCCTTTCAAATGGACAGGCTATCAGGTGGAGCATCAGGCAGTGCTTTCAGGATGGAGACACTTTTCCTCAACTTTTCTCCACTTTTCCTCATTACCAGGCAGTGTTCTAGTTGAGGAGGCACTGGTAGGCTTGCCAAGTGCCAGAAGTAACAGGAATAAAAAAGCTTGGGGGATTTCCTGGCCAATTTTCACATAGTCAAGCATCCCAAATGTGTTTTTCTGCTTCTGAATCACTACCTGTTTAGTACTGGGGTGGTCATTTAGACAGCCAAGAGAGGTGAAGAGCTGAGAGAGACACCTCACTTTTTTACACAAGCCTGCCCATGTCACCAACTGGAGTGTGAGAAGGAGAGGTGTCTCTAGAGCCCACTGTGCCCTCCTCTCTTGAGTCAGCCAGAAAGCTTCAATTTTCTGTACCTTCCAGGTAGAAAATTGGGAAGCTAAAGTACCTAAAAATAAAATAATATAGCATTACATTTATTTTCAGATTACTTACTGGTCTAAATGGAGAAAGAGCATTTAAAGTGAATAGTATGGTGTGGCCAACACTTGATCTGCTCCCTGAATAAGATAGCCGTGTGAAACGAGGACATAAAAAAAGCTGTATCAGCTATACAGTGATCCATCTAACACGTGTACCTCTTTCTGACAGGGGCCAAACCTTAATACATGCTTGGGGAAAAGTAAAATAGCGAAGTGAGGCTTCCTCAGAGCACTCTCACAACATCTTGAGATTTGCATTGCAGCGTCTTCCGGAGCCAGAGGTAATGTCTTTGTATTTAATAGCTCTTGAAGAATTTTTCTTTCATGAACTTGTCCAGTCCTTTTTGAACCCATGTAAATTTACAGCATCCACAACATCCTGTGGCAAGGAGTTCCACGGCTTAATTATACATTGTATGAAGAATCATTTCCCTTTGTTTGTTTTGAACTCGTCTCCTCCATGTTCCATTTGATGTCCCCTCGCTCTTGTTTTGAAAAAGACAGAGAACAATTGCTCATCATTTCCATGTCTCTTTGATTTCACAGATCTCTGTCATCTACCCCTCATTCACAACCTGGTCCCTAATGAGCAATCTAAGGTTATCACACCGACTCTTGATTGCTTAAAATTGTTCTTCCCACCTAATGGGAATCCACGCTGGGCAGAGAGAAGTGAAAGGGTGTTTAGAATCAAGAAGAATGAAATGTCTGGGTGGATTTGTAATATCAGCAACCATCACCATTTACAGGGAACAATCTTTGATCTATGGGTACTTGAGAAATTCCTCTCAACCATCTGTCTGAGGAATTATGAAGGAGTTCCCTGTCTTGCAAGTACACTGCAAAAGCAATCAGATGATAACACCACATCTAAATCTGCTTATCAAAACCACTATCAGGAAGAGATGACAAAAATATACTGTATGTTTACCGAAAGATCAGTTCTCTTTGTTAACTTTTGGTTCAAATTATATAGCCAGTAGACACTTAACATGTTATCTCCTTGAGATATCAGTGATATTGTATTACAACATTACAGAGAGCTTTATAGACTAGTGACAAGAAGCTGAGGGTTTCTCAACTGACATATAATTATCTAATGTGCTTGATGTGCCAAAAATTGCTACTCTACATGGGCGAACAGAAAGCACAGAAAGGGAGACAGAAATTACCTGAAGGATTTGGAAGGAAGGTAGAAAAAAACAACCTTTATAGCAGGAATTGTTTATCAGAAAAAAATATCTCTGGAAAACAATAAATCACTATTGTTTTAATAATTATAATTTTAATCTTTGAAAGTGTTCATCAACCTATATTAAGCATTAATTAATTGCTAAAATCTGACCTGGTTTACTTTCAGAAAACCAACCTATTCATTCCTTCTGAGGCTCACAGCCTAGAAGGAAGTTCTGACAGCAAAAGCTGAGCCTGTGCCCAGATAATTTCATGTTTTGGGGTCTTTGGAGGAGCTCTAGGTAGGGAAGGCAACATCTGAAATATTCAGTGTTGGGACAAGAGTTTGGGGCAGTTTAACTCACAGTGGTCTGTTTGTGAAGTTGGGTTTGTGACATCAGATGATGGCGTGTTCCTGCCTGGCTCCTGTGATTTGCTCCCAGGTTATCTCAGTCTCACTAATTGCTGTCCCAAAGATTTAGCAAGATTCCAAGAAACAGTTGGAGGCTTTTCCAGGTGGCTGGAGAAAGGAAGGGGAAGATACATTTCTTTCTTAAAGCTCTACACTTGGCAAAATTAAGAATAGATATTCAACAAAAGCAGAGATGGGTAGGTAGCTCTTTCTTTTCATGTAAATGACTATTATCTTTTCAGATGCATTTGAACCCAGTCACTGGTAGAGAAAATAGCATATTCCGTATAAACTTGCAGGTGTGTCCAGAAGGTCAATGTTTATAACCTTGCAGCATCAGAACAGAGTGAACATGAGACCCAGGTTCTCAGAGGTATTCAGACATCTCTCCCTTTTTAATCTGTACACTTGAATACGTTCTGAGATAATATTATGCACAAATATTATGGATTATTTTAAACAAAAACAATGGTCAATTTTTTTAAGCTGAGTTCAAAGGATCTAAAATCCCAAATGATAATCCAAACTTTTTACTTAATGGCAAGTCGTTGCAGAGATAAATTCTACTCTCTATGCCTGGAAACATGTTTATCTTTCTGCAATTCTGTTCCTATCCAATAAACCTTCCTTCCAATTTTGATGCATCAGACTGTCCCTGCTCCTCATTTAACAAAATTAATTCATGTAGTAGAGACATATACAAGAAACTGACATGTCTCTACTCTGTCATGAGAAAATTGCCCTTTATTCATTATTGCCTTGTTCTTTCCTTGTCTTTATCCCAAATGAAGGACTGCTTTTCACTGGCTGCTTTCTGCTTTGATCACAGCCTTTCTGGAGCATACTCTTTCTTTTTCTACCATGTTTCTTTGCTCTTCTGAGCAGCTCATGGTGATCTAAGTTGATTTGGGTGTCGTCGGTTTTTTGTTTGTTTGTTTGTTTGTTTTTGTTTTTTGGGGGGTGTTTTTGTTTTTGTTTTGACATCCCTAAGTTTTGTGTGACTGCTGAACTGCTAAGTGTACAGCTCCTAAACATTGCACATATACACACAGTAAATCATAGTAACAATTAGAACACCTGGGTTTTTAAAAATTTCTCATCCTTACTCACTGTTGGAAAAAAGAACTTTAATTACCCAATATCTTAAAATATAAACTTGCTTGTCCATGGCTGACTCCCCACTTTTTGTTTTCATTCATTTTTCTTTCTTTCCATTTTTCTTTCCTAGGCATGCAAGATTCTGGTAAATTGAATTCAGTGGGTTTTTCTCAGGTTTCTCCAGCTGTTTATCTGTCTTCCACTCATTTCAGTTAAATCAGGTGTGGGTAAAATGATTCCTTCCTCCCTTGTAGATAAAAATGAATCAACTTCTTGCTCTGCTTATTAGGCAAGAAAAAAAAAAAAAAAAAGAGGGAAAACCAGATTGCATTCTAAACTGCAACTTTTCCCTTAATTACAACTTGAGAATGAAATAAATTCAGCTGCTAGGCAAACAATTATCTTCCTGTGAAATTTTTTTATCTTCATTAGTGTTAATGTGCTTTCTGCGTGTCGGACCACCTGCTTTTCAGAAGTCCCATAAAAGTATTTCTTAAGGGCTCAGCTCTACCCAGCCAGTAGCTGAGTGAGCTGGAGGGACTGAGGTAGATCTTCTCCTTATATGATGCAATTGCCAAGCAGAACTGTAGTTCTCATCCTTTGGGGCCAACATACCTCACAGGAATCACAGAAAAAGTCAATAGGAGCCTTGCTGCATAGTAGCCTGCAAAAGGAGGAACCTGAGACAGCTCTGATTCCTGTTTTGGCAGAGGATCATCAAGAATTTGGGGTGGTCTGTGACTTACACATATCTTTATTTCCCAAACCCTCACATACGTGATTTGCAAGGCCTCCTGTGGTTTAATATGACTACTGAAAATCAGTTCTATGGCTCCAGCATGGAATTTTGAGTAGAAGATGGTGGAAAAACTGACCTTTTTGTTGCCCCATGAATGTCTGGACATCTAACCAGATTTCTGTGACAAAAGGGCCAACACAGAAAATGCTTTGCACTAGAGCCCCTTTCAGACCTCTGAAACTTTAATTTGCAGGGTGAAGTGGGAAAAAGGGAATTGTGGCTGCAACAGGCCAGTCTGGTGGAATCCCCCAGTCCCTCATGGCAGGGACTCTCCAAAAACCTGCTCCTTGTTTACTCAGTCATTGCTCCTGCCCTTGTTTTCCAACAGGGAGGAAAGGAAAAGGAAAGGTAATGTGACCTTTGGTATTTTGAAATAATATGATAACTATGCACATCTTCAAAGGACACGGCTGTTGAAGAACAGCTGGGGATGGTGATGGGAACAGCCTCCCCCTGACATTCAGGCCTGGTGGAGGAACCAGAAGAACCTGCAGAGCTCGTGAGAAGCAGTGGGGAAAACTAGGAGTGGCCAGAACAGCCTCATTGTCCCCTTTCATTATATCTGAGATTGACCTTTGTTAGTTGCCTCTGGGTATGGAATGGGCTGAGCTGAAGCTCTTCAGAGGAGGTAGAACCCAAGTATCCATGCAAAGCATGGAAAATGAGGAGGCAGGGTGAAGGGGAAAGCCAAAGGGAGATTGCACTGAGTGCTGATGTTCTCCCTTGAGGGCCCTGACTAACCACTGTAGGAGCTGAGCACGCTTTTGAGCACTCAGCTTTCCAGCATGTGGGTAGAACAGGAAAAGACTACTCCTGTTCGTGTGAAACAGGAATGGTGAAGCAGAGACATCTGAATGCCCCTGAGGATGCTGGTCAGAGAAATTAAATTCTAATTATCCACCAGAATCACTGCTTATATGGAAATTGAGGGCTTTTTTCAAACACCAGCTTTTCTGGAGGTGGGGAGAAGGGGAAAATGAGACAATCTGAAGGAACAATTTTGATTCTTGGAGAAAGAAAATAATGTTAATTCTCACTGCACACAAAATAATTTTTGAACAGACTACTCTAAAGACAAATAAAAAGACATAAAAGACAAATCCACAGCAGAGATAGAATAAAAAAAAAAAAAAAGCTAAAAGCATTTGACTGAAGCCAACCATGACGGAAAAGAAAGAAAGGATAAGTTTGTATACTCAGAAGATCTTGTAAAACATTGCGAGATGCTGCCTGGCAGATGGGATGGACCAGATGATCCCCAAGGATCCCCCCAACCATATATATTCTGTGATTCTGTGGTCACCATCAGAACTGATAAGTTCCCTCAGCATTGTGCAAAAATTTTAAATATTAGAAAAAGGTGATTTTTGCGAGATGATATAAGTATCGGCATTTTGGTCAAAGAAAGGATTCCTAAATAAATATCTTCTGCTGTGGGTTAAGAAAAGTATGTGTGAAGCATTGAGACAATTTTTAACTGTAGTCTAGGGAAATTCTTCATAGGATCCTTTTATTAATATTCATCTCACAGACTATGCTCTCGTGACCAGAACCTGAGATTAAGGACAAGATTATATCTCTTAACTGATTTTGAGTTTGTTACTGGGATCTTCAGATTCAGCAGGAATATATTTTGGGTTTCACCTCTCTGTAGTCCTGAGAAAGGCTGGAGGTTTATTTAGTGAGTCCACCACTTCTTTCTGAAGCTCAGAAAAGAAGATGAAAGGAGCCTCAGCTCCTTCCAACGTGTTCTCCTGCTTCTTCTTCCCTGCCTTCCACACATTGCTGAGTGCAGCTGGAACAGGGCGAGGCAGCTGGCTGCCAATGTTTGCTGCTTAAAATCACTCAGCAAGAGAAGGGTACTGCTTTCCAGCACCTGTGGAGCTGTGGCATGGCTGTATAGCCAGGAGGAGGGAGCAGTGGTTGGAATCAAGAGGCCTCTCCCCTCTTGTTTTGAGGAAAATATGAGCACGGCTGGTCTACTGTGAATAGGGGTGTCAAGGAGAACCTAGAAACTCAGACTAAATATGTACATTAAAAAAAAATTCCACAAAACCAAGTGATGTTAATGCTTTAAAACAATGTATTGGATCTAGAAAGAGAAGAAAAGGGCATATAATAAGATTTTACTTTACTATAAGTATTTATTTGCTGCAAATGGGATTTATTTTCAGTTTAAGGAGAAATTGGTAATTCAAAGTCCGCTCAACATTGGGCATGCACATATGAGGTTCCTGCATCTCCTTTCAGAGCAGCTGTCATGGCCTGCAGGCACGTTCAGGTCCTCTGAAATTAGGGATGGACACTTTGAAGGTGGAGAAGCCTCACCTTGCTATTCCTGCTAACGCCTCCAGTGCTGCTGTCCTTCCCTCAGGGGGATGTAGTGACCTCTGAGGTACAACTTGGGCATCTTGGGCTATGATTATTTGGTGATAGTGATCATAAAAAAGGAGTATGCACCACTCCACTCTTGTACTTTCATGTTGGCACGTTTTACAAACAGGAAGAGATGAAGTTTTACAAACATGAAGGAATGAAGTTTTACAAACAGGGAGGAATGAAGTTTCACACCAGCCCTGGGGGGTAGGGAACAGACCCTTACAAAGGAGCAAGGCTCCAGCTGGGAGAGGTGTCAGGACGGAGGTTTGTTTCTGGGGAAAGGTAATCACTGTTTTGGGAAACCTGACAACTGCGCCGGGAGGAGAAGAGGCTGATGGTGCACCGGCGTGTGGAGGCAAGCTCCCTGCTGACAGGGGAGAGCTCCCAGTGCTCAGCCAGCCCAGCCATCAATCATGCTGAGGCCACAGGAGCACCGCCAGCACTCGGCGACCAGACAGAGGCAGCACATGATGCAATGGGCACAGGTGTGCAGCCGGCACCGGGGAAAGGCAGCGGGGCTTTGCATACATAACGCGCCTTTTCCTCTGAAGTTCTCAAGGCGATTTGCAAGCATTAATTAATTCTTGCAACGCCCAGGGATGGTAGGCAAGGCAGTGTCACTGGCAAATTAATTTTGTAGGTAGTGTCTTTGATATCACACGCTCATGCGCTCACTGCGCGGGATTTGATGTGTTATATTATTTCCCTGACGCACCTGCTGCCCTTCAGCTCTTCTGCGCAGCATCCTGGATGAAATTATTATTATTTTTATTATTATTATTGCTGTTGTTACTATTATTATTAGCTTTATTACAGCAGGGCTGGTGCTATGAAGTGGAAACCTGCATCCGAAGAGAAAGTCATTGCCTCAGAGAGCTCATAACCTAAACGGGCAAGATCCCTATTTGTGCAAGTCTGTGCTCGCTCTCCAAGAATGTTGGCTGTAAAATACCCCAGTGAAGTTTGTGCTGGGATTGACAAAGATTGGCCTGTCTGCTGGGTTTTTTGTGCAGCTCTGCATTTAATCTGTGTTATGGGCTGACTGGGCAGGAGGATGTTCTTGCTTAAAGATTTCCAGAGCTGTGAGAGGGTGGTGCAGCCACCTGAGACCCCCACTGACAGGGGCTAATATCAAGCAGATGTGATGTCAATTCAGATAATTGAATATCTAGACAGGCTTTTGTCAATAAATGACAGTCTCATACAAAATGATCAAAATTAAGTTTTGGGTTTCATTTCTTTTTTCACTTTTGGAGTGAGCTTAAATGGAAAAGGAGTGGGAAAGGATGAAGATGAATTTTTCATAGTAATTGAAACTAGTAATTGATATAGAAATTTATCAGCCAGATCTATCTAAAATTTACTGGGCTTGGGAACAGGCATATTATTGACTGGATTTTACCAATCCAGGAAATTCTGGACATTTAATAGCATGCCTCAAAGCTTTTTACTTCTTTCCTCCTCTCTTTTCTTCCTGTTGGCATTTGCTTTTTTGCTCTTTTCCTCCCTCTTTCTTTTTTCTTTTTAACCATTCTCCAGTCAGGTGATCCCAGCTAGGAGATACAGATTGCTTCCGTCAGATGGCCTAAGGCATGCATAAAAAAATCACTTTCATTCAACAGGATATCTAACCTCCTCATGTGTACTGATATATCAGTGCTTTTTTATGTGTGACATAAATATTTATCTACTGGATAACAGGATGCAAGTGCCATGGTTTGCAGCATTGCAGAGCTGACCTTCAGTCTGGAATTCACATGTTTCTTCAGTAATTTATATTACAGGTTAACCTTATGCTTTGTCTTTTCTATCTGTGCCCTGGGGAATGGCAAGTAGTCCAATGTCAGTTCCAAGCAATCTGGATTTTGAGTCACATCTCTTTGGAAATTCTGTTCTGTTTGTTGGACCTGTAACTTTAAAGAAGAAAAAGACCTGATAGGATCATACCCATAGTGTAATTTCATTAATTTATCATGTGTTATTCTGAGATCTGCTTGAGTGCTGATGGTGTCATGGCCTTTGTTTGGGACAGGTCCTTGACTTGGGAGTTGAATTCTGGCAAATTTAATTTTTTCTGTCATTATAGATTGGTAGATATTGTGTGTAGATCACAAATAACACAGGTGTGAGTATGCTCCCTTGTGGTAAGCCATTTTGTTGTCGCACCATTTACTCCATTTCTTTCAAAGTTCATGGTGAAATAATTTGTTTTCTAATAAAGATTGTATCAGTCACATTCTGTGATGATCTTTCAGGGCGATAAGCATTTTGGGAGGGCATTCCATTAGGTCAGGCAAGAAAAGGAAGCAGAGATGCTACTTTTTTTCTCACCAATAACATTTTGCTGGGAATACCCACCAAGCTCTGGAAGACCCAGGTTTAATCCCTCTTCTGCTTAAGGGGATTTGAACTTGTCTCTCCACTTCCCTGACTGCCCTAACCACTAGGGTAAAGAATATTCTAGGGCAGGGCATTCTCAGTTCCTCATATTGAAACCATTTCACTTTGCATAGGTTAATTAAATATTCATGGGAACAGGAAGATGGCAAAGCTATGCAAATGACTATGTATCTTCGTGGTATAGTCTTTCATTTGGGAGCAGAGGGCCTGGCTTCCATTATCCACATCAATGAATACTTAAATGAGAAATACAGGAAACATTCATAGAAGCAGGCACAGGAACTGAAGACTTCCCCTTCCAGGTGAATACTAACCACTGAACTAGAAATCATTCTCCCTGTGACACAGGAAATATTGAAATGTATTATACAAATAAAACTGCTCCAACAAGAGAACTTTAGACAGGTCTGTCTTGAAACCTTGCACTGTGAATATTCACCCATAACTTGAGACTTGGGTTCAAGTTCCTTGAGAAGAAATGATGAGCTTTAATTACCAAGGTGTGTACAGTCCATCCCTGGTTAAAAAAAGGGCATTGCCACTATTTCTTGCTCTTGCTTGCCTGCTTAATTTTTATGTGATTTTTAAGTGATCAAAGGGTGGTTGTGCTGATGAAGGGTGCATTTATTTTGTACAGTGTTATCCACCAGATTTGTATGTTGCCTTTTTTGGTTGAGTCAGAAGGCTGATTGCCTTCTCCACAGGCCTCAGTGTAGTGGCTTAATCCCACCTCTGACAGATTGTGCTGCTGAAGGGAAACCTGTGTTGTTTCTAATGTCATTGTATGGGGACTCACCACTTGTGTCTTTGGCCAGTGACATTCCCACCAATTTCCAATTAAACCTCCTCTTCATCATTCCTAGTGAGACTGAGGTGAGCCTGGGAAACTCCACTGATCTTGCAGATGAAGAAGGAAGAGGAATGTTTAGAATGGGTTTATTGAATATAACTGTCAAGGTTTTGATGGAAGAAGTTCCATGAGGACACCAAAAGCTGCATCCATGTTGGACACAGCCAGTTTGGACTGGCTCCAGGACAGACCTGCCACTAGACAGAGGTGACATTGATAGTGATAACATATTTAAGCAAAAAATGCTGCACAGGAGATGGGATAAAATAAAATAAAATAAAATAAAATAAAATAAAATAAAATAAAATAAAATAAAATAAAATAAAGAGACACAATCCTGCAGACTCCTTTTTCCTGCAGTGGAGAAGGAGGGGAAGGATGTGCTCCCCTCTGCTGCAGTCCATGGAGAAGGCTATGGTGAGGCAGCTGTCCCCTTGCAGCCCTTGGAGGTCCTCAGTGGAGCAGAGATCCAACTGCAGCTGGAGGAGGACCCAATAGAGGTGGATATGCCCTGAAGGAAGCTGTGGAGAAGCCATGCTGGAGCAGGCTCCAGGCAAGAACAGCAGGCCATAGAGAGGAGTCCACACAGAGCAGGTTTCCTGGCAGGACATGTGAAACCTTTGGGAACCATGCCAGAATGGTTTGTGAAAACTGCAGTTCATAAGAAGGACCTGCCCTGGAGAAGTTCATAAAGGACAGAAGCTCATAGGACAGATTCCACACTCAAGTAGGGCAAGAGCATGAGGAGGAAGGAGCAGCAAGGATGAAGAGCTGTGAACTGATCCCAACCCCTATTTGATATCCACCTGGGCCACTTTGAGGGAGAAAGGAGGAAGGTGTTTTTAGTTTTGTTTGTATTTCTCATTTTCCCTCTCTGGTTGTTTGGCAACAAGTTAAAATAATTTCCCTAAGTTGATGCTGTTTTGACTACAACTGTAAGTGATGTCCTTGTCCTTATCTTGACCATGAGCTTTTAATCATATTTTCTCTTCCAGTCCTGTTGAGAAGGGAGAGTGATAGGGCAGCTTGGTGGGCACCTGGCAGCCAGCCAAGGTCAGCCTACCACAAGGGTTTTGTCACATCTTACATTAATTATTTACACCAGAGATGGCATCATCTGAGCTAATCTGGGCTTTACTGGCAGTCAGTGGAGAGAAACAAGATTTCCAAGAGGCAGTGCCATCTCATCCTAATGGAGACAAAAATAAAAGCAGATGAAACTTATCTTTCAAACTCTCATTGCTCTGTGAACAGTCAAGGAAGCCTAGAGTGTCTAATCCAGATGCAGGTATCTATATCACAGCTGCCAGGAGTTCAGAAGGTGGCTCCTTTTCCTCTGTTTTACTATTTCATCAAGATTTGTTTGTGGTCTGTGGTTCTGCTTGCCCTGGAGACTTGGGATGGTACTGTGTACACCCAGCGGCAGAAGAGTTTTGTAAAGGGGAAGTAAGAGCTCTGTCCACAGGATGATGCAATTCTGTGCAGTGCTGGGTCCTAGCCTGATGCAAAGAGCACTGGTGGTACTGCCCCAGAGGCAGAGGCAGCACTGATGCTTCAGTCAGGTGCTGGAGTCATATCAGAAGCCCTCCGAGAAACTCAAATGCAGAAGGACACTGATACAACCACACTGCAGAGTAAGTCTGTTCACACTCAGCTGAGGTCTCTCTTCCTCTCCTCCTTTTTTACTGCAGAGGTACCAGGAGCTTTAGGACACCTGGACCTCACTGATAACTAGATCTCAAAGGCACTCAGGACACGGATCTGTTTCACAAAGCAGAAGCTATTTTCCCTCATCTCTGTACAGCTTTCAGGATAAGTGGTTGCAGAAACATATCAGTGTTTGAGAAGATACAACCTAAAAGGAAACAAGTGTCATGTCCATTCTTTGCATCTTTCCATAATCCTTTGTTTTAATTAATATCAGATTTATTTAATGAAACTAAAATATGCTCACATCTGGCTCCAATCCCTGTATTTTCCTCAATCAGTAGACCACACTTCTGCATCTTCATAAAAACGTGAAGAATGAGGATGAACCGAGCACACTGATATAATGCTGTTTCCTCTGGCTTCCCAAAGGCACGATGCATCATTTCAGATGTTGCAAAGCTGAGTCACTGACACTGATGTGACTAATCTTAACGATGTGCTTTGATTCCATAATGTGTCGCTGTGAAGTTTGACATGTTTGATACATTCATCTCAGCATTCCAGGGGAACCTTCTTTTCCCACAGTGAATCTACTCACTGGGAAGACAAATTGTCTGCAGGGAAAAAAACATCCCAGCCCAGCTCTTGAATCACACTAGCTAATTTTCCTTTAAATTTGTCTGTGGACCAAATTTTGCCCTCATGAGTGGGTTGCAACTTTCACTGAATATACTATTCATGTATCCAAAGGCAAAATTTGTTCCTATCTATCAATCTACCTACTATTTTATCTACTATCTGTCTTCTTAACTCTATTAATTAGTTAATGTTTGTAAAACACTCAAAAGATGTAAAGCCCTATAGAAATGCTAAGTATTATAATTATTGTTATCTGATTGCTGTATCTCTTTACCTATCTAGCTATCTACCTTCTCTATCTATTATAATAACAATAATACTTAACACTTATATAGTGTTCTTAATCTTCAAAGTATTTTACAAACATTAACTAATTAATCTAATCTAGTCATCTTGCAAACAACTCTTTTAACAAACCAGTGGTTGTTTCTGTAAAATAAAATTCTTTGCAAAAAGAAGAATTGTACTTTGGGGGGGGGTGTTATTTTGTTCAGGTTTGGCTATGATAAGGTAATAAATATGTATAAAAACAAAGCAGCAAGAGAATGGATGAGAAAAGCTCCATCACTAGGTAAGACAGAGCTTATAACACATTGCAGTTACAGACCATGCAGATGTCTCCTGGTCAGCTTATTCCTGAATTCTCTTCTGTCTTAATTTTAATATAGAAGCTTCCTGCTACAAAAAAGTGATTTTCCCTTGTTTTTTTATAAAGAGACATGAAATTTTCTACAAATTTCCTTTTTCTAGATTATTCTCCAACCAGAAGCAAAGCAAAAGTTGTTAAATGGAGCAGCTCAATTTAAGCTCTTTCGCCACACATCTGCAAAGAAACTTAGGCAACATTTTTGTCCTTAAAGAAACTGTGGTGGTGGTGGCGGCACAGAAATTTCAATTTCTGTACATAAGGACAATAGGACAAGGAGTCCAAAATCATTGAGAGGAAGAGACCAGCTTACTTTTAAAACAAATACACCCTGGATAGCTCCATAGATCTTCATCTAGACTCACTGGCACTGAGAAAAGACATTGTCAGAAACAGCATTCTGGAAGTGCAAGGTAGAGATCAAGAAGTATGTGAAGGGTTTTTTGGGTTACCTTTGTGCTTCTAAACAAATGAAGGTCACACACTCAGATCAAGCACTGCTTGGCAATGGTCCCTCAACTGCCTGACTTTGTTTTAGAGGGTAATTTTCAAGAAAAATCTTCTACAGAAAGAGGTAAGAGAGCTGTCCTGTGCCATTTGTGTTGGGACTAAGAATCAGCCCTGGCTCTCTTACAACTGGGATGGGAGGTACAGACATAATGAAAGCTTATCCAGACTTTATGTGGCTTACAACACCATCACCACCAGAGAGAACAAAATGAAACAAAGCCAAATAGAAAAAAGATTCTGTTTTCCACTTGATGAAAGGGTAGACTTAATATCTTTTTTTCCCTTTTATTATCTTCTTCTTTTTCTTCTCCTTTTTCTCCTTCTTCTCCTCTTCCTCCCTCTCTGTCTCCTTTTATTTCTGGTATTTTTCAATCGGTCCTACTTATTTTTTTACACAGACAAAACGTGCAAGGACAGTTCTGGTAAGAGCTAACATGGAAATCAGTCAGGGTTCTCCACTGAGCTCTCCCAAGGCAGACAGACAAGCAGAAAAACTGTGGCCACTATCACGCAGATAATTTTGTCACTATTAGATCTAAATAGAGAAAAAAAATTAAAAAGAAAAAAAAAGGAAATTTTTGATAATTTCCCAACATCTCTTCCTCCAGCAGCTAGGTTAACATAAATCATACCTCTTCCAATTAAAAAAAATCAACAAAATTTTTATATTGTATTCTCAGGCTCTCTTACAGCTATGGATGTATTTTTCCAGGTACAAGCTCAAAGCACAACTTCACCACTACAAAGGATTTCAGAAGTATAGCTGCCTTTTGTGAAACTGTCCAGATAGAGCTGTCATCCTTCAATAGGTATGTTTTTAAATGAAAAATGAAACAAAACAGAACAAAAAAAAGTTTCATTACAGGCAGTGACACAGGGCTGAATTCAGGTTGTACATCACCCATCCTGTCGTCCGGAATAGAATGGAATATTGAGTTGGAGCAATTACAGGCAAATCAGGCTTCCAATACAATCAATGCAATGAGCAGCTGAGCTGTTTGTGTTACAAATTCACAGAAGATGATCTGAATGTGGTTCCTGTCAGTCAGGCATGACAGCCAGCTAGGCTGAAATCCAGGTGATAGGGGCTCAGCCATAACTCTTTGAGTCACCTTGTACATGAGACTGAATCTAACCCCAACCTTCACATCTTATTTTTTCTCTAGCAGTGCACTTCATAAATACAGGGCTTTGGTGATCTTAAATATTGCACCCAGCAGGGCTTGAAAATGAAAGTGTTGAGATGAAGCTGTGGTTACAGATGAGAAACATGCATTCAGTTAACATCTACTAATAAGGGGTGTATTGAGGTGCAAGGCATATAGTAACTTTTAATTAAAAGTTGAGGTTGGGAAAAAAAGAATGGATCAGGAATCTGGGAGACCTTGGCTAGAAAGGGTGAAGATATCACCAAGTGTTTGCAAAATATTAGACTTCTGGAACACACTCACAGAAGTGTGACATCTCAAAGGTCGGCAGGTGAAGCTGATGCAGAAGGGACTTGTATCCTCTTTAGAGCTGCAGTAAAGGAATTATTATTTATCTGATTTTGGATAGGTGGGGTAGGGGTCCCCTGTTTTCTCCTTGACCCTTGTCTTCACTTCAGAGTGTTTTTAACAAAGTATCTTAAATACAGCTACAGCTCCTCCTCCCAGCGCCTCCTCCTCCCACCTCCTCCTCCTCTCTACTCCCTAGAAGGATTCCCGAAATGTTTCTTAGGGAAGGGAAAGAATTCCCCCTTTATCTGAGCACACAAAACTCCCCATGCAGAAAACCCCAAAACTCCAGGTTAGAATTCAAGGCACTTTGCAGAGCAACTGTTACATGCTCCACTCAGTGACGCAGGGGAAGACAAGAACATGTTTTTAATTGCAAAGTCTAATGGTTATGCATGGGTCCTGTCATGCTTGTGAGAACTTGTTCTACCCCAGCCCTCCCTCTCTTTCCTTGCTGAGACAGCCTTGCCAAAATCCGGCTTGAGAGTGGTCACAGGGAAAACATGAAGCCTTGCAGGGATTTGGAGAGTAGACACCAATCTGTCAGAGGTGTCACCAGAATGGGATACATCTGCTGATCTGTTACCACTTGCTAATTATGGATTCAGCAGCTAATTGTCATAAATCTTGGTAAGAGATGTGGAATGAGGCAGAGGTTTTAAAGCAGCATGGCCTGGATTGGTTTGCATGGGCAGGAATGATCACCCCCGTGCCAAGAGCTCTGCTGCTGTGTGATACCTCCGTGAATACCTGCATTGTTGAGAGTGCCAATTTATTCCCAAAAGCATTTCTGACATTCCTTTGCAGGAATGGTGAGTGTCCAGGACTGTAATACACTGACTCGTTGAAGGATTTCATTTAATAAACCCAGAGATACTAGCAGTCACAGCCAAAGAGATGTTTTACAGGATGAAATCTTGCATCCTTCACCAGGCTGTACTTCTGGTCCACCCTTTGGAAAGAAAAGCACAACTGTGCCAAACAGGATTGAAGTCTCATGTCTTGACTGTACAAACCCACAAATTGGGCACTGCCTCAGTGAGGGTTAACAATCTTTGCATGTGATTCAGCCAGCAAGAGTTTGAAATTGGAAAGAAAGTGATTTAGCAAGTTTGATTCAGCTTTAGGTATCCTTTCCAACATTTCAGCCGTGTCTAGTTACCCACTATCTTACTCCACCTGATTTCAATACTTCTCTGAGTCTTGAATGCTGCAGTTCAGGGTGGAAAGGGTAAAGCCAAGCCTTTGACATCTCAAAGGCATTGAATTTACTTAAATGCTGAGCAACTTCTCAGGAAATCAAGTCCCTTCAGGCTATGTGCAGTTGAATATCCAAAAATAACTACTTGAAACTTTCTGTGGGTCTAAGGATCACAGGCTCTGTATTCATGTGAACCAGTCTTCAGATAAAAAAGATCAGAACTAAATTTATGTTATTGTTTGACTGGCTTTTCCTATGGAGAGAGTAGAGTCAAGGTTGCATGCAGAAGAAATATCTCTCTTAACAAGTAACTCTTGGTTTTCAGAAATTTAGTTCTGCTTTTTATTTCCTAGTCCTTTTCCTGTTTTCAGCCAGTTTTTGTAATGTTTTCATCAAGTCCAAGTTTTTTATCTAGACCAAGATTACCAACTGCTTTTGGAAATAAAAACTAATAACTGTCACATATTCCACTGAAATCTGCCAAATTTTCCAGGTAGAAAGACACAACAATCTATTTTAAGACTGGTTTTCACTAAAGCTGGCTGAAAACTCCACAGTGGAATGTTTGTTTATTTTCCCAGATGAAAAAGCTGATTCATAGTAATTCAAACATTTTGCTGAGATAGTTCAGTTTTGATTCAGGTGTGACAAACTTCAAGCAGGGCAAAATTAACTTCTAATAAGTAGATTCTTGCCAGGAATTAGACTTGCAAGGTGCTGTGGCCAGTTGGGAACCCTCCCCTCTTGGAGCCTGTCAGCACATCAGGATAGTGGCCACCAGGGAATGAGGAACCTGAAAATGTTTTAACTATTCATGTTTAAAAGTTATGATGTTTTCTGCTTGATGGAAAAGGAGACAGATGGGGGCCAGAACAGCATTACTCAGTTCTTTCTTCCCTGAGCTTCCATGTCTGTCTGTCTAGCTGTCTGAAAATCAGGATCAGTTGCTTTGTCAGGATAAAGTAAAAATAGGGAGTTTATTTTGAATGAGAAAGCACTTTTACACTAAGATATTGAAACCTGATCTACAGAGAATGATTTTTGCTGTACAAAATACTTGGGCTCTTTACAATCCATGGCCATTAAGGTGCATTAACTGATTAATTAGGAAAAGGGTTAATCCTTCTCCGGGAAATGTAATATTACTTCTTGGGTATGAGGGGGAAAAACTTGCTCTGTATGTTATTAAGCACACAGATGAAGTGACTAAGCTCTGCAACCCACATTTTTTATTTCTGAAGGCAAAAGCTTTTGTGTACTGAAAGCAACCATTCATCTTGCAGAAAGCAGAGATGCACATCAGCAGACACACACAAAAAAAAAAGATACAAAAATTCACCTCCCATGAATCCAAACTTAAAAAATACGGTAATTGAAAAAAAAATTGTTTTCAAAACACCAGTTTTGAAATTTGTACCACTGTGATTTTTCGGAAAAACTTTGAAAATACTGTGAAATACATTCTTTGCTTTAGAGTGAGATAAATTTTAGTTCTAATTTCACCTAAAACCTCATAGGAAATATTTTTGGGTTGACATAATGCAAGTCAACTATCCTCAGCCATAATTCCCCTTGTTTTTTGGTAGTGCGTGTGGTCTATGCCAGCCCTGGAATATCAGGATTGATGCAAAATGTCGATGAACTGGAACACCAGTAATCTTCCACAATTGAAGGACTCTTGTGTAAAAGGCTTATAAGTAGTCTCAGAATCTGGAGTAAAGTATCAGAAAATTTAGTTTTATTGGTGCATTAATTCTCCATTTAGTGCTGAACTCCTGCCTGAGCAAGGAAGACACCAGGAAAGACAAAGAACTTAAATTTCTTGTTTTGTTCTCCCTGCTGCTCTGGGTAGGCCAAGTAAAGAGAGCACCAAACCATTCCCTGCTGCAGGTGGTTTCCTTCCAGCATGGTCACATCCCTTCTCCTGAGTGTGTGTGTGTCTGGTGTGGCAGCACGTGCAGCTGGCTGCACGCTCCTGTAAATCACATCTCCTGCTCGCCGACACGTTCCCGTCCCTCTGGAGCTGGCTGGGTCCCAGCTGTGCTCCAACAGAGACATGCCCCAAAAACCAGAGCTGGGTCTTGTAGCTTCCATGCCTGGCAATCCCTTTTCTTCCTTCTACCCCAATCCACACCCAGCCTCCGAGGGTGATGACAAATGCAGCAGCCAGGGTGAGACGAGTGGTTTAGTTAACGATGATTTAACACTTTGCAGGCTGCTGTCCCAGGTGATTACACATTCTTTGCATTTGTTTGGCTGGAAATATGGAAAATTAATTAGTAGCAGAAGGGTATAACTTCGCCAGCCATTAACTGAATTATAAGTAAGTGTTTTCTTTGTCTGGCAATATCTTACCTTGTCCTTGTGCCAAAAATATCTCATAACTTGGTATTATATTCTCTGAAGACAACCTTTTCAATGACTTTATTAGTGCAATAGTGAAACACTGTAATACCAGTCAAAGAGGATTTTTAACTTTTTTTTATTTTTTTTTTCTTCTGTTGATGAAAGGGGACATAGCTACATTTCTGAAGGTCAAGTGTTTGGAACCAAAGGCTGCTTTCTTATTCCATCTATCTTTTTAAATGTCAATGAAAAATTAGAAAAAATATCCCAGCTAATGATGAAAAAACCTCAAGAAAACAAGAAAGAGAGAATCTTTTCTAAGTCTAAATACTATTGTTTACTTATTTTCTGATGGAAAGTAAAATACTGTGGGTATATGGGAAGGAAAAAAAACCAGATTTGTCATCTGCCTCCAATCTTTATTTTGTAGTAAGCAGTGTTGCAGCTGAGGTGTTTTCCACCTGCATATTTACTCTAGAACAAAGATTGATGTAGTCTGATATGAGTTGCAGCATTAAAAAATAAAAGTGAAAGACAAAAGAAGAAAAACCTCATGTCTTAACCTAGACATGTTTTTAGAATGCTGTAATAAAGCCCACAGCTCCTAATTTGCCTGATATCCATTAATCATCAGAGTTGCAATCACTCCGCTCAGACCCTAATGCTTGGTCAAAGCTTCTCCCTTCCATCACTTTTGGAGGTCTATAAACCCAGTCTGCCTTGGATGGCAGGTGGGAGCTGAGGAGATCTTTTGACTCTCCTGTTTCTCTGCAGCAGGTATTTTCTGGCTGCTGCACTTTAAGCTGCTCATGCTTCTGGCCACCAGTGTAAAATGCAACTTATGAGACCCAGAGATGGATTTTCAATATGACAAACGTGGGTCAGGCAGAACATGAGGTGCTTAGTGGATGTATTGTACATTGTCTCACAGAACCAGGGAATGGTCTGAGAGGATGTCTGGGACATTTCTTGCTCTGCTTCTGCGCAGAGGCACACGCTGTTCATCAAGCTCTCTGCTGCAAATCGCCCACGAGTACCCACCTTCTTTCAGAATTAATCAGTCTTGACTTGGAAGCACTTTCATCTGCATAAACTTTCTTTCCCCCACCCCCTTTCCCTTTCTTGTGCTGAGACAAGGTACTGTGGATGCTGCAAGTACAGTGGAGGTGCTGTCTAGACACCCAGAGCATCTCCGTGAAGATGAGACTTGCCGTGCACAAAAGGCGTTGGCACAGGAGGCTGTTGGCAGGCACATCTCCCACTCCCTTGGCCAAGGCTCCAGCCACAAAAGCCATGTCTAGTCAGTTGAATGTGCTTTCAAATGTCAACATTTGGGCTGATTAGTAAATGCAGGAAAAGATCTTGGCTGCAGCAAACCCCAGAAGTGTCTAAGGGAGAATTTGCAATGGGTTTTAGCAAGTTGGTCTGGTAGAGTTTGCTGAGTTTTCTTGCATTGCAACATAAAGTGATCTGAACTCCTCATTGCTAGTGGATCTTTGTGGTGTCTATTCAGGGACCATGGAAGAGCTGTTTGGAGGGGATTTCTGGAGGTCAGCAGTCCAGCCTCCATCCTGGAGATGACACATTTCCAACACCAAAGTATGCCAACCATGGATTTATCTAGATGACCCCAAGGATGGAGATTTCACAGCCTAATGGCCACAATCCTCCTAATGTAACCCAGCAAAAAGTTTGTTATACTCATTGTTGTCTCACATTCAGTTTGGTGTCCTCTTTGAAGCTGGGCTGTTATTTAGGCTGTCCCTTACCTCTGGTTCATGGAGTTATTCCAACCCAGATGCAGAAATTTTGTGTACCTCAGGAAGTCCCTACTGCCCTGGTTTTCAAGTCTTTAAAAACCTGTCTGGCTTGTAGATCTACTGTTCAGGTTATCAGCTACTTGTAATATGCTTGTTACCAGCTGCTAAATGGACATTGAGCTGCATTTGACAACCATTTGTACTCAGTATCAGGCCAATTTTTCACTTGTTTTGTAGCTTATTTCTTCTCCAGCTTCTTAATGATAATGCTGTGGGTAGCAAAATCCTTATATATGGAAGATATGTGGTATTTGTTGCTCTATCCTTGCCCTTACAGCCAGTCAATTAATTACAGAAGGCAATCAGGTAGGGTGACAACGATTTGCCTTAGACAAATCCTTGTAGGCTGTTTATGATTGCTTCTTGTCTCTCAGTAGACTGGGAGTGGACAGCAAGAGGATGTGCTCCCAGACTCCTCCAGGGCCTGAGGTGAGACTGACCAGTTTATAGTTCCCTGGTCTTCCCTTTGTTCTCATACTCATGGAATAGTTTTTATGCCCTTAAGTGGTTTTAGGTCCAGCAGAGCTTCAGTCTTCCTGACATCATCAAGACTGAAGTATTAGCTCTATCCTGATACAAGAAAGACCTTAGAAAGATATAGGATCTCTTGAGACCTTCACCTGTGGATGATGTGTGTGCGCTTGCAGCTCATCCTGAAGACACAGGAAGACCCACCAGACCTTTACAGCTTTGCACAGAAGTTTTTCAAGAGGTTTGTTTTATGGTTGACGTGTGAAGCCATACAGTTCCTTCCCCTCTCTGTGTTCTGCGTGCTGGAAAGCCACCTCCCCTCGGTATGGTACTCGCAGAAAATGTGTCTGGTTAAGGGGGAAGTGGGCTTGCAAACCCTCTTTTGTGCAAGGCACAAAGGAAAAGGGGTGGCTTGTAGTCTGCAGCAAAACCAGAGGAGGCTCTCTGCTCTCTTCAAAGGGCTTCCTCTTCCCCTTCTCTCTCTATTGTGAATTCTTTAAAAAGACCACCCTTCCCTCTGCAGAGTGAAAACATCAAAGGGAATGGTGTGGTGGGGTATTTCCTTGTGAACACTGACTTACCTTTACAAAGGTGAGGAGTTCACAGGAGGTTCTCTCTTGTGAAGCGTGTTCTGGCTGCCTGGCTTTGAATGCTGAGCTCACTGGGAAAATGTTCTTACATCTTCAGGCAAGCAGCTTTGCTGCAAAGCCAAATCTCTTCCTCTCCCTCCCACTTTCTAGTTACCCAGTAATATTTTATTCTATTTATTTTATTTTATTTTATTTTATTTTCTATTTTTATTTTATTTTTATTTTTATTATATTATTTAATTACATTAATTTAATTTAATTTATATTCAATTTAATTATAATTATTTTTATATTTATTTTTATTTTATTTTGTTTATATTCAATTTAGTTTTTACTTTATAATTGTGTATCAATTTATTTCATCTTTCATTTAAATTAACTCCATATTTATTTTATTTTGGACAACAATAAAACTTTCTTGGTTTTGACGGTTTTGTGAGTTTTTATTTTTGTATGGAGGTAGTCACAAAACCTGAAATGCAACAGAAAACTAAGATTTCCCACCAAAAAAATTGATTTTAAAAGATTCAGTCTTCTATTTATTAAGGTACATTTACATGTGAGGATGTGAATCTATCCCATCCCAGAATATGGGGAAGAGATAAGTTTGCTCATGCTTGTTTCAGCATAAGATTTTGATTGTTTTATTGGCTAATAAGCTTAGCAAGAACAGTCAGAAATGAACCAGCTGTAGCAAATTCTTCAGTGAGCTGGAGTTTAAATTTAATGTCATTAGAATAGCTCCAAAAGCCTCAATTTCCTCTGGTTAAGGGCAAACTTGGTGGCAACTAAAACTGTATGAGGGTTTTGGGTTTTTTTGCCCTTAAGGGTAGAGCTATCATCCAAAAATCAGAGGCTAAAACCTGTCTGTAGTCAAGGATAAGGCAGGAAGACACTCTTCAGCCCATCACTCCACATCTTTTAATGCTTGTTCTATGGTATATGAATTTACATATAATTAAAAAAATATATAATATATATTATGTGTATATATATATATATATATATATATATATATATATGTAAAGTGTAAAGAAAGACAATGAATAAAGATTAATTTTATCAATGAAACTCTTGAGGTTGGGTCTCCATGATTTAGCTTGGAGCAAATATATTAGTTCTTAAATCCCATGGGTTTTTGGAGGTTCCCAGTCCTGTTGCAAGGATCATTCACCTCCCAGGAAGGTGTTGCCCTAGCACTGCATCATGTTGGAAGGCAAACTCAGGCTGATTTTCACAGTGACAAGGGTTTGAAGAAGGGAAAAAGAGGCTGGAAACTGCTGGGCATTGCTATTCAGCTATGAGATTTACCAAAACCACCCAGGGTTTCAGCTCAAGCATGTTATCCTGGAGCAGCCAAGTGGGGTTGTCAGCTTCAATACTACAGGTCCCTGAGTCTCAATACCAAAGTGACATTTGGAATTTGGGTATCCAGTCCTCCTCTACCAAAAAAATAAGAGTATTTCTCCTTTACAATTCCCAACTACTCCTATATATCACATATCTATCTTATTCACAATCCAGTGTTAGTCCAGCGATCAGACCTAAAGACCTGAGAGGACTTTTCCAGCCTAAAGTATTCTATGATACTATGATTCTAAACATGAGCTTCATCCAAGATACCTCGGAGTCCAGAGTTTGTTTCACTCTAAATCCCAGCTGTGACTCACAGTCTCACAGCAGAATTCATATAAATGTATGGATGACACTGGAAGCAAGTTGTGCAATAGCAGGGGGAGAAAGCTAAGAACAAACCCTCTCTGTTCTGGTGGTAGTCATGAATCTTTACCAGTCCATCAGGGTACAGAGCAGAGGAAATCCTGAATCAGGAGATAAACGCAAAGGATCTGATTTTAACCCACATTGTGCAGTTTGGGTAAAGCACATGAGTGTTTCTGAAGTCAAGGGTACTGAATGGAGAAATAGTTTCTGCTCTTGTCAGCACTTCGGTCTGTGTGTGGTTTCCCCATTGCCATTAGCTCCAGGCATTTTGGAAATTGTATTCCTCCTGCAAGGAAGAGTGGGAAGGGCTGACAAGGTGGGTTAAAATATTGAGTAATGAGGATAATTAATCAAGGGTCTTCTGCAGAATTTCTATTTGGTGTTGGGTTTGTTTTTTTTTTGGTGTCAGGGCAATGAGCAGCCTCCAGCGGCCCCCGGCAGCAAAGTGGGTGCTCACAGGTTTTCAGGTCAGGGTACTTGACCTCAAGACTGCTGTCTCTTCAGGTTGGATTGCTTCAGTTTGAAAAGGTTATTAACTGGGAGGCAATCTGACGGTCGGCTTGTGCTGAAGTTCTTGCCAATAAGGGGTGGGAGATGGTCCCTGGCTGAACAGATGTGTAGAGTAAGAGGATAAGTAGCAGCAGGTGAGAAGCAAAGGTTACACATTCTTTTAGTCCTCAACACCCCTGAGTCTCTACCTGGAGCAAACTCAAGGCTTCCTAGGAAAAAGGACAAAAAATATTTTTGTAGATTTCCAGCAACAAGCCATCCTAAAGCCACCCAGCTCGTTCTGAGCAAGTGCTCACCAGTAAATTCATCCTGTACCTACTGCAAGATGCTGAGCCCTCTTTGCACATTAGAGGGGTTGCAGACAGCGACTGTTTCCTTGGCATGCAAGGACTAAGCACACAGCAGCTGCTCACTTCTAAGTTTAGAGGAGAATCACAGAATAACAGAATGATTTGGTTTGGAAGGAACCATAAAAATAATCCAGCTCCAACCTCCCTGCTGTGGCAGGGAAATCTTCCTCTAGAGAAGAGGGAAATCATCAAAATGGCAAGGACAAATAAAACACTACGAGCAGCAGAACACAGCCTTCGTCTTCCCCTGGTGTTGTTTAGTAACTTGAGGTGACATTTTGGGCTGCTGTTCAGGGAATTCAACTAACCCTGGTAGGAAAAATGGTGAAGCATAGCTGCAAGATAAATAAATTATTCAAGAACCAACCACTCCTTTAGGCATTTTACCCCTTGGGGCTGAAAACACTTGAACAAGTCTCATGTCACTTGCATATGATATTACTGCTTTTCCCAAAACACTTTTCCTTCCTCAGAGAAAACAATTTTAATTAATTCTTCAAAAAACATTTCTGCCAAGTCTAACTGGTCGGGTGTATACATCAAATTCCTGCAGCACTCAGCCTGTGTCCTATAAAACTTGTCATGACTGATTTTTACTCTTTTTGCACTGGTTGTAAAGAGATGGATTCAAAGGCATTCCTTCTCATGCAAGTCCAGATTGAAGCACATGTTTAACAAAAGGACTGTAGTGATGTATTTTGCTGAATTGGGACCTTTTATAGGACAGATGAATTGAGCCCTTTTTTGTCATTCTGTTTTTGAGTAAACATTTCTGCAGTGTAACATTAATTATGGATTCTCCACCTTGATTCAGTATCGCATTTAGGCTGCTATTCCCTGTTAAATCATCTTCCTTGACATGTGAAATTCAGGCTGCCTTTGTTAGATTAAAGTCTTTTTATCTGACCTGCCTTTAAGCTTCATCTACTTAGTCATATCACCGGGTAGGTAACAGAAAATTGCCAATATGTCACCCAGTGGGTAAATCAATTCATGAAAGGAGGCCTAGTGCTTTTAGATTGACTGCAGAATGGCTCTTTTCTTTTTTTCCAAGCATATCTTCCTCAGCACACCTGGGTATTCCTCCTGAGGGCTCAGGAAAAAAGTTTGAATTGCCTTGTTCTTTATTAGCTACATCCCGTCTCCTTTATATTACAGGTGAACGTGATTTGCTCCACAGTGCAGTATATTCCTGAGAGAAGGACTGAAAAGAAAAGGGCAAATTATCCTCCCAGTGATGTGGAAAGCAGGAAAAGAGCTGGCAGGAAAATTATCACTACTAAAAATCTGGGATGTTTCTGCATATGTTTGAGAGGGGGCATCATTCAGAGTGGGGTGAGATTGAGGCACAGGTGAACTCTTGTCAGAAAATTAAGACCAAAAGTCTCTTAAGTGACAAGATTTCTTGGGTGCTGATTCCAGAAGTTTTTAGAAAAAAAAGCTCTCATTTTCAGAAAGCCCACAAAACCATCTCTCCAGGGATATGAATTGGTTAGTGAAGTGTTGTAAAAAGAGGAGCATTTTTTATCTGTCCGTTGCAAAGTGCACCAAAAACCTCTAAGGGCTCCATGGGAAGAGACTCAAGAGAGCAGGGTGGAGTTGGATATTTTCACTGGGCAACAACAGGTTTTGCATGAGAATATTTTGGGAAACTGAGGCAAGAAAGTGCATCTAATGTCTTGCTCTTTTCTTTCAACCTAGGTACTTTATTTATACCTTACAAAATAGAATGACTGAATCACAGAATGGTTTGGGTTGGAAGAGATCTTGAAGACCATCTGATGCCAGCCTTCCTGCCATGGGCAGGGACACTTTCCACTAGACCAGGTTTCCTCAAAGACCTGTCCATCCTGACATTGAACAATCCCAGGGATCCACAACTTCCTTGGGCAACCCATGACAGGATCTCACCTCCCTCACAGTGAAGAATTTCTCCCTAATATCTACTCTAAACCTCAGACCTCTGTCTGTTTAAAGGAACTGAGGCTGTTTGGGACTTCTTCCTGTTACTGGTGTTGATTGCTGATTTCACCTCCACTGAACAAGGAGCTGTTGAAATGTTGATGTTCTTGACTTCATCTACTCAAGATGACAGTAAATCATGGGACACCTGAGCAGAAGAGTTTTGGTTCACACTGCCAAGGCTGCAAACTGCAAACTCGTTGTACTGAGAGCAGGAGGCATCAATCCAAGGGAGTCCAAAGTGCAAGAGGCACAACAAATCCTCCTGGAGAGTTTTACAGCAGAGAACGAGCTTTACCAGAACCACACACGTGTATTTTAGTGTGATGTGATGGGTAGAAGGAAGAAGAAGAGATAAGAGTCCTGACCTCCCTGGTCCCCCCAGTCTGCCACGATACAGTCTGTGGATTGAAACACTGGGAGGCTGTTTTCCCAGGCTACATCTGGACTCCGGAAACAGAAATCATGAGCCAGTGGAGATATTTCTGCCAAAAAATGTTTGGCAGTAGCAAATTGAATTCTCAGTTTCATAACACTTTAATTTTTTTGCACAATTTAAAAATAATACCTCTCCATGTACCTGGATTTAATATATTTTTAAAGGAAAAAGAGATCTTTGCTTGCCTTAGAATTTTAAAAATTTTCCAGAAAGCAGACAAAACATCTTTTTGGCTAATGACTCAAAATTTTTTGAATAATTACCTCTGATTCTGATCTAATGCTTCTTCCAAATGCTTTGAAAATGTCAAGCAATATATTTCTTGTGCTGTGATCAATATGTCTGTCACAGACAAGAAATATAAAATTTTTGAAATTCTTCTTCAGAAAGATTTTTGGGCACTGTGGCCCTTCTTGTTCTCCCCATTAAAGTGGAAATCAGGAATAGCTCATTAAAATCTCTGGGGCTTTTTTAGTGTGAGTGAAAGGAAAATCAAACAGATGTATCTGACATACATTAACTTAAAGTCTGCTATTAAACAACAAATCGTGGAAGACTATGGGAAATCTGAATCCCTGCTGATTTTTGCTAATTCTATAAAGACTCTATTTAATTTCCTCAGGAAAACAAGGTTTTCCCTTGAGGGCATATACATTTTTGAATGGGCTACAAGTGAGTCCCTACGGGCTCAGTTATCACTGATCACAGTTTGGTCTGTTGGATATTGCTAAGGGAAATTTAGTGTGATTGTCTGTGATCACTGACATGTGCTCATACCCATTAGGAGACCTATTCAGCCCACTGGCGTTTGGTTCCTAGGGAAATGGTGTAGCTGCTCTCAAAACATTTTGAGTTTGCAGAATTTTGTTTTAGCTCCCTTCCCTTCCCTTCCCTTCCCTTCCCTTCCCTTCCCTTCCCTTCCCTTCCCTTCCCTTCCCTTCCCTTCCCTTCCCTTCCCTTCCCTTCCCTTCCCTTCCCTTCCCTTCCCTTCCCTTCCCTTCCCTTCCCTTCCCTTCCCTTCCCTTCCCTTCCCTTCCCTTCCCTTCCCTTCCCTTCCCTTCCCTTCCCTTCCCTTCCCTTCCCTTCCCTTCCCTTCCCTTCCCTTCCCCCCCTCCCTTATTGTGGATTTTTTCAGGCAGAGGAGCAGATGTTCATGATCAGAAAAGAGCTTTGTACAGGGAGCAGCCACACTGGGCAGGCAGTGCTGTATTCTAAGAAAATGCAACACAACAAATCCACTCCTCTTCCAGTTGGCTAATTTTTCCTATTACTCTTTCCTAGGCAGTTGCAGGGGTGACATAGGAAAGCAATAATATAATCTCCATCTGTATCTATTGTGCAAAGAAGTGAGCTTTAGAGACTTCCCTCTGAGCCACAACTGCTTTCAGGGGTCAATAGTCTGGCCCCAAAATCACCTGTGGTTTCAGGACTGTGTGGTGTGGTGTTGCCCTTATCACTACAACTTGCCTTTATAGGCAATTCCCAAAAAAATTCTATCTCTCTCCTGGAGATTTGCAGTCTCAAGGATTTGTCTCTCTGGCAGCACAGATTAGACCCAGTATAGACATACAATGGGAACTAGTAGTGGCACTTACGTAGCTGATGACAGGAAATATAGAACAAGTTATATATATGTGAGAAGTGAAATACAAATATTTCACTCTTAGAGCTTTCAGTCCTTTGGATGCAAGTAGGAAGCAAGGGTTGGTGTTCTACAGTCTCCTAAATGACAGGCTACATATTCAGAGGTGTCTGCTGGGTATAAAATAGAAATTTTCCTTCTTATCTGCAGAATTTGGATCTAGGTCTCACTGCAACATCCTTTTCTCTGGGGTTTAATGAGGCACAGCTCTCATAGTTGTTCTATTGTCGAGATGTTGAACAACAGGATAGGACTGGGGCAAACTTCCTCTAATAAACCCAGCATAAAGTTCCAAGAATTATAAAGAAGCGGAAAAAAGGAGTGAAAGAAACAAAAACAACAACAAAAGAGCCCCAACAAACCACAAAAAAAACAAGCAAACAAACAAAAATCCCAGTAATTTAATTTTTGGTAAAACTACCAAAACCATCAAACAATCTTTCTTCATTCTTTGTGTAATCTTCTGGTTCTGACTTAGTGTCAGATTCAAAGCGACCCATATTTTTATTTCCACTCCTACTTCACCAGTTTTTATGATTTAGGCATTTCTCTCAATAAAAGAGAGCGAGTTGTAGAAGCCAAAACCAATGTGGCTAATCCTCGCTTGTGTGTCTGCCTCTTGCAGACTTGCCAGGTCCCAGTGCTTTGCCTAAAGACTTTATCCGTTAGGACAGACTGCAAAGAAACTTGTTTTCTTCTTGCATGTGCGTCAGAGAGAAGTTTAGGGCTGGTCTCCAGAATGGGTGGGGAAATAATCCAGGTGTGAAAATGCATGCATGTAGATACTTGCAATTAAACTGTAACCGCAGTTGCAGACAGCTTTTTTTTTTTTTTTTTTTTTTTTTTTTTTTTTTTTTTTTTTTTTTTTTTTTTTTTTCCTTCCAGTTGTAGCTTTGCCATTAGCTAGTTTCAATCCTGCATTTGAGTGCCGCTGAATTTCCAAAATTTATTTAGGTGCTGTTTTGCTGGACATTTGGTCCAGTAAGCAAAGAAATGTAACTCTTTCTTACCCATGTGCAGCTGGACCTTTGCATTGGTCTCTGCTCCTTCCAGAGGCCATGGCAGCCTGACATCATCCATCTATTCCCTGGAATCTGGCTTGAATTGGTTTTGCTCCTGAAAATATTTAGACCAAATTTGAGGGTGAGGCTTTTCTTCTATGTTTAAATTTCCCCCAGCCCATCTTTTTTTCTTTAATCCTGTGCTTGGCAAAGTTTGGCAAATACAACTGGAATAAAAGAATAAGCTGCAAAAACCCCAACAAAACAACTTTAACATTAAATGGTTTGGTGGATTAAGGAGGAATCGGCTGTTACCTGAATGAAAGACCTGCTAAAAACTTGCAGCTATAATAAAGTCCATCTTGAGAGCTTCAGGTCCTTATAATGGCCAAAACTACTGATGCAAGGAAAAAAATATGCAAATGGAGAACTGCTCTAGAGCTGCTTGGTCTACCCTACAATTCTGGAAAATTTTTTCTGAACCTTTGGGAATTATAGGAGGACACAAGGCTTGGCTCTTGGAAGTGATGTAGCTTGGCTTGTCAGTGTTTAACACAAACCCAAGACAGATGGGAAAAAGTGACTATGCCATTAAAGTCCAATAACAAAGTACTGTGGAGGAGAGTTAGGAGAAACATCTAGAGAAGAGTCTAGGATATTTCTGCAGTGGCTTTCTCTTTATCCTCAGCATCCTGAAAAAAGGTGGACACTCATTTAATGTTTGAGACATATATGTGATCAAAATTTCTGCATGGTTCTTTGATATATTATGAAACACCCAGAAGCCTAATTTGTGAGAGCTGACTTTGTAGGTCATTGGGAGAAAGGTCCTGTCTGCAAACACTAAAAATTGTCTATTTGGAAGAGAACACCACTGCAAGAACAGAGAGACATTCCTTCAACCAATAATGTGGTTTTCCAGTGGAATTATTCCAGTGGAATTACTTCTCATCTTCAGAGTATCACCTGTTGCATAAATACCTTGCTACAAAGGTAACAACTAGGAATAATTTTTTTTTTCCTGTTAAATCCTTATATTCCCAAAGGCAAAATAGTTCTGTGGTGTGAAGATACGACTCTCACCTGACACAGTGCCATTAGTTCAGCTGGAGAGAATTGCCTGTGGGCAAACATCAAACCGTGATGGATTAGGTTATGGTTTTTTCCACACAGGTGTCTCTGAGTAACTTTTCGTAAATCTTTGGAGATGAAAAATCAGGGAATAACTTAATCATGTTGTGTTATTAAAAAGATTTACTGAGCAGCACCCAGTGGATTAATTGGGTGGTCTTTAAAGAGCCTAAATTTTGGGGGATTGCTGTGGATGTAAAACCTCTTTGCATGGTGGTTTTACATAGAGTTTGGTTTTAATTTTTTTTTCCTTCTACCTCTGTTCCACCAGTGTAGTGGCGATAACACTGCAAAGAAGAATATGTTGTTGGTGACTTATCATAATTTCAAATTGCTAGTAGCTGTCACATACTACAAATGAAGCTGATCTGTGCAGTGTGTTGGATAATGGAAGGGTGCTAATTAGGAGACAGTGAGAATTATATCAACCCATATGACTGTCACAGGCAAAACCATGGAGTAGCTCAGGGAATGGTTATAAAAAGAACATCACTGTCTCAACACTGCCTGAAGGGGAAGCCTCATAAAGCTTCACTATAAAATTTATCTGACAGATTTCCAGGCAGTAATTATACCTCTGATTTATATGTGTTTAATATCACTTATGCTATATTATTTTTTTCCTCAAAAGACTCTTGGAAGCTTTTTGTTGTACTCTCATTCTTTCTTTCTTGAAAATGGATCCAGGTAGCTGTGGTGTCAGATCACTTCTCAGCATTTATATTAGACAAGGTTTTGGGTTTGTTGTGTTTTTTGTATTTTAATTTTCAAAGCATATTACAAATCATCTTCAAGCAACATCTCTCCACTTTTCCTGTCCAGTGTGCACTAGAACAGGCTGACAAGGGAAGTGGTTGAGTCACCATCCCTGGAGGTATTTAAAAGGCATGAAGATGTGGCACTTGAGGACATGGTTTAATGGTGGGCTTGGCAATGCTGGGACAACAGCTGGATTTGATGTTCTCAGAGATCTTTTCCAACCTAAACAATTCTATGCTTATATAAGATATTTAAACACTTCTTTGCTGTAGTGAGACCTATGAAGAGTCATGAAGTTAACAGCACTCAGAAAGATATCTGTGCAAAATCATCCAGTGCAGTTACCCCAGCTCTGCACTGAGACTGCCAGGCCATGGAAGGCAGGAGGGATAAGCAATTCAGCAGTCTGCCTTCCAACACGGCTCAGCTTGGGATCCCAGTCATCTTCCAAAGTGTGGGTTAGCATTCTGGTGTCCTTGCAAGCCCCTGGGCATGTGCAGCTGGGGTGGCCACTGCCTGTCTCAGCAGGAAAAGCTCTAGGGCAGGAGAGGAGATGCAATCTGGGGATGCAAATGAGTGACTGGTAAACCCTGGGAATGAGGTGGGAACACCTCAGTGATTCTCAGGTGGCACAGGCTTGCAAATGCCACTCACAGGGGTAAGATGAGGGGCGTAGAGGCAGGGAGGCACTGTGAGAGTGCAGCTTCCTGTGGCCTGTGAAGCAGCAGCACAGAAATTCCTTTGACTAACTCACCTTGCAGGAACACAGAGTCCTGAATACTGCACTAGGATGTCTCCAGGACTTCTAAGAAACAGAACTGGCTGATTACCAGGACTCAGAGAGCTGTAGTCACCAGATTTGACATTCATGTAAGCATTAAAGAGTTTTGAAGGGGGTTTAGACGCAAGAGGGGAACACAGAGGTCTCCACACTGCAGCCAGCTCTGTTTGCTACCTGACATTTGGGCTTCTGGATTTCTGGGCTAATTTGATGAGAACCATAGTTCCAGATAGTAACATGAAGTTTGGGACTTGCAGGAAAAGGTTCACAAGTAACTTCTCTCTTTCCAAGAGAATACTGACAATTTTTTAACAAACCGAGAAAATTGTTCTGTGTGGACCTAAGAAAGAAGCTGAGTAAGGTTACTATCACTTGTGATTAATGTTAATCTTGGTGGAGGTAAAATTGATCACCTGACAATATGTTAGGGCTTTTGAAGTAGCTTTCAAGACAGAAGTGCTCCTTGGAGTGCATTATTTTTCTCAGATTAAGATGGGACTTAATCAGCTTGCTAATATAGTTTTGATGATTTTTAGCCTACAACCCTCCAAATCAAAATAGGAAAGTGCAATTGTCCTCATCAACAAGTGGTAACATGAAAAGAGACAGAAGAACTTTTCCAGGCCAAAGGATCTCATGTTAGACCAAATTTAATCATACTGCTGACCACAAAATAGGAAATTTCCTGGTAAAGGTGGATGGAGTTTGTACATTAAATATCCTCTGAGAGTCCAGCAAAAAACTTCTGCTATCCAGAAGTTTATTTATCTATCCAGCTAGCTAAACTTCTTCTGCTTCCAGCTTTTGGAGAAGTCCATCTGGTAAATGGAAAGATGCTCAAACACCTCTGCTTTGTTTGGTATTCTCACTTGCACTGTGGTCAGGCTCCATGGAAATATCAGAGATATGGCTCTCACCCACACATGGCAGCTGCCTGAAACTGTATAGCTGAGGTCAGTATTGTTTTCATACCCCTCACCCTCCCCCATTCTATGGATTTACCAGTAAGATATCTAAATAGTTTGTGAAGCACCTCCTGAATTAGTACACACCATTAGGCCAAATAGAGACCATAATAAAAATTTATTAATCAGCCTGGTATATTAAAATACACTTAAATTGTGCATTTCAGTGTTGGCATGCAAGCTGCAGTTGCTCATACTCTGCTTCAGACTCCCCTGCTGAGGAGCAGCAATCTTGGAAGAGGGACAGTACGGAGAGAGGGGAATTTCAGAAATCCAGCAGCTAATTTTATCTACACTGCAGGAGAGTCAGAGCTCATGTAACTTTGAGGCCAGGCTGTTGCAGCTGAGCTGAGCCTCTGTCTCAATGATTTTGCATTCATGTTGCCAGCAGACTTTATTTTGCACTGGCGAAACACCAGGTCTCTCCGTAGTAAAACCACCCCGTGACATTGCTTCTGGAAGACAACCACAAAACCTAATCCCTTAATCCCACTTGAGAAAGCTGTTTTAAATGGGAAGCAGAGTTGTGTTCACTTCCATGCTCACATGACTGATTCTGATCTCAGTTCTGCCAGCACAAATTGAAACACACACTCTAACATGGCAAAATTTGCTCTCGATCTGGCCTAGATACGGTAAATTCCCACCTGTGCATAAGGTGGCTCCATGCTGCCCTGATAGATGCATCAAAAGCACGAGAGACAATCTGTATCCCATTACTGGCAAAAGCATGAACTGAATTTGCAGTGATAATAATTTCAAAACACCCTTGTTTTTTTTTTTTTTTTTTCATTTTTTTTTTTTTTTTTTTTTTATCTTTTTTTCCCCCCCAAAACCAGAGACAGGTGAGGCCCTGTGTCTGAGATATTACAGACTCATGTATAGGATTGTAGTGGAATGACTTCGAGTTTAGATTGGATATTAGAAAGAAATACATTGTTGTGAGGGTGGTGAGGCCCTGGCACAGGATGCCCAGAGAAGCTGTGGCTGCCCCATTCCTGGAATGTCCAAGGCCAGGTTGGATGGGGCTCTGAGCAACCTGAGTGGAAGGTGTCCCTACCCATGACATAGGGATTGGAACTAGATTGGAACTCCCAACCCAAATCATTCTATGATGACTTGATCATGTCTGCTTGCTTTGGAACAAATTCTTAGGTTTTTAGCACATGGCTTAATTTGTAAACCATTCTCAGACGGATATTTTGTAACCTTTTTTTCCTAATCGATATTCTATATTGTACAAACTTTTTGATAAATTCCATTTTTCTCCAGAGCAGTGATGTAGAGATTAAAAACCATAACTCTTTTACAAGTTGTGCAAAGTGATGACTGCAGACAGTTTGCCCTTCATCTTGAACGAGCATTTATGCTCATTTATGCATTTATGCAGTCAAGAACATCGTCTGTTCATGAAAAAGACTTTGGAGGTCTGGAGGATATGCCAGGATGGTAAAGGAAAAAAAGCCACTTTAATTTTTGAAAATTAAAGGTGAGAAAAGGACAACCAAAAATCTCACTCTCTTTGTATCAGGAACGAATAAAATCTTTGTGTTCCGTCTCACCACTTTGGCATATGTGTCATCCATGGAGTGGATTTCCCTCCTCTTCCTTGTGCTTTTTCCATCCTGTGTAAGGGGCTCGTGTTGCTCACCGTGTGGGTTGGGTATCATGGGAAGGCAGAGAAAACTAGAGACTCTCCAGGGAGAGTCAGGAAATGTCTGCTGTGGTTCATAATGGCTTCACCAAATCAGTGATGACATTTAAATAGTGTTTATAAAGTGTATTTAAGTCCTCGGGTGAAGTGAAAAGACATTATCATTAATATATTAATATCCTGTGGCTTCTTATGAGGCTATGTTTTTTTAATCTTGAATAGAAGTGGTTTATAATAGTTTTTCCAGAAATAATCCTGTTTCTTCTTTTTTCTCCCCCACTTGTGGAACTGACACTTTTTCTAAACAGCCTCCAGCTGTCATCATTGTGACTTGGTGCTTACACTGCCAGGGACATAGCAGGACTCCAAGAATGTGAATTCTCCATCTCAGGAAGGAAATAAGAGCTAGCACCTTACTTCCAGAAAAATATGCTTGTTTTTTATATTTATTGCTTCAATTCCATTGTGTTGGATTAATTTCAGTTTATTCTGTGAATCAAAATTGATGAAATACTCATCTCCTTATACTGACTGGAAATTGTTTTCATGTAATTTGAAGCAATATCTTAGATTAGGAAGAACCCTTTCCTTTCAAAGTATCTTTTTTAAAGCAGATAGATTCAAACCTAACAGTATTAAAAAGGGGTTATTATTTGGATTAGTGATGCAAAATGGTTTCATAACTGGTTTCCACAAGGCAAAACAGACAGTGACATGGAAAACAGCACTGATTAACACTAAGGGCTAGATCTGATCAAACAGAAGGCAGGAGAATGCTGTGACTAAACTGGAAGTGATCCCAACATTTGCTGATGAAACCCAGCACAGAATCAGATTGCTGGAAATGGGATGAAGCTCACTGGTTCACACTGCCTCCTTGAGACAGCTGGGGTTTTTCCTTGGGAAATCATGTTTTGACTTCTTTATATGTGCTAAAATACACTGAAATTCACTACTGCTTTTGTCACACTCTTTACAGACAAAGTGACTTCAATATGAAGGGTTACTAACACAGGTCTGCTCCAGGACAGCAAATGTGGAGCTTTTCCTCCTCAGTAGTCCCTCATTTTATCCAGAGATTGTTGCAAGGTGAAACAACATTCCACAGATTTATTTCTGCACTATTTAATCCTGATAAAAGTAATATCAAGATTTAAAGAATCACACACTGAGACTTGTAGATTCACTTATAAATTTTGCTGTCAGCAGATGGTCATTTTAGTTACATTAATTATCCCAAAACTATGCTGGGATTGTTGGGTTCTGTTTTGGCCTGTTCTGTTTCATCCTGTCCTATTCTATCCTATCTTATCCCAGCCTAGCCTAATCTAGTCTATTTTATCCCAATCCCATGCAATAGGGAACTCCTGGAATTTTATTACTAGTCTGTTCTTCATGTCATGCAGATAACTGAAACTTCTCCATCTGATTCTGCAAAGAAACGACGTGGTGAAATCAGAAGTTATCAAAATTAAGCCTTTGAAATAAATTTCCTTACTAATAAAATTCAAATTATGTCAAATGTAATATTGGAATCTGTGTGACCAGGCAAAGGCAGATTTGTGAGGGGGGAAAAATAGCAAAAATTAGGGCAATTTTTTGCATTGATAAAGAAATTTATAAAATCAGGGAAGGTATTTGTAAACACTGTTAGTACTCATATTTTTAATTTTCATATTTTTTCATGATTTTATCAGGAGTCATAGACATCTTGTGTTTTAATATTTTTTTGTACTTTTTTTCTTGATATTTGACCTTTTGTGAGGTCAAATACTTATACAATATAATACAAATTATTATTAATACAAAAACTTATTTTCAGTTAGTAAATTATCAATTATTATTTTATAATCTGCTTTTATTACAGGTCCTATATAATATTGATTAAAATATCCAAATGCAATGTAAGAACTGAAGCTACAATTTCTCTTAATTCTGCAGATTGGTCTATAAGCTATCTTCTCTAAAAATTTTATTTTGCTTCCCATTGTCCTGATTTTATTTTTGGAAATCATTTAACCCGGCCTGTAAAATGTGGTGGAATGAAACAAATAATCTCTCAACATTGCATAAAAAGTAGAAAAATATATGTGCTTATGCTGCATGCACGAACTTGCCATTTTTTGTCACATTAAATATTGAAAATTTGGATTTTTGTTACAAGGGTAAATATAATAATACATATATAATTCCATACTCAGTTCAGTAATTTCCCAATATTTGTTAAGTGTGAGAATTTGGGATGTAGATTAATAAATGTGTATTTAAATATTTAAACACAGGAGTTCTTTTTCAAAAGTGCTGAGGATATTACATTTCCAGGCATGATTGTGCTTCTCCTAACTTTGGGAAACCAAGTCCCTCATTAAAACAATTAAGGTGTGTAAGGCCAAGTTTTGGTCTCATTGCCTTTCGTCCATAAATTGGCATTACAGCTCATGTCAACACTTTGAATGACCACCTCCTTCAAGCAAAATTAAACTAATGGACTCAGAACCTGACTATTGTCATGGGAAAACAATAAAAAAACACCTTTTTCCATGCTTTTATCACCACTGTCATTAACTACTGTTTAGTGCAAGAGCACATAAAGTACACATAAAGACTTCTCTCCATTCCATGACCACCTGAGGAGGAAAACCCCAAAAGCTGCTTCTACCTCCACGTTGCTCTGAGTCCCTGCGTATTGGTGCTCAGTCAGACCATGCATCAGTTTCCCTGCTCTGCTGAGGAAAGATGCCATTTAAAGAAATCAGCCTTATTATGTCCCAATGACAAGCATAATTAAGAATGTCTGCCTGCGAGAGGCACAAGAATAGAGGGGAAGCTTTTGTTCACCTGAGCACACTACCATCCTTGACCCATCCAGGTAATTTAAGCCCTGGTGGGATTGGACAAGGACAGGTGTAATTGGGCCCCAGTCTCGGCTGCTTCCAGCCTTGCAATTAGCCTAATGAGGTTGTCTGTGGAGGGGTCAGTCGCTAGCGGCCACTTTGGCTGGAGCCTTCTCAGGCTGTCAGCAGAGGGAGAACAAGGAGCCCATTGGGTCAGAGCACGAGACAAAATGAATGCTGGTAATTGATCCAGTGACAGCGGCGTCTGTCCTGAGATGGGGGAAATGGCCAGCTGCAGGGAAAAGGCTTGGTGCCAAAAAAACCTCCAAAGATAAACCCCTCCCCCACTAACTCCACAAAGGACTCATGTTTCTGGAGATGTGAATTTAGACGAATTTTAAAGGGCACCCAGCCATGTGGGCATTAAATGTGGACATTTCACTCAGTTGGGTACAACCATGTTGCCATCTCTGTGAACTGAATAAAACGGGCCTTTCCATGAGCTGTTGTAACTCTGCCCTCTCAACCCACTCCCTGCCAAAATCCCCAAATGCATGTGCAGCCCCTAGGTATGGATCCATAGGCAATGTTGATAGATGTGCCATTATGTCACTTTGGATCTTTCCAGGAAGGTTCTGGATGTGTCCTTGAAAATGCATTCATAGTTAGTGGTGTGATTCAGCATGTATATTTTGAGCTTCACTATTTCAGGTGGGCTGAAATGTAATTTTAACCCATCCTTCCATCACTCTGTTCTTGTGAGGGTTTTTAATTAAACATAGTCTTTAATCAATTAAGTGGCAGCTGCGAGTAATGTGTTAGTGCTCTGAATATGTCTTTAGAAATATCCAAACTTGCAGAAAATGCAAGTTCAAATAGTAGCAGGGAAGAGATTGACTTTCATCCTTCCTTTGAATCCCACAGAATTTCCTGTCTGGTACTACTCATCAATATCTTGCTAAGACATAAAAGACAGCTTTTCAAAAACAATTCATCCCTCCTCCTTTTTCTATCTGTGTGGTAATTCAGGATAATAGAAATAATAGTAATAATAAATATTGAAGCTGGAGTTAGAAATGGCAGCTCCAAAGCCTGAAAATCCATGTTTATTGCTGGCAGAACCTACATGTTTGGGAAGGGCATTGTTAATAAATGTCCTTTCATTGTTTATCATCACTTTGACTTCAGGGCTAGCATAAAACATGCATGTCCCTATGCATAATTAAGCTTAAAATTACTTTTAATAATGATAACAATAATAGTAATTGTTATTACTCTTTGTAACTGAGGCTAGAGACAAATTTGTCACCTTTTTGCAAAGATATAACAAATTATCTACACTGACCTTAGTTATACATCTAAAATATGGTGTCTGTATTCAAGGTAACAAGTCCAGAATCTCCTTACATATATGGGTTTTTTTAATGAATTGAACAGTCTTTGTATGAGTTAAACAGACCTCTGAGAAATGAGAACAGAGACACCAGTAGGTTGTGACTGGAGTTGCCAAAAGGAGGTGGAGGTGCTTACCACAGCTGTTCTCTTTAGTCACTAGACAAAAGTGGGTGACAGCAGCAGGCAAGTGATTCAGCCTTCAGGGAGCTAGCTAAGAATAAAATTAATTGAGCTTAATTCTTCCTGGAGGAAACTCCTATTCTCCATCCTACAAAGGGACTCTGGGTTGAGCAGCTCAGTTGTAGATGCTGAATGTTGAAGGAGTAAGGTAGGTTGGCACAATTCTGTCTGTGACTTGTACGTGTTCAAACTTGGAGTCTGTGGCATGGTCAAAACCAAGATTTCTTTTTTTAATGTTCAATTATGAATGAACTTAAAGCTAAGTGTCTTTGCTAGAGCAGATGAGAGCTTGCTGGAAGGAACAGGGAATGAAGAACAGGGAATGAGATCCCAGTCTACTTCCTATTTCATACCTTTTGCCACTATGTTCCACATGGAGGTTCACAACCCCCAACATGCTGAGGTTGGTCTCACATCCCTTCTCACACACCCATTTCCAGCAGGATGGCAAATTTCAATTAATAGAGTGAGCACCCAATTTAGAATCACGAGCTGAACAACCACATGAAATCTTTGTGAGTTTAATGGCAGTGATGACAATGACCTGTAACTGGTGATGTACCTGGCAGGGAGGTTACTGTGCTAGACATCAACTGGGGGAATGGGACAGGCTTGCTCTGAGAGCAGGTCACGGCTGCACAGACCCTGCAGCCACCACCCCTCCGCCGAAGGGAGTGCATGATAGTAGCAATAATAAAAAATAAATGCCATCTTGCAATATTTTTCTGTTTCTCATCCTTATGCCATGATGCCAAGGAAGTGAGGGACAATGCTGGCCAGCAGAATGATGGATTTATGACTACTGCTGACGCCTCTTTTCCTCTCGTGATTCAGAAGTTTTAAAAAGCAGGCGTATGTCTCCTGTGCAAATAGCCTGTGTTAACAGAGTACATCAGGATCTCATGTGCATGTTGGGGCCCATGCTGAGCTCAGCTCAGAAACCAAGCACTTGTCCAGTAGTACAAAGGCTCACACACTAGTCAGACATCAGCATCCCTTGTGTGCAGTAGACACACCGAATACGGTCTCCTTTCCCTATTAAACATATCCGGGAGTTGGAAAGGAAGGTACTTTTGAGGACTCAGCCTCTTCCTATATTTCATTTTCATTTTTTGCAGGTTCTACTTAAAGCAAATCCACTTAGATGCTAATTTTTTTTTCCTCCTAAAGCATTATTTGCCTTTGGGGTAGAGACCTTACTTGGAATTCAATCATATTTTGAGGTAACACATTTGACTTATTCTCTCTCGTATGACAAATTAATCAAACCAAGTTTTCTGAACACCAAAAATATATTTGTAGGACTGTACTGATTTGGCTGGGATAGAGTCAATTTTCTTTACAGTAGCTGATATTGGGCTGCGATTTGGATTTGTGAGGAAAACAGTGTTGATAATACAGGGATGTTTTCATTACTGCTGGGCAGAGCTTATACAGAGTCAAGGTCTTTTCTGCTCTTCATCACCAGCAGGAAT
The DNA here is from genome assembly GCF_009819655.1 of Sylvia atricapilla. NCBI lineage: Eukaryota > Metazoa > Chordata > Aves > Passeriformes > Sylviidae > Sylvia > Sylvia atricapilla. The sequence goes on along the minus strand of NC_089144.1, from coordinate 19,249,609 downwards.
TCTGAGAGTGCACAAGGAGTTGGGAAGGGTCACAGCTGGGACAGCTGACCCTGACTGACTTAAGGGATATTATAGATCATATGAAGTCATGGCTGATAAATAAATCTGGGGGGAAAAGGAGTAAGCGTGAAACATTTTGGGTGATGGTGTTTGTCATCCCAAACCTCTTACATTTAGTTACTGGGGCCTTGTTTTCCTGCGGATTGCTGAACACCTGCCCACCCATAGGGAGTGGGGAATTAATTCCTTGTTTTGCTTTGCTTGCCTGAATGGCTCTTGCTTTACCTTTTGAGCTGTCTTTGTTTCAGCCCATGAGTTTTCTCACTTTTTAGGCATGGTTTTTCTCTCTTTTTGGTCATAAATTGCCAGCTGGGGTTAAACACTGGTATAGTCAGGTAGATCTCAGATTGAAATATAAAAACTGGTCAGTGAAACTGAACTCTCACATAAACCTCACCCCAAGTTTTGGTCTTATATTACTGCTATTTGGAAATGAAATTAATTTACTCATAAGGTTTTCCATCCACATGTTCAGAGTGTTTTCAAAACTGTAACACAATGTCTTGCAGCCCACACTTTAGTGATGAAAAATGTTTGTAAAATTCAAGAACAATAAAACCTTTTCTATACCAAAGTCACCTTGTTAACTAAAATCCAAGTAAGGGGAAGAAAAAACCCAAAAATAATAGCAGTGGATAACAATGCTTAGTCAAAAATATCACAAAATTGGAAAACCATGAAAGGAATTAACAGAAACTAAAGAATGCAGAAGAAACCTAATACAGGTTTTGTAATAGGTATTGAAGCCAAAACATATGGACATTGAAATGGATTGGTTTTCACTCCTTAGGAACATGCAGACAATATCCCAATGCAGACATGGTAATGAACACTCTTCCAACTACAGCTCCTGGGCAGCCAAACCATGGGCATTGGCAGCCAGGAGCTAGGTCCAGTTTTAACTTTTTGTTTTCTCTGCATCTCACTTTCCCCGCTGGATATCAGACTGTTTTCTTCCACTTTATATGAACTTTTCTCATTAGCTTACAAGTCTTCAGAGAAAGAGATCTTCTGTTACGTGCTTCTTCTGTGCCTGAGGCAAAGGGACCCCCGTACTTTGGTCAAAGGTTTTGTAGCTGTTGTATGAACAATGTAGTTGAATCCCACAAGGAATTTAGTTTGTGCACAAATTAATCTTACTGTTGTGACATACTTGATTTGCAGTGTATATACAACAGTAAGAAACGGCCATGGTCTCTCACTTGGTCTTACATTCAGTTTTGTCCAAAGCAACAAAATCTGGTCTATTAAAACCACAAATGGACAAGAAAGAATGATTTTAATGGAGTGACATCTAAGTTACTTTTCCTCAGTTTTTGCAGTGGAAGATGTCTGAAGGAGCTATTCAAGGGACATTAAAAAATCAGATTGATTGCCCTCATAATAACACATGAATAGCAATCTCCTTTTGTACCCACTACTCATTCAAGCTAAACTTGCACAATTTGCATGAGGGAACATTATTTATTCTTTGGGGAAAACTAAGAATAGAAGCTTGAACAAAGTGACTATGATAACCAAAACTGCATGACTGAAGACCTCAGCTCAGCATTTAGACTGTTCTCAGAAAAATCAGTGTATCTCAACAGGACATAGGTTAAATATACTATACCTACCATAAAAACACAGCTCGCTCTCAGCTTTTTGCATGAGGTTAATTCTGTTATGACTGGTGAATCTTTTAAATCCCTCCATAATTGCATTGCAGGTAGAGGTAGTTCAGGCTTCAGGACTTAAAAATTTTGGTATTATTTATGACTCCGCCTAAAAGTACGGTTGAAAAACAATTTAAATCTGTCTCTGGATTTCTATAACCCACATCAGCTTGCTCTTGACCACAGCTTAGTCATCCTCATCTCACTCTGTGTACCATTTCTGGTTACCCTGGAGTGGTACCAGTGGAGATTTGCCCACCTACATGTATTCACATTAAACTCCTCTCAGTGAACACACCCTAGTTTCTACATGCATGCTGCTCAAAAAGTCTTGTTCTCGTTCAGATTCCAGACTGGCTGGGTCTCACTCCCTGAACATCTACTCAAAATTATGTTTAATATTCTTTGTTCAGTGGGTGGTTCTCTCCACCATTATTTATTGTCTGTTGATGACAGAATGATTGGTTTCCTACTGGGCTTTTCCATGGTTCTCCTTACTAAATGTTACTAGAAATACCCCAGCAAAATATCTTCCTTTTCCTAAGACTCTTGATTTTTCAGCATTTCGAGAGTTTAAGTGGGATTCTTCTAATCTACTTTCGAGAGGGTAAGATTCAGTTCACAGACTGAGACATCTGTTTCTGGGTTTTGGCATGCAGGTGTCTCCAGGAAAGCTGAGTATCTGAGCACTGGGGATCCACGCTGCCCAACCAGGGTGACAGAACATGTAGGTACCTTCTCCTTTCTGGTCTCACTGGGGACATTTCAGGTTAGCAGGGAGCCTATGAGCTCCTCCTAAAGCCACCAAACTCCCATACATGTCAGTTCAGCTCAGGCTGAGCCACAGTGATGACTCCTGCTCATTTGAGTGTGCTGGATTAAAATAAACAGTCTCCACCAATTTAAAGCATGTAACAGCTTAATAATGCCTTAGTAAGTTCTCCTGTCCTACTCAGTTGAAATTTGAAAATTGCAGATAATTACAAACAGCACAAAAAGAGTCTTATAACAGGAAGTGCTGGACAGTATTAATAACAGGTTTCATTAGCAGATCCACCTATACTGTACATGACAGCTACAATAGGGAAAAAATTATCCCACAGAAGATTAGACACTCAGCATAACAGGTATTAGGTAAATAAGTAAGCAAATTGTCCATAAAACTATATAAGGACCTTTCAGCTCTATAAAACCCACATTTTAAGCCGTAAATGATGGATTCAGAGGAAAGTCACACGTGTACTAACATGCATGTTATGAAAGGAGATTGTTACAAAAGTCTGTAGATCAAAACAGAAAGCTGTAGAATTATAGAATAGTTTGGATTGGAAAAGACCTTTAAGATCATCTAGCTCCATCCTCTCCTGCTGTGGACAGGGACATCTTCCACTACAGCCCTCTTTAGGCACTGGAAGAAGATCTGAGGTTTTCCTGGAGCCTTTTCTCCACCAAGCTGAGCAGCTCCAAATGTCTCAGCCTGTCTTCATAGCAGAGGTGTTTCAGCCCTCCATGTTGAGAAATATGTCAGAGCTCTACAGAAGGCAGATAAATTATATTGCTGTGCAATAACTTGTAGACTTCAGGAAAGGATGGATATGTAAGTAAAGACTGTGGTGAGTAGAGTGCTTCCCTTAAAAAGAATAAGATTTCTGATCAGAGCAAATTCATCAAAAACATAATTTGGTCAATTTGGATGTACAAAATGCACAGAATTGGAGTTTCCCTGTTTTTTTCTCTGGCTGTCAGAAGCACTGCCTGTATCCATTTCTATTGGATAGAAAATACATGAGGCTCATGTGTTTGCCAAAAGGCTTGGGTGCAGCACCAAGCTATGATCTTGTGCACTTTTTGCAAATAGTTCCCCAAGACTCAGAATTCCACTGTCTGGCAAGCTTTAATTCCTCAGCAACTTCTGCTTCCACTATAAAAAACTAGTAATGGGAAGAAAATGTTTTGGGACGTGGATTATTTCACTTGATAAGTGTACAGCTGCCCGCAGACTGGAGCCTTCATTTTACACACCCCACTGCTTTTATTCTGACATGTTCTCCTTTACTCCCCTGTGGTTTCATGGGTCAGGGACTAGGTGGAGGTGCTCTATGTTTTCAATTTGCTGAATGAAATAACAGGGGAGAAGAAAGACTCTGTCAGCCATATCTGGTGGATAGAGTATGAACAGAGAACACGCAGTGGGGAGCACTGTGGGTGTGTTTGATTTTGCTGCACATGTAGTTCATAACTCACTCGAGGCTCTGCAGCTCATTAGTTTTGGGTGGGTCTCTCCCACAGTCCACCAGCCTTCATTTCATGGATGTTTTTGTGTATCCAATTAAATTCTGAGTGGATGCAACAAGACTGATGGCACAGGAAGGTCCATAGGCAGACCTGACAGGATTATTCAGGTAAAACAAGAGGGCTGGTAGGGTGCTCCTTACACCTCATTAGTTTCAGAGAAGAACTGTTGAAATTTTGATTTTTAATTTTTTTTTTTGACTTCTAGATTCTAAAAAAACAAAAGATAACAGAGGACTGGGCCAGGACTCAAAGGTTTGGAAAATTTCACTTTGAACTGCTCTATTTCAATCTTGAAGAAAATACAAATTCAAACATGATACTAAAGAAGCAAGAAACAAACAAACAAACAAAAGAACCAACAGTACCAGCACATAAAGAAAAGTAAGGAGTACTGGTGACTGGGAACACTCTCCCAGATGTCTTTTGGCTTTGCTTTTTAGAATTCTTAGGTTGTTACTCACAGATGGTACAGCCACGAGTGGCCAAGAATACCCACACCTTGTCCTGACCTTCAGGTATTGCCTGGAGTGTGCTACAGGACAGTTAATCACTGCGAAAAAATATAAATTGACCCATGTTTAATCTTCTTCAATATTAAGGCTGGAAATTGCTCTGATGAGAAGAAAGTGAACAACATCCACAACAAAATATGGAGCATTCAGTGTAATAAGGAAGTGCTAAAGAGGATCACAGCTGGGGAGACAGGAGTCATAATAACTCTTGGGTAGCTTTTGAGTGTCCAGGGTGCATCATGGTCTGTGAGGTTTTTTATCTATGGGTGTGTATCCTTTATGGGTATGATTTTTCCCTTCAGGTATGAGCCCTTTGTTCATGTCTTGGTCATGTTCACGTCTTGGTCAGTCAGCAGAATGATGAAATATTGAAGTGTGGACTTGCACTGGCACGAAAGACGCCATAAACTCAGTCTGTATTTTTATTGAAGAGAAGGCTGAGCAGTGATTTTAGCTTGTATACACCTACATGACAAAGATTTTTTCTTTGTCCAGAAGTCTATGAACATCCAATAAACAAAAGCAGGAGACAGAAAAATTGAGATGGAAAAGAAATAGGGTTTAACCATAAACCCAGCAAACAACTGAAATATCAAACTGATGTTTGAAAAAAAAAAAATCCCTATTGTTGGGCACTTAAAATTAAATACTGAATATTTTTCCCGTAAAGGACATGTTTACCTTCAAATATTTTAGAGTACGGCCTGGCCTATGTGGTAAGTCAGACATCCTTATTTAGCAACTTTAAAAAAATCTCTACTGACTTTCTACTCGGAGGGGATGTCTATTAATCTCAAGACCTGGGTGATACAAGAGGTAAAAATTTGACATTTTTCATTTTTCTTTCCCTATTTCTATAGCAAGCAGACATAGTGATTAGTACCAAAAATGCCTGAATCCTGTCCTTCACCTTCCCTAATTATGCCTTTTGCCAAGGGCTGTAATGAAATCATGGGATGAGGGAGAAAAGTTTAAGTAAACTTCAGGCAGTGTTCCTTCTTCCTCAGAAACAATTATTCCTGAATACCATAATCTTGACCAGTATCTGGGTTGGTCTAAAAACCAGACTATGCAGATGAAGGTGAACTGAACAGAATTGTCTAACATTAGAGAATTGTCTACATTAGAGAAGACAGGGCCTCTTTTTAAATTTATATATGTAGAAATACATTTTTATGTATTAAATTTTAATTGCCCTTTGCTTGTCAAATCTAGATTGGATCTCTTTGTTCCTGTTTTTATTCTCATTCCACATGGTAGACCAACCCCTTCACCTGGGTGTGCTGTCCTGCAGATGTTTGCTGGCACACCTGGGGGAGGGATGTGTATAAGGCTGAAGGTGGCAGGAGCAGAAATGCCCACAGCCCGGCAGGGGCCAGGGTAAATACCCACTGAGCCACTCCCTGCAGCCTGCAGGGTACCTGGGGCCTCTGCCATGAGTCTATTGAATGATCATAAAGGCAGTAATCTCTCTGTGTTCCTCGGGGATCACAATATTTCCTTTCATTTTCTTAGGGGTGATCTTCCATGTGAGATGTACAATCCACCTCACAGAAGATAACAGTAACAGGGTTAATATTCTGACTTTATGGAAAGGCACATGTGGACGTCTCTGGAACAAGACGACTTGAAGGCTGCTTTCTCCTCAAAAGGATGCAGCCTGGAATCCCTGCAAGACTCTTCCCATCCGCAGCAGAACAGTGTGAATGGCTCAGGAGAGCAACACCAACAGCCTCCTCCCCCTCCTCCAGGATCTCTGAGCTCCCTGTAGAAGAAGCTGTTCGTTTTGCTGCTGAGCTAACATGATTAAACAAGACAGGTCTGGCAGGGCTCTTCAACATTGTCAAATCTTGAACAAAAGGCACAATTTTCCTATTTCTTACAACTCCAAGCAGCCTGCTCACAGAGATGACAATTACTTACAGGCAGCGTAACTCAAGACCTTTCCAGTGTTTATATCTCCACATGATCCATACATTTACAGGGCAACGGCATGGGACAAGACATGTCTTTTCATTCTCCCATCATAATTCATGGCAGGACCCTGCCAAGAAAACACTGGAGCTGATTACCAAGTGTGACTACGATTGGATCATTTAGCAATTTGAGTTTCCACACCTTTTGTGTGAGGCTGGGCTTTGTTTTACTTAAAGCAATAATTGCATTCTAATTTCATAATATAGGTCGTGGTTGCTTCATCTCTCTGTGCCTTCAAGGAAAAGAAAAGCTTCACAGAACACAACAAACTTTTTTTAATTATTTTTTTTAATGAGTTAATAAATGTTTACCTGCTTCACAGGTGTGCTTGCTGCAAAGTGACTTAATTATCATTCCCACAGTCCCTGTATGAAGGATCATAAAGGGATTAGACATTTGTGTTATCTCCAGTAATAATGAATTACTCTTTTACGAAGAACAGAGTTCAAAAGAACGTTGTTAAGAGTAAAAGTTTTTCAAATAAAATACATTAAAGAAGGAGTTAAGGCCTAAGAGATTTTAAACCAGGAAGAATTTCAAAACAGAGCAGAAATGGATGATTACAAACAGTCTTGGACTCCATCCTTCACAATGCTCAAATTTGTCTTCAAGGTTCCTCCCAATGAACAATGGGCACTTCTCACATCCATGTAGGATTGATCCAGAGTTTATTGGAGACCTTTTCCCTTCTCCTCCAGAGCATGACACTCCATGCTTCAGCTAGAGTTGTAGGGTCACTCAGTTTATCAGGTCACATAACACATGGCAGGCCATGACATGTGCTAGTTGGTCTAGTTTGCACTGGATTACTCACCCTCCTCTCCAACACAGCAGCATGAGTTCCCACAAGGCTTCAGGCCCAGGTGCTGCATGACAGATCTAGTCAATCATCTCCTTCCTTCATCCCTAACCACAACCTGGAGTTGCAGATGACTGTGTGCCTAATATTTAATATATGTTTAGTCTTTAATACTCGATCCATCCATTTCCATGGACTTCAGACTAGGCTTGGCATTGAGGCCTTTCCTAGAGTGCACAGGAAATAAAAAAAATAAAGTCTGTAAATAAAGTTCAGGTAGTTCCTATTTAAAACCAAAAAGAGGAGCCATATCAAAATGTGATCATGTGCCTGTTTAAAGGTGGTGACACTTTTCTCTCCTTTAGGAACCTATGGTTTGGATCTCACTTCTGCCATTTCTGAAGGCACAAAACAGCATTGATTTTTCTATTCTGATCTCCATCACAAACCTCATCTGAGACAGCCTGTGACTGTTTTCCCCAAACAGACATAGTCATACTTCTGTCTGGAATATCCCTGTTATCCAGAAGGTCTGGAAATTAGGTAAAACCACTTCTCATTCTATTCCCAGCTTTTTCTTTTTCTTTTTCTTTTTCTTTTTCTTTTTCTTTTTCTTTTTCTTTTTCTTTTTCTTTTTCTTTTTCTTTTTCTTTTTCTTTTTCTTTTTCTTTTTCTTTTTCTTTTTCTTTTTCTTTTTCTTTTTCTTTTTCTTTTCCTTTTTCTTTTTCTTTTTCTTTTTCTTTTCCTTTTCCTTTTCCTTTTCCTTTTTCTTTTCTTTTCCTTTCCTTTCCTTTCCTTTCCTTTCCTTTCTTTTCTTTTCTTTTCTTTTCTTTTCTTTTCTTTTCTTTTCTTTTCTTTTCTTTTCTTTTCTTTTCTTTTCTTTTCTTTTCTTTTCTTTTCTTTTCTTTTCTTTTCTTTTCTTTTCTTTTCTTTTCTTTTCTTTTCTTTTCTTTTCTTTCTTTTCTTTTTTTTTTCATTTCTTTTCTTTTCTTTCCTTTCCTTTCCTTTTCTTTTCTTTTCTTTTCTTTTCTTTTTCTTTTCTTTTCTTTTCTTTTCTTTTCTTTTCTTTTCTTTTAATTTTCTTTTTCTTTTCTTTTATTTTCTTTTTCTTTTCCCCTTCCCCTTCCCCTTCCCTTTCCCCTTTCCCCCTTCCCCTTTCCCTTTCCCTTTCCCTTTCCCTTTCCCTTTCCCTTTCCCTTTCCCCTTCTCCTTCTCCTTTCCCTTTCCCTTTCCCTTTTTCATTGCAATTGCATGCAAAAATGGTTTTGATGCAGAAGGCCTCTATTATTGTTTTGGAGTTGCAACCATAAAACCAAAGAATCACAGAATGGATTTTAGAGATTATTTTATTTCAACCCTGCCATGGGTAGGGACACTTTCCAGGAGAGCTGTCCTTGTGTTCACAGTCAGAGATGTAATTCAGAGGTCTGCCATCCTCAGCTAGGTAGAAGTGCCTCGAGTTTCCCCTCACACAGTGTGGTTTAGTCCCTGCAGGACATTGTGGGCTGATGTTTCTGTACATTTTAGCTCCCTGCAGCCCTTTCTGCATACGCATACAAGTAGAGATCATGTGTGGGGGCTTGCTTTACTCAGAGCTGCACAGCTCAAATAATGCACTCTATAAAGTGTATTCGTGTGACTCAAGACTTATTAGCTGTTCCATGACCACTTCTTTTAGCAATGTGCTTTAGCACTTCTATGATTTTTTTGTTTTGGTTTTTTGGGGGGATTTTTTTTTTTTTTTTTTTTTTTTTTTGTTATATATCTAAGGGCTGCTAAGTGACTGTATCCACAGTCCTTCCCAGAACCTGACTGGGAAGGTAGCTGTGAACTGTCATCTCTTCTTGCAAATCAGCAAGAGGTGCTTATGTGGATTTCCCAGAGCACAGAAGGGGCAGCGTCAAATTTGGGATTAGACTATCAAAACGTCTAGGACCTTCATTTTTGCATAGGTCTATAAACATCCATGAAGCATTTGATGTTCCAGACCAGAGAAAAGCCAGCCTGACCACAGCCATCTAGCTCACACCCTGTTGGATGTGAAGAATGTGCTTGCGCCCCTCTGTAGGCAAAGAGGAGTGAAAGGATTCTTCAGAGCATTATTTAAACATGCAACAGACCCCTTGTTTGAATCACCCTCTTGTCTTCCTCTTGTCTTTACAGACAGTTTGCAGTGTTGAGCTTTCTAGTGTAGCTGTGTAAACACAGGTAGTATAAATACCCCTCACTAATGCTGCGTGACCAAATGCAACCATTTTGCCTTCACCCGTTGCACAACACTCCTGCTCAGCTGCCTATAGAGAATAGGCAGGTAGAATAGGCTTTAATTCCAAATAATTGCTGGGTTTCGGTTTTGACATAATGAGTAGGATTCATTTGCCTAAGCACAGATATTTCGGATATATATATATATATATATATATATATATATATATAAGTGAGGTATATATATATATATATAAGTGAGGTATTGCACTATCACCAGCTGCTGCAGCTCCAGGGTAGTACAGGTATACCCCAAATCCTTCACCATGTCCTGGAGCTCTCTGGACTTTCCCAAGGTGCTGCAAGAGTCCAGGCATCTGTATTTAGGCAACCAAGATCCATCTATTTGTAAACAGACTCTTTGATGCCATCCAAGGGCATCAACTGCTCTTTTGGATTTTTATTTTTGTTTCTTCATCACTTTTCCACGTGCCAGTAACTGAAACAGTGAGAATGAGCCTGGTTCTTATTTTCCAAATCCTCCAAGCAACTTCATGTAGCTTCACGGTCTGTCAGTAATTACACTGTGAAAATTCACAGAATAATAGAAATTTGTCCCTGCTTTTAAATTCACCATGGAATTGAACCCAATTTTTCTTTCCATTTAATAATTTGAATAATATTTTTGTCATTGCTTTTTTCTTCTTTTGGGCTTTGACCTTTTTGGTGCCTAAAAAATAACTAAATGAGAGCATAGGGTTTGTGTTTGCCTTGTAACTCTGTTGGGTAAAATGTTTTATGATTTGAAGACAGCAGAAAATTAGCACTGATCAGTGTGGAAGAAAGTTTTCTGTGAGTATCTCAATGGTATTTTTCTTTCTGATAGAAAGCTAAAACAGCCCCAGAATTACTCCTTTTTGGGTAAATACACTTCTTATAGCAATTACTGCCCTGTTTAGCTGTAGTCAGCATTTTTGCAAATGTCAGCTACCACCTTGGAAACAGGGGAAAAGAGGCCAGACTGAACAGAGCATGGCCACGATGTGGACTGGCTGTGTTGGGAATGGCCTTCAGCTCTCACTTTGCTTCCTGATAAATCTTTTTCTGACATGTCTTTACTTCCTGAATGTATCACAAGACAAGCAAACAAATGAAAGATGAAGAAAGGGGAAAGGGCATATCATTACTTTATTTACTTTAATTGTCTAAATAGTAATTTAATCTCATCTATGGTAATTTAGGCTTCTTCTAGAGATTCTTGAGATAGATGCACTTCCAGAGGCTTTCTGTCCTTTTGCCTCAGGCACTTACTGAGTGACTTAAATGGCTGACAAGGCTGCTTATGGATGGCTATAAAACAGGAAAGATGAATCCTGCCCTTCGTGACCTGCCAAGCAGACAGTAAGCACTCTTTAACCAGAGCATCACAAACCCTAAATTCCACATCCATTTTATCACCACTGTCCTCCAGCTGAAGTCAGAGTTGTTAGACACGTAAACCTGAGGTGGATGGTGAATCCGTCTAATTGTTGGCATGCAAGGAATAAGTGGTGGGGTGGCAAGAAATCTCACTTCTTGTTCTCTGCTTCAGTGTGTTGATACAACTTCCTTCTCCACAGCTCCACTTGGTTTTAACTTTTGAAGACACAATGGGTAGTTTTCTCCCTCTGTGATTCTGGGTATTCATTATAGTTGCTGATATGTCATAGGGCATCTGAAACATCTACACAAGACTTCGTGGAAAATCCAAGGGAGAGCCACAGTTTTCTGGAGAAGTAACAAAAAGACAGGCAGAAGATCCCAGGTCATTTTAGTTGGGAACAGATGTTAGGCAATGGAAAGGGTATGCTGCTACATAAAAGTTAAGGCACACCTTCTTTTAGGTGATTTAGATGATTTAGGTGTCCAAGATCTCCTTATAAATAATACACATCTTGTGCTTAATTGAGATGTTAAAGAGTAGCTTAAATTCTATCACTAATTTGATGTTAAGCACCTCAGTTTTAAAAAACTTCATGTTATCACTTTGGCAAGAGATTAAAATTGTTTCAGTATTGAGATACATTCTATGGCATGGAGGACCAGGCAAACTGTTCTGGTGTTGCTCTCTGGTTAAAGCAGGAATCACTTCTGGAAGATATGTGCCTGTGTGATGTGTAAGTGTCTCTTGGAAGTTGACCACAATGACCCTTTCCGTCCCACATAGAGAACCACAGAATAATTGAGGCTGGGGAAGAACTTTAAGATCACTGATCCCAATAGTTATCCCAGCACTGTCAAGTCCACCACTAAACCAGGACCCTAAGCACCACATCTACACAAATTTTAAATCCCTCAGGTTTTGGTGAATCTACCACTTCCCTGGCCAGCCTGTTGCAATGTTTGACAACCCTTCCTGTGCAGAATTTTTTTCCAAGTATCCAATCTAAAATCCTCCCCTACTGCAATACATAAATATATCTGTTCCATCATTGGGCTAAAAATTTTACAATGCAGACAGACAGAGAGACAGGGATAGGAAAAATAAAAGAGAAAAATTTACATCTCAACTGCATTGCATAACCAGCAATCATTGTAATAGAATTACTGACATTATGGGCTGCTAAAGGAACAGTTAGCAGCTTGTCTCACTTGTCTGTAATTTACTCTGTGTCTATTTAGCCTTGATGTACAGCCGAGGTCAATTGCTGTGCTGCTTTCCTATCTCCCTACTTCGGAGTTATAGAGAGTAATGTGTGCCTCATGAATGACTATCTCTCCTGGTCAAGCTTGTCTGTCCTGTCGTTCAGCAGTGCCATGTGTTAATAGATAGTGCTGAACAGTTAATATCACCAGCTAATTGGCAAAGCACGTGTGAAGCAGATGTATTTAAATATAGAACTTGGAGGCTGAAGGAGTAACTGAAATGCATAAGTGATAAGGATTTATTATTAGAGCAGATTAATGAGCCCACCTTATTCTCCTCCCCCCCTTCATCTCTCATCATCTTCCCTGACCAAGTGTATATTTAATTCTTCCATTCTGGAAAAGGTTTTATTCTGCTGTTGAGAAAATTCCTTCATCTCTCATCCTCTTCCCTGACCAAGTGTATTTTTAATTCTTCCATTCTGGAAAAGGTTTTATTCCGTTGTTGAGAAAATTCTGATGGAAAATTTTGTGTTGGCTGCGTGGCAGCACCCAGACGGCCAGACCCATTTTGCTGCTTACTGAGCATTTGTGAAGACTCAGGTCTGTAGTAAAACAGTAGCAACTGATTTATAAAGCATAGGTGAAGATGGGGTATGTGAAAAAGAGACAGACAAGATGAGATGTGTATTTTTCTAACGCAGATCTGTTGTTTCAAAGATCTAAAATATTAAGCAGGAATATCCTTTTCCCTTTAAAAGACCTTTGGCTGAAGTCTCAGCCCTATGCCAGGCTCTGTCTACTCAAATGCAGCTTTCCACTGCCCCTGATGTGAGCGGTTTCGTGCTTCAGACCACTCTCCTCCCTGAATCTAACCTGCAAAGGGAATAGAAGTGGTTTAGGACATATCCTCACTCCCACATTTAGCTCCTAGCTGTAAACTTCCCTCCTAGCTGGGACTCTGCCCCCAGAACCGAAGACTAGCTTTTGGAGTTTTATCAAGATGCATATCCTTCATTTTGCCCTCAGATGGAGGAGGCTCAGGGTTTACCTCTTTTGTGTGGAGGTTGCTTTTCACTCTGAGATACCTGGATCACTTTGTGAGTATCTCTGGTGCCCTTGAAGCCATTGTGTGAGTATTTGTGTTCTCTGCTTTTCAGCTGGAGAAGCTCTGAGATCCAGAGGTGATCCTGATGAGGATGATTCTGATGATCCTGATGGTGAAAGTCTAAATTGAAAGTTAAATGTTTATCTTGAATGAAATTAAAATCAAACAGAATAATTCATAAGGAAAGATACATTTCCCCCATTCTATCCTCCCCAGCCCAACATTGTCTTCCCCAGTGTTTTACCAAGTAGAAGTTGACACAACAGTTTAACACATCACACAAAATTGGTCATGCACATGAGCATGCCCATGGTTGTATTTGTTCCTGGCTTAATATTTTCTGTCAGGAGTTTGTGATTAAACAGCTATTGGGGTCACTGCAAAGCAAATTTTCTTGAATTCAGCTTACAGCCAGGTAAATAGAATACTCTTGCCCTTGGACTGGACAGTTTAAAGTTAATTCACTTCTGATGATCAGGTTTTCAGTTCCAAATAGGTAAAGTTATTATTTTATTTATTTATTTATTAAATAAATATGGTTGATTTTAACTGCCTTTTAAGTGGAAATATGGCTCTTTAAGCTTTTTCTAATCTGGTACGATTTCTAATCTGAGGATGCTTTAGCTGTGATGCGCTCCTGAACAGACATGAAGCACAATTAAATACAGAACCCTTCATCCCCAAAGTTTCCACGTGAAGGAAGACTGTGTACATGGATTAAATAGGGAAGTGTAACATACTCTTATCTATCTATCTATCTATCTATCTATCTATCCATCTATCTATCATCAGGACAGGAAGGAACTTTGTATCCATTGCCTGCTCTACACAGAGACTCAGGAGATTTCACCAGTCCCATGAAATAAAGACCATATCAAAATATTTTTTATAAAAATCTGCAAAACCTTAAAACAAACAAACAAACAAAACCAGGTTATATTAGTCTTTTAGATAAGTGTTTCTGTTTGTGTAGAAAACCACAGAAGGATCCAGGTCATCCTCAGTTTTACCCATGAGACCACATGAAAATGAAAAAAGGGCAGGATTTTCCCAGCAAACAGAAGTTTCTTTGGGTTTATCCCACACTTTACAACTTCCCATGGTTCAGTGACATGATTTGGATTGTTATCCATCACAGAGTTTGCTTAACTGAGCTTGGGTTTTGGCACACCAAAGCTCCCCTAAGCTGCAGCTTTTGTTTTTTATTGTTTGGGTTCTGTTGGGAAGATATTTACAGTTATTCTAACGTTACCCTTCACAAACAGATTACCATTGCAAATTGCACTAGGGGGAAGTGGTGAAAAATTTTGTGCAGGATTAAGGTAATCCTAAAACAAGCTAATAAAAAACGCATATAAGTGTTCTATTTTTAAAGGAGACAAGATGAGACACATAATCTCTTTCAATAAGTTTTCTAGAGCAATAAACCTTTAAACCCAATATACAGCATAGATGTGTGTTTGTGTGTGTGTGCCTGTGTACATGGGTATTTTCTTAAACTTTCCTTTGCCAAGATGCAAAGCCCAGCTTGTCAGAGTTACATCATGTTTATAAATCTCCTCTTCAGTGAAATTTGTCTAACATCAACCTTCAGCTCATGCAAGCAGAAGTCTTCTTTGGCAGATGAGTGTTTGGGTATTTTTGTTTAGTTTTTTTTCCTCTGAATCTATTTTTAAAATTATTATAATTTTATTGACTTTTTAATAATGGTAATAAAAGTATCATGCCAGAGAAAAGAATTTAATGTTTATATTAACTTTAAATCTTGCCCTCTTATTGTCTGTAACCCCATTGTCAGTAAACAAAGGCCAGATTATTTTGTAAAGCAGATGCTATGGTCTTAATATTTTTTTCTCTTTTGAATCATGTGGTTTCTCCTATTATTTCATAAAGAGCTGAACGTTATCCTTGCTGATGTGAGTAGCAAAAGCCTTGCTGGCTCAAATCGAATGGAAAAAAATGTTTGATGCATATGATTGCAAGCACCACCTGTGTTTCTGAAACAAGGGGCAGATCTTTTACAGATTAAAAAAAAAAGCCATTGCTATATGGGGCAATTTATCCTGCCCCTAAGGCAGCGTTGTCATAACTCCATGGTGCAAATTGTTGCAATTTGAAAGTGGAATTGCTACAGCCCTATCTTGTAATGAAGGCAATTTATTTTGGCTAAAAACTTACCCCAGTGATTTAGATCCTGATCTTGTTTACATCAGGGCTCATGGCAAAATTGCTGGTGAATTCAAATGAAAACTGAAGTCAAATGCCTCTGAAAGCTCCAGGACTACAATTGACTTGAAAGGCAACCAAAAGAATGGATGCTGGTATGAATTCACTGTCATGGAAATGACTTGAGGGAGGCAGTTCTGCCTGAGCTACCACCCTATCATGTGGTCAGGCAATTTTCCCTGTAGGATCCAGCTGGACTTAAGACAAGATCAAATTCTCTGCGCTTTTTCACCTCCCTTGCTTCTTTCTATCTGGCAGAAGATCCATTTGTGTCATGTGTGAGGAGTTTCACCACAAGTACTTCTAAATCTTTTGGTCTTTTTAATTATGCCTTCCTATTTTTAACTGCCACCTCTTTAATCCTGAAAAATAATACCACTGATCTCAAATCCTTGCTTCAGGGTGGCAGCTAATTGATATTTGGCCAACTACTGGACTTCCTTTCTTATAATGTTGTCTCAAGTGCTCAACAAAGCAATTTTGTGTGCATTTTACTAGCCAAATGTATATAATATTACATATTATTAGAATGTTATTAAAGCAAAGAACTTTTGTTGTTCTTCTGCCAAACACAAAGAACCCTTTCCCTTGTATAAAGAAGTTTCAAAGCTAAAACTTCCTGCCTCTTCAAGCTTCCAGTGGTGTCCTGACCTCAGTGTGGTGGGAAAGGCTATTTTTCTCATTCCAGGAAGGAGCTGTAGATATTTTCCATTCTTGTGACTTAGGGCAGGACAAGGTGTGACTGCCACCACGTGTGGCTACCTCTGAGCTAATTCCCACTGATGGTTTGGGTAGGTGTGTGCAGGAGGAGACGCAGAGAAAAGCCCAAACTGCAGAGCCTGAGAGAGAAGCATGGTTGTAACCCTGCTCTCTACTCCCTGTGGCAGCAATGCCTGAGGAAGCTACTTTAAAGCTACACCTATTACACACACAATTCTTAACCTTGTCTGAGCTCTTCTCTTACCTTTTCACCTTCTTTCAGCTAACTTTCTACATGTAGGCTCTGGATTCCTCCTTTTCCTGAGAACCTTGTGTGTTCCTGGTGTCAGTGCTGGAGCAGCAGAAGAGGCACTCACTCAAGACTCAAAAATTTTCACTAAATTAGTCCTGTTTCAGGTCAAGAAACTGAAGCAAACAGACATTCTTACCCAAAGTGGTCTCAGGGGGCAGAGAACAGGCGCTGTGTAAAGGGACTGCAGATTTGCAAATGACATTTTCATGTATGGGGATTGGGGAATGCGACTAAGCTCTGACAATATGGACATTTATTTGCAGCCCAAGCTGCTGTATGCTCTGTATTAGGGGATTCTTTGCTTTTCTGGCCTGGCCTTGCCCCTTCACCTGCTGTATCCATTAGGACCAGGTCTCATTGCCTGACTCTATTCCTCTTCCTAACCCAGTCTTTCCTTAACATAAGCACTGCAGGAACTGCTTCCAACCAAACTCCTCTCCATCTCTTCTCCAACTCCTCTCTTCCAGTGGAGTTACCACAGATGCCTCTTGTAGAAAAGGGAAGAAAGAGAGACTGGAAGGTATTCCTGTTTCAATAAAATCCTATCCACATCAGAAATCTTCTAGCAGAAACTTCCCATCTGCTTACACGGGATTACAGTGGGTTCAGTTGGTGTTAGCGCAGAGCTCACTGAGCTCTGTTATTAATCTTATGTTAGTGTAGAAACCTGATTTAGAACTTCCCACATTTCTGGGCCCCCTCATACAAGAAAGATGTCAAGGAGCTGGATCATGTCCAGAGGAAGCGGCAGCAGAGCTGAGGAAGAGTTTGGGGCACAAATCTGATCAGGAGGAGCTGAGGGATCTCAGCTGGAGAAAGGAGACTCAGGGGGGCCTTTTTCCACTCTCTGCAACTCCCTGAGAGGAGGGTTGCAACCAGGTAGGGATCAATCGTCTTGCTCAGGTAACAGGTGACAGGACAAGAACAAATGGCCTCAAATTTAAATGCCAAGGGAACTTTGGATTAGATATTATGAAATATTTCTTCCTTGTGTGGCCAGGTATGGAACAGGGCTGCCAGGCAGAGGTGGAATCAACATCCTGGAAGCACCTCAAAAACACGTAGATGTGGTGTTTGGGAACATGTTTTTAGTGGTGCATGTGAAGTGTTGGGTAATAATGGACTCAATGATCTTAGAGTTTTTGCAAGCTTTAATACTTCTGTGATTCTCTGGGGTTCCAGCAGGCTGGAGACACTGGAATTGTGTTGGAAAGGAGGCATCCAAAGCTGGTCTGACCTTACCCATGCTGTTTATAGACAGCAGCTCTCTGGAGTGAGCTCTCCTCAGGCTTTTCCTAGGGGACCTGTGAGTTGGTGGACACAGACATGTATTCCTGGTGTCTCCTTTTGCCTTTCAACAGCAACTAATGGGTCTGTGTCACTTCCAGCTAAGGCTGGCTGCTCTCCACAGTTGGGGAAATGCCCTGGACAGCATGAGCCTGGGTCAGAGAGAAAGGCAGTCTCTGTTTGCTCACCTCCCACATCAGGGCTCCCTCACACACCACAAGATAGGTGTTGCTGAGCCCTGTTTTGTTTTGGATTTTGTTTGTAGATAGTGACATGAGGAAAAGCTTACAAACCCATCTTCCCTTTGTCTGTAGAAGACTGAAGTGAAATATGATGTATTTCTCCATCACTCAGGCTTTTAAACTAGTGTAAAATGACGATTTTGAACATTATCCATTTTTTTTTTTTTCTTACCACTTTGCCTTGACCTGAATTAGGGAACCGACAGATCCTTTCCACCCTCCGTTTCCCACAAGAAAAAAATGAAGGTTAGGATTCAGCAATTCTGCTGTTATTGTACTTAAAAGATCCAGTTGGAAATGCAATGAATAACTTGTTGATGACATTCCAGTGACAACTGAAGTTAATAACGGTGTAAAAGTCATTTATCTTCAATTGACTTATTGCAAATGCATAGGGCGGTTAGCTTCATTAATGTAAAAATGTAGGATAAAACCCCACTCGTTTTCCTTTCTTCCTTTCTTTTTTGAAGTTGCAAATATGTTACAAATAAACTGCTAAATAGATTTAATATTTGGCATAAAGGACCTCTGTCCCAGATGTCTGACATAGTTATAAATTACTATGCTTACAGAAAGTGTGTTATTGCTATACCTTATTTTGTTTTAATGAATGGATATTATTCTTGAGCAACAAGGAAGAAAATAAGTCACCAATAACTAGATAAAGTCCCCTGAAACACAAGTATCAGCATAGATTCTATTCATATTTGAGCAGTGAAAGGCTAAAGAGGCTCAGTTTTCTAGAGAAAAATAGCGTGACCATTTTAAGAGCCTGCCTTCAAATATTTTTAATGCCATTCTTTAATTTTATTAAGGTTTCAGAACTGTGTTTTCTGGGGATGAAGACAAATCAGGAGCCTCCAGGTTACCTCTTTTCTGAAGAGAGCAAACTTTATTGCTGCACTAAGTCACTCACGAGGATGAGAAATTATGTCTTTAATGCCAAAGATTTCATCCATGACAATGAGGATTCCTTTTTCCAGTGACTGCATTTTAACCTTCAAATCCCAAAGGTCACAGAGAGGTAATGTTTTCATTAAAACATACCTGCTAAGGTGACCTAAGCCTTAACATAAACAAAGTCTTTTAAATGCAGACACCTGAAATACCTTGGTTTTCAATCCTGGCTCCAGTGTTTGAATCTCAAAGGTGAAGAAGGCATACCAAATTCCTTTGAAGCCTGGTTTTCTAACCCTAAACTACTTACTAGAGGTAGATTTCCACTTGAAAACAATTAATCATGCATGTGGAAATCACATTTTTAGCAAATTTTAAATATGTGGTATTGCACCTGTATGTGTGCCTTTCCAATTTGCAAAGGTAGATATTTTTAAAGAAAAAATACTCCAGTTTTGAGGGAGTTTATGAATATAGCTTATATTTTTATATGAATAGGTAATATAAATTTTCTCTCAATTAAGGTAAAGGAGGGAAATCCAAAGAAGGGACCTTTTAATAAAATATTTAATATTTTACTGGCTGCCAACTGATTGTGTCAGAGTTTGAAGGGCACAAATCATCATAAAACTATGTGTGCAATTTACATAAATCAAGAATCTTAACCCCAGGTCTCCCTGGTTTCTGTAAGGGTGAATCAGTAGCTTTTCCAGGACCTCTGCAACTTAATATCCTCAAAATCTCTACATTCAGAGGAGGTATCATCTCTGCTCCTGGCTGACCTGCAGTCTGTACCCTGCTTCCTCCAAGTCCCTCTGGGAGACAGGTGCCAGATTTATTTTTCTTCTGTTTGTATAAGGAAGCAGGATAGGTCTAACCTTTAGGATTTTCTGTCCCAACATCCTCACTCACCTCCTCTCCAGCAACTTCTATTTCTTCTTTAATTATTCTGGTCTTGTGCTATAAAGTATAATTCTCTGTATGCATGTCTGTCTTCTTGTCAACACAGGACTTTCAAATCCATGGTTGTTGATACATGGTGAAAACAAGTAGCAAGAGAGAGTAGATTTTCGAAGTTTTGAGAATTTCCCAGAATATCTAAAAAAAATTCTAAATAATCATGGTTTACAAGGGAAATAATTACAGCTGTAGCACAATTTCCTCATGTTTTGCTAATAAATGAGTAATGTTTCACTTTTGTTTAGTCAAGGCTGAATCCTCCAGAGAAGCAAAACTTTTTAATAGTAATTACTAGACAGTTATACATTAAATATTAAAACTAAAACTGGCCATATCACTGAACTGAAGTGCCATGTAAAATATAGAAGCTGGTAAAATATTCATTATACAATTACAGAGTGTAATGGTTTAAGAATAAGAATAAGGCTAAAATAAAAAAAACAAAACAAAACAAAAAAACCAGATTATGCCCCTGTCCTGAAAAATGTTCAGCTCTCCTGACCTGTATGTTTGCTCTGTAGAATAAAAAGTAGTGTCCACATATTTAATGTCTGCAAAGTTTCATGCTAGCCAAGCCACCATAAGTTGGATCTACTCAAGGGAGGAAAATCAAGCAAAAATTAATTCCAATGTAAGAAATGCAACAATTCAAGCCTATGTGTATTAAAAGAGCAACTTAAGAAAAGACTGAATGTATGCATGTGTGAAAAAAATGCCAATAACTAGTCACAGGAGTGTGAAACTGCCTTGGCTCTTGCTTCAAAGTTGGTGGCAACTTGTGGACTCCAGTGAGATTTTGCACCAGGTCTTCAAAGATCCCTCCGAGTAATCCCAACACTGGCGGAAAGCGCCCAAAATAATTAAATGAGCAGCACAACTGTGGCTGATTTTCCTGTGGACAGATGACCACTATGGATGATCATCCACGGGGCTGGGTCAGTCACACCAGCTGCAGATCCACCTGGGTCCCAGATATGAAGTTCTGATGGAATTGTTTGTTGGATGAGACTGGAAACAGTAAGTATCTGCACTCGGATGCTCAGTCCTCATTCTTCATTTCTACTTCCTCACAGCAGGAGAGAAGGAGAGGGCAAATAAAGTGAGCAATCTTAATCATTCCAGGTAACGCCTCACTATGTGATGCTTAGATAGGTGAGTGACACAGAAACATCATTTCACAACATCCGACTTAAATTTTGTGCAGCTCTAGAAGGAGGTGCTGAGCTGAGATTTCCTCAACAAGGGCTTTGTGAAGTGCTGAGAAGGAGCTCAAGTTTGAAAACTGAGGGCCACTTATATTCCACATAAACTATTGGCTTTAAAAAGGAACTTCGGTTCATAAAACGGTTTCCCGTATTTATTTTGATTTAATTTTTTATAGCTTTTCATGCTCTGAATAGGGGGGACGGAACTCTTTGCTGGGGTCTTTTCTTATATTTTTTACATTTCATGCCTTCAGTCTGAAAAGCTCTGAAAACAGATGCCTTGCTTTCAAAGCAGGTTTTACTTTCTTGGCAATACCAGATATTTTACAGTACAAAATGTAAAACAAAACCAAAGCTAAAGACGTTTGATATCTTCTGTTTTCTTATCACCCTTTGTTATGCTTGTTAATCAGGGTGACTGGGAGTATTTTAAACACTTATAATGTATAAATTTCTCCCCCCTCCCCCAAACATCTGTTTATTTTACAATAACATGAACCTTGGGTAAGAAAATTGTAGCTACTATTATGTATTTTTTTAAAAGCGAAGAAGTAAACATGCAGCTTTCATATTTGCTACATCAAACAGATGCTATTCATTTAGTCACTTGAGGCAGGAGGCCTGATCAGAAGAGGATTTCTATTATGGGCTAAGGTGGCAAACTCTTTTCTAATAAGAACAATGCTTAAGGAAAAGAAAATGCCTAAAAACCCTTTTCAATCAGTTGGAGAGGGCTTTTGTAGTAAGGAAAGGTAAAGAGCTCCATGACACATCCAGCTTGGGCTACCTTGACCTTCCTCTGTTAGATGAAGGAGATGTCATCAGGCATCTTCTTATCGGGAAGTAAAAGTGGAAATACATCAAAAATATCACACACCATGTCACCAACTTGCCAAAAGTTCCTGTTTCTCCCTTGTGTACAAACAGAGATGAGGACTACCAGGTGAGTGTTCTGGGGACTCAGTAAGTGACATCCAACCACTCATCCTTTTTCACCAATTTCTGCTTCTTTTGCTTAACAGTGTATGCCCAAACATCCAGATACTCCAGAGAAAATAAGAAATGCTTAAAATTATAAGTGGGGAATTGTTAGCAAGTGAAATGGCCCAAAGCAGAGGTAGTTCCCTGGGTGAAAATCACCCAGGAACCAGTTCAAGCCTTAAAATCCAAACCTTACTCAGTTTATGAGTACAGACATAGCCAAGACCTTCCAATTTTAAGCTATTTGCCAACATCTAAGGTAGAAACTAGAATCCGCAGAATGAAAACTGAATTAAACAATTTCAAATCCCAAGATTATTGAACCCATTATCAAGAACCATAAGACTTACAATAAAAACATACATGAATGTTTTATTTCTGTATTTTGAAGGTTAAGCCTCAAGACAATGATACATTTGTCACTTGGTGTCTGTCTTCAATGTGAGTAATTAATTATGAGTGCAAACCAAGGACAGACTGGTTGTGCATATACACTGAAACACAGAATTTTACGCCATGCAAAAATTCTAAGAATATGATAGAAGGAAAAAGTTAAAAATTTCTTTTAGACTGGAATTACTATATTTGGAGAATAGAAAATATGCTGGAAACAATAAACTGAATTGTTAAATAATAAAATATTGGAGTTTTACTCTTTAGCCCTAAGATTCCAGTGTTTTAACCAGGTTTTTAACCACAATGAAACTTTATCTTACAGCCACATTTACCATAGATTATTATGGTTTTCTTCTTCATATAGAACTCTCCAAACAAACAGATACAGTCTGCTGTGCAACACATCCCTTTGGTGAGAAAATGCACTCTTGTTGCCTTGACTAACAAATAATAACCAACATGTTAATGGGAAAAGATAAAGCAAGACCCTGAAAGGCTCATTTGTGTCAAAAATAGTTTATTTCCCAGGGCATAGGGAATCCCAGCTGAATTGGTTGCTGCAGTGATGTAAGAAATATGCAAACTGTACCCTTGATTAGAATCTGGAAGAGAGAGATAAAAGGTTTATCTGTGTGGCAAGAGCTGTTTGATGGACTATTAGATATTTTTTTATGTTTGCTAAAATCTCACAGCTTTTGTTGATGCTTGGTCACTAAACTCATCCCCAGCCCCAAATTAACAATCTTACCATCCAGAGGAGGCTTTCTGGCAAGCAACAGTGATGAGAGCAAATACGTAAATATCATTAATATTTTGATTCTAAAATACATGTGGACATGTGTGCGTGTAAATTTTGAGGCACCTCATGCACTATAACATATCCATCTGTCCACATGGATTTGTTTTCTGTGTGCTTGTGCTTCACTCTCCCTTTAACAGATCAAGATTTTCCAGTGCTTGTGTATATATGAGTTGGCCAATATTATATAAACAATATATTATTACAACATATTATATGTTATCAATACATATATATATATATATATATATATATATATATATATATATATATAATGTGGAATATAAATGCATTATTATAACACTTATAATTTTCAAAACCAAAATACATATTAATAAGTATATAGTATCGTATATGATATTATGAAATCACAAAATCACAGAATCACAGAATAGTTTGGGTTGCAAGGGGCTTTAAAGATCATCCAGGGGTCTGTGATCATCTCATTCCAACCCCCTGCCATCGGCAAGGACACCTTCCATTATCCCAGGTTGCTCCAAGCTCCGTCCAACCTGGCCTTGAACACTTCCAGGGATGGGGCAGCCACAGCTTCTTTGCTATGATATATAATAATCCATATTTTATACATTATACTATACACATATCTCTCAGTACACATATATTGTGTGTGTATGCAAAAAAAAAAAAAAAAAAAAAAAAAAAAAAGTAGATGAAAAGCTAAGTTTAGGTAGAGTTTGATGCATTTTAATTTCTTTTAATGTTTTGCCTTGGAGAAGAAGCTCCAGTGAGACTCTGTGGTTACCTGTTGGAACTCAGCCGTGGTTTTGATATGAACTGAGGGTGGTCATAGTAACACAGGGGCAGATTAAATGAATCCGGTAAATGGTTATGAGTGAGAGACAACAAATGGAGGAGCAGGCTCTGAGGAGTGTAGCAGTCCTTAATCAGATTACTGCATCATATTTATGGGTTTAGTGCAGCTAATTGTTGCTGCCTTTTTTGACCTTATTTTAGCTACCTCCTACAGTGAGTTATATGGCTATAACTCACTCCCACTCACTCCATAGTTAGACATGGAAAGGCCTGCAGGGAAAGACCTTTTCTTCAGAGGGCTTCATAAATTTTGTAAAAAGAAAACAACTCTCCCCAAGACTAATTCATCCTTTGTTTCACATTAAAAACACAAAACCAGGGGAATCTCCCACACAAAGAAATGCTGTCAGAGCTGAAGTGGTGCATGGTCATACCCTGTGTACTGCACCCCTAAGTGCTCATAAAAGCAGGAAAAACACTGCCAGCAGCTCTGAGGCATGTGCCTTTTGCAAAGTGTTATAAACAAATGCACCTACAGGCTTCTTCCCTCCAGCCATTCTTTCCTGAGCTGCAGCTCGCATCCTGCTTTTCCAGATCATGTACATGACCCAGAATTGCACACGGCACTTTTTGCTGCTGATTTTCTTGAGCTTTAGTGTTTACATCACACTAGGCCAAGAACATCAGATCAGAGATGGTCTAAGATGACTTTCCATCTGTCAGATTCTTCAGCAGGCTGGAAATGACAGTGGATTCCTTAAGTAGCCTGCAGCAACTCAAAAGCTGCTCTAGATCCCATCAAGGGCACTTTTACCTCCTAAATGGGGTTATTATGACTCACAGTCCTTTTGGATTTTGATAAGATGGACGGCATTGCCTCTGCCATCATTCCCTCTCCTCTGCCTCACCTGTCTGTGAGATGTTTTCTTCCACAGAGGCAACCAGTGTGTCCTGGTGTGTTGCTCTGGTGTTTCACAGCCTGAGGTCAGAGGGATTTGAATTCCCAGACAAGGCTACCAGGCTGTGGCATCCGAAAGATCTAATCCTCTCTTGCTCCTGTCTCAGAGAACTTATAATCAGCTGTGGAATCTGGCGGACAACTGGCATGGGGTGTCTTCAGTTGTGGCAGCTAAATGGAAATCAGATGAGACATACTGAGAACATATCTGTGTTCTTCACACCCATCAGTAGCCAAAACCTATATCTGAGTTACATTTCCTTTGTGACTGGTGAAGGAAAAGAGCCACATTCAGGACAAAGTTCACCTTATCATAAAATAAACATGCACTAAAGGCTGTATGAATCCTATCTCTTGACTACCAAGGGATCTCAGGAAGATTAGGTGGGATGTTGACATCTAAAAATAAGGAAAGCGAACTTACTCCCACAGTAAGGGGGTTACTTGGTCATAGCAGTAGAGCTGAAAACTAGAACATGATCATCAAATGTGTTAATTTAGATAATTATATAATTTATTTGCAATAATTTGTCTGGGTTAGATTGTAAATTTGTGTTCAAGGTGCTGTGACATTCTCCAAGCAATATTTTGCATTTGGTTTCTAGAAGATTCAAGGGAAAATGTCTATCTATATAGTATCTGTGTGTAGATATGCATTTATATATATATGTGTGTGTATCTGTATATATGTACGTGTTGAAGAGGCAAAAAATAATCTAAAATGAAAATATACCAGGAATGAACTACAGAAGTTACTCTACATAGAGCAAATCTGTTCTGTAAGTCTACCTTAGCCCATACACTTCAATTAAATCCACTTCTCTTCACTTGAGTCTATTCACTAAGTTAAAGCCAACCCAATAAAATTATTTATTTCACAGTAATCCAGCTATTAATTGGGATTTTTCTCCCCTGCTCTCCGATCCCAGCTCTCTTACTGTCTTCCTAGAATGATTCATCATGAACAGTGATCCCACATCAAGTTCTAGTGCAGAGCAGCTGGAAGGTGTGAACAGTGTTTGGAAGGACTCATTGTCTGATTTACATTATGCCAAAAATAAGCATTTCTACTCAAGCTCAGCCTTGTTAACAAATTTCTTCATCAACAGGCAAAGCAGTCACTGCTGCCAAATTATGCAGTCATGCAGACTCAGCAGGATTAGTTTTCTTCAAGCCATAATGTCACTGATTTATTATTTAATTTAATTTAATTTAATTTTGTTTTATTTTATTTATTTCATTTATTTTCTTTTATTCATAGTCTGGATTTATATCTCAGTGTGAACAAGGTCTTATGACCACTAGAAATGTTGCTTTAGGTTTGTACTCCTGAGTGAGCATCAAGCCTCCTCTTCCAGGGAAAGCCCATATGAGCCAAAGCAGATCCTAAAATATACTGGATATTAAAATGACAAACACTGATTTTCTCTCTCTTTCAACTGGAACACAAGAAGATGTAAAAGGGATCTTAAAAATATTGGCTTGAATGTTAAAAAGTGGTCTCATAGGGAGAAAATATCTGCAATGATAAGAAAATGCAATATGGATTCAAAAATGAAAAAAACACCTGTGGATTTTAGAAAAGTATTTTGTAAGCCACCTTATTAAATATTATTGTTTTTCTCAAAATATCTGCAGTGTCATTATTAAAAGTGGAGAGACTACTTACCAGGGATGCTTAGAGCATATGAACACTACAGACTGTGGAGTCACATGGCAAAGAAAAGGAAAGAACCTTGGAAGAAGAACTTGGAAAATTCAGGGATTGCCATGGGAGTGGAATCTGCGTAACAGGACGAGAATGATTCTGCCTTGAATCTTCACATAGTTTCTACAACTTCCACTGCAATTGCACTTGCAGAGGCCTAAAGTGGAAAACTGATTAAAGCTGTCCTGTGCTCACAGTTTCCACTCTCAGAGGAATTTCATAATTTAGAAATTAGTCCTTGTTCTGAATCAGAACAAAGTGGTTTTTCTCTCAGATTTTTCCAAGAACTGAAATGAAATAATGATAAAAGACTTGGGTCAATCAAACAATTGAATTTCAGTTTAATACCTTTATTTTTTTTTTTTCCTTCAAAACAATTATTGTGTCAAATTCATTTCAGAGTTACTTTGAAACCAATTTAAAAAATAACAGAACAATAGAACTTTTTTTTTTTTTTTCCTGGTGGAGATAGTTACAACTCCATGTAATTTTATTCAAAACTTCTGTTTTGATTACAGCATTTTGTGATAGGGGCAGAAGATGGCAGGGTGGAAGAGTTTTAAGCTGACTTCAGCTCTGCCTGGGGAAAGCAGAGACTCATGGGTCTCTGCAGTAGAGTAGTTCCTAAAATATGTATTTAATCTGGATTTATTCCCTATGAAGCTTGGTGAAAAGACATGATGGATTTACCTTTTTTTAAATGTTCAGGAGAAGTCACTGCTTTTGAGTAATTGCTTCATTGCTTTTGTCAAGGATCTACTTTCTAACAATGTATTTGCTTTTATTTTGTAGCACTATAATGGTTTCACAGCTTTTATTTATTAATTGGGAAAAGCAAGAGTTGTTTGTACAGTTTCAGCCTTACAAGCCAAAGGACAGAGTCAATTCCTGCACAAAATTTTGCCACCAGCTCCAACAAAGCAAATTCAGAGAAACTTTCCTGAGAGAGTTGAGTTATCCTTGTGAAAAGGAAAACCAGCATTCTCTGAAGGGTGGCATTGCAACACTGGCATGAATCTGCCTGTCCTCATGTGGATAAACAGCAAAGCAGCACTAAACAACCCAAATACCTCTGGGTAAGACACAAGCACTCTTAAATATTAGTTGGATCTCTTGGTTTGTTTTGCTTTGAAGAAATGAGGTACTTTTGGAAATTGTGTCCAGGATGTAGTTGGAGCTGGTTGTTTATCCATCAACTGGGATTTTAATTAATGCTTTTGGGGGCTGGATTTCACTGCAGTGAAGTCATAATATGTGCCTCTTTTATGGAGGAAATTTCAAAAAATTCATATTCAAAAGTTTTTAGGTCTGAGCTGGAAAGAAAGAGAAAGCACTCAGCTTTCAATGAGGCTTATTTTGTGAAAGTCTGATATTCTGAAGGAAACAAAAAAACTATGTTCCAGCCCAAAAATTATTTGGAATCATTCTTCCTAACCAATGGCATAGATGGCAGAGTCAGGAGAAAGTCCTGCTTATGGCAAGAGACATTCAAATCCAGGGGCTGAATTTTGATCGTCCTGGTGGGTGCCTTCCAACTCTGGATATTCTATGATTCTAAGTGCCCAAGAAAGAATCATTCCAATCCCTGAAACTCTCACAAGCTCAGCAGGTGGCTGGTAAAGGCAACATCATTGCCTTCTGTTCACTGGAAGAAGATGAATTCATAGAGAAAATTTGCTGAGGAGGCAGAAGTGGAATTAAATGTTCTGAATGACCTCTTAGTACAGATATACAGGAAAGGGCTTTTTGACTTCTGTTTAATCTTAGCAGAAGTTTTGCTGAATTGGGATCCAGTACTCCTCACCCAGAAATCCTGGTTTGCCCCATACCTCAATTTCCCTATCTGCAGGATGAGTAATAATGCATTTACATCAGGTTCTTATTTACATCAAGTTAGTCATTAAATGCTGCAGAATTTTACAGCATTCATTAAAATGTTGTAAAAGGACAAGCTTAATCAACTATCCATTACTCAGTGTGTAGAATTACTCACAGGGCAGGTTTCTTCCTGGTCAGATGCCCATCACCCTTTTAACCAAAATAAAATGACTAACAGAAATCACTGACTGCAATGTTGACAGCAAATGACAAATAGTTTTATTCTGTGTATTCTTCTACATATGGTCAAAGACACGACCCCATGAAAAGCAGCCTTCCTGCAAATGTTCCTGTGAACTGGAGCCACTCCTTGCAAACAAGCATGAGCAGGGAACTAAAAACACACACCAGGTTTTGATCTCAGCTCGGCAAGTTTTGCTTGGGCACAAGTCCATTGGCTTCTTCACCCAGCCAAGCGAGACACAAATCAGGATGACATATTCACGTGTGTCTGATAAAAGTGTGCAGGGTTATGTCCATATTAGTCATGCGATAACAGGGCAGATGCATGTTGGGGTGGAACAGTGTTAGCAAATTATCTCACAAAAGGCTATTTGTTTTCCTTGGGACGTGTGCCACCACTTCAGCAAGTCTGAATAACTCTACATTCCTGACTTCCCGTCATGAAGTCTTAATCCAGCTCGGTCAGCGAGGAGATGCAGCTTGCAATAAATTAGTTGGAGAAGGAAAATCTTTCAGGAGGTTTTTCATTTGCACTTCTGTGTTGCCACATTTCTTCACTCACTCTCACCAAACTACCTAGCAGCACACTGGGGAGAAAGTGAAAGAGGGGACACATGGAGATGCCTGCAATTTAGCTAGGATTTGGCTGGCTGGATTCCATTCATAACCACTGGCCAGATGTTGAAACATAAACGATGTGTTTTATCTTGCACAGAAGTTAAGGGCCCAAAGGATATCAGCTATTTCAGAGTTAACTTAGAAAGGAACTGATGGGGAACATCTTCTTGTGCAGAGTGTGCTGGTCTATTTGGATGCAGATGAATTTCGCTTGAACTGTGAATCAGAGCTCCCCACACCTGCCAACCTTCACCAATGGCAAAGTGTAAAACTGCTTAATTTTACCAGTTTCTGTAGTAGACTCTGATGATGAGTCTGAGCCCTCTGTACCTCAGGTCCTCTCTCTGTGACAGTAAGAGCAGCATCAGCAGAGAAACAGCTGGAATTTAAGCTCCCAGATGGATTTGCTTAAATCACAACTATTTTGCCCTGAAGTACACTTAGGAGCACTCACTGTCTTTCAGCAGCAGTCACAGAAGCCTGCACCAAAAACTTGTAGCAAGCAGTAACTCCTTAAACAATTTCAGCTAAATATACAAAGCTGGCCTGCGTACATCCAAAATTAATCAAGCACAGGCTCAAGGTGAAGAATGAGTATAGAAAGAGAGAGTATTAGCCTTGTTTTCCTCTCCCCAAAACGCAATACAGTCAAAGAAGTGACCTGAGTCACATCTGCCTGTGCTCACCACCTCTGCCTCTTTTTAGCTTATGAGCTCTTTTGTAACCTGCCTCTGACACAGAGATATTTACAAAACAAATTTCTGATCACAGGATCCAGCTGTCAGCAAACAAACTCTATTTGCTACCCTGACTTCAGGACAGCCATAGGCTGAGGAAAAAAGCTCTGGTCAACTCCTAACCCTGTTTACCAGAGCAGGACCTAAATTTGGAAGTTCACATATTGTTTAATGCCGTGACCTCTGTGCACTTGCTAATCTCTCATCCACTGCTCTGCAGCTTCTTTCTTGTCCACAGCCTCCAGACTAATACCCAGAAAGATGCTTGGATTTCCAAAACTGCAAACCATGCAGCTGTCGCATTCACAGGGGATGTTATGTTGAGTCAGCACACTGCCCCGGCATGACCACAGCTATAGGATCTCTCCTTCCTATGGATAATCACATCTTTGCCTGCATCAGGCACCTTCCTGCTGCAGCAGGATTTTGATACCAGCAGCAAGATTGCTTCTGCTCTCAGGGCAAGCTGAAATTAGACCATAGAAAAGATTTTGGAGTCTGTTATCCTCGTAAATAATTCTCAAAAATGAATGTTTGAATCACTAGATTTCCCCCATGTGATAATTTATAAAATACTATCTGATTTTATTACTGGTCTACTGAAATATTTAATTTGTTAATTGCTGTTAATAAACTTATGAATATTCTGTTTTATCCAGGAATACTCAGTGCTTCATTTGGGCAGACTTAGAGTCCAGGCTCACAGAGAAGAAGAGACATAAATCCAGTGTGTATCACTCCTCTGATATGTCCATGTCTTTCTGCACACACAAGGAATCTCATCCCTCTTGAAACAAGCTTAATTGCTCCACATTATTTTTTTTGTTTGCACAGCAGGCAGTGCTCAGGGTGCAGCTGATGTGTGGAAATTTCACACCCCAGCACATCTTAGTCATTACTTGCAAAATTAATTGACATCCCTTGACACTGGAACATGCTGCCCAGAGAAGCTGTGGATGCCCCATTTCAAAAAAGTGTTCAAGGCCAGGTTTGATGGTGGCTGGTCAAGCGGAAGGTGTCTCTGCCCTTGACCAGGATGCTGGAACTAGATGAAGTTTAAGGTCTCTTCCAACCCAAACCATTCTATGATTCCATGATAAATGTACACTAAAAATCACAGTGAGGAAAATGATGGAGATGATGCACTAGTGTATAGGAAATAGGGGACCAGAATAAGGTGACACTTTCCTTCCCTCTAAAGTTTTTGTTTCAGATGGAGAATAAAATGGAGAATGACACTTGGAATGACACTCCACCAAATCTGAAATGAAATTTCAGACTCCTCCAGGTGGGTTGAAGAGGAAGATCTTTCCTATAGAACATTCACTGAGGGAGAAATCAAAGCAAGTAGATATATATAGACCCTGTGTTAAAGTAGCCCTATAATGAAACCAAAATAAATGTGAAAACCTTTCAGTGCTGTCATGCAGTGTTTCACTGAGAAACACAATATCAGGAGTTCAGTACTGCATGTAAGAATAAAAAAAAAATTCTAATTATTAAGAAATACTTTAAAAAATTTACTGAGTATTTTCAATAGAAAAGAATTTGTTTGCTCCAAGATAATGTCTTTTGTCCTTCCAGCTTAGAAAACCTTTTCTATGCTCTAGGAAACAGCATCTCTCCACCAGGTAATCCTGATTTTTAAACACCAGTTTTCCTCAAAGGCAGAAAAATCACCAAAACCCCACCAAAACTCCACAACCTAATTTGAATGCTCTGAAACAGCAGTTCAAAAAGAAATGTTTCATTTAGAAGTATCTTATATGAAATCAAGCAATTCTTAACATAAATAACTTTTCAATAAAAAAGGGTCAAGCTTGTGCCTTTTCTGATAAAAAAGAGATTAATTTTATTTAGGTAGATAACTGCCCTTTAAAATGTATTTGATTTTAATTTTAGTACAGGGTGCAGGGTGAAATAGCTGTTCAAACCATGAATGAGTTTGATAGAAAATAACTGAAGGCAAATAACACTGAAAAGGAAGGAGAGGTTTTGAAATTGGATTGTGTAAGATGTTACTAAGAAGTATTAAGCAAAGGCCTTCCCTGAAACACAACCATACTAATATTCAAATTAAATACCTATTAAATATAAGATGCACACTTCACAATATGGATTCTCCCAGGGCTTTGATTATGAGGTGGCAGGAAGAAGCCTGTAATTAATATTATATGGTGATTCTTTTCAAAGCAGATTGTTCCAAGAGCTGTAATCACTACTACTTAAGTAAGTTGTCCTTCAATAGAAAAAGAAATTAGGAATCAGAGCAAAGGTAAACATGCAAGTCTGTTTAAATTTTGGCAATATTTTTTGGAAAAATTGAAATTATTATATCTCTGAACAGTTTTAGCAGTTGCAGGTTAGATCTTGCCTTGAATCTAGATAATTTTCATCTACAAATGTACCAGGTCTACATTTGTTCTGTATAATGGAACAGAAATACCTTTAAAGAAATGATCCCTTCAAACATTTTTGTTCAGTACCTTTGGCCTGAGGCATCCTCCTTGGAGACCAAACCATTTGCAGCAAAGAAATAGCCTCTAAATGGAGCTGTGAAAATTGCAATAACATCTGTCATGATGAAACAGAAATTACCAATTATCATCTCCCAGCAGAGCAATGGGAACCAGATATTCTCTGTCCACCAAGAGGAAAATAATTAATGCTTAAAAAGAGAACCATATTAAGTTTACCTAATCAAATGCTCTGTTACAGGGAAAATTGTCTGGATCTCCATTTAACTAGGTGGTTATACAAATAGGTGTGTAGTACTTAAAATGAATCTGAGATGCTTGCTCCCCTTACATCCCATGGCAACACATTCCATAAGTTAATTATATGCTTTCTTAAAAAAAAAATAAAAAGGCATTTAATCCGTTTCACGGTGGCTGTGTTGCTCATCAAATGTCTAGAACATTTAATGTCTTGGTAAGACTATCAGCTCAGCAATTTTTAAACCCAAAAGAGCTTATTTTGTCATCTTGTTTGACCTATCAGCTGCTAAAGGCAAAGGGACTTCTCTGAAGTTATTCTTGCTTTAATCTTTACTAGATCCTGACTTTGCAGCACAGATCAGTCTAGCAAGCAGCTGGTGGCAAAATTTGTTGTTCCGATATTTAATCACTCTCATTGGTTCCAGTCAATGTTTGTTTTAGCTACCACTTCTACCTTTCAGGCCTTGTTATACCCATTTTTGGTAGAATAATTATCCCCCTCCTTGTCCATCATCTAGTTTCAGTAAAGTGTAGCATTCTGCTCGCTCAGGTCCCTGTCAGATGATTCAGATAATAATTTGTTCTTTTTCATTTTTCACTTCTCTTGTGCTCTTCGTACCATCACTTTATTTTTATCAGCACTGACTTAAAGGTTTCTTGGAAGTGTGATGTCAAATAAACATTTCAGCCCCACGATTCTTATAAATGATGCTTTTTAGTGATTAAACTGCTCCAGTCACCTGTGCACAGCAGACCAAGGGCTTCTGCACTGCCCCTCATTACACTTCTTCTCTCCAAAGCCAAGACATGGACTGCTCCAGATACTACATCTCTTCCCCAAACAAATTAGTCCTGGACAAATGACTCTGGTCTAGCCCAGATATCTAAAATTTGCAATCTTTAGCAGTGTTCTGTTAACCTTGCCCTATTGTTTGGACTGTTGAATCTCCCCTGAATGCAAAATTCTGCTGCTGTGCAGAGACAGGGAGTCCATCAGCGCTGGCAGAAGTATTTCCTGAAGATCAGCTGTCTGCTCCTTCTGGGGATATTGCATGACTGAATTCATCTTCATCAAGCCAGAGGAATACCTTTTGTCTGGAAACTTTGACCTCCTGTGTGAACTGGCTCTTGAATGGTTTCCTTGGGAATGTCCATTCCACCAGAAAAGGAGCCTAAGGAGGTAGTGCTTAATGCAAGAAAGGGAAATAAATGGGACATTTATCTGAATTGCAATGTTCTGAGGACAGAATTTGGATTTCATGCGGTCAGAGCTCTTGGAACAAAAACTCTCCATGTATTCCTCAGTATGTCAGTAGCAGTATGTTCATGTTGCCTCAAGGTCCAACCATGATCTGCAACGCAGCTGGAATAAAACCACTTTAAACCTCAGCACTGCTGGTAAACTCAGAACAGCCGACCTGCCCGTGATGCTCCTTATTTCTCACTTCTTCTCAATGCTGAAAGATACTAAAAACTCATCCAGCTTTCTTACCTTTTTCTGTCCATGCCAGAGATCCCACACTTGTACCAAAAGGACTTTGCTCTGTGGGTTGAACTTTGGATGTAGAAGGTCACTTTGCTCTTCTACAAGAGGCATATGGAGGCTGTCCCAGCTAGAAGTCAAGGCACAGTGAGGCTGGGTGCTCACAAAATATTCATCCTGCTCCAAGTGGGATAAGAGACATCCTGAGCCTTCTTCTGCCTGCTCTGGCCAGTGGCTGTCTGAGCACTGGGGAGTATGCCAGATGAGAGTGTGTTCTACACTGTCCTCCTGCATCCTTGGCAGCAGGAAAATCCACTCAGCTCTGCCAGTCTCTGTTCTGTCTCTGTCTCCAGAGCAGTGGCTGCACTGGACAGAAGGGTTGATCCAAATAAGAATTTTTCCCATTGGAATTATACGAGTGGGTTGACTGGAATGTTTTGTGAATTTGTGATGATCAAAGAGGTTTGTTTCAATTGAGAAGAAAAAAAAAAAAAAAAAAGGCAGTAGGAAAATGGGACAGGAATTTTGGAAGAAATGTAAATGTTTTTTATTTGGATGCTTTCAAAGTAATTTGAGGTGATGCTTCATTTAAAAATATACTTCAGTTTTATTTAGAGTAGAATAAACATCTTTTCCAAGGGTTCAGAGCTGCAATATTTCATTTCATCCTGAAAAAAATAGACTTGAAAAAAACTGCCTTTGCTCCTTTTCAACTTGCTATCACCTATCATTTTTATGCCACTTAAAAAAAATCAGAAAGTATAAAAAACATTAACTGTAAAATCCAGAAATGGTGGGACCCAAAAAAAGCCTTTCTGGGTTTAACATATCTTTCCACATATTCTTTATTTATGGAGAAAAACATTGAGCTTAACATTTCTTGTTCATCTGACTGTACTCATGTCTGGGGAAAAGTGCATGATTTTACAGGAACTATATTCTACTGAAATGAAAATGCTACCTCCAGGTAATGGACATTAAGCAATTCCTTCTGATGATGATGATGATTGGAAATCTGTAAACCAGCCCAGGCTCCTCTGTGAAGGGGTGGATATTGCCTTTTTATTTTGCGGAGACCCATGAAACTCATTTCCAGTAGCTTTCCTCTTTTCCTTTCCCCGCCTGACTTCAGAACAGGAGGTCAGGTCAAACTTCTGGCTGGTATAATAGCTAATTACACCCCCTATTTGGCCTAGGATGTGGGGTGAGGCATAAATTAGGAGCTGATAGCTTTGGCTGGTGCCACGGTGGGTTATTAGATGTGTGTCAGCGAGCAAAGTTGTGATCAAAGCTCACAGTGAGGCAGCCAGAGGTCGTGAACCATGGCTGGGGACTAATTGCTAGGCTGTGTGCTGAAAGGAAGTTTGCCATGAAAGGCCATTAAGATTCAGGTTTTCCAACCTGTGGAGCAAAGCTGTGGAGAAAAAGTGGATTTTTGAACAGGCAGGGAAATGAGGGGGTCCGATGCAAGCCCTGCTCTGGGTGGTGGTGATGGTTTGCCTCATTTCCAAAGAGCATTTCCAAAGAGTTTTCCTAAGGAAGGGCAGGATCTGTTCCTAAACATCAGTACCGACAAGGGCTAATTAACCCATATCTTCATTCAAATGAGTTGGTCAAAAGAAAAGAAACCTTTTAAAGAGCTCCCACTGATGGAGGAATTTGGCTGGTTGTAAAATGAGCTGGCAGAAACAAAACTCTGCTTGTAGAGCAGAGAGTGGAGAGGGCAGAGGATTTAGTCAGACACTTGAAAAGCACACCAAGATCTATGAATGACAGCTCCTTAGAGAAAAAATGTAGAGGGATAAAATTATTATTGCTTTTTATTCTCAAAGTTTTTCTACACACTCTGCACAGCACACCAGATACATTTTCCCCATTTTGCAAATGGGGAAACTGAGTAAAAATGAAATAAATGTAATTTTTTAATTTATAGCAACCAAATTCCCACAGGTCAGATATCCTGGAGTTCAAATGACATAATTTAGCTGATTTGAAGAAGAATGGACAACTGTTTCCATACTTGTTTTTTTGTTACTGTTGTAGAAATTAATCACTTGATCTATTAGTAATTTTTCAGTCTTGTTTCCTTTTGGGTCTTTTTCAGAACTCTGAAAACTTCCCGGTTAAATCTTTCTCAAGGATGCTATCTATTCCAATTTATCTTCCTCTTCCTCCAAAACTTTAAATGAAATACATTTTTTTAAAAAAAGCATAAAATTATATTTCATAACTGTTTGTATATACAGCATAGATGAGGGCAAACACTTTGATTTTTTAATCAACAGTATAATTTTTATGTATGTGAGTAGTTTAAATCAAATAAATAGTTAAGTTATAACATTATGCAAAGCTTAAATAACAAAGACCCAATGTTTTCATGACTGTTTGGAAAGGTCATCTTGAATATAAGCAATGATAAATAGCTAGGGAAAGTCTGGTGACTCTAGCCAAATATAGATTGTCAGAACCAAAGCTGGAATTTCCACACAGTGAAATTCCCACTCTGTCAACATGTATTTGCAGTCAGTTTGAGACAAAATGTCATATTTTGGGGAAAGAAAAAGAATCTCATGAGTGCTTTGGTAAAAACGTTGAAAGGTATTTGTGTCACTTTGCAGTTTGCAGTTACTCCCAGTCATCAAAATCAAAGGAGTTGTAGCTTTTTGTCCAACATTTCTTCAGGAGTTTTTGGCCACAACCACATTTCTCATAAACCCACGTGTCCCAGCTCAAGGATCAGTTTCTTGATCCGTGAGCCAACATCCAACCTGTCGGCCTGTGCCGCCTGATCTGAAATGAGAACAGCAGGAGGGACAAATAATGTGGCAGCTTGAGCTTAGGAAAAAGCCTTGCACAATCTCCTACCTGCTGGGAATCACATTCCACCTCTCTCTCTCTCTCTTCTTTACCCTTACACCTGGCTCACATCTTCCTTTATGTCTCTCCTACCTGTCCTTGGGGTAGGATGTGCAGTTGTCTCTGGCAATGATAATTATTGACAGGTATCATGCAATTACCAAGGTCTATCACCAGCCTGTCAATGAAATCACAACTTTTAAATGTACAGTTTTTATTTGCAAGCATAAAACCAACCATCAATAAAGTAAACGATGCCTGTAGCTTTCTTTCTTTGTATCAAAGGAATTTTAGTTCTATGTAAATTAATTAATTCAGAGGAAAACACTGAACCAAAGATTAAAATCTCTGCGTGGTATTTCACAGGTGAAACAGAAAACAAGAACAGCATTTAAAAGCTTTCCTAGCTGCTTGCAATGTATTTTCTTTTTTAGAAAATCACCTGGTGTGAAAGCAAAAAGGGAAAGAAAAAATGTGTTGTTGGATTTGTCTTTTCCTTTACCTTGGTATTGAAGAAAATGAGAAGAGAAATTGGTTTCATGTCTCTTTATGTGCTTTTCATACAACTTAACTAGATTATTAGAAATGTTCAGTAATAATCTGTAGATGAAAGGAACATTAACTCTTGAGTCTTTATTATGATTAAGGCTTGAAGTCATTTGAAAATTATATGTGGAACATGATCTATTACATCTTATGGCAAATAGGAGCTCATTTATTTAGGCTACAGCTAAAGACTAACATCTGCCCATGTCTTGAAGAACTAATTGCTAGCAAAAGAGAAATGAATATGTTTGTGACTTTTATGGTAAACTCGGCAGTAAAGGGAATAAGGTCCTGATGTGGAAAATTAGAAAGTCAGTTGTTCTGCAGAAACAAACCATTCTTCTGTGGGGAGTTATGGAAGAGATCTTTTTCTTTTTACATTCTGAGACAAAAGGAAAGCTCAGGACCAGGTGATTTTAAGTTGAACTTTCAAACCCATAGTTGATAAGTTGGCTTCCATACTTCTCGTTGTAATACTGCCAAGGTGCTTTGGCAACAAATCTGCTCCTGTTGAAGTCAAAGGTAAAATTCTTTAACTTGTAGTATCCATCTTGGTACTTGTGAATTCCAGAAATGAGCCAAACCCTCAGATTTAAAAGTGGCATATGAACCTCCCTAAATTCAGGCTTAACTTGTTACTAGGCTTTAGGTTATGTTTGCTGGGGAGCCAGACTGATGCCATTTGAAAATTTCAGATCTGGATCCAGTTTTTGATTTAACACACTTTCAACACTTCAGCTTGTTCAGTTCCAAGATTTTAGTTCACATCTTTCTATTCTCAGTTTTATAACGCTGTACATGCAATTGTTTGAAGTCTCTAAAATGATTAATGTGCATGCAATTCTATGAAAATATTCTTTGGTCTTTCTCCAATTTGCAGTCTCATACATGAGAATAAGAAGCAATAAAGAAATATTATCCTTTGCTTGCACGGCAGCAAGTACCACTAGTCATGTAAATATTACCCCAAACACTGCAAAAATTACTCAGATCTGTTTGAATCACTGCTTGTGGAGCTCGGCTTCATTTTACTGAAGCAGCTGTTGGAATCTTATGTCTTTAAATAAGTAATTCACTTGTGTAAGAAAAAAAATAATATGATTTTTTCAAGTGATGTAAGCTGCTATTGGGAGAATTGCTGGGAGTGTGCAGGTTTATTACCCAGAGCCTCTTCATTTGAGTTTGGTAACACAAATGCTTTATTCTGTTGAAACATCTCAGAAAAGGGTTTTTAGGTGTAAGAAAAAATGATGGCTAATGACGCGTAAGGAAATCATATATATCAGGAACTGAGTTCCATTGATACGAAGTCCAAGAGATGTTTATGTTCACAGTGCATTGATCAATATACGCATAATAAACACAATCCATAGGCATTCTGGAAAACAGCGGTTTAGGAAAGACTTCAAACCCAAACAAAGGCTATTATCTCCATGAGATCCTTTTTTTCCATAAAAGTTCCTAAAATGCAGGATACAATCCTACCATGTAGAAGATGACGCTTTTCAGATGTATGACATCACTAAGACTCATACTGAAAGAATATGTGCCTTTCTCGTATTCATGATTAAACCAGGCTAGATACAAATTGGAAAATATTGTTGACTACAGAATAATTTTAATTCAAGGTCCAAACCAAAAATGTCCACTCACTGGTTAAGTTCTTTAGACTTTCTGCAGCAAACACACAAGATGATTGTAGCTCCCTAACAAGGTGATTGTAACTCCATTGTCAATGATTTTTTTTTTATTATACAACTGCTGTTGATCATTTAGTTGGACATTTCTTCCACTAGTAGAGATATATAAGGATAATCTTTCCAGCTGCTTCTTCTAAAATCTGCAAGAATTTTTCATTCCCTTCCTGTTCTGAACCTCAGCTCAGAAAGTCTTCATGTAATTCCTGATCTCACTTAGATGGAGGCAGAAAAGTGGTTTGACAAGCCCATTATCTCACTGCCAGTTCCCAAAGCCATGGCTTATCCCTAACCCTCCCAATATACCCTGGAAATGGTGATTATGTGCAGAGGTCAGAAAAGAGTCTTTTGGGAGTGGAGTGGTATCATATATCATATACATAATATAAAAATCATATCAAATCACATCATATCATAATATGGCTTGAGTTAGAAGGGACCTGAAGGATCATTAGGTCCAAACCCCTGCCACGGACTTTGATTTTCAGGCTGAAGATAATTTTTTCATGCCTACCCTAGAATGAAAAAATGACTGGACTTTATCACATAAGCACATGTGAGCTGGAGGTGAACCACGTGGATGGACAAATGATTTCCCAGTCTGCACAAGGAGTGGTGCAACATTTAAACAGAGGACATGGAGAAGTTGCAAAATTATAAGGAGATCCTCTTAGTCAAACAGTATTTGGAGTTATAGATGAGTCTGCAAAAGAAGTAAATCACCATGGACTGACATCTGCAGCCAGTGCAAATCCTGGAGTACAACCAGGTAAGACTGGCTGGAGCCAAAGATATTTCCAAACCTCCAATACAGTCAGCAATTCCCCATCCCACTCTGCTCAAGCTCTTCTTTCCACAAAAGAAAGAGCAAATCAATACCTGGTTAGTTTATGCATTTATGCACAAATCTCTAATGTCAGACAATAGACACACTTGTGGCAATGCATTAACATTGAAATGGACTCCACTAAAATACTGGGGAAGTGCTAGAGGCATTGAGGCCGTTCAAATTACACAAATCTGACTATAAGAAAGATCAATAATTTTAAGTAGACTCCAAATATTAGTGGAATGGAACAGAGTTTTTGGCAGAGCCTGTAGTGATAGGACAAGGAGTAACGGGTTTAAAGTAAAAAAGGTTCAATTTAGATTACATATAAAGAAGAAGCACTTTTACAGTGTGGGGTGAGACACACAGGTTGTCCAGAGAGGTGGCAGGTGACACATCCATGCAAACATTGAAAGCCAGGCTGGATGAGCCTCTGAGCAATCTGATCTGATGGAAGATGTTCCTGGTTTTTGCAGGGTGGGGGAAATAGGTGACTATTTAAAGCCCTTTGCAACCCAAAGTATTCATATGAGTCCAAGTCATATGAAGGCTTTATTTGCTTCAGCACATCTCTTCTGTGCTTAAGTGATGGACAGCTTTTTGTTCTTTGTGCTCTGTGCTCTGGGTTTAACCCACTATTGATAGGTTATTAGTTTGAGCAACTTAGTTGAAAAGTGTCATTTTAATTTACGCTTCAATGCGTGTCATGTCTCTTTCCTAAGAGAAGTTATAAATCTGGATTAAAATCCTGTTGAATGTACTGTTAGGGTGCCATTCTGGATTTACATTACTGGAAAGGTGAATAATACTCTGTGTTAAACTACTGGGGGGACGACAGGTCTTTGTTTGGTGTGAACAAAATTCTGGCAAAATATGTGAGAAATACCCCACATTCTGTGTCCCCTCTCCATTTCATGGCTCCCTTCCCACCCAGAAATTCAGCTCCCTTGTAGGAAATTTCCATTCTCCCAAAGCACCTGCCCTGCAGGGTTGCACTGGTTTGAAGCATATCTAACACAGCAATTGAGAGGTTTGTTGGGTTCACACGCACTGGAGAGAGCAATTTTATTTTCATACTTGATGTTCTTGTGCACATCTGACCAGGGTAACCAAGTGCACGGGTTGTAATCTTTCCAAAACAGTAGGTTGATATCAAAGACTTTGCAGCGAAGCAAGGAATTGTGGCAGTACTTCAAGGAGCAGGTTTGCAATTAACTGTTAAATACAGATTGAAGGAATGCCCTGCTTGGTTGCTGCAGGCTTTCCTTGCACACCAGCAATGACTGAATCCAAAGCACGAGCATGGCAAGATGATAACCTGTTAGCAGGGGAAGGAAAACAGGGTAGAATTATTGAGCAGTTGATAACATGCAGGCTGTTTCAGAATATTGTACAAAAATAATAAATCAGCCCCTATGAATCAATGTTTACCAAAAAAAAAAAAAAAAAAAAAAAAAAAAGGAAGGAAAATAACCAAGTGGTATAGTGAGTGTACATGTAAGATTCCTTTTGAAATGCAAAGCAAGCTACAAACTGCCCAGCCTACAGGCTCATTCAGTCATCGAAGGATACTGAAGATGACAGTGCACAGAACTTGGAAAACAAGAGAAAATAATACACTTAGCTGCCAAACCCCCCCAAATTCCAACCCCAACTCCCAAAACCTGAGATTTCTTTTATATTTTGCAGTGTGTTCTGGGTCTAGTGCACTCAGTGGATCTAGTTCTAGTACAAGATCATTAGTCAAAAGATTTTTATTCTGTTTTCTGTCCCATTCTTTAATTATTAGACTTTACTTAGGGTCTCAGAGCCTCACACTGGGAGCAACTATCACATTTGTCTAGAAAGGAAATGTTTGGATGCATTTACCCAGAGAGGTTGTGGAATCTACTTCTCTGGAGCTATTCAACAGCCAACAGTTCTGAGTAACATCTGTAGGGCAGCACTCCTGCTTGAACAGGGAATTTGATGTAGATGACCTCCAGTGGTCCCTTCAAACCTTAACAATTCTGTGATTCTGTGTGATTAAGAATCCCGGAGAAATGAGATGAAATAAGAGTGGGCTAGGGATTTGTAAAGGATCTTCATAAACAATTAGCATCAGCAGAATTTGTAACAAATTGCTCAACATGTGTCAAGTTTTGGCACCAAGTTTTATGTCATTTGCTTGAGCAAATATTTTTCCTGTGCAGTTCATGATTTGGCATGAACCTGAAGATCAGGACAGAAAAAATAGGAAAGTTTATAGTGAAATTGTTTGGTGATTTGCCTACTTTCAGAAATTGGAAATTATACCGATAAAGGAGGGTCATAGCTGTCCCTGCTCCCTGCTTCAACCAGCATGTTCCACTAGATCATTGCAAGTTGAATTATCCTATAACCATACAAAAAGTTTCATAGTAGGACTGTCTTGTTTTGCCAATGGCTGACATGATGGCCTGAGCCTCACCTGAAAAATGAGACCAAATCTGAACCTTCAAAAATCAAACCCCACTGCTTTGACCTTCATACCCTGGATTTTTTCTGATTTTTTTTTCAGGAAAGTCTGCTTTGAGGTAGGAATCATCCAAAGTTATAACAGATGAACAGCTTTTGTATAATTTTTTGCCACAGACAGTCTGCTACTGCAGTGTTTTCAAAGATCAGGGTTTGTTCTTTTATTTTCATTCCATTTTTGTGCATCTTCCTTCCACAAGACCACAACCCAAGCACAATGTTCCACTGTTAGTTAGTTGCACTCACAGTCAACATTTCCGTTCAAAGCTAGCCTTTTTTCTGCATAACTAAATGTCAATAAAAGCTGATATTTGGAATAAGACACTATGGAAAGAAAACAAGTTGTAATGACTTGGTCTAGATTTTACCTTGTACCCTTCATTTTTATAGAAATAATTGTGTTATAAATGAGTTTTCAGTAAGTTTTGTTTGAAACCTTTGATTTTGTTTCATTGTCATCAGAATAAGCGATGAAGGGGATATTTTTATATATACATATATATATATTTATATTCAGTATGAAATATTCTTCTACCTTTAGAGAGATTTATTTTGTTTAATCAGAGAACGCAAACAATACAAGCCAGGGAATTAACTGTA
This sequence comes from Sylvia atricapilla, assembly GCF_009819655.1. Taxonomy (NCBI): domain Eukaryota; kingdom Metazoa; phylum Chordata; class Aves; order Passeriformes; family Sylviidae; genus Sylvia; species Sylvia atricapilla. The sequence continues at coordinate 19,206,288 of NC_089144.1, read as the reverse complement.
AATTGCTAACAGCTAAATTCAAGTTGAATTTGAGGGAAGGGTTTGGACTATAGCTCTTCTGTCTATAAGATCAGATGCTCAACTGGCCTTAAAGGTCCAGCCTTCAAAACTATTTTACATCCTTGAATGGAAAAATGCAAATATCCCATGTGAAGCTAAGGTCTGCTCATGAAGGAAATGATTAGCACAAAGCTTTCATTTTAATTTTGTATCAAGAAGCTCTGCAGGATTAGCTCCTCTCCTGTGCAAATAGAAATAACAAACTGGCACTGGTTAGAACAGACCTTGGGCTATCCTGCCAAAACATGGGAAAATGTAAGGAGGAAGAAGGTGGAAAAAGAAAACCCAGGGATAGTATGGAGGGAGAACCTATGGGCCTGAAATAGTAGGAAGAGATATTTAGTGTGATATTGCTGTCCTTCTCCATCAGATTGAAGTCACCATGTTTTGGGTCTTAATAACACACCAAAATAATTTTGTCAGGTTTTCCGTGCGCAAATATACATGTGGAAGAAGTTTTATGATTCAGAATGAATTTTATTTCCTGAATTCTTTATATTTATTCTCTCTCTCTTTTTTTTTTTTTTTTTTTTTTAACTGTCGTTTTTACCATCAAAAAACCCCAAACCAAACACAACTCCTGGTAGATTTCTGTGAAAGATATGATAGTAAATGAACTCATGTTTTATTCTTAGAAATTACCGCTCTGTAGTATTTTTCCATTCAAAATTATATCATTCCCTGGAGTAACCAATTCTTTACTCCTTTTTTACATGGGAGTAAAATAAGGTAGCAACCAGCTCTTAAATCTTGGATGAGCTGCAGGTATGGAGCTCGTAAACACAGCCCAACCTGTGAGCCTTGATAAATTTGTCCCTGAGCACTGCTGAAAATGCAGGCTGCCAAGCAGTGACTTGTTTAAAGGCTGGTGAATAAGAAGATGAAGAGGTTTGGCTGTGGGATCCCATGGTCTCACCTCCTGATCAAGCGCAGCCTCAGCAGAGATGTGCCAGGAGCATTCACAACCTGGAGCAAAACCTTCGTGGGGATGCTGAGGGGCGCTTGACCTTCTCCTTCCTCATGCCAGCAGTTCCATCTTTGCTTATCATAAAAGTGATGAGATGTTTACTAAACCTGTGGTAACTTTTCCAGAGGATCTTTTACAACCAGAGAAAATTTAGATTGGAGATTAGGAACAATTTCTTCTCTGAAACAGCAGTCAGGCACTTGAACAGGCTGACCAGGGAAGTGTTGGAATCACCATCCCCTGAAGTGTTCGTGAGACATCAGGATGTGGTCCTTATAGACATATTTTAGTGCCCAACTTGGCAGTTCTGAGTTAATGATTGGATTGATGATTTTCAACACATACAATTCCACGATTCTCTATTTCTATGGAGTCATGATGGCCACACACACACCAATTTCTGGCAGAGTAGGCTAAGATGAAAGCAAAGTCACCAGAAACTCCAAACTGTGATATATGTAGCTAAATTGACATAAGACTATCAGATTGAAAACCATATTTATCTTTTTTCTTTACACATGCACAGAGACACACATGGCCAAAAAAAATTAATGCTATTAATTTCTCTGATCAGCTTCCTTTAACTATTTAACTACAAGGTTGTCCAAGGGCTAAAGCCAAGAAATTCCTGCCTAGACGCCTCTGCAACACGTTTGCATTTCATGGAGTCTTAAAAGTGTTTTGTCAACACTTAGCCTGAGATAAATGAGAGGTTGAAGTTTTAGATCATGTTCCCAATCACTTGCTAACTGCAGCCAGTCACTGAATTGTCATGTCCAGGAGATTGCTTTCACATTCTTGTGAATTAGTGTTCCATGTGTCAGCATTCCTGAGGAGGCTTTCAGCCAGTTATGAGCTCTTGTCCTCCTCTGAGCAGGAGTTCAGCAGATGCAATTCTATTCTTTGGAGAAGAGAGTCATCAATCACAATCATGCCTTAGTCTCTCACCAGCAGAAACAGTGAGAGGGGTATCTTGACTAGACTTCCTAGAAGAAAATGAGCAAATACATCTAAAGACTAGAAATTCCATCGGAGTACAGTTTGATCTCTTCTGGAATCCAATTTTTCCTCAGTTCAGAGGTACATGGATTGATGGCCTAGGGCCATTGCAAATAGTTCTATTAAATAAGGTCCTGCAAAATGTGAAGGGTGAGATGCACCAAAGTTTAAATATCAGTAGTGTTCAACTCCACACATGAGCCAGGCTCCCTCAGTTGTGTCTATTGCCAGCCTGAGAAAATAAAGGAAGCATTTATGAATAATTTTCCACATCCGAAAGTAGCTGCAAAAATAAGCCACTTAACTCCATTGTTTGTCAACAGGACTTGAAGAAACTAGCCCAGATGCAGAAGTCTACACTAAAGATGCCCAAGGTAATTATATGCACAACTTTATGCAAGGAAAAAGTCCCCCTCCCTTCCTGAAGTCGTTCAAGTTTTTGCGTGCATCTCTTTTTGTGAGAAAGTAGCCTCCTATCCTGTAGGTTAGACCATGCAGAGAGACAGAGAGGGGAAAAAATTGCAGTATTGGAGAAAGGAATCAAAATTAAGAATAAAACAGGAAGAACCAAGATTTCCAGCACCATAGTTACAGCGCTCTGAGAAATAATTGGGACTCCTCATAGTTGCTTCATGCATACTGGGAGGTTTTTGTCCTCAAGTAAATGATGACCAGTGCTAAGTGTCATAGGTGATATTGGAAAGAGACTTTGGAACAGGACCTAGCTCGTTTCTCCCAGGTGAATACCACGAGCCCTGCACTAAGATCAAGACTTCTTTCAGCTTGACTTTGCTGTTGCAGGTCTTGCCTAACATCAGGAGGAAGGGCAAAGTATTCCTTTGCCAAATATCTTCTGCTCTGGGTACTACAGACAAATTTTCCAGGAGATGGAAGTAGCAACAAGCTAAATTAGGAAATGAACACTTAAGTTTTCCAGTGCTTAGACAAGTGCTGTAGCCTAAAGGTTGTGGTATAAATGCCAAGGTGACTGCCAGTCACAAAGCAGTCAGTAGTCAGCAGCGCTTCTTCCAGGGCTTTCAAGCCTGTTGATTCATGTCAGGAATGCTCTGATGATGCCTGGCAGTCTGGCCTCTCCATGAGACCCAGGAAAAGGAGCAACTCCTTGTAGACTGTGAAACTGTCTAGACACCAGGCAGGGTGGATCCACCCTGCCTTTCCAGGAGAAAAGAAGTTCAGTGCACGTGCAGCATTAAGTGCCTGGACAACTCAAACCAAAATAAGTGAAGTGAGGTCGAGTGACTCCTTGTGTTAGGGAGATTTTAGGATGGCAGTTTGGGATTTGGGAATACAAAGTCCTTTCATTGTGTCTGACTGAGTGAATGCTTGGATGCACATCAGTCTCCACACTGCTGTAGGTAATTAAAGTTTCTGACATCACTAAGAACAAACATTTCAACAGTGAGCGATTTTGAAAAACTCAAGCCCTTGTGATCAGCCAGAGACTATACAGAGGGATTTTTGCCCAGTGTTGTAGCAGAACCAATGATAAATGAGATGAACTATCAGGAAACAGCAAGATGCCCCATGTTGGTTTTGAAAATGGACAGAAAATTGCACAGGAACAACACCAGTGAACTCCAATCCAAATGCTAGAGACACACAGGAATTACATACATGTTTGTGAAGCCTCAGCATCCTTTGCAATTACTCGTGGGCATAATCTGGAGCTATTCCAATGGTGGAGCATCAGCTGTAGTTTGCAGCAGCCCTTGGAGCAGTAACAACCATTTCTATGCTGTTTTTTTGAATCATGGAATCACTAAGGCTGGAAAAGCCCTCTTAGGTCATCAAGTCCAACCATTAACCCAGCAATGCCAAGCTCACCACTAAACCATGTTTCTAAGCACAATATCTATATGATATTTTTTGAGCACTTCCAGGGATAGTGACTCCATCACTGTCCTCAGCAGCCTGTTCCAATGCCTGTAGACCCTTTCAGTAAAGTAATTTTGCCTAATATCCAATCTCTAAACCTGATGCAGCTTGAGGCTTTTCTCTCATTAACTCCTCATGTAGGGAGTGAGCCCTGTTGCTCTTTGAAATGTATGTGGATTTTTTGGGAAGCAGAAAGGGAAAAAAATCTGCAGAGGGGTTTTGCAGGGGTTAAGATGGGTGCCAGCTGTCAACAAAACCACTTAAGGTCATGTTGGCCACTTAAAAAAGACACATTTCACCTTCACCTTAGAACAAACTCAACCCACCTTTCCAATGAACAGAAGAAATCCTTATTCCAACCTCACAGTGCCATAAAGTAGTAAATTCAGGGTAAGTGGAATTTGTCAACATCTCGGTTCAAAGTTCAGTTTTATTTCTGGCACACACCAAGTTGCCTGATTTTTTTTATTATTATTTTTTTTTTTATTTCCACATATTTCTGAATGTAGTTTAAGGTTCTGTGACTGAGATCCAAACCTGATGGACTGTGAACAAGACCATGAGTGTCAGGAGAGAGAAGAAAAACCTACAGCACCTGCAAACAGAGACCTGAGGTCTGAGTCCTGTTGGGTTAGATATAAAGGTAAGAAGTATGATTTCTGAACAATATCAATTTTATCCAATAGAGAGAAAACTTCAGCTGTAAAGAAATGAGGCTCAAATTTTTAGGGTTTGGAAAGGACTTTTTAATGCACCACTGGGTAAGCTGGTCCCTTTGACACACCTGCTTGGCAACTGAGAAGAGGAGGCTAAACCTAGACACAAGAGGAAAAATCTTCAGCATATTTCACAGAAGAATAAACAGCTTTTAAGGAGCAGTAACTGAGGAAATCTGCTTCAGAGTGAGCTCCTCTCTCCATGGGTCCACAGGTCCCCTCCAGGACCCTGCTCCAGCACAGGTTTCCCATGGAGTCGCAGCCTGCTTTGGACATCCCTCTCTCTGGTGTGGGCTCCCTCATGGGCTGCAGGTGGATCTCTGACTCCCTTTACCTTCCATGTCCTGCATGGCACAGCTGCCTCACCATGGGCTGCACCAGGGGCTGCAGGGGAACCTCAGATCCAGAGCCTGGAGCAGCTCCTGCCCTTCCTTTTCCACTGCCCTCAGTGTCTGTAGAGCTGCCCCTCTCACATATTCTCTCCCCTGGCCTCAGTTACCTCTGTGCAATACTTTTTTTATTCCTTTCTAAATATATTGCTACAGAAATGTATTATTATTATATTTCTAAATATATTATTATATATTATTAAATGGTGTTACCATCATTTCTGACTGGCCCAGCCTTGGCCAGCCCAGTCTGTTTGGAATTGTCTCTGCTGGCCATGGAGGAAACTTTCAGCAGCTTCTCACAGAAGGCACCCATGTAGCCCCCACTATAAAAACCTGGCCAGGCAAACCCAATAAGCACTGTCCATCTCTCCACCAAGGATTTCACTCTCTTCAGCCCAAAGATATAAACTATGGACTTCCCCTCTCAGCACATTGCCTAAATCTCAGTAGGATAGCAAAAGTGTCAGGCTGATATTGTTGCTACTCGGGAGGGATGTTGCTGCTCCAGTTCTCTGTCAGCACTTAGCCATGCTTGAAGTGAAACATCTAGTCCCAAATTGTCATTTCCCTGAAGGCCACAATGCATGTGTGGAATTAACTATATAATTAGATTATCCACCATGATGGCCCTGGCAGGATGAAATATTTTGAGCATAAGTAAAACAGCTGTATTATGAGTTAAGAGTAAGGTAACATTTTACAGACTTTTACGCTACAACAAAGAAAGATAAGTGTGACATGAAAGTAAAAGTCTTTTATCTGTGTATGTCTTTGAAAACTCAGTCTACACAGACTCAAAGCATCTGTTAATCAGATTATGGGCCATATCCTGCTCTCAAAACAGTTAATAGCAACGCTCTCATTGATTTCCTCAGGACAGAAACATGCCCTAAAGGAGCACTCTACTTCTTCTACTTGTTGGAGAAACATTTGTGCTATTCAGAAAGGCAAAGCAATTTCCTGGAAGCAGAAACTCCTACCTGCACTTGTAACAACTCAGGCTATTTTAGGAACTGAAAAATTCAACCCAGCATTAGGATTACATTTTCAAAAATGTTTCCTTCATGTTTCTCATGCTGCTTTATGCCACCCATGAAGGGAGGGGGTGCTGCTTTTTTGATTCACAGGAGTCACGCTTTCTGTGGATCTTTTTTCCCCTGTCAGATCTTCTCTTTCCCAGCCTCTCATAGTAATTGCTGGTCCTCAGACCTCAGACTCCAGTGCTTATGAGGAGGTGAAACATTTTTACCAGTCTCCACAGGGATAGTGGGCACTGGAAATACCTGTCCACATCAGACTGCAGAATCACAGCTGATGTTCATGTCGTTGTTGCATTCTGATGGTGTTAAATATTTTTACTGGTTTTGTTCCCACAACTATTGTTTTATCATAGTTATCATTCATTTTAGCACTTCTGATTCAGTTCCGTTTACATTCCTTCCTATTTTATTTCAATCTTCCCCTTCCTTGTACGGAGGTGAAAAAGAGGCAATTGCTGTCTATATGTAAGTTGCACAGTTTAAATTACTTGTAAGGGTTGCCCTTCAAGTAACAGCAGCATAACATTCATCATCTTCATGAAGAAAACTCTAAAAGTAGAAATTTGGATATTTTTTTCAGAATGTATGATTTGTGGCTCCTTCTTTACTTGATGTTGCTGATAAGCCATTGCAAAAGGGAATGATTTGTGTTTTAGTCCCCAGAATCTGATAATTAGATGCTTTTGAGATGCTTCACTGGTGCAGACTCTGAAAATTAAGAGAGACGTTGGAAAATTGTGACCACAGTGGTAGCTGTCAGTGACCTATCCCCTTGGGGGGTAAGGATATGGTGGTACAGAGAGGGCTATGCCATCTCAGAATGTAAATTGCCTTCCAGCCAAGGGAAAACAGCTTGGTCAGCTGCTGCTTGTAGCACTGCCCATTCTCCTGCCCACTGTGACACAGAGGGGCACTTCTCCCTCCCACTTGCACCAGGATCTTTGCAGCGACAGGTTTGGACTGCCTCAAAAATATGTCAGTAGTTTATTTTAAATTTATTAATTCCCACAGCTCAACAGCAGCAAACAAATTTTCAAGGGCTTCCTGAGTACAAAATCTGGACTGAAATCTCTAGCTATATAATTTCATCAGCAGGAAGTACCTTTTGCAGACCTCACTGCTGCTCAGATAGAAACCACAGATTCTGCTTCTGTTGATAAACCCCCTACATTAAAGAATTTAGCCTTCAACAATTTTCAATTCCAAGCAAAAACTCTGACAAATTTATTTCCCATGTGCTTCTCATTTTCCAGAAGAAATGCAATGCCCTCTCCTACTGCATATCAGTTTAACTCAGCCCACAACAGCAGGGAACATTTTTGGAAGCTCATTTTCCAGAATGCTTGTTGCTTTACATCGACTGGAAACTTCTTCCCTGTATCTATCCTGAAACTGTGTCTACATTTAGCCTTCTACAGTGTTAAATCAAGATCATGCACAAGCTTTAAACAAACTGCCTTCCGTCTGCTCTGTTTTCAAACCAGCCGCTCATTTATATTCCCACTTGTGTTCAGAGTCTCTACAATAACATAAATGGGAACCACAACGGATTTCTAAAAAAAATTGAGCTATTTTCTGTCACTGTCCTAAGTACAGTTTTATTTATTATATTTATATAGTACCTCTATTCCCCTACTATTTAAGCACATGAGGACTTTTTGAGACTGCATTAAGCTGTTTGACTTCAACATGCAACATGAAAATTCTGTATGTGCTTCATGAATTTCTACCACAGAATGGGATCTGGGTAGTTGCCTTCACTAAAACTTTATGAAACACTAAGTTTTTGCTTTGCATTCTACTGTTTCTAAACTTGAAGATGATTGGCTTCACACTGTCCCATCCCAGTCATGCCCCCAAACCTGTCCTTGCTTGACAAAGCAGAGGGAGCATCCCCAGTGTGGATGCAGTGGAGGATGAATATGGGTAAATATGGTTTATCCAGGATTTAGGAAACAGAGAGTTTATTCACTTCCCACTGCCAAGCCTACAATCACAGTGAGATAAGAATGTTCCCTTTCATTGACTGAGTCCACAAGTCAAACTTCACTGCTGTGCAGTGCTTAGACCACTTCTAAATGTGTGTTCAGTCCCTACTGAGGCACAATCCAAGCTTTCATTTCCATAAGAAAGGTATTGATCATAGAATCATAGAAGCCCAGAACAGTTTGGGTTGAAACGGACTTTAAAGTTCATCTCATTCCTACCCTCACGCCATGGACACGGACACCTTCCACTAGACCAGGCATCTCAGAGCCCCATCCAAATTGGCCTTTGATGCTTCCAGGTATGGAGCAGCCATGATTCCTCTGGAAAGCCTTTTTCAGTGCCTCACCACAATCACAATAAAGAAGTTCTTCTTAATATCTAGTCTAAATCTCTGCTTTACTTCTGTAGAGAGTTTAAGGTGTTCTGCTCTGTACTCTCCATATAAACACGTCTGAAAAATAACCTGCCATTCTTTTGAGAAGAAAGCATAAAGAAAAATTTCTGCTTTAGTGATTAAGAGCTCAGTTAGATGACAAGAGTCTTACATCTCAGTTCCTGGGCAGGAGACTGTTTTCTGCATATTGTCTACTGACTGCTCCAGAGGGGATATGCACTGGCTTCTAGGCTGCTTTCTGATCACAGGCAATCTGTAATTGCTGTGCTCTTAAAGCATATTCTTTTGTTGTTGCTCAATGAATCTTAGGAGATTTTTTGGGGGTTTTATTTGTTTGCTATTTTTTTCCTCTGCAGATAAAGTTTCTAAAGAGAGATAAATAAGAACCTCCCCATGGCTCAGTCCACAAGCAATTAGCCTGTAGATATCCAAGTAAAGTCGTTTTTCCATGATGTGTGCATGTGGGAACAGTGAATCTGGTCTCCCATGTCCAGGATAAGTGGTCTGAGAATGTTCCACTCCATTGTGGAAGGCAAATGAGAGGTTTCCTTCCTGCTATCTTTTCAATAGTTTTTGTTACTTTTCTTTTAGTGCCCAGACTGAGAATCTTTAAAACATGAGGGTATCTCTATACAAAAAAGCAAAAGGTTTGTGTGTCATCCTAGCAGTTACAGTCTGAAATGCTGCACAGTCAGTGTTTCAGTACTTTTGTGCATCTGGATCTTGCAAGACATTTTTAAAAATTATTTGGCTTGTGGAAATTATATAAAGCTGCCTTCTTAAAACATTGACTAGCTATTGGAAATTAAACGTTCTTTTATAAGATTTTTGGATGTTTCATCTTAGGATGGTGACAAGTCTGATTTGTTTTTTAGTAGCTCATTTACTAAGCTTAACAAAAATAGTTATTTCATCCTTTCTTCCATTTTCCCTTCCTTCCTTTCTTCCTTCCTTCCTTCCTTCCTTCCTTCCTTCCTTCCTTCCTTCCTTCCTTCCTTCCTTCCTTCCTTCCTTCCTTCCTTCCTTCCTTCCTTCCTTCCTTTTCCCTTTCACAAATATGTGAATGTACCTACAAACAGAAATATCCAAGGGAGGAACAAGAGAAAGTGATTTATTTGAGTATGCAGCTTTTTATATTGAATTGCATTTTATGTACTTTAGGAAATCTGCCCTTCTTAGACTCCTTCCATTGTCAGTCTTCCAAACAAGACTTTTCCCAGGGGAGTTTCTGAGAGGCTTTTTGCTTTGCATGTTTCAAGTCACATCTTTGCAGTGTCAGGGTGAATCTCTCACCTATAACCCTTGGTGCAATTGAGCTGGCTGCAGGGAGGGTTAAAGGGGCCACATTGCCCTCTGTAGGCATCCGGCACCCTAAAAAACAGCAACTTTTCCCATTTTCTCATGCAACCCACTGAGCAGAGAGAATGGAACTGTGGGGTTTCGTCTTTCCTCTGTTTGCTCAGACTTATGTGTTTGTCCCTATTTCTGCAAATAAAAGGGTTAAGTTAAGGAACAGCCCTAGAGAGGAATCAGCAATTAAGTTTGATGACTGTGGTCAATTGTGCACTGGCAGTGGGAGGGACTTGGCTCTGGAGCTGAGTTTTTTTGGGTGCTCTCACATTTGGGTTGTGATAAGAGTTGAGGTAAATGTGGATGTCAATGTTGCTATATCTGGTGATAATCTTGGTGCTGAGTGATTCAGTTGATAAGAAATGGGTGTCCTTGAGTAACCTTAGAACAAGCTTTGGATTGGGTTTCTTTAATATGATATTTGTTGCTATCTCTGATGTAGTTCTTTTTAAGAAATACAAAATTGTGTGTTCAGAACACCAAATTCACAAATAGGGATCACAAAATGGAATTCGAACTAGTTGGTCTCTCGCTTGTCTGGTTACTGATTGGCAAATACAGTCCAAAATTTTATCTTTTTGTCTGGTACAGAAACACATTTATATCAACAGAAGCTAGAAGGATGTATTTGGCCTGAGAGGTTTAATAGCTTGTGTTTTTGAGTTCATATTGCTTTCATTACTTGCACTGCTGTAAATACAGAAAAAAAGGCCACCTTTGGGTCACACACTTCTTGCCTTATATATTCTGATTGGGGTTTATATTCTCTCTTTGGTTGGCTAAACTCACTTTATGTCTTATGAAGAGAGGTAGGTCTGCAGCTTCAGAAGAAAATTGGTGCTGCTTATTTTAGGTCCAGGTAAGTGGTCGAGCTGATGTCCCACTTCTTTTCTTTGGTGGACCAGGGGATTCAAATTATCTCAGTTAGAAGACTGCAGCTGAGCTAACTTCCTAATTCCCTTTGCAGTGAAAGAGAACATAATTATTTTGGAGAACACAATTTTTTGGCATGATTTATTCCATCTTTTTGAGACACCTCTTTCAGACTACCTCCACCTTCAGGTGGAGGCACTAGTGTAGACTTTGACATTCTTACTTGACTAAATTTATTCCAGTTGAAGATAGGAGAACTCAACCTGATCATCTATGTAAATGCAAACAAAGATCACAAAGATACAGCTAATGTAAGAATTGAGACAATGCAATGTCAGTCCAAGTGAGGATCATTTTCCAGAACAGCCTGAGCACATACTAAAAAATATTATTCAGCCTTTTGGTTAATAAGTTTAATTGGTTTGCTATACTTTTATCATGTCAAAATCATTCTGGGAAAAGAAAAAAAAAGAAAACTGAATTTTTGCTAATTAATATTAAAGTGACAATTATATAGTTAGTGACATTACTACACAGAAATTAATTTTATGTCAAGTACACAAAGTATATCACATATTTTTTATTGTCAGATAACCTTTTAATCATAAATCCAGCTTCCTTCTAGACCACCTGGTAAAACCAGAAAAATATTCCTTTCTGGTGAGATTGGCAGATAAGGCTCGGAGATAATATCAGCAACCAAATTAATAATTTCTTATTGTTTTGGTATAAGAATTGGAAATTTATTGTAATTTAATTTTATTTTTTCACTCTGCCAATTAAAAAACCCCAATATGTTTGCTTTTTTGTGGTTTTGTTTGTTTGTTTTAGATTTTTTGGTTGGTTTTTGTTTGTATTTTTGTGTTTTTAGTGCTTTGATTTTATTATTGTTTCATTTTGTCTGTGCATGTGAAAACTTTTTAACTGTGAAAATATATTTCCTCCAAGCTAAACTTTTCTTATATGGAAACCTCTGTACAAGCTCTTTGGCTTCTCTCTACCCAGGATATATCTGCTCCTGACTGTCCATTTGGGTAATTTTTGACTCAAAACCTTGTATTTCAACAATGTTGATAGAGTTTTTGCAACACCAGACTCTTTATCAAGGGAATAATTTATACAGTTTTGGGGAGGCATATCAGCTCCAGTAATAGTGCTGGGTATTTGGAATAAATCCAGCACTTTTCTCTGGGTACTTGAACAAGCACTCACTTCTCTTTTTGTTTCCTGTAATTTTGCTTGTAGATGGGGCCTCTTCCCTCTCTTTTAAATGCAGGAATGAAAGGATTTCTCCTCTATGTAAATTATCAGGAAATCTTCCTTCAGAGTAATATGTGTGAATATGACTACTCCATTTGCATCTATACTGCCATATAGCCAAATCATATTGTATTTTCTTTAACCTTAATGTGATGACTAAAACAGCTTTCTATTTGTTTTCTCAAGTAGTTGTAATTTACCTCCTTCGTCTATAACAACCACACATCACCCTTTAAATTGCTAATAGAAAAGGGTGTTGTTTTGGTGGTTTAGAATTAAGGAGATATTGCCTTAAAATGCACACAGATGCAAAACCTCTAATATCTCTTTCAACACTGTTGTGCTTTGACCCAGATCAGTAAACACAGATTAAGGATTTTATCTTGCAACAAGGAAATTGCATAAATATATAATGACAATGGCCAACTGAGGTTAGACTCTTTATGGTATTCTCTTATTTTCATGTCTCTGTGTTGTTTTACCTCTAGAAGAAATATGTTTATTGGAAGGTTTTAGTGAAGGTTTGATTTGGAAGAAGTCCCCAGAATAATCTGTCAATGGAAAAAATTAGTTTCATGTTACCTTCAAAAAGATAAGTGTTACCCCCCTTCAGGAATTGAAGATATCAAAGTATGGAAATGTCAAGTGACTTATCAGGTTGCCTAACAGGAATTTTATAGATTTGTGAAAGATTTTGAAAGACTAGACTTTTATGTCAGCTCTTTGTCCTCGGAGATTTTAGCTGATCTTTTGGCTTACTAAAACTTACATTTGAATGGCTCTGTATCTATTTAAAATCTGTTGGACACAAAGCCAATATGTAAAGCATGATCTTGGCCTTATGAAAACAGCACACCAAAGCACACACAGGGTGACAAGTCAGAAATAATATCCCAGGCCATGTGCACAATATTAAACAGAGTCACTGAGGCTATAACTGGGATAAAGATGACATTATAGGGACATCTAATCAACAATGCTCTTTGACTTGGAGTGAGGAATTTGCACAGGGGAGCTGTGGCATCCTGATCACAGGAGATCCATGTCTGTTAATGCTGAGAAAATTTTCAGAGCAGAGAACTTCACATAATGATTTATCTACAGTTAAATAGAATTGCAAAATAAGAAGTGAAGTCAGCTGCCCCTGACACCTTCTTGCCCCTCTTGAATTCAAGAGATATTTTACTAATGGTTTCACTGTACGGAAAAAGTTCACCTCCAGGATATTTTGGGAAATACAGTCTGGAGGAAAGAAATCAAAGAAAGAATATGGAAACAGGAAGGAGACAAGCCAAATGGGAGCCTAAGTGAAGACCTGTAGGGAAGTGAGTATCCCATCCTTGGTTTAAACAATAAAGTAATTTCTCATACTCATAGTTGGAAAGAGGAGCTTTTGGAGTGCCAGCAACACTCAAAGTCCTTAAACCATCAGGAAAATAAAAAAAGACTTCAAATTTTTCATTCCTTATATTTTCATTATTTGTAAGGGGAGTGAAAAGGGGATTTATTCATCACTCTGATACTTGGATCTGGCAATCATGCTGCAGGGCTTGGGCACGGAATTTGCATTGCAGATGCCTGTTCTCATGGGAAGCCTGCTGGGTACTGAACTCATTTCAGAGATCTTCATAGCTTTTGATAATTCATCCAGCATGGCCAGAAACACCACTGAATTCTTTGTAAACCTTCCCTAGGTTTGTGTGTCCTTCAGGATCTTTGTCTCATGTAATTTTTGTGATCTTTGTTTTTAACTGGAAAACTTTAAAACCCGATATCACAGGTTTGGCTGGAACACATAAAGCCTAACATTATCTCATGTAATACTCACCCTGGTCAGGCTTTAATTCTATACTTTCTGATATGAAAAGCAAATCAGAAAGATTTTCCTCCTCTCACTATGTCTCCTTCTGACTTCTGAGAGTTCTTGTGGTCACCCTCTGCATCATGAGGTTCTCTGCCTCTCCCTAAAACTCTGAGTCACACAAAACACACTCTTCCTGATATTCTTTTGTCTGGTTTTATTATTTAAAAAAATATATATTTTATTTTGACTTTTACCTATTTATTTTCACTGGATATCTCATTTCTTTGTGGTAGAAATAACTAGATTATCTGTTCTTTTCACCTTGTAGGGTCTACTCCAAAGCCCATTTAAGTCAATAGTTTCTTTCCTCTGACATCAATAAGCTCTGGATGAGGCCCAAAATGAACACGAGTTAACTCAGTTTGATAGGATGGGTATTAACTATACTGATTGTTACTGGAAACAAATTTATGAGCCTCTCGCTCTAGGAGCCAACCACAATAATTTTAATTATACAAAAGGAAGTATTTCTCATGTAAAAACATTCCAAATACTTCCATTTCTTTTAAGCTACTTCAAAAGTGGGCAGAACTACAAAGTACTGTTGAAAACTCAGGATGGGGTGGAGGGGTATTTCCCTTCCTCTGAAATTCCTCCCCCATATATGCATACTGCTAAGCCATCCCTAGCAGGGATTACTTTTATCTCCAGCTCATGGAGAAATTTCTGAAGAGCTGTTTTGCTTTTGTCCTTGGAATATGCCATGTTGTGCAAAAAATGGGCTTGTGAATCTCCTTCTTGGGAAGGGAGCTCGGGCAGCTCCCTCCATGTGCCTTCCCTCTCCTTCCTTTGCCAAGCCCAAAGCTCCTGTTGTGAGGGATGCAGTGCAGGAGATGAGCACCACTGCTCAGGCATTTCAAAGTGAGCACCCCGCTGAAGATCATCAAGCTGCTGAAGACGTACACAAACTTGCTAAATTGCATATCCTGCATATCAGGTGAGTGGCCACGGAGAATTTATCCTTCATCTGTGTGTAGCTATGCCAGTACTCTGTACTGAAAATTCATGTCTTCTGGGAATCTAAACAGCTTAGTGTCAATAACCATATTGGTTTGGTCTGAAGGACTATGTTTCGATATATATGAGAGATGAAGAGGCATAATCTTCCTCATTTAGCCAAACAGTCTTTCTGTCAGTGCTAAGAGCAGCCATGGTCCTCTTAGCTGAACCTTTTTTCTTTGTTTGAAAAGAGGTTCTGTTTTGGAAATGACTGACATACCCTCCAACAGGTCACGGAGTGTGTAACCTGCAGATCTCTGCCTTGGCTCCCTTCCTGCTTGGTGGTATTCCTGGTTTAGATTGTGAGCCTAGTCAGGGATTGCATTTTCATTCAGGAACTGCTTCTATTGTTATGCTTGGACTCCAGTCCCAGTTGGACGTCAGAAAGTTTCTCTTTCTTTTTGTCTAATTTTTGCTCTCCTGACAATGCACATGAAGCAGGAAGGAGGAGGTTTTTCTCCTCTCTACTGTCTTCTCTTTGCATACATTTATGTGCATAGGATAAATTCTCTCAAGATCTTTGGTTCAACGTCCCTCAGCACACCACTAAAACAGTTTCTACTCCATGGATTTCAGAAATTCCCATTAAGTGGAGGAAAAAAAATAAATCAACAAATCTAAGCTTCTGTGACAAGAATCCTACTCCTTTGTACTTGCACAGACCCAGAACAGTGCAGTTGCATTATCTTTCATCTGCTGATTTCAGAGGATTTGACAGAATTTAAGCAAAGTAGCATTGTTGTGTACTGGGAAGCAGGCAAATCTGGGGATGAAGGGATTATCTCAACGTCTCCCCCATAACTGTGCTGTGGGGCTGCCTGATCTCTTCTTGTTGGCAGAAGGCACAACCCCTGTACGAGGTGAGAAGAGCACCTTCTCCACTGTTGTTTCACCTCTGAATGAAGCCCATATCTAAGGCAGAGACAACCATGTGATGGCAAGGGCACCTGAAAGAGGTAAAATGTTGGTGGGAAAGCTGGAAGAAGCAGCCACGAACTTGAGCTGAAATGGCTGCACTGCGAGGCTGGTAAATGCTCCCTCTCTCCTCCCGTGAAACTAGAGGAGAGGCATTCACATGGGCTTGTGGGGAGGAAAACAGGCTGCTCTGGGGGAGTGCAGGAACATGCTGCTGCACCTCTGGAGACAGATATTTAACATACATGGGCAGAGAAAACCCCTGTGGCTTCTTAAGGTAACACAGGAAGAGGGGAAAACACAACTCGAGCATCTTGACTCTTAGGTTGCTGCTAGATGTGGCAAGTCACCCTGAAACCTCTCTCCAGCCAAAACAAACCCAGTACTCTGACCTCTTAAGTATATTCTGCTATAAAGATAATATTTTCACAGATAAGAGTACCATATACATTATATATGAAGCTAGAACCATCAATAGTCTATTCATGCTTTCCTTCCTCTTCGCTATGTGAGACAACTCTAAGAAAACAATCTCGATGTAAATGGAAATTAAAAGAGATATAGGGAGAGGAACCACATAGCACAAGCACAGAGGTGTTGGTTCAGGGAAAGGTTTTAGCCCTAAGAAGCAGCTGGTGCCTCACTTTCCATCGGAAAAACACTCCCAGTTTTCTGTTTTAGCCTTTGGGTTGTAACAAAGCTCTTTGCTGTTATCTTGTTTTGCCAAATGCCTGTACTGTAATAGCAGGAAAGATCCACACCAATGAGGATGGAGTGCAAGTATGGGCTGAGTGGGGATGTTTTGTATAAGGAAAATAAATATAAACAATCTCAGAAGGCTCAGAAGGGAAATATAGATAAGGGAATACATATTTTATGGGGGCCAAGCAGGTGAGCTGAGCTAGACTCAGGAGAGGGACTTTGCTCCTTCCTGTTTTGTGCTCAGCTCCTGCATTTGGGAAGGCAAAAGGAGGAAGATTTAGCCCTAATTTGCCCTGGAAATTCACTTGAGGGTGGGATAAAAAAACTTTGAAAACACATGGAGAATTTTCATTTCCAACCAGATGTTTGGGTATCAGATCTACATATAAACCTATATATAAATAATATCTTATCTGACCCAAGCAATCCTGCCAGCCCCGGGGTCTCCATTGCTCCCAGCACTCCTATTAACAGAAGTCTAAATAGAAGAATTTCACAGAAATATTAGATGACATAATGGAATTTTAAACCAATATTACTTGAAATAAATCAGGCAAAAATATTTTTGATAGACATTTAGTTTTATTCTTAAACTGTCACGGCCTGATTTATTTCTCCAACTCTAATTAAGGTCTAAGTGTTAAAAATAAATAAAGTGAGATTTTGGAACCTAAATGTAGAACTGTAATCCCAGGAAATCCCGTGTAGCTGGCTTTCAGCCACATCACACACAGGTCAGAGTGTAGGAGCACATTGACATGTTTCTGTGGCACAAGGGCTGATGGAGATGGGGTGGCTCACATCCAGGTTGTATAAATTTCACCCTTCAAAACAGGATAAGTGCATCTAAATTGATAACTGGGACTGGTCCCTGGTCTGTGTTGAGCCTCAGACTATGGCTGGGGATTGTTGAGGAAAATGCTACATGGCCCCAGGCCTAAGCAGTGACCTCCCAAAAAATGTAGAGGTATCACTGTACTCTTGATACAGGCTTCTAGAACTCAACCCATTAGTAAACTTGACTGAAATACAGGGTTGGGATTCAGTCTGGGGTGGACAAAGCAATATGTAAGTATTTTGATGTAGATAAATAAATATTGAGGTGATATTGAAAACTGGATAATGGAAAGGAGTTCTCAGAGGAATTCACTTTAAAAAAATTTGGTGTCTAAAGACTTAGACATATTTAGATGGTCATGTGGCATGCTTGAGACCTTTAATCTATGTCTCAATACTTTAGGGCTTCTCAAATGTAGCACATGTCAATGTGGGAGTAGATAAACCAAACATATCTCCTGACTGTGATGACAGACCAGATTTTCCCTGCACACACCATGCAGAAATTTACCTGTATATATCTTGGTCTTGAACTGAAACCTTTCCTAGAGGCTGCTTCTCTTTGAAAAACTCTAACCTGAGAGTTCCATTCGCTTTGGGGCTCTCTTCCTCCTAAAAAAGAGAAGCTAAGAACATCCTGTTCAGGCTGCACACTCTTAGACCAGCAGGAGCGTGGTCTTCACACCTTGTGAAAATCTTCCAATCAATATTTGTGTGTGTGGGGGAAAATCAAACCAAACCGAACCAATAAACAAATAAAATATCAAGGCGTCTTGAATCAGGACAAAGTACCTACTGGTTAGAAACAGGTCTGTAGAAAATATCATTCCCTGCAGCACAAACTCAACTTGCACTCCTGCCCTGGTTTGAAGGGAGTGTAGCATGGTGATGGGGAGGAGTGAGAAGCTGAGTAGCAAAGGAGTTGCAAAGGTGTAAAATGCAGGGACACAGTGCTAAGGTGCCTTGGTTTGCTGCATGCTCAGTTTGTGCATTGTGGCATTCCACAGGATTCCCACCTTTAAAGTGGCACTGGAGGAAGGACGCTTTTTGTGGCATCCTCAGTTGAGATCTGATGGGGCACACAGGGTGGAAGAGAGGAAGAGGGTTTAGGCAACCCTGTGTTGTTGTGGGTGTGCTTTAACCCAACAGCTGCTGGGAGAAAATATTTTCATTCCACAGATGTTTTGGCAATACCAGTTTTTAATGAGTGCCAGTCTCTGTT
Organism: Sylvia atricapilla; assembly: GCF_009819655.1. Classification (NCBI taxonomy): domain Eukaryota; kingdom Metazoa; phylum Chordata; class Aves; order Passeriformes; family Sylviidae; genus Sylvia; species Sylvia atricapilla. The sequence goes on along the minus strand of NC_089144.1, from coordinate 19,187,813 downwards.
TCTGGAAACCTGCTTCTCTACTCTGCCAGGGCATCTCCTTACAGCCTGATTTAAAGTCTGTGTCTGAGTTTCTCAGGTCAGCAGGCAAATAGAAATGTCAGCAATTTCAAATAATCTAATACCTGAACTTCCTCTGGGCCAGTGACTGCAGCAGAACAAATGGAATCTTCCCCCTTCCTATTGGGATCTGCAGTGCAACAGATATTCTTGGGTGAGGATAGAAACAATGGGCCATGCCCCAGAATTCTGAAATACCCTGCACCACCAGCATTACCCTGGGCTGTGCAGTGGAAATGAAGAGATTCTCTCCTAGTTGATTTAGAGTCAGTATAGCCACTAAAACAACAGGATTATGCCATCTATCTGCTCATTTTGTAGTAAAACAGACATTATTTCACATGGCTGGTGGAGTTGTTACATTCCTGATAGGAAGAACCAGTTTCTGTTGTTCATCCATGATGCCTCATATGGGATTTGTGTGAAAGAACTTTCCAGGTTTCCTGGAACTTTTAAACAGACAGAGGATTGTGACATTAACCCTGACAGAACATTTTGGGTTCTTCTGTTGTTTGGATATGTTATAACAAACAATTTATTTCCTTGTCTAGAGAGGCACATAGGTTTAATATTTATACTTATTATTTATAATTATTATTTGTTATATTTATACTCAGAGCTGATAGAGAAATTAAGGAGAGGTATATTTTCTTTCAATTTTTTTTTAAATTTATGTATACACAAAGTGAGAAAAAGTATTTAATTCACAATGGCACAGAATATTCTCAGAATATCTCAGAGACTGGAAATTTAATGTGGAAAAATAAATTTAAATTATTTTGAGGGGAAAGAGGAAGAAGTCTTAGAAATTATATCAACATTGTTTATTTTAAATGTTTCATTCCAGTTTCTGAGTGGCTGGGTGGAGGCTGTCTCTAGTCTCATTGCTAGAGCAGTGTCTCTCAGTAACACAGATTAATGGGGGGAAATCCCACGAGTGGTACTACCAGAGCTAAGTAAGATCATCAGTAGGAAAGATAACCTCCTAAAAGGTACACCCCAAACCCACACAGCAGATTTCTCCCAACTCCCTTCCCCCTTTAAACACAAGCCATAAACTCATCCTTAGTGCAAGTAAAAGTGAGGCCCAATTTGCCCCAAAGGTCAACAGACCCAGGCTAATTCAGGGAAACAGATCAGACAACATTAAAGACAAATAAAAGGTTGGCTTTCCTTGCAACAATGCTTTACTGCTTCACAAGCATAGCCCTGCTCCTGCATGGAGACCCTTGCAGGCAGATTGCAGAAATAGAGTCCTAAATTAATATTTCAAATGAGCCAGACCCTTTCATTTTAATCAGAGAGTCATTTTAATTAACTTATTTTGGCAAGGATAAACAATTACTGAATTGTATAGTAAATTTCCTCCCTCCATGTACATTTCAAAACTGTCAAGATACATAAGGGAAATATTCATTAGGCACTTCAGGAAGTAGCTTTTACGTCATGACCTTATTCCAGTTTCTTCTCTCTCTTTCCTTAGGTGTTTGAAAATTTTAAATTCCAGTGACAGTCAGTTTCAGGTGGTTGTTTCTAATGACTGACAGCTTTGAACCCCATGGAGGAAACCAAAATAGAGGGAAAGATGAAAAAAAAAACCCAACTAAATAAAAAACCAAAAAGAAAAAAAAAGAAAGAAAGAAAACTTTTTTGCTTAAATTAGGTCAGGAGCCTCTTGGCACTGTCCACATTCTTCTCCAGCACCTTGGGTTTTTGCTTCATGTCTGAAAGGGAACAGCAAGAGCAGATAATCAGCCAACCCCGGTGCACTTTCACAATTTCTGTATAAAATTTCACTTAATGCAATTGTGGCGCCAGGGCTGGGTGTATGATGGTACCATTCAGAATATGTTTATATAACATGACTGCATGCCACTGTGATCCTTTAAATTCTTTTCTAAGAGCTTTACTCACTCCAGGTTCACTCATCCAAAACCCTTTATAATCTCAAATATCTTTGTTACTTTCTCCTTTGAGCAGCAGTGCTGGAGACAGAGGGGGAAGGGCAGAAGAGGGGAAATATTTAACTGATGTGGACACTGAGAAGAGTTTGCTATTTTCCCCCATTCCTGGGGAATAAAAAAAAAATTTGCTTTAATGTAAATTTATTCAGGTACAACCACCTTTGTGGTGGCTCTAAAAGTATATAAAGGGAGGATTTGAGCTGCCTTGAGGAATTCTTAAAACTGGTTTCTGGGTTTGTACTGTTATTCTGTAGATGTTTGGGGATTTGAGAATTTGGGGAAGGTGTGGGACTTTTGTATGCAAGAGTGGAGCAGCCAAGGAAGACACAGAGAGCACAGTGGAGTAGTGGCTCCTCATGGCTCCATGCAAATGGTATCTGCTTATCCCTTCTCATTCCCTGTTCCCACATCTCCTCCAGCCTCCTTGTTTCTTCTGTAACACCATTGTGCCTGTGCCTGTGCTTGGGGAAAACATCTGAACTCATATTGTCACATATTCTCCTTTCAAACCCTTCCTGATAATGTCCTTTTTCATGATGCACTGAGAATAAAAACACCCCTCATGGTAGGAAGGCTGCTGACCTCCCAGTGTGTTCTTTGTCCATCTGGCATCCCATAATACCTTTATCAGTGATATCTGTGAGGCTATAGCATTTTATTATGGCTTGAATAGTAAAAAAAACATGTCGAGTAGATTTTTCTTAGGGAAAAGAGTTCCTCATAAAGCAACTTTTTATTTTTAAATAAATGTTCTCTTCCAAGACTATTAACAGGATGTATAAATACATATTCCAGCTTTTGACTAGGCTCAGATAACTCCTTCACAGTTTGCTTTAAAACAATACTATTGCCAGACATGGAAATAAATGTTTCTCCTTCCAGCAAGAACAATGACAGCTTTTCACTTAGATGGGACATTTCTTCCTCATTTTGACCCGGACTCGGGGATTAGGGCTTGCAGTTCCTCATCAAATGTCAAAAAATACATTAGGCAAATGAAATTTATTGCATTGTGGGCTATGTTACTTATTTGTATAAACACTTCTTATAACAACACGTGCTGTGTAAATAGGAGTTTTGTAGTGTATGTTGCTGTTCTACATTCTTAAAAAATTCATTTCTGAATGAGAAAATACTCGCAACAGGCAGGTGAGAATGTGCTGTTGTATACTCATGACACAGAAAAACAGTAAACAGACTCAGAGCATTTTTTCAGTGTTGTACAAGTTATTCCCTTGGACTTCTACTGGGCAAAGGCAAAGACACCAATACAGGTCCTTACTTTGCAAGCCTCTCCGCCTGTTAATTCAGCATTCTGAGACTCAGTTTCCCTATGAAACCAATCTGTATTCTCTTGAGGACTGATAAATGTAAGGATCATAGAATTTCTTGGGTTGCAAGAAACTGTAAAGATCATCTCATTCCAAACCCCTGACATGGGCAGGGACACCCTCCACCATCCCAGGTTGTTCCAAGCCCCATCAAACCTGACCTGGAGCACTTCCAAGGATCCAGGGGCAGCCACAGCTTCTCTGGGCACCTGTGCCAGGGCCTCACCACCCTCACAGGGAAGAAGTTTTCCTAATTCCTAACGTCTAATCTATTCCCACTATTTCTTTAAGCTTAAAGCCATTCCCCCTTGTTCCAGCAAGAGCAAGACAGCTGCACTGACAAAGAGGAGAGAAGCTGGTTGTTGTTGTGCCAAGGTTTTGTCCCACTTTAGTTATCATTTATGATAAATTCCAGATACTCCCCCCAGTATCCAGCAGCTAGCTGTGCTTGTGAGCAGACAAAGCTTCTCACAACCAGGTCACACCAGTATTTTCAGAGCAAATAACTAGAGAAGCAGCATACACCAGGAAGACACCAACATTTAAAGATAATTTCTCTTTTTCTGGTAGCAGGCAAAAAGCTGCAGGCATAAACTCTTGCTCATTCTATCCTAAGGGAGGCATTAACTGCTCCATGGTGCCTTTCCTCACCCCACTCCAGCTCTCCAGCTCAGGGCTCCATGTGCTGATCCAACACACACTTCACCTTAAAGCCACGTTTTGGGTGAATTTATGGCATAACAGCCCTTTTCTAGCTGATACTTCCTTCACATTGGGACAGGGATGTGTCCCACAGAGATATTTCCATCAGGAGGTAGGTTCCCATGCACTGCCACTGAAAGTGTGGCATATTCAATCCCCTTAAGTGCTGCTCTAGATTAACAGCATGGTACGGAGCAATGGAATTGCTGTTGGATGTTACAGGAGACTTCTGTTCTTGTGCTTGTCACGGATGTTGATCAGGCCTTTGCGAAGAAAATAAAAATTTTACTCAGAAAGAATAAATTTCCATATGCTTTCAACTCATAATTTGAATTTTTCCTCCCTTCAGACTGTGTACTCTGAAATGTTGAAAAGAAAAATATTCCCCATATTCTAGCTCAACAGGACATTTAGTTTTAAATTTTTACTAATAAAAATTTAGCCAGATAGAAAGAAAACATCAACAAATTTTATTTGAGAATCATCAAGATAACAAGAATGAATTTGTTGGCTATTTGTTGTTTGTCTGGGTTTTTTGGGGGTTTTTTGCTGTTGTTGTTTTGGAGTGTAGCAGTTTTTCTGGAATCTCAAAACAACATTGTTGGATATGGAACTATCATTTACACAACTCGATTTACTCAGTTGTGGCATATTGGAACCGACTGGGAATCCTCCTTTGAATATCTGATTATCTGGATGTGCTGTGAACACACTGAAAATAATATGAACTTTAAATGCATGCCCTAATTCTTATCATAGTGGTGCAGGAAAAGAAAATTTATTTCCATGCTGTTTTCTTCATGGCCTTTTTGCTCGCAAGTAAACACATCCACTGATCATTCTGTGGATGTGTATGTTTTAATAGGCATTTTAATAAAGTAATGTAGAATATGTTTACTGCCATTCATTAAGAGTTTGATATCAAAATGTCTTACAACCTGTCTAAATTCATAATAACTGCATACTTGTGAATATTTCAGCTTTGCCTACAACCACCTTGGAGGTTTATCACATTATGCATAGAAAAATATTGTGGGAAAGCACAATAAATATAATCTCAGCAGCTATTCCCTTCAAAGACTTTCAGTTTTATGCATCTTGAATTCTAAATAGGTTTATTGCCAATTATACATGATGATGAAGCAGTAACACGGAGTATATGCCATATTTAAGAGACTCACACTAGCAGATGCTCTTGTAAATGTATTTTGCTTCAAACCAAGAAATCAGTATTGTGAAATCCCCCCAAAAGCTTGCCACTGCACTTTCTCAACTCAAAACTTGTAAGCATTCTTGCTCTTTGATGGATGGCTTCTTATAAACTCTGGCCAAAAGCCACTGTGACACAAAGATGTTTGTTCGTGCCCAATTTTTCTGTCCTGCAGTAGTGCTGGAGGTGTGCAAGAAGCTCAGGACCAACTGTGATAATGTCCTGTACCCAGACAAAATTTGCAGTCTTAGAAAACTCAGACAATACGTCTGGAGGGGACTTTGGCAGGGTCATCCAGTGCAACTCATCATTCCCTGTCCTGCTGATAAGTGCAGAGTGGAACAGATTACATTTTCACCTGTCTTTTTCTTACATTAGCAGATAAATGACAGTTCCAAGCCTCCATGGCAGGGAGGTTGAAATTAGATGTTTAATTTTCCTTCCCACCCTTACCATTCATAGATTCTACTATTCTATGTTGTGTTTCTTTCATTATTAACCTTCAATGAGCCCCTGTTTTGCTATCTTTCCTCCAGCACTTTGTGTTGTTGTTTCTCCAGATGCTCACCTCATTTTTAAACCAATTTCCTCAATACTGAAAACTGCATTTCAAACTAAGCCAAGCAGAACCAAAGGGCTGCTTCAAGGGTTTCATTTAAATTTAGAGTGTGAATAGAAACAGAAAACAAAGGAAGTATATTAGACTTAATTTACTTAATTTACACATCAGGAAGAGTCACAGAGAACTTAAGAGTTTTGGTCCTGCATCCCACCAAGTAGAATGACCATTGGGATCTTTTCAAGACCAGGTTGGATGGAGCCCTGAGCAAATTGGTCAGGGAGAAGGTATCCCTGCCCACTGCAGAGGGTTGAAACTGGATGATCTTTAAGATTCTTTTCAACTCAAACCATTCTATGATTCTGTGATCTTTGGTTTGGTTAGCTCCAGGCATCCACCTCAATATTGCTGCAGGTTTGAAAAGTGAAAGGCTTTCCCAGCCTGATGCCAAAGTAAAGCTGTGACAATAATTCAGCACTGCTTAGTCTGAATTCAGTGTCTTAACCACAAAACCACATTTTTTGTTGCTTTTTTTCTTTCTGTGAAAGAAAAGATTTCAGGCCTTTCAGAAACAGAAAATAATAACCACCTGTCTGTAACAGAGAGCTCACCTTGTTTCATCATAGTGATTTCACAGTCTGGTTTCATTGTTCTAAGAGCAGGCAAGGCAGAAACTAGCTCCCTGAGGTTTGTAATAATTTCAAATGTCATATGCCTTTAGAATCTCCCTTTGTGATTTGTCCCAGAGGTGTCAGTGTTCATATTCACAGGAACTCCAAAGGGTTAAATGATTTTGACTGGATGGTGGTATAATTTCTACTTGATTTCTCCCCACCTGTGGCTAAGCAGTCAATTTGCACAGTGCAAGCTCTCCACTGCTGTTGAGTCTCTTAATTTATCCATATTTCCTTAAAAAAAATCACTTCCTCTCACAAGACTTGGAAAACATTAGTCTAGACCTGTGAGAGCATATGGCTTTCTACGCCACCGAGTGAATCTCAGAGAAATTTTGGTATTGAAAAACACATGTGCCCCTACCTAAACATCTCTTTTGCCAAGTATAGACTGGGATAAGGAAATATATTCTAAAATCTGGAGTAACAAGTATGTGCTGTTCACATTTGAAATGTGAGGAAAATTTTATGTGGAAATTTCAGCCCAAAGGTATGGCTTTTTTTATTCATCTGTTGTTCAGCCCTTTTACCCCTACTTTGCACCTGTGAACTTTACTCAACAGGGTCTACCTAACTACCAATTTTATTTGCATTAGCACATCCAACGTTCAGATACTTAACATCAAGAAAAACAATAATGAAAATTCATCGCACGTCTGAGAATGTGTTCCCCATTCAGGAAAATACATGGAAATGCCTTTAAGCCTATCCATATTAAGGACAGCATGTAAGCAAATAACTTCAATCTTGTACTAAGTATGTGCTTAAATAAATGGAGATGCCTTTCCAGCCTATATTTTTCACTTTGCCTATAAGCACATCAGAACTTCTCTAAGCTGAACTTATTGGCGTAGGAAGGATCTTATTGTTACAAGCCCAAAGGAGGAGGTCTAATAAAATTTCCTAATCTGATGAACCACGCAAAAAGAACCAGAACAAATATAATTTTATATCATTACTGGGGGGAAACAACAGATTATGTGGCTTGAAGTTTGCTCCCCTATCTTTTATTAGGCTGTAACTTATACAAATTATATCAAACACTGCAATAAAAAGAACCTGGATTTATTTGTAGGCAAAGATCTGCTTAAAAAGCTGTAATTTTAAAAAATCCTGTAGGAAATAGAAGCTGTTTATAAAATTACACCAGACTCAGAAGGAAAGCAAATAAATTAAGATGATTCTATTATAATGTTTTAAAAATGTATTTATCACATATTGTCTTTTTCCTTTCTAAAAATGCATTGTTGTAAGTATTCCAATAAAAATAGCAGTTTGTGCACAGTCTAACAGCAGCAAATTGAATATCCCTATAATGAGGTAATATGAGGTAAAGCAATAAAGAAAATAATTTTTAAAAATTCTAAAGGAAAAGGAAAAAGATGGTTTTGGAACCAGTCCAAGCTTTATATTTCAAGCATCAGACATTCTTTCACAGAGGAAAGGGAAGGAGGAAATTTACCTAGTGGGAATCACTCAGCTCTGATTCATCTTGCTAAAGTTTAGGTGTCTAGGTATCTAAAAATTAGGTGTCTAGTCATGGGTAATTAATTATCTGTGTTCCTTCTGTAGTCAATAAAGAGAGATAAGCACCTCTGGAAGGTGATTCAGTCTACCTATCTCAGGACATTTATCTTGGAACAGGACAAGTTTCCTTCTCTCCCAGTGCCTATTTCTGTCTGTTCATCAGAGGGAGCTTAGGTGGTTACCTTAGATTAAATGCCTGACTAGTAGATAACTACATTTAGGTGAGGTGATTTTCTCCATAAGTAATTGCTCTTATTGTTGATAGTGGGGATAATTTCCACTGATATCAAGATGTGATGTTTATCTGTACATTGTGTGTGATTTAACCAACAAACCATTCCACATGGTAATAGTGCTTTCCAGAAATGGAAATTTGTGCCTGAATTTCTACTTGCCCAGGTCATCCCTTCTGGGATGTAACTTGGGCTTCCCATCTCTACTTGTTGTTTAACAGTGGATTGAGCAGCTGCCATAATCCACCCCAGAATTAGATGCATTTAACTGAGGAGGGATTAAAATGATTTATATACAACTGATATATATATATACACAACATATACAACTGATATATCTCCAAATATAGCAACCTTTAATTCTTGCCCATTGAATGGCCAATAATATGGATATTCTAATAATCTGGAATAAATTCTTCTGAATTTTTAGAAAATCCAATTTTCTGCTAAACTTCTAAGTGGCTTCAGATTAAAAATGCAACAGTGCTCGAAGAGTAACACAGAGCTGGGTTCAGTTCTGCAGCTGGATCGCTCCCTGGCATTCTCCTCATATGGTGGAAGAAGAGGAGGCCACATGAAGATGTCTTTCTCCACCTTCGCAATTCTTGAACAGAGAACAGACTGCTCTGAATCCCTACCAACAATACCTGTGATATAATCCATGCCACCAAAATTTTACCCTGGTGGTTTAACCCACTGGTTCAAAAATAATAAAAAAAACCCTCTTGGGAAAAGAATGAATGGAAAACAACCCAAGTATTACACAGTTTTTTTCATTATTCAGACAGCCTTTAAACAAACCTGATCGTGCTAGAGGTGATACCAGAGGCTGAATGAACTGAATACAGATGAAGATTTGCCTGGTCTAATGTAGAGACAACTAATCCTCACCAAGGTAGTAGATACAATCCAAAGAGCAAAAGTTGCCCAGAAATAATACTTAATCAAATTTTTTGAAACAGAAACAGAGTTTTTCATGCTAAAGGTTTATTTTAATCATTAAGCCCATAATGAATGAAAAAAAAAATTCATTTGTCAATCTGCAGACCAATTTACCAAAACTGGCACTGGACATGGCTGGTTAATACAGGTCACAACTCAAAATGTGAAACCAACCAAACAAACAACCCAAACCCAAAACAAAACAAGTTCCAAAACTTTGTTAGGCATTATGGCATTTTTTCCCAAAAATGTCCAAAATGGATCAGGAGCTCCTTTGGCCTCTTCAGCTGCTCTGCTTCAACACACAAACTCAAAACCTTAGGGCTTGCTATTTAGTGTCTATAACTGACAGGTTAATGACAAGTCAAGAGTAGTGCAAATATCCAAAAAATTTCTAAACACGCTTCTGGTCTTCCTAGTCCAGAGCTTAACTCCTGGTGCCAAGGGAGAACCTGTGTTCAAGGGGATGTCTCAATTTTAAGTTTGCAACTGGGCATCTTACAGCTCATTGAGTCACTGACTGATATTGTCTATGGATGTCAGAAAAGTTTTGAACTTACAGATGGTGAAATTAAGTGAGGAAAAAAGCAGTTAAATACATCCCCTGTCTTTCTGGTGCACAAGCCCCTTAGCTGGATGAAGCTCCGTTGTGCCTCAGAGCTTGGTTTTTTGGTTGTTTTTGCTCCCCAGCAATACTGGTTGATCTAACAAAAGCTTTTTCTTCTCTGCAGAGCTTATTTTTCTGTATACAACTGTAGATATGTTAGAGGGGTCTGTCTGAAAATAATTTGCTTTAGTAGTTACTTATAAGAAATAAATCGGTAAATTCCCAGCCCACTTCTTCCCGAATAATGTTTGGTTGTTGATTCTGTCATGGACATAACTTTTTCTGCAGAGTGACAGAAAGAAATTTTGTAGCTCCAGGATGGTTCCAATCTTTGTCATGTTTTTTTATAAAGCACAGTTAAATATTCTGCTGAGAAGAGTTTGGGCGTGTGAGTGTGTGTCTCTCACTCATAAGCAGATTAAGTTATACAGAGTTAAACAACCTATTACTGCAACTCTTTGGGGCAGGGGTAGTCCTGCTCCAACTTTAAATGGCTTGGAGCAATAAGCTTGTGGCTCTTAGCAACTGCTGAAACACAAAAGATAAATAAGGGTGTTTAGAGCTTGATCCTAGGCCTTTGCTCTACTTGGCAGTTGTTTATTTGGGTGACTCCCATGTACTTTGGTGTTACTGCAGGCCACGTTGTCACCTAAGTACATATTGCAGAACTGGCCTAGAAAAAACAGACAGCGCTACTTCTCATTGCTTTCTGTGACCAAAAGAAAAGATAAAAAAAAATCATCTTACAGGGTTATTATTCTGGCCTTTCTTTGATCATTGACTTCACTTAATTGGAAATTAAAGAAAGATCAGGAAGAATAAATGCATATTAAATTAATAGCACCTATTCAAAGACTTGCATATTGCAGATAACAAAGTAATGTTCACAGAAAAGATAGAGATACAAAATAGGATGGAATTTCCCCTACTTGTTATCATTTTCAAAAGTCCGTATTCATGCTCATTTAATCATTACTATAATCTGTAGAGAAAAATGGCCATGACAATCTGCATCTCACTACACACACATACACAGGTATTAGCTGTAAAGGAAACATATGAGCTGCTTCTTTTCTCCCATATCTAGGTGTTATGAGTACAGGATTGTTTGTCCGGGGTGTGGATGACCCAAATGTAATTTTCTCTTTATGCACAGGGTCTTCAGACTTCCATCATCTTTAGTCCACAGCATTACCAAGTCACCAGGTTATATCAGAACTCAATAAAAGCAATGGGTTTTTTGCTGTGGAGAATAGAGTTGGGGGTTCATGCTGAGAGGACTCTGTGATTCTCTGTGTCTGTGGCTCAAGAGCCATGACATTCAAATAAAAGGAAACAATCTTGAGTTTTGGTTCACGGTTTATTATTATTTATTATTTTGAAAGTTATGGGGTGAGCAAATTCTGTGGTGTTAAAACCAGAACGCAATTTCAACTCCTTTTTTCAATATTGTTTCTGCTTTTTTTAAATGTTGCTGAGTGTCACTGAAGCCTTCTTTTTTATGATCACAGAATCAAAGAATCACAGAATCACAGAATCACAGAATCACATTGGATAATGTAAATGGTGCAACCAACTTAGATATCAACCTGGTGTGATGGGAAGCCCTGTAGATCCTATCCACACATTGGATACAGAGTCACTTGAGCTTCTTTGGTATTCCAAGCCTTAAATCATCCATTTAAAACTGAATTTCACCCCTTGAAATATTATTTCGAGGTGTCATGTTAGACATAACAATGAAGGCTTTCCTCTTGAAATAAATGAGACCTGGATCAGGATGTAGTTGTTTTGCCAGGAGAGATTTTGAAGAAGGGTCTCTCTCAAAGGTAGATGGAGATTCTGCACAGTTTCTGTACAAGTCTCTTTGATTAAGCTCTTTTCATTTTCAAATTACTTAATTACCATTCCTCTTGCTTTCAAATCAAAATGTGCAACAGCTTATCTCAGTCGTATGAGAAGGCTAGTAAAGAAGGTGATATCACCAGGAAATTAAAAAATAAAATAATGATAATGCTGGTAGGCCTCAAGAACAGTATGAAAATTGACTCTTACTAATGTTATGTATTAATTACACTTATCCTTATTTAACGTCCCCGTTATATTACGCTGAGTAGTGCTCAGTAACCCTGATGTAAAAGGCAGTCTTGTCCACAGTTAAAGGTGTCCTACACTCCGCTGCCTTAAAGAAGGAAATTTCATTTATTCATTATATTCATTGTGATATTTCTATTCTTTGAAAGTAATTTATCTTCTTCAAACAACTTCAAAATTCATTTGTATGGGTTAGATTTTAGGCAGAAATAATTTTCAGATCAATCTAGAGTAAGCACATGGCAGAATGGGAAGCCAATAGGAAACTAAAGGGAAATTGATACTTTTTTCAGCAATCAAAAAAATCCCAAACAGAATTTTTAAAACTATCAACTTTTCATAACCATATTGTGAAGGAAGTTTGTTCAAAAGGTTATATGTTAAATGTTTCTGTTAAATGTTTTTCAGTTGTTGTTGGGACATTATGACATTTCAACATTGACATTTTTGAACACTTTGGAGTGTCTAACCTTTTCAGTGGAAAAAGCAGTTGTACCAAAATGTTCAATGGTGCCATCTACAGTTTGCCAAATTTTCACTCAATTGAAAAGAAATGGATTGTGATTAATAAGACAGATATTCCATAATAGAGTTTAAAAAATGGTTTGGGCTGGACGGGATATTAAAGATCATTTCATTTCAACCAGCCTGCCATGGGCAGGGACACCTTCCACTATTCCAAGTGGCTCCAACCCCTCTCCAAACTGGCCTTGGACACTTTCAGGGATTCGGGGGCAGCCACAGCTTCCGTGGGCAACCTGTGCCACAGCCTCCTCACCCTCATAGGGAAGAATTTCTTCCAAATATCTGATTTAAATCTACCCTCTTTCAGCTTAAAGCCATTCCCCCTTGTCCTATCACTACATTAGTAGAGGCCTACATTTCAGTATTTTCTATGAAAATGTTCTTTTCAGAGAGCTCATTATTTTTTTCTCCAAGTTTTCTGCATATTTATTGAAGACATTATGTGAAAGAAATCTTCTATGCTTGAAAGAAATCCAGAATGCATGGTATCAGAATGAGTGAGAAGCATTCTGAAGTTCCCTTTTTAAAAAAAAAAATTCCTTTGTTTTAAAATAAAGAATTTAATTTTGATTCAATGCCCTGAGAAGAAACCACAAAAGCAACCAAACAACAACAGCAACAAAATCCCACCAACACCCACAGTTTTTGTGTAAATAGTTTTTACATTTTTCAAAAAATTAATCTTGCAGGTACCCATTCTGACAAGAAGCTCTGTGCCTGAATTTATACTAAGGGATGTGTGCTCTGTGGAATGGCTGAGGTTTCCTGTTATTCTCACAAATAGTGGTGTGTTAGGGATCCACCATGCTCTGTGAACACAGCTCTTATCTACTTAAGTAAGATCAGTTGAACCTTATTCAGTTCAATAACTCCAGCAATTTTGTCCCTTACTTGATAAAACCTCTTTCTTTCTTAGCTTTTCTTCTCTAGTGAAACTGCACTGTAGAGCTTAAAAAAAAAAATCGATCAGCTCTTCTGTTACGTTATTGTCCAGAATGGAATTTTTGCTGTAGGATGGATGGTTCAAAAAGGAAATAGTTAAAAAAGTAAAAAGTCAAAAAGTAAATAGCTGAAGTCTACAAACACAATCCAAACCATGGTGCTAGTCAGGAAGGTTGATTTTAGTTGCTGAAGGTCTTTTTCCTCCAGTCTCTAGAACTTCTCTTTAATTACTTATTTTCACAAAAACACTGTGTTTCCAGGGTGATCATGCAGATTTTTGTTGAATGAGCACTAGAGATCAGACCCTGGCCCGTGGCTGGCATGAACATCACTTGCCAGCGCTCATCTCAGAGCACACAGCACTTTGTGTACATATTGAAAACTTAGAAGTCCAGAGCATATATCCTGTTCAGGCTAGCCTTAAAAATCAATAGAGTTGGCAAAATTTCTCTGTCTGTGACCTCCCAATCCTGTAATTACAAAGTCACAATGGATGTAATTGCTCCATAAACCTTCTACATACCATGGAAGTACATAATCACTGAGAATAACTTTGACAAGGTATACTTTGTACATTATGGGTTTGCTTTTTTTTTTCCCCCGGGACAGTAAGGCTCCATTCAGGGTGTGTTGTGGCAGGAGGTCTGGGTGGGTTTTTTTTTCTTCCTGGAATGATGAAGTGCAAACATTTCTCTCTTTCAGACCTGGAGGTTACAGGTGTGCCACCACGTTATCCGTATCACTGCAGCATTCTTCGCTGCTATCATCATGCCTGTAAAATAAACTAGGCTCTTGCTCATGGCAGGGTATATACATTGTTAAAAAATTTACTATCAGCTCCTGATTTATGGACTTGCTTTGAAAAGTTCTGAGCTCAGCACTGGGTGATGCAGCCTCTTTGAGTGGTTTCAGCTCTTCCACACCACAATAATATGATGCTCGTTGTTTTCAAGACATCCTGGACTTCTGTCCAGTCCAAGGACAATGATTAGGGCAGATCCACCTCTAAGTACAGTCAGTGATGAACCTCAAATATTTCAGGAATTTAGGATGACACAAAACCTTGAAGCTTCAGGAGGTTTTATTTTTCTTTAAATCTTCAAAGCTTCTGGTTCTTAAAAGCCCATCTCAGTATCTTTTCAGAACTACTTATTTTTTAAAAATATCTATATTTTTTCATCTGCAGAAAGAAAAGGCAGAATTTTCAACAAGCTTTGAATATTTATATAACTTAGATATATAAAAATCATTTAGCCCTAAATTTGCTTCAGACACTACCTATTTTTCTTTATTATCTTCATGGGCAGGTTTATTTCTTGCTAATGCTGTATCACAGATGGTCCTTTTTTTACTCATTACTTATGTGTACGTACATGTTACTTACATATATTTACATGCATTTACTTACAAATATTTACTTTTTGAAACATTAATTTCACAGCAAAAATTCAACGCTGGACGATAAAGTAACAGAGTTTAGTCAGAAAAAAAACCCAGTTGCTTAAAAAGGGTATGTGGCAAACATTTTGCAGCAAATGTACGAAGCAGTAGGAGAAGCTGCTGGTGGTGTTTTGACAGACCAGATGAGCCACTGCCAATGCTGACTTTCTGACGATGTACAGAAATCAGTCCTCCTGACTCAAGAATTCTTGAACTTCCTCATGATGCAGATAATGTCTTCACATGAAGAGAACTTCACAAGCACTTTGAATTTGTCTCTGTACTTGTTTTAATCACATCAGGCTCTGAGGGGAAGTGGAAAAATATTTTTACAGGGAGAAATCTGTGGCCCAGCTCAGATGGCTGCTTTTCAATGACCTGAGTCATCCCCTGCACATGCTTCTTTCTCCCTCTCTTGATATTAGAGAGCTCCAAGTGATCACCTCACTTAGGTGCCTTTTACACCCCTTCAGAGTCACTTGGGTCCCTATTGTGACAAGTTGCATTAGGGGAAGGCAATTTTATGTGTATATTGTATTTTCTCATGATCTGGTAATGAGGAATGAGGACAAAGGATCAGGTCTGCTTGACTCTTGGCTGCAAAAGTGGGTGTATCAGCACATAGTGGGATCCTGCTCTGGGAGGAGCCCCATTAGAAAGGGCACTCCCTACCTAAAGCTTGATGGATGGCCTCTTCTCCTCTATCAAAGGATTAACACACCACATGACTGCCTTGATAGTGGTCAGGCAGGCCACTTCTGTGATGTGTTTGCTCTGTGTTTCCATCTTGTAACCATACATATAGGTTCTCACACAAGTAAAGAGAAAAAAAAAAAAACTTCTTTAAGGGAAGGGCAGGCTTGATAAAATCTTCTTACACTGACTAAGGGATGACATGGAAAGATGAGCCCAAACTCTTGCCAAATGTGTTCTAAAATTGGTCCAGAGGCAGTGCTCGTGTTGCAAGACAGGACCTCTAACACAAGGACTATGTTTATTGTGGAAGTGGCTAAGAGCTGAAAATTTTCCTGGAGATCCTGTGAGATCTTCTTAAATTCTTTGGGATTCAAAAAAGTTTTATGTGCAAGGATCTGAGCAATCTACTATGGAAGCAAGAGATTGAACTGGAGATCTCCAAAGGTCACTTGAAGATTGACTGATGCTGAAGTTCTATGATTTTATGTAAAGGAGTGTGGCAGACATGACAGCATTCATGTAATATAACATCTTGTTCCTAGACCCCTGTTCTGGGGAAAATTTACAATATCCAGTCCTGCCCAGGACAGGGAGAAAGTATGGACAGATCCCAATGGAAAAGAGAGAGAAAAAGATCCACAACTCTTACTTTAATCTTAAAAACTGGAGGTATACTCTGGATCATGAAACTTTCCTTGATTTCTGCTTCATCCATGTTTGAGTCATCTTTGTAGAAAGATTTATAAATGTGGCTTTTAAAGTCTGATTTTTTAAGGACATGAGGACTCTGTGAGCCCTCACTGTGTATCTGTGAGATGCCCGAAGTAACCCGTCACCCTTTTGGCAAATTTCATCTCATTGGATAAGTTTTGAGAAAGAGTTAAAAATTTTCAAAGGAAATGAATTCCTAGGCAGTTTTTCCCTCCTGAAGAGAGATATCTGAATAGATAAAAGAGAACTAAATAATGCAGCTATTTGAGGAGTTCTGCAAATGAGAATCCACTTTTTATCAGTTTGTGTATCTATGTATCTATCAATCTCAAGCTTGTATACTCCCTTTATTATGAATACTCTTATGCACAGTACATGCTGGGAATAGCAATACATGCATTTCACCTGATTCCCTTCTCTGGTTGCATTCCACATTTAAGGATTAGGATCTTAAATACATACATAGGAAAGTGTGAGTCAATGACTATGTTAAAACCATAGTTACAGAGAAGATTAAAAGTGTTCTATCAACTACTCATACCATCTAACTCTGGTATGCATGCTTTCATATTTTAATCAGTTTCAGTGAAGTGTTTCAGATTCAGATTTGTTGATTTTGCACTGTACATGTCTCAAAATTCATTTTACTTCACATTTCTGTTTGTGTTTTTTTTTTCCCTGAAACTACCTCAATCAAAACTCCTTTATCATAACTTGTGCAGAAACATTGCAAACATTACATTAATTTATTGTATTAATGTATAGTTAAAAAGACATTAATAATACTATAACTTAAATTAAAAGAGCTGTGTGGTAAAAATGTGGTCTGTAAATGTCTAGTGTTGGTTATATAAAATGTAGTCACACAACTCAGAACTCAAACTCTATATCATCAAAAATTATATAGAAAATATGAGAAGGAATTTAAGAATGACATAAAAGCTGGACTCTGAAACAGAAAGATTTAAAATAATCCACAAATATTTCATAGGTCTAAGGGAGTTATACAGGAATGACCTCAGATGAATTTCTGAACTCCAAAATTCCTCCTATAAGCCATATGAGGGTGTGTATAGATTTTCTGTTGTGGTTTGGGTTTTTTGTTTGTTGTTTGTTTGTTTGTTTGTTTGTTTGTTTGTGTTTTTGTTTGGTTTTTTTTGTTTTGTTTTGTTTTGTTTTGTATTTTTTTTTATGTGAGTAATTAATGATTTTTGAAGAATTTCAAGAGGAGTAGAGTCTCAGCCCCTTTCACTTTTAAAATCTGGGCTAAATATCATTGTGAAAAAAGCCCTCAAGCTTCAGGACAATTCAGGGGGGCTCAGTAAACCTGTCACTGTTGCAATTCTACAGACAGAATCAGGCAGGAGTCAGATGAAGTGAAGATAACAGCCCTTGAGGGTGTTAATGTGTTCAAGTGAACCCCTCACCCTGGCCTCTTAAAACACTTTTCACTCATTTGTTCCATCAAGGAGTCTTAGAAACACCAATACAGTCGTGTGATGGAGTTGAAAAAGGGTGGTAAGACAGGATTTTCTCCACAGGGGCACAGTGGAAAGCAAATGTGGTATCTAAAAAAGAACGAACAATAAGGCTGAAAGAAGGAGTAAGGCTGGCAGGATGGGAAGGGACATCCAGGCAGGAACGAAAATTCAGGCCTTCAGCAGGAGCCATCTGAGGAGCTCTGCCACTGCCCAGGTCTGGTTTTACCAGGAGGAGGGGAGTGGTAAAGGGGAGCAAGGGTGGGAAGTTGCTTTAAGGTTGGTGGAGTAACACATTTCCCATGTTTTTGCTGGCATTTGGCCCTCAGCACCTTTCCTGCCTGGTTTTCTGAGTCACAGCAATTCAGTCTCTGTCCGGAAAAACTCCAGCCAGTTCAGTCCCGATTGACCAAATGTCAATGATTTCCTTTTTTATTTTGGAGTGCTTGTTTTGGTAACCTCTATTCATGGAGGAAGTCTGGATCTGATAGCTTTCCTGTTTCATTTCCTACCTGCATTTTATGAGTGATCATCTTTCCTTGTTCTCAAGCAGCAAGTCTCCACGCAGTTTCCCTTCTGGAATGATTTTTGCCATTCTTTTGAATTCCCAGAAGAGATGCTGAACAGTGAGGGAAAGACTTTTCTAGTAGGTTTGAAGCACAGCTAGGACTGGGAGCACAGTCTGTCTCTCTCTCTCTAAAAAAAAAAAAAAAAAGAGAGAGAGAGAAAGAGAGAAAAGAAAGAAGTGTGTGAAAAAGATCACAAAAGATGTTAGGCTGGATACCAGCTTAGATTTGTCCTTATATGGGTAGAATATGTTTTGATAATATCCATCTAACTCTTGCTTGCATGCATTGAATTTTCTCCCTGCAGGAACATTGGAATAGAGAAAGCAGCTGCAAAAGAGATTAGATTCATATCATTTTTAAGAAAAAAAAAAAGTAGTGTTTGGAATCAAAAATTTTGTGTTCATGTTCAAGATTATTTTGGAGTTTTTGGTTTGGGTTCAGTTTAACTTTTTATAAACATTATTGAAATTTATTTTTAGTTTTAATCAGGTAGAGAGCAGATTGTTGTTTTACACTCATAAGATGGGAGATGGCAGCTTCTTTGCAGAGGATAAATCCAATTATACTCTCACCACAATATAAATCCACTGAGTTTAGCCATCCTACTAAAGGTTTGCACTGCTACACACAAGATTAAGACTAGATTCTCAATGCACTGACAAGCTTTTGTCATGAAGAATCATATCACGAATATTTTCTCTTGTGTGTTGAACAAGTCAATGTTTGTGCCCACTTTACGGAATCCCTGCCTTCTTATGCTGCTTTTTAATATCCAGTTACTTCTAAGTGATAGCTAAATGGAGGATTTGGAATGCTAAACTCATTTGTGTTTACTGATTGAAATAATAGCTTTTAGAATCAAAGAATGGCTTGGGTTGGAAGGGATCTTAATCTTAAGATCATCTTGTTCCAGCCTCCCTGCCAAAGACAGGGACACTTTCCACTAGACCAGGTTGCTCAGAGACCCACTAAGCCCAGCCTTGAACAGCTCCAGGGATGTCACTTTGTCCTGGTTCCAGCCAGCTGGGAGGAAAAGAGGCTTTTGTGGAGGGTGGAGGGAAGGCAGAGAGGGCCGTTGGGTATTGTCAGAGATGAGCAGTTGCATGCAACTCGTTCATTTCTTGTGCACTCTATTATTGGTATTGCTGCTGTCACTGCTCATTTTCTCATCTCATCGCTCTTTCCAGAAAATTGTTATCTCAAACCATGATCTTTATCTTTTGTGCCTCCAATTCTCGTCCTCACCCTGCCACAGGTGGAGGGCTAAGGTGAGGGGGCAGTGAGCAAGAAGAACATGGCTTGGTGTGTTTCAGTGGGAACAGTAAACTGGGAATACCACTCCCAAACTGCAACACATTTCAACTATATTTTTAGCAATAGCTGTGGTACATGAAAAATAATGTATGAGTATTTCCCATACAGAGAAGTGTTATGATACTTCTGAATTCTTCCACCCAGCATGATTTCTTCTTACAGATAAATATACGTTTCAGATACTCTACTAATTCAAGTCCTTATTAATAAGTCTGAAAATTTTTCTTCCAATATTCTGAGATATTTTTGAGCTAATGATATCACACACAGACATTTTTTCCATGTATTTTTTCCTGTTGCGTGGAATCAGAAGGTTCATTTCAAATTTCATAGCTGTAATAGCCGTTGATTTCCTTTTGGAATGCATGTGAAGTTCCTTTTATCACCAACGGGAGTCGTATATTCACATTAAGTTGAGAACAGGCCCTGATTCATAACCATTTTTCTTCAAGTATAGCTGTAATATCAGAAATATACCAGAAGTTTTTTATTTTCTTTTTAAAAAATACATATCCCGTTGGAAATCGTGCACAGACTTAATTATTGTTTTTAAAGCTGATTGAAAATCTCTTCAGGGATCTTTTCCATGGTATTTTTCATATCAAGGTACACTATTTTTTTTTTGGCCAGTTGTATTGTTTCTTAGTTAACCTTTCCATTTTGTCAACTTTTTTCTTGGACACCAAAAATTCTGCCTTAGCAGTACTTCATTCTACATTTGCACCTGAACATCTAAGTCTCATTCCAAAAACTACATAAACCAGTGGAAAAGCTCCTACTTGTCACAATTGACTGTGGATCAGCCCTACAATAGACCTCATGTCAAAATTCAAAGAATTTTGTTTTAGCATAGATGTTCCAACTTTTCTGAGAATGAAGAGAACAGAAACCCTACATCTAGATATTTATTTGTTTTTGTCTGTCTTGTTGATTTTGCTAGTTGTTGAGTCAGTTTTTCGATTGCTACAATTTCCCCACATTTCATTAAATTCAGTCCTTTTCAGCAACTCATTTGAAAATGTTTGTTTCATATATTCACACTACCAACCATATTGGGAATGTTTGGCTACAAACAGCAAAATGCTAAAGCATGAGCATTATTTCCTACAGTTTTTGACCTAGGCCAAGAAGATCACCACTAATTTCCAGAAGCTAATTTATGTACGTAAAATTTATAGCATTACATTGTTATTATTTCTTTTTTTGTTCCAATTCCTTCGATTTTTTTTTTCTTCTTTTACTGGATTGCATCTCATCAACTTACCAACATGTGATAATTACACTTGCTTATATATTGCAGTAGATGTCAAAATAAATCTTATTTTTTTAAGTGCTTATCTGGGGTACAGACAATAATCTGGATTTTGGGAAGTGTAGGGCATAAGGGGGAATGAAGGACTTGTTTTACTCTCCTCATTTTGCATTCAGTCAGCATACAGAGGCCCCAGATAACAGTCCACTAAAGCAGAATTCTGCTTCATGGGCACACAGTCCAAAGAGTTTAGAGTTTGATCAGAGACTACATCTAAATTTTACCATGGAAAGTAGAGATGTTGGTGTTTGAAGAGGCATCTTCATGTTCACAAAGGAGTAGAGTTGAAGATACAGCCCAGTTCCTCAAAAAGCTGGGCGAGGGATCTTCTAATGGTTGATCATACGCACACCAATAGAAAGGAATATGTTCAGTCCATATTTGAACTTATGAAGTAGTGTCTTGAAAGGAAACATCAGCAAAACTGACCTAGCAACACAAATATCTGGATGTCTCCAGCTTGTTCCATTTAAAAAAAGTAATAAAAAAATGTTTATTCACATATATATATATGCACATACACAAATATATACGTATGTATCTGTTTCTTTCCAGCTAAAGTGATAAACATGCATTTACATGATAAAGCAATTAAAGTGAAAAACTTCTCTGTTTCTTATTTTGATATATTTATTGGCATTTTTTTCTGATTCTGCTCCATTGATTTTAACTGGTTCTTTTCACATTTCCATTTCAATTATTGCTTTTCAGAGAAAGAGGCTGGTAGGTAACAAATGTGGAAACATTCTGTAAATAAACTACATAATCTGCAAATAAATTGCAGTTTCTTCAGAAACAGTAAATGAATCATCTATAAAGATGTACAAGACAGTTCCTATTTTCATAACCTGTATGTTTTATAAACTCATAAATGCAGCATATGAGCAAGTCAGAATAGAGTTGCAACATTTTGCTAAATCATTTTACCACTATTTTTTTTCTTTTAATTACAGGAATAAAAGCTTATGGTGACTATTATCCTTATAAAAGAAGGCCATTCTCTCCTGTCCTTTTTTCTTCCTCAGTACAAATTCATACTTTTTTTTATTCTTCTGAGGATTTTTCCAGACTGCCAATATGTTTTTCCCAAAAGTACATGGCAAATGGCAAAATGCATTAGAGCTATTACTTTCCTCAATGACTTAAATTCCCTAACAGTGAACTTTTAAGAGTTTCATGTCCTTTGGGTTGTGCAAACTTGGTCTGTATCAGAACAGGAGAGCAGCTAATAGCACTATGTTTACCTACTTCTATATCTTTGATTAATCACCCAAAGAGCCCAAAAGATAGGCAGCTCTAAACATTACTAAAAGCTACTGGTTGGCACCATTTGTTTTGGTTGAGGGCACCAGGAGGAAATGGAGATTTGTTTTTGTAATCTGTTTAAAGATGTAGCGGAATGAGTTCAACGTCTTTCAATCGCTGATGATTTATGAAGCTGTATTATATAATTTATTATAGAGGTAAAATGTTTTCACATAGAGGCCTTCAGTGTTATGGATCCAAGTGGCCAGAACAGTTCTGAAGGTGTTATTTTATTCAAGTGTTTTCAGAATAGCACAGGATGTGTCTAGAAAATGTACTGGTTGTGATAATTTTTTACGTAAACACGTATACATACACAAAGTGCAATATCATTTCCTATGTGTGAGAAAACAAATAATCATATAAAAATCTTCTTTCATGTTGAGTTTAAGGAGGTCAGTGCTGTGTGAAGCTCCACTGAACTTTCTGTTTGGTCCCAGAGTCATCTCTGTGCATTCAAGTCTGATGAAAGCATTGGCACATCCTGCCTGAATATGACCATTTAAGGTCCAATAAAAGTAAAACTGATTGAGAGCTGTAGCTTTAGGATGTAAAAAAAAAAAAAAAAAAAACCAAAAAAAACCACCAACTTCCGGTGCTGCTCCACAGAGTCCAACAGTTCACCCAAGGCAGATGAAGCACCTTTCTGAAGCTAATGAGTACCCTGTGTTTGGGTGGGACATGCGATTGCAAATATTCCTTTAGTCTACTTTTTGCACACATAGGCTCTACATACTTGATCATTAATAGGTTTTGAGGGACCCCTGGACATACAGAGGTTTTGGAAATGAGTGGGAGATTGTTAGTGTAGTGAAGGGAACACCAAAACCATCACAGCGAAATTTTATATTTCACTCAACATAAACTGATTTTTACTTCCTTTCAACAACATATGAAAAAAGGTTCTTTCCATTCTGGATAGCCCTGACCAGATAATGCATTACTTCTATCACTAGTGGCTCAGAAATTTTGAGATGTTATTCACTAATGAATTATAGATTGTGCAGCATCTATAAATGAGCCTCTTGAAATTAATTCAATATATATAATGATATATATATATATATATACATACATACAGAAAGACTGTTTCATCATATGTTCAAGAAGTCTGAATGCATAAAGAGCAATTGCTCACTTAGTTAGTGTTTGGTGTTTGAAAGTATCAACTGGAATTTCCACTTTGATTCAATTCAGGGTTTAACCACCTGTACATGCACAAGCACAGAGACCACCTATGAAGCTCACACACTGAGATTTTTAATGGAGATCACCCATGTTTTTTTAGTTAAATTATGGTATATGTCATTCCTGCTAGAAACAGGTGCATTTACACTATCTGTAATCAAATGACTATCCCCATATTCATCCAAAGAATGCCTCCGAGAAACAACATGCTTTTTATGAAACCCAAATAAATGATTTCTAAGAAAAGAGATACAAGAGAGATCTTCCCCCATGGCTGATCACACTCCTCAGCTGATGCTGCTGATAAATTTGCTGATAAAACTTGGAGGGACTTTCACAGGGGAACATTGCTTTTAAAGCAGCTTTGTAAGACTCAAACCTCCTTACATTGCAGATCTGCTGATCCCTGTTGTCTAACTGTGGTTACATGTGCTGACTCCAGTTTCAAAAATAATTTCTTAATCACTTTTGGCTCATCTTGGGTTTTCACATTGCAAAGCCGATGCAGCTGTGGAAGGATGGACCAGATTCCATTCTCCCTCACACCTCATCAACATCAATGTTAATTAAGTTCTAGGTTTGGGGCCAAGTTACACCCTGAGATACAAATGGCCTCCAGTCTGGGGCATGGGCTCTTCTCTTCATTTGTGCCGTGCCTGGCGTGATGTGGTTCATGGATCATGCCTGAGATTCCTGGGGAATGCTGCAGTAAAGATAATAAAAAGCAATATTACATCCCTTAAGTGAATGATGGTAACTCCTTCACACACAGCAGTGGGGCTGGGGTCAGCAGGCCAAATTTGTGCCTGCATTGTACAGTGGCCCGTTGTTCTGCTCTTCTGACTCTCCAAGCTGAAGAACATGGTGAAGCTCATTATGATTTTCTCCTTTCCTCATGCAGAGAAAAGCAAAGGGTGCAGAGAAATGGCTCAAGTTCGCGTGTCATTCTGGGAGCAGGGAAACACTGCCAGACAAGCACATTCTGTGACTGAAAACAAGCTAATTCTTCTCTTTAACATATTCTGCCACAAACTGCTTCCTTCTTCAGGAAATCAAACGAGCTGCTCCATTAAATGCTTCAGACCTGTGATACCTTTCAGGTTTTTGTTTAGTTCAAGCAGACAAGTCCTCATCCCAGCACAAACCTGGCTCTCCCCCTCCCTCTGTCTTTCCCTACAGTGTTACTTGAGTCCTCATTTTCAAATGCCGTAATAGCACGGAATAACTATTTAGTTGAACACAATCACACAATTGTGTGACAAGACAAATGTAATGTAGAGCACAGGGGAAATGTGATCCTAAACTCAGGGCATCCATTCTGCACCAGAACAGTCGAGAGCTATGTAGTTTTTGAAAGCCAGTCTCCTCTTGACAATTACCTTCAATTAATGGTACACTGCACTAAGCAGAAAATAAAAACTGTGCCATTAAATCCTTCAATGCAGGCTGGAAGGGTTCCAGGTTGGCTCTAAACTACCCTAAAGAGCCTGTGTTCATATTACATAGTTATAACTTTATAGGTCTAAAAGAATATGAATCAACAGTCATTTATGTGTCCCCTGCACTTGACAAAGCTTATGTCTCAGAGTTCTAATCCTGATGTAGCCAGGTTATATGGAGGCTGTTTTGTGTCCAAAGTATAAACCTGTCCACAAACATTGCCTTTGCTACTCTAAAACCAAATAGCTGCCATTCAAGTACTTCTTTCATTTTGTGTGTATTTCATGGAAATCTACTAAAAGAGTGAAAGCACACTCATTTTTTGCAAAGTCTTTAATATGAGCTTTACATTGGAATTCATGCAGTTGAACACAGGTCCTTTATTCATAAATTCTCTGATGCACAGACTTTGACTGTGCAAACAAGAGAGTGATCAGCCAGGATTGCTGAGCATGAGGCATCCCAGGCTGCACCAAACTGCCTGTCCCTGTCCCATCCCACAGTGGAGGAAGAGGTGGAATCCTTGGGAGCAGTCGTTACCTCCAGGCTGTTCCTCCCTGACCTGTCTGGGGTGATTTTTGGCAATGTGATGATTGTGCTGTACAGAAAAGCCACAAGGATTGGCTGTCCAGGCTAGAGCTCATTCAAAAGTTATGATGAAAGTGCTGAGGGGTGAAAGACCACACTCTGAAAAAAAGGTGAAACTTTGTGATTTCAATTGTCTCGTTTGTTTTTAGGGCTTATGCTTCAGTGAACGGAAGTATTTTCTGAGTTGCAACTTTGCTAAAATTTTTCTGTCAAAATGAACTTGGATGTGAAAACATGCTTACAGTGGGGCAATATCTTTAAAGAGAAACACCTCATTTTAATATGGAAATACATTTTCTTCAATTTTCAGCCAGAATGTTTGGCTTTTAAAGACAGATCCGCTTTGGGTTTGGTTTGCATTGTTAATTTTTAATTAGACTTTTCAGAGCATCAAACAAACATAAATATTTTCCTCTGATGTGTTTAGAATGGCTCTCAATACACCCTAATATCTTACTAACCAAGCTGGGGAGGTTGTTCCTCTCTTATGCTTGTTTTCAGCCTCATTATGGAGGTAGCCTTGGCTCTCAGAGATGCCTATCTGGTGCTTAGTACCATCCATCACCACAACCCTCAGCAGCAGAGAAGCTGGAGCAGTCTTTGGATAAGAGGTTTTTGCACTCAGAGCAGGAGTAAATAGTTGGGAAATACCAAAATATGTGATTTCACTTGGTCATTTCTCATGTGGGACCACAAACCCCTGCAGGTTCTCCCAGTGAGCAGTGTTTGATGTTTATAACAGGTTACTGTGATGTTCATATTTTTAAATTTAAATCCTTGATGCAGGTTTTTTCTTTTTCCTTGGTTTACAATGGAAATTTTTCTGGTTTTCTTGTTTCTCTTTAGCCATCCAGTGATTTTTCCTCATGTTCGTGCTGTCTCTGACACCCGAATCAGCACTTTTGGCAGCTCTGAAGAGAGACAAGTGCATGTTGCATCTCTTTGGGATATTGCAAGGCTTTGCCAAAATCCCTTATTATTTTGAGATATTTGGAACTTAGCCCTTGAAATATGAAATACAATAATGAAAGCTTACCAATATTATCTAGGATGACAGTAGTTTAATTGTATGATGTTACAGTTTAGCTGCCTTGTTTCCCTAAAATTCTTCATGTAAAATTTCATTCAGGGTAACCTTTAATTACTAATAAAACTTCATTTGTCCCCAAAATATAGAGCTTGGCTTCTGTAACACAGGGTTATTCAGACCCAAAAAAAAAAGAGGTGTGCTCAATGCACAAGATGCCAAACTGAGATTAGACCCACTAAGGTCTACAAAGCCTGCTGCAAGAATGATAACTATCTTTGTTAAAATCCCAAGCAAAAACATGTGCGTCAAGTGAGATTGTCGATAAAATATGAATATCAGGGTAGGACTAAGTTGTGGGTTATTTTCAAAGAATTTATTTTCCTCTGAGATGCAAAATTTATCTCAAATCTTACAACCCATTTCTGAACACTGCATTTATAAATTCTGATGACATGCATAGTTTCCTTCTATGGCAACATATAACTACAAAAGACCTGTTTATTTAATGTATCTGTGTGTTTCTTTGTTTCCCTGAGAGTTTTGGGGGTATTAATTTTTTAATTCTAATATTTCATTCATTACATGCATGCCCACAAACCTAAAACTTTCTCACGCTGGACATGTTCATTGTAAAAGATGAAAACCCAAAGATGGGACATCTGATTCCCACAGAGACATCATCTGTCATAGCATAATTAAAAGGGGTTTTTCTAGGTGATATGATGGGGATTTCTTTACTTTGCAGAGATGTTCTGAGATACAGCCAACCTTATTGTCCCAAAGGATCCTCATGTTAATTTCAGCCCAAATTCTTCCCTTTTCTGCACTGTAACTGTCTATCTGGGATGTGGTAAGGTTTAATTCAAGCATTTTAGTGGTTTATTTGTTGGGCATTGCTTGCTAACTCGAAACTGTACAACACAAAATACAGAAACAAACATCAGTTTTTGCTTCGTGGATAATGCAACTCGAGACATTGAAGCTCAGTCTTTATTTTTGGGAACAGATTGTATTCCTACATCACAAAGTGTCAAAAAGCACCTGCTGATGACTAACGGATTTTATCCTGCATGTGGCACAAGCTGGAGAATTCACCCTGTAAATGTGTCAAAGGGAAATTTATTTCAGATCCTTTTACCTCTTGATCCATAGACTTAAAGGAACAAAGACTCTAGGACATTAAGGGATTAACTACACTAAGATGTGGTGAGTGGCACACTGCACTCAGGGTTAAATAAACAGGGCAACTTTAGCTTTTAGGCATTTGCTTCTCTTTAGTGCCTACGAAAGGTACTGGCACAAGGATCGTCCTACACAGGTGATGGAAGGGAGCTGAAGGCACTGGATTCTGCCTCTGTGCTGAGAAAATGTGGTGTAAGGCTACAAAATGCTTCCTTTATGTGTTCAGATGTCTCTCTGCAGAGTCATATTTTGACATCAACACAGTTCCCTTATCAGATTCCTTCCACATTCCCAAGGTTCGGCAGGATCCTTTCACTCTCAAAGGTCCTTCAGTTGCCAAGGCCCTTTTCCTTTCTCCCTGCCATTTCCCCATTCTTTAGAGCTCTGTATTCATTGTGATCCTTCTGTCTGCTTCCTGGACACACTGAATTGGTGTCCTCTATGTCTCATCAGCAGCTCTCTCAATTAATGAAATTGTGATATGTCTTGCACTCAGACATGGACACTTGGATTCCCTCTTCTCTAAAAGTTGCTGTGGTTTGTGTTTTCATACTAGTTTCAGGTTCTTACTTTGAATCAGTGCACAGCTCTTCACCAAACTCATGCTGACTAATTAATCAGCTCTGAGAATCCTTGTATGGGGCAGATGAATTGGGAAGTTATGGAAATATGTCTTATGGACTTGTCTATCCATTGCAAATATTCAATTTATTGTTCCTTGCACAGGCTTAGACCTCATTTAAAACAGTCCACTCTTGACCTTTATAAGGATTTTTTTCTGAATAAAATCCAAAACGAGACTGAATGCTAATTCCAATATTTATCTTTTGTGACAGAAAGGAAAGACAGCTGTATTTCAACTATTTTGATGAATCATCTATGAATTGTACAAGTGTTAACACATCCTATCATTATGATTTCTACACTCCCACCTGCTTCTTTGCTTCACCCACCTGTTGCATCTTGCCTTCTAGATTGCAATTTGTTTGGGGATGGTATGTTGTTACTTTGTGTATGTTGTAAAAAGCCTTAGTGGGACCCAGTTTAAGCTTCTGAGCTTTTCTGCAAAAATAAAACTTAAGGGTGTAATGAACATCAGAGATAATCAGAGGCAATAGTAAGATACTGATTAGCTTTTGGATAGGAGCCTTTAAAGTACATTTTATTTTTTAGTAATGATCTACTTAATGTGTGATAATGATCTTAGTGTAAATCTGATTGGAAAGTAGACACCTGTTGTTTTTTCTGCAAAGTAGTTAAATGAGGTCAGCACTTTAAGCTTTCTCCCCTCCCTTCCCTCCAGCCCAGGGCTGACCTCACCTTGGTTAACAACAGATAAAATTGCAATGCCTGGTCCCACCAGTGCCTTGTGGTGGGAAAATTAACATGTGTTGGCTATTCACTGGTAACAATGCTGGAATGTTTCAAGTAGGGAAGAGAGGAAAGATGTCATTGTTTCCTTGGCCTGATATTTCGTGGACTTTACCACACACGTTGAGTTTGAAGATGAGCTCTCGCAGTTGTCATTCCGCTTATTGTGAGGAATTTGTAGCCCATTCCAAAGGTGCCACCAAAGTCATCTGCTGGGAGGTAAAGATCCTGGTATGAGCTGGATTCAAGCCCTTTCCCAAGAGGATATGGGCTCATCTGCCTGTTGAGCTGGTCCCCTCCACCATGTATCTGTTTGAACAAGAGCATTGTTGCTTGTTTGGCAATAAAGTATTTAGCAGACACCCATCATCCATCAAAGCATTATCATTAATAATCACAGTGAGACATTGGGCAGAATGGGAAATTAATCACCAGTGGCAGGTGAAGCACCTCAGTGCAAGAGGAGCTTTTCTGCATGCTGAAAAGGAGCATTTTTCTGCTCTCCTTCACAAAGGAAAATTCTGGGTTTAATTCAAAGTTGCAACATGTCCTCCTTTCCTCTGCTGGTGTAAAAATAATTGTGCATGATCACTCTATTGCCAAATGGGGTAAACTTCAGAGTGATAGAAAGTGTTCTCATACAGTCCTACAACAGTGAAACAGGGTGTCTGTTTATCACAGAATTGGGAATTCAAATTTCCAGAGTTTGGCCACAGGGTTTGAATAATTTCAAGACTCACTGTGACTGAGAAAAAAAAAATTATTGTAATTATCACCTTTCTACCTCTGGCATAGCCCCCATCAACAGGTACCATGAGAACAGCAGTGATCAAAAAAGGCAGGGTAAAAACATTGATTTAGTCAAATTAATAAAGTCATAAAGCTGATCAAAACCTAAACAATTTGGATGAAAGTCCTTCTCCATATATCAACAAGTCGAATTTATGTCACCAATTACAGACTCTTTTTGTTGCCCTCTCCCTGAAATGGAAAATGATTCATCCTTTCATTATGACAGTTCTGATCTGAATATCATGCTGAGCTAATTGAAGTTTGCCTTTATGTTAGAAAAATCTACAAGGTACACAGATAGTGTGTGTGTCTTTTAATAGCTGCTGTCCCAATGCTTTTTCTTTTTTTTTTAACCAAGGCCTGTTGCTCTTCTGTAACTGAGTGACATAAATTCACACAGAGTGAAACTAAATAAACGTATTTTCCCGTACGTCAAGGAAAGTACGTTTAACTGCGAAATGTCCAGCATAAGTTTCAGCCCTCCAATGATGACTGTGTCACTGGTAAAATATTGATACAGGGATTCTTATTGCTATAGATATTAGCTCAGGAGAGTGTGGGGGTCTCTGGTAGATCTTGTAGGATGCTTATGACAACTGCAGCCATATACGTATGATGGAAGTGATGATGGCAAGCACAGAACTTTAAAGACCTGGTAGTGCTTTAGCACACTCTCAGCTGAAAAGAGCTGAGCAATATTCACTTGTCACATTTCATATTAGACTACTTTTCCACCATTAAAACCATTTCAGCACTCCAGGCTCACATATTTTTTAAATGCAAGCCAAAAATGGAAGGGCACTGT
The DNA here is from genome assembly GCF_009819655.1 of Sylvia atricapilla. Classification (NCBI taxonomy): domain Eukaryota; kingdom Metazoa; phylum Chordata; class Aves; order Passeriformes; family Sylviidae; genus Sylvia; species Sylvia atricapilla. The sequence continues at coordinate 19,157,225 of NC_089144.1, read as the reverse complement.
ATTATTTTTGGTGTGCACTGTCCCTTGAAGAGAATCAAACTGAAAGAGAGTAGGTTTGTATTAGGAAGAAATTTTCCCTTATGAGAGTGTTGAGGCACTGGCACAGGGTGCCCAGAGAAGCTGCTCTACCCTCCGGAAGTATCCAAGGCCAGGTTGAATGGGGCTCTGGAGTAACCTGTGATAGTGGAAGGTGTCCTGACCCTGGTAGGGGATTGCAACAAGAAGATCTTTAAGGTCCTGTCCAAACCAAACCATTCTTTGACTCTATGAATTTGTGATCTTACTCTCCAGGTATGTAGGACCCCTTTCTTTTTACTGTCGTCTTCTCAGATGATGTTCCTGTTTTAAAGCACAGGAACATAAGCACAATATCCATGATCAGATCAAAATGAATCTTTCCCCCAGAATCTCATTTTAACAGTGAACTAGAGAAGATTTTGAGGAAAAGGGAATAATTAATACTTTGATAATCATGATTTACATCATGTCAACTGAAACTATTTGGAGCATAATGTGTGTTAACTTTGATAGACTATTCTGCTAATTTGATTAATTTATATCTTTTGTCTTTAAAATGCTGTGCAGCAATAAATTCTGTAACAATAGAAAAAAAAAAAAGAGTAATGTTACAGGAACATAGAATCCATAAATGTATAATTCACAATCATCAGCAGCAGATTGCTTTCTAGGACAGATTCGTATTTGCTTTCATACTTCCTAAATTTTCCAGCCTTAGCTGATGACAGTATTATCTTTCAATAACTGTAAGGAAGAGGGTGCTGCAGCCACAAAGATCTGCCTTGTTATCACTTCCAGGCCAAGTGATATCTAATGATATCGAGGGAGAATTTTAACTTGTTAGAGCAATCAACATCCAACCTAACAAACACTGAGACTGTTATCCTGTGCCTTCATGCTCATTGTCCCATGACAAGAGCATCAAAATGACTTTTGCTCTATTTTGGGTTAGAGAAACTCCAGTGTCCCTCTGGGTGCCTCCTCTAAACTCTGGAGCAGAAGTTGGATATGCAGGAACCCTTCAGGGGATGCTGTACTATTCCTTTGGGCTGCATTTTGTAGGACCTTGGGTAAATATACAGTTACAAACTGGCTTCCCAGCAGAAGTTCAGCCAAGCCTGACCATGTGCAAATCTTTTCAACGACTCCCTCTCTAGTGAGACATATGGGCAATTTCTTAAGGAGTCCACCTCTCTTCCTCACAACCTTTGATAATTTTCCACCAGAAGTTGGAGCAGACCTTGGTTCCATTAGAAAACATGAAGCACATCAGAAAGAAGCAAGTGGTTCCAGATCTTATGGGATGAGTGCTCATGAGTATGTGTGCAATAATGCACTTTAACAGTTACACTCAATACTAGTAATACTAATAATAACAGCAACTAATATCCAGGTCCAGCACATATATTTTGAGATTCTCAGCTTTTTAAACCTTCTGGTTATATTTCAATGACATAGAATTTGGGGCTCATGAAAACACTCAAAAATGAGGTACATTCCTTAACAGAGGTAGGATAACCCTTGGGGTTGCTGAAACTGGGAAAAGTGCCTGTTGAAATATAAAACGCCTTTAAGCCATTTGGGAATATACTGTTGAAAAAGAAAATCAAAGAGTAGGGAAGGGGAAACGTACTGTCATTTTCTGTTAAGAAGCTCATTTTTCGCCTCCTTTTAGAACCATTCAAAATTACTTCTGGCACAATTTAATAATCTACATCAGTTTCCCAGGAGTTAAGATAGCAAACGATATTATGGCAAAACTGTCTTAAAATAAAATAACCTCAGTAAAACCCAAAATATTGCTTTTTTCATCAGATTCTTGAATAATTCAAGAGCTGTAACATCCACTTTTAAATTTTACTTAAATGGGGATATTCTTCCTTCTAAATGACAACAGTATTTTAGTACAAGGCATACGCCGTGGAGCAGAATTAGGTTAAGATTAGGTGTTATGTAAGAGATTGCGTAATGTAACTCTTTCACATGTGATTGTGCAATTGTCAGTATTAATTATAAGCAATTATCCATGTTCTTTGGACTCGTTGGTTTCTTCCTCCTACCTCCCCAGTTCTGTGGTTGCCTTCCAAAATCTCTGTGAGAGGGAGAGAGGCAGGGAACACGGGGTGGCAGCCATGGAGGGAATTCCTGCCGTGTTTCACTGCCAAGAGAGAGATGCTTGGTCTTGTTGCCCAATGGATAGGGGCTGGATCCTGCCTCAAGCAGTCCTGCCTGACTTCTTACCCTCATCCAAGATTTGCCTTAGTTTGTAAACTCCTGCCCAAGAAGCAAATTGTCCCTCAGCCATGACACTGACCTGGGCCAACATGACAATTGTCATGGATGAGCTGCTTGTGACTCAAAATCCACAGCTGGACATCCTTGTCTGTTGCTTCATACACATCATGGACTAAATGCATAACAATGAGTCAGGTTGATTCCAACAGAGATTGAGTTCACATAGAGGAAGGATCTGAGACAACCTGGAGTTGTTTTTTGCACTCCTTTAACCTTCAGCTTTTAGCACAAGGAGTCTGGCAATGAGCTCTGTTGGTCTTTTAATTGTTCAACAGAGTAGTGCAGCACCTTTTGCTTAGTTAGCAAATAATGCAAGTTTGCAGGGCAACACAAATTTATTTTTCAGCAACTCTGCTGAAGGCCATATGATAGTAGGGTAGCTTGGGATAAAGGCTGGGAGGTACGGAGGGAGAGTTATACCAGCATTATGTTTGACAGAACCTGATTTTCAGGTTTCTGAGAGATGGTCATGATATTCACCCTGGAGAAATGCTGCTCCATGACAAACTTCCTGAGTTGTCTCTCAAAAGTCTTGCATGCATCTGAGAAAAGATATATGTTGACAAAGAGAAGCATCTACATCTGTCAAAGTCAGTCCAGTTTTTCTTTACAGTCAGGAGAAATCTGGCTGATACATCCTGTGACGCCCGGAACTATTTATCTCATTCTCAAACCTTGTTCTCAAGTCATATGGAGCATGCCTAGAAAGTGCCTGTATTTCTCCCCTAACGCAAAGAGGATCAGAGCAGAAAGACTCCATTAATATGTCAACATGCATGGGAATGCCTGAAATCTGATGAAATGAATCATATTATATTTTCTATTCTTCAGTGTCTTAGGTGTAAAAAGGAGATATCAGCATAGCCTTACCACTGTAAATTCACTACTTGGAAAATACTGTATTTTAATTCTTTGTTGTTGCTTTTGCTACAAAACCACAATTCATACTTAAGTCTATTTGATTTTACAAATCAAATAAGAAGTAAAATGATGTGCTGCTAGGAAAATAAAACCCCTTCTAAGCTTATTGACACAAACTTTCCTCACAGTTGATGTTATCTCTTTTCAAATTATATTAGATCATATCTTACCAGGAGAGCAGGCTGGTTAAGTGTGGAACTGAGTGTGATGACACACCGGTTTTACTGTATTTAGCTCAAAAATTTGATGGAGATTCTGCTGGTATGATATCACCATGTAACTAGAGCTAGATGCACATTCATATCTTGTTCTTCCTCCAGAAAAAGCATGAAGCCTATTTGAGAGTTTGCTGAGTGGTAAAATATCTTCCAGTTTGCTAGGAAAGAAGGAAATAAAGAGAGTAAAGAAAATAATTAACTTTAAACCTGCAAATATACAAATTGCTGTGAGATTAAGAGAGTAATGTCGAAACCACATTCAACTCTCTCCATCTGTCCTATGCAATGCCTTGACAAAAGCCCAAGAAATCTGGCACCTCCAAATGCCTTCACATGTCTTTTTTTATGCTATCCAAAGCATTTATCACTCTAGTGAAACAAAGAAACAAACCAAAACCCACTCCGAGGAGTTGTGCAATAATCACTGTTTTTCTTTCTTAGCCCTTTGAACTAAAACAGAGGAAGTAAAAGCAGTGGGAACCAATGTTCTTTGTAGATCCTTTTTCAGAGGAACTATTTTCCTATTCTCTTCTCTTCTCTTCTCTTCTCTCTCTTCTCTTCTCTTCTCCTTCTCTTCTCTTCTCTTCTCTTCTCTTCTCTTCTCTTCTCTTCCTCTTCTCTTCTCTTTTCTGTTAATTGAAGACTTCATTTCCAGTATTAACATTGAGTCTTAAAAGCAGTGATGTCTTATTGAGCCTCGTAAAGATGGGAACTGAGTTTGGAAGTGGCTGGTTCACCCAAGAGGGGACACACTCCAAGAACGGGAAAAATGAAAGCAAAGTGTAATTTTTAATCCTTCTGAAGACACTTCTTCAGCAAAATGAATTAGGCTAACAAAACAAAACAAAAAATGAAAACAAACCCCAAAAAATCAGGTTTATATAATTCAGCTCCTCTAATTGCTGTGTCACTTCCATAGCATTAACAAGGACCTCTTTCCAGGAGACTGGTGTACTGAAAACTGCAAATTTAAGGAGAATCAGGTTTTATAGCTGCACTGACACTCAGGTTATCGATGCATTGAACTATTGATGTGCTCTTTAACTCCAGGAACATAAAACGTGCCAAAGCAATATTACGTGTGGGGTTATTCAATAACATGTGGAACGTAAATCTATCCTCTATCTCTTTGCATCAAGAACATTAATTAATTCTGTGATGAGAATGCCATTTTCAGCTTACAGTGAAAGCTGGAGAAACTGTCAGTGATCCTTCTGGCTTTAATAATGGTGCATTTAGTTCAAGGAAAGAAAAATTAATTTAGTCATTAAACTGGAAGATTTTCCTGATCATTATGAGATGAGCTGTAGGTAGAACTTGCAGTATTTATATTAGAGCAGTGAAAGTGTGGATGCTTATTTCAATGTCAATATTTTATTTTGTTTGGTTTTGTTTTAGAAGACTATGCAAATTTGGGTTCAGGTTGTCATAGCGAGGGGAACAAGGCACTGAATGTGACCTGGGACACATGGATGGGAATAACCATATGGTCCTCCCCACATCCAGTTAAATCCATCACTAATGCACCAATTTACAAGTACATGAACAGAAATGGGTTTGATCCAGTGCCTTTTATTAAAAACTCCACTTCTCCAGCATCTTCCCCATACCCTAAAACCCGGGTCAGAAAATCCTGTTTCTGCTCCTGCACATGATGATGGAAAGGTGAAGATTATATCCATCTCAACGTTGAGACTGTGAGATCCTGTAGCACAGCATGACCTGGAGATATTGTCCTGCTAGAAACAGAGAACAAGAGTGCACATGCTTAAATCCTATGAAAACAGGTCCTCACAATTTATGCTGCAATTCCAAATATAATACACAATAAGTAAAAAATCCAAGGTCATTTATTAGCTGGCAAAACCCTGGCTATGTATCTTTCTTGGAACAGCACCTTTAATGAACTCTCTCAATGTGCAAACTAACTTCATCATGTGCTAACGTGCCTTGTTGGAGAGAAACTTTGTTGATGTCTGCTTGATCTTTAGTAGCTAGAGATAAGAAATTCTTTGTCAATGTCAGTAATAACACAATGAAATAAGCTGTATCCACGCACTGATAGCACGAAGGTCTAGAGAGGGATCTGCTTAGGAATTTTCCAGAAGGGTATTTTATGGTGCAAAAAGTGCCAACTCATGTAATTGCTTTTTTTTTTTTTTTTTTTTTTTTTTTTTTTTTCCCTAAGGAGTTATTTCTGTCTAAGGAATTATTAGACTAAGGGAAGATGAAGTAGGGCAAAGACAATGTTGATCACATGCTATTCACAAACATAGACTGGGAGAGCTTTTTTGAGTCCTTCTCTGAATCACACAGGGATGCAGCTTTCAAAACCAGAACAGATTCAAGCCTTTCATTTGTTTTGTGGAAGAGACAGAAAGGAACATTTCTGTTATGGAATAAAACATTGCGTCCCCCAGTCCTCCATATTGCAAATATTTTTCATATGACATTAGGGAGAGGTGCTTTCTATAATTGCACATTCCTGTGTGCATCCTACAGGTACTATTGTTATACCCCACAATTAAATGTAGAGCCAGGCATAATTTCCCTTGGAGGCTAAAAGATGATTGAAGTCCTCACATAACCCACCTCTGCTGCCCTTTAACAGCTTCTCCTGTTCCCATTGGGGACATCGCAGTCCCCCAACCAGATCTAAGCCCCCAAGACAAACGTTTCTTGAGACACAGGAACACTCACATATTTTGTTGACTTTTGGGTCCCCTGAGGAAGGAGAGGGGACACAGGAAGAAGGGCATGGAATCTCAAGGAAACTTCCAACTCCTGAGTGTTTTCTCCTGAGTGAATCAGAGTGGCCACTCATCTGGCTCATTAGATGTGCTTGGCAAGGACGTGCAATCACAGGTGACTCAAGGTATTTGTGCCATTACTTCAGCATTTAAATCAGAGGCACAGTCTTATCAAATAAAATATAGTGATAGAGACTCTGGCCTCTCTGTAAGTTCCTGCAAATCATCCAAATGCTTTTTTTTTTTTTTTTTTTTTTTTTTTGTTTTTGGCCCCTAAATATCAGTGCAGGAAAATACTGAAACACTGTTTTTTTAAAAAAATAGTATTTTTACAACATTCAGAATATTTCTCAATACTATGCTGGAGAAAACTGCCAAAGTATTTTCTCTTTGTTTGGGAAGTTTAATTCACATAATACTAGAAATTTTGTTTCCTGGTTGCATATTAAAAAATATTCCCATATTTCAGTAACAACAACTGATTCTGGTATTTGAAAAAAGAAATTATATTCTGCTTCTGATGGCTTTTAAAATCATGGAGATTTAAAAGTCATGATAGTACATGTACAAACATTTTTGAAGGCCAATATCCAATGATTAGATCTCTGAAAAACTAATTAGCTAATTTTCTTGAAACTCTACAGCAAATTGAAGTATTATCCAAAGCTTAAAGCTGAAAAGTTGGAGAAGGTTTCATTTATTAAAAAAAGGCAAATTATTAGCACTTAACAGAGCTTGTTAATTATTTCAGTACAGCAGAACAGTAGTAGCCTTTAATTAATTATATAAAGCAATCCGTCTTTTAAAATATGTCAATATAAACTTAGATTATCTGAGCGATTCTATCCCAAGCTCCCTTATTTGAAACTAGTGTAACATTGTTCTTTTACCCGAGGGAATTATGCTTAAAAATTATAAAAATTATAAAATTATAAAAATTATAAAAATATAGAAATGTAGGAGTTAAGTATGCTAATATAGCTTCTTACACAGAGTTTCATAATGCGAGAAGAGCAGCTACTGACATTTGCAGTGTATATTTTCAAAACAAGCACAGCCTGGTTTGAAATTAAAAAAACCCACCCCATAAAATAACTATTATATGCTAAACTTCTGAATTTAGTTTTGTGTGTTGAGGGACTGATGGCTTGTATTTTTGCTTTTTAAATACAAGTTACCCTGGTGCAGAAGGAAAGTAGAAGCTATTTGAGTTCTTTCATTTCAGCACTGCAGTGTGTCCAGTCATTAATCAGAATCTGCTGGTTCCCCCTAGAAAATACAAATATGAAAAGCAGTATAGCAAGGGACAGGGAACTTTTTAAAATGATTCAGTCAAATAAGCAAGTTAACTTACAAGATTTGTTCATAGAAAAATATTTGTCCTCTAGTTTGTTATAAATACAAAGAAAAATTACATTTATGTTCATTTGTCTCTTCTTTAGTTTCTCTCATGAGGAATTTGGTCTCATTAGACTCAAGAGGTAATAAGCTTCTTGGAGTAATTTATACATTTTATATAAATTATGTTGGGTTTTGCTTTTACTGTCGCAGAATTGGCTCCTGATTGTCACATAGCATCTTTTAGCAATACTTATTTCAAGGGATTTTGTAGGTTCTGTTTTTCGAGAACAATTTTTCAATGCATTTTAAATAATGTTCAATTTTTCTGTTTTATTTTGGTTTGCTTTCCAGTTGCAGGTAAGAAAACTACTTTGAAAAGTTATAGTAAAACCTAACAAAATCAGACACCCCATCTTGCCCAGCATAAAAATAGCAGTAGCATATTTAAGGAAACATCTGTCGGGGAAGCAGAATGAAATACCTTCCTTATAAAACATCATTTTGCTTGTACAAGGGCCAATCTATTTCATTTGTTGATGTTCACATCAAGATCCATTTGATTTAACCATATCTTTGCTTTGGAGGGAAAAAAACCCAACAAAACCCAATGTATTATTAATGCCTCATTGTATATGAGAAATGAGTATATAAGTCAATACTGCTTCAGTGCTGTGCATTATTAAGAATAAGGTAAAGTAGGTCAGCACAGCACATGAGGCTAAATAGACTAATAATGCATCCTACGGTAGACATTCATCTACCAAGGAGTCATGTGTCATGTGCTGGCACCAGCACAAGATAAGCATTTTGATTTGTGGATTTTCCAGATCACATTTGTACTGAAAAAAAGAAAGAGCTGCTCTACTTTCCCCAAAATTCACCTTCACTTTTTCCAAAGGGACATGGCTGGGGCTATTTTTGCTCAAAATTTAAGGGTTTGCTGAGGAGTTTTTTTAAGTTTGACTTTTCAAAAGCAAAATCAATAAAGATATGTAAAAAAAAAGTACATGAGGAGATAAAAGGAGTGCAAAATTAAAATTTCCCTCAAGTGCTTTACAAGTTAATCACAGAAATTTTCTAGTAGTTCCCGAGTGAAGGGACATGACAGACTAGAATCTATTATGAAAATAATCCTGTTTTCCTCCCCCAAATTAAAAGGTGTGCTGAAAGAAAGCTACAGAGCACCAAACAAGGAAGAGTTGCAAAGTGAATGTGCTTGGCTAGATGATACTGCATTTTAGGCACTGATCAGTCCAAAAATGTTTTTCTAAATTGTCATCAGCACTCATCAGGGAAATTCTTCTTCAGAAAGTATTGGAAAATAATAATGTGGCATTCCATCGCTATTAAGTCTCAAAGTTCACAGACCTCATCTGTTCAGGTTACAAGTTAAAACTATGCATCATGCTCAGGTTTTTGTTTTCTTTCTTGAGTATCATTCATCATCAATACGAGAGATATTATAATTGAAAATTATCCTACAGTTCCGTTCCTGTTCTCTGAGCCAAAAGCTGACTTGTCTCCCCAGAGCTAACAGTGCTCAAATACAGTTAAAATGATCACATATGAGTCAAATACACAAAGAGAAAGGTTATTAAGCAAGGAGGTGCCAAGCCTTTGATGGACTTATACTTTAAGCAGCGTGCTTCACTCTGCTGCTTGTGTTATAAAACCAAAGGGGAATATCTCCTCTTTTGTTGGATTTGAGAGGATATATTTAGAGCCATTAAAGGTAAATTTTAATAATATTGACTCTATGTTTTCCAAGCACCAAATAATCCCCAGAACTCTGTACGCTTCCATAGTCTAAAAGCTGGGAATGTCCTAGGGAAGGAGTGACTGTGTGCAGCTCCTGACCAGCACAGAGCCAAGCAGAATTCCCAGGCTGGTTGGTGTCTGTCTCCTGGCTCCTCTTCCTGGCAGGGGGGTGTCACCCTGTCCATACTGCTGCTGACACTGATTCTGGATGTTTCACCTGGACACTTGCTGAAAACTCCCCCTTCTTCTGTCAAGTGAGAGCTGTGGAACCACCACTGCTTCTGCTGCACACACAGCTCCAGCCCAGCCACTTACGGGGCTGATGTCTGAAGGAGAAAAAAAAGTCCATGAAGATTGTTTTCACACATGAAAATGATAGAATTATGTATTTTGCCTGTCTCTTAAGTGTCTTTAGTGTCTAAATGACATCTGCCAATGGCTGTCCATCATCTGATTTTGTAGTCTCATTAACCAGTGTTGTAAAAAATCTCAGTACAGGTGATGGGAGCATGAAGTGGTATCAAGATATCATATTATGATTGTTTTCTGGCCGTAAAATCAAGTTAATAAAGAGGAATGTGCCAGAAGATTGGGCACTCCCTGGTTGAGAAAAACACAGGATGAACCTGGAGCACTTTTTAGCAGAACATACCCTTGCATAATTATTTAATGATTCACGTATATTGCTCAAAGAAGAGCTGCATATGAGAGAAAAACAAGAAATCATGTGAGATTTTTCCCTGTTTTGTTTGTTACAATATATGAGCAAACAATGAAGTCTGTTGTTAAATATAAAATTTTGGTTTTGGTTTGTGCTTATTTTTCATATATGTAAATAGCAGATGGCTGATAGAGAATAAAAATAATAATAACATAATCCAGCTGAAGAAAGTGGAGGATAAACATTTAAATTAATGTTTTTAAAGACTATTTCCTGGTATTCCACTACCTACTAAACACTTGAACATCTTTGTTATATATTTATAACAAACCCCATGTTCAATGTTTTAATTAAAGGGCGCCAAAGGCACTCCAGAGAAGTCATACTAAAGCCATTAACCTCCAGGAAAAAACAGTCCTAATGTTTCCAGCATTTCTTCAGTTAAAAAAAAAAAAAAAAAAAAAAAAAAAGCAGAAAATTCTTGCACTTAAAGAATCTAAAATCACTTTTACTAAATTGTTCCTGAAAGTTCCTCTTTCTTAATAGAAACAAGGACAGCATAAAGAACAATATATAGAAAATCTTACAGCGAGTTTACCTAATTATGTACAACAAAACAAGGTAAGCGTTGTAAATTTTCCTGGAAATAGCAGTTGAATTGTATGTATTATTTTACAAGCACTTATTTAATCATGTAGGTAAACTTTGCAAAACTATTTCACCATGTTTTGAAGGTTTTTTTTAATAAACAAAGAAGAATTGTCCATTTTGATTATGTCTTGAGAAAACATTATTATAAAGCAGCTTGGAGAATATGGGAGATTGCTTATCTTACTATATTTATAGGACAATCTTAAACTGCAAGCTCTGGTTTTGCAGTAAGAAAACAGATCTCCTGCCATCATGTGGAATGTAGCAGTATCTCCTTTTTGAAAGGATCTGATGTTTGAATACCATGACATCAAATACGTGGTGACAGCAACATTATTTTGTGTCTCATTTGAAATCCGAACCATAATTACAGAACGTGACCATTTGGTGAGTAGTGTCCAACATCATCTTCAGTGGAACATCCTCTGTGATTGTGATGGGGAAGCTCTGCCTATGAAGCTCTGGTAAAGGGGACCTATTTCATTAGATTCCTCATGTCAGGGATGTGAAGTTACACGAGAGATTTGAGACTCCTCCTCACAGGATTATATTTGTATTATATCTCATTGATTTCAGTGAAGTTACTCAGGAGGTCAGGGTTATACTAAATTCTTATTATCACTATCAGAGTGTTCGAAAATATGCCAGGCCTGATACTTATCTACTGGTGTCACTTTTACCATTTCCAGAGTAGAATGATGCCAAGGTTGCCTCTAGAATATCTTGATCAAATTCCAGAGTCCATATTAATGAGAAATGTCCATTTACATAAATGCTGCCAGAACCACTGGACTTTTAAAGGAAATTTACCCCTCCTGACCATACAGTTAAAGGCAGATGGACATCCCTGTCCAAAGGGAATGCAGGTCTGCAATGTGGAGAGATTGGTCTTGATGGGAAAACAAAACACAAGCAGCACAGGTCGAGCTGTCAGGTTAATCACAGAAGTCCAAGGTGGTTGAGGTTGGAGAGAACCTCTGGAAATCTCCCATCCAACTTCACTCTCAGACCAGATTGCTGAGGTCTGTGTCCAGTCAGGTTTTGACTCTCTACAAAGATAAGATTCCACAACCATTGGATCCCTTTCAACTTTCATCTGTTTTTGATCTTTAACCCAAATTTTTCATCTTTCTGCTGGTGTAGACCTTTGTCTAGGTTTATAAAAATACTCCAAATTATGTAAAGAGTCCTCTTCTTACTGCTCTACTCTGCCCAGTGCTTTATGCCAGAGAGCTTCCAGCTTGGTTTTAGTGTACAGCACAAGGATATACTTCTTTCCACTATTTATCATTTTATTCTTTCCCATCACTCTTTATGGCACTTTTCCCTTTTAAGTAATTTTTTCCTGTTTTGCTTGGTAGCACCTCACAGACTGTTGTTTAGAGCCTAATGATTTCCTGAAATTACTCAAAAGGATCTTTTCTAAAGGTGAAGTTGATACATGAATCTGTGCAGAAACAGAGATTGTTGACAAAATGAGAATATTGGCTTCCAACTACCCTTGAGTTTCCACATTATAACCGTTGTTAAAGCTGTCAATTAATAAAGCAACAGAAAATCAGTGTATGGTGCTGTACTTGCTGCTCTATCAGGTTGCACACTTGGGCATTGGAAAGCAGGAGACAACTCAGTCTGTGAACTCTCTTTTCACAGAGATGATCACTTCATCCTTTTTGTCTCTAACTGGACTTTATAGAAGGCTCGTTAGGTGAGGATTTTGACAGATAAGATGATTTTCAAAACATGTCCTAAAGTGGCCAAAGAGTGTGTTACCTTGTCTTTGAAAACCAGGCACACTGGAGTGCTGCTCAATAGAGTAATTTCAGTTTTGTAAGACCATGCTAAGATGGACTCTACCTCTTTTCTATAATCTAAGAAACACACTCGGTTTACAGAGTACTAGAAGAAATTTGAATTTCTCTTAGAAATATCAATCTATTCCAGACAATTCTGGAGCAATATTGCATAAATTATGATCACTCTCAGATAAAATGGGAAAATTATATTTGTTAAGTTTTACAGTAATTCCTAGAACAAATTCAACTTCTGAAATAATCTCCTGTTTTATTGTCTTCAGAAAGATTTGTTTCTCTTCATAATGACTGATATATCAGTCAGTTTTAATATAAAAAATTTAAACATTTGTAGGTAACTCTAATTGATAATATTGTCAGTCATTTAATTCTTGAAATTATTTACTTTTTTCCCCCCTGATCCTGGACAAGTCCAGTTGGCCATCTTGTCTAGAGTGGATATGAAATCCTTTAAAAAACAGTCAGTTTTGTCTAAGAAAAGTTGAAAAAGATCTAATCCCTTATATTTTTCAAGTAATGGGGTTTTCAGAGCATAAGCACTGAACTAAGAAGAAAGATGTATTCAGCCACAGTAGAACTTGTCTAGCATTAGGTAGCCAAGAGATCTTGCACCTCACAGGCATCTCCTGGCCTCATGAATTTCCAACTCTATTTACCTATAATATTACTGCAGTCCAGGCTGTGGTTTGGAGAATTATGTGCTAAAAACAACATAAAAGTTTTCCAGATAATATTTTTTTGTCACTTATCTTATCAAATACCCTGCAATGAAAATTTAACACTGGACCAATATCCTTGGGCATTGTTGTGCTGTATGCAGCTTTTGTGGCTCCTGTAAAGAATTTGTGAGCTTTTCATTAATTTAATGGTCACAACGAATTTGTAGGTGTAGAGTAAGGGAGTTTTTAACTGTAGGGGTTTGTCTTCTCTGTAAAGTGGGATGATTCTTTGTCCACAGGATTGCTGTGAGGTCTAAATCAGTTGTTATTCTTGGCTTAGGCTCCAGCCTGAGAGGTGTCCTTGAAGAAATTTTTTTTAAATTGATTTTTTGGGGGTTTTTGTTTGTTTGTTTTGTTTTGTTTGGGTTTTTTTGTGTGTATATGTGAGTACTAAATATTATGCTAATTTAATTCTTAGGTCAGATCATGAACTCTTTATTCAGGCAAAATTTAAAGTGACCAAACTCCTGTGGTTATGACTAAATATCAAAAATGCACTATTATTTAGATTTTTTATTTACAGGGAGAAGTACAGTACATATTTAGTTGTGTGTGTTTCTTTAACAGAACCTAGTGAATTCTTATCTATTTTCATGTGTACACTTATTTATTTCAAACTGTTTATACAAGATAACTAAAATGAGTAAGAAAGGAAAAAAAAATCTTGCATGGGTTTAAATACACCAATGTGATGCATTGGCTTTTCACAAACACAAACAACACAATGAATATGTAGCCTTCCTATTACAAGTTCAAGTGGAAAAGAGACACAAGACCAAATTAATCAGGTCTAAAATTCCTTCTGCAATCTCTTCCCAGACAAATTAGGTTCCTTATGGCCAATGTCAATGGTATTCTAAAGTTTTAAAATCAATAAACAGGCTGTAAAATTGCATCTGTAATCAGGATAAGGAACACAAACATTTACAGAGTAACATACAAACATAACAAAATACTGCAGTGGGCTAAAATAGAATGAGACACCCTGCTCAGATGCCATTATTTTTAAATGCATGTTTAATTTAGCATCTCAGCTGAGATAAAATGCAGACAGAGCCATGTTAAATTGGTATTACCAACTGCCTGCAGATATCTCCAGATTAACCCACCTATCCACAACCCATCTATAATAAAAAATAAATTAAAACTAAGAGACAGGATCCAGCCTTTTTAGGTTTTTGGTTTTTTTTTTTTTTTTTTTTTTTTTTTTTTTTTTTTTTTTTAGTATTGTACATCATTGTCAAAACATTCAGAGATAAAGTTAAGCATTGCAGAGAGCTGGTTATTATTTAGACAAGCCACAGCACCAGCACCAGGAATTTCCCAGGTGAACATGTTTCTGGAAAGGTCTCTATGTGTTGCAGCAAGTTTTTCAAGTGAAATGTTTTGGAGAGCTCCAACAGGTGTTTTGGGAACACACTGTGACTTAACCTAGAGCTGCTGCTTTGTTACCTGGCCAGTTTGTTCACACATCCTGTAATGTAGGACTGATTTTTCCAGAGCTTGTGGTAATAACCCACAGCAATATGAGTTTAAAAACAAAACCTTACAATTACAACAAAATTATTTATGGGGCAGGGAGAGGGGGTAAAGAAAAGAAGTGGAATAGGAAAAAAGGCACTTGGAATGATGTGAGTGATGAGGTTTTCTGGGATAAAGAAATGAAGATGAACAAGAGCTACTTGTCTGTGAAAATGAGCTGTCAGACTAAGAACGAGGGGAAAGGTGGCACTTTGAGGTATGCAGCCATTTTTTTGGGCAAAATCCACATTTTGTTGTAAATGTCTTGGGAAGAGATGTGGAGCATTTGGTTCTTAAAAGGAAATACTGAGTTGGACCAAAAAGAGAATTGAAGTGTCCCAGTCTATAGTGACCTAGAAACCTACAGAAACCTAAATTCTTAGGTTTTCAGGGGAAATTTTATTACACTTTATGCTTTGTCTCAGCTCCTGGAAGTATGTTATTATGGAATGATCTCGAATTTCAGTAGAATCCCTGAAATGAAGGATGGGTTTGTTTTTTGGAGTCCTTGCTCTGCCAAGGACACAATTGTTCAGCATGTTGTTTTTTTCTTTCTGTGCTTCGGTTCCTAATCTGTGAAATGGGAATGACTGTACTTGATTTCCTCATAAGAGTGATGTGAAGATAAATACATTCAAAACCATGCAATGCTCCAATAAACCATGGCATACTTGACTATCATAAAAAAATTATTAATACAGGACAAATGAAATGAAGTTTGATGATGTGCCTGTACCTGAATAACCCTAAGGGCACAATAATCAAAAGCCAGATGAAGGAAACAATTAGATGTCAATCTCATGAATTCTTGGAACAGGATTCTGGTTTCTTTTACATTAATGGTTGACAAGATTGCCATCAAGAGCTGTGTGCAAGGTATGTCTCCACTTCAGTTGCAAGCAGAGTGTTGAGATACCTGTGCTAGATTTAAGCAGAGTACTGACCTAACCACTTCAACACAGAGCTCTATGCAAGGTATTATCAAGGTAAAAAATTGTGGAAAAAAGTATGACTTAAGTAGGAAATCACCAAAGAAAATATGATTCCTCAATTACAGGTTACTTCTTTTAAGGAACATTCTTTGATACCGGTTGTTTCCAAACCTCTTTTAGCCCAGTAATGAGCAATAGACTCTGTAAAAAAAAAGGGGAGGGAAATGTGATCAGGTGAGTAAGAGGGAGAGAGAAAAGAAGTACAAGGGAAAAGATGTATTTCAGGAATGAACTGAAAACTATTTGTAAAGTTACCAGGGAATAGAGCCAGAAAGTAATAGAGCAGTCATTTCAGGACACAGCTATTCTTTAGTTGCAGCTATTAGAAAATTCCCATTTGGAGATGAAAGACAGATTTGGACAGGTGAGCAAGGAGTGTGGAAAGGATATGACATAAGGGAGAGATGGCAAAAATCTGAGAATGGCCTGGATTTACCCAAATTACATCAAGCTGCTCATTTAGGCTTCTTGTGGGTTCCTTCTGTTGTTACTGGAGTGTTCTGTAGGGAGAGAGATGACCACTTCCATAGAGTGATTCAGAAGTTAAAAAGACCTTCAAAGCCCGATCTGATTTCACTGTAAGCTCAGCTGTGGCTTGATGACCTCCAAAAGTTCCTTCTAGCCTAAGTGTCTGTGTGGTCCCACCATTCTTGAAACCACCATCTGGATGTAGCCACTCTCTCCACTGACAGGAATGCTAAGGAGGAATACCTTCCTGCAGATGCTTCTGGTAAATTCCAGCGTATGACAGAACCCACACCAAGAAAAAGGGATATTTTCAGAATGAGTGACAAAGAAAAGTGGTTGATTGTACATTGGTGGAGTCCCCAGATGAGAACTGTATAGAATGGAAGGTATCCAATTACCCTGAAAAGTATATAGGATGTGATTTTCTTGGGGTATAAATGCCTTTTAGAAACTTAAATTAATGTCAGTTGGGAACACTTTGAAAAAATATTTGAGCCCTCCTTGCTTTTCTACAGAAAAACCTTGATATCCATTTCATCTTATAGGAGTTACTTCAGTGCAGATACCAATTATTAGCCAGGACATGTCAGTGCTAATCCGTCTTTAAGACAAGATGAAATCACATTATTTGTTAATGATATTAGGCAGAGGCATGTTGGCTTTTTTGAAACTAAAATCCAAAATTTCCCATGAAATAAGTAGAAAAAATTTTATTTTTGAAAATTCCGTTGCAAGTTGATATTCAGGAATTTCTCACTGGGTAAGAATTAAAGTTTACTATGAGGTCTTTATCTTGTTTAATATAACTAGTGACTAATAAAACTTATCTTGTTTAATAATGGATGAACTAATTATCCCTATACATGTTTAATCCTTTTTAAAACCTGCTAAGCTCTTGGACTTGCTGCTATCATGTGGCAATCAGTTCCACAGGTCAATTATCTATTGTGAAAAAATGTCTTCCCCTTTATCCTCTCTCCCTGTCTTGCCATCCCATTCCATAGGATGCTTCATTATTCTTGTAATATGAAACACTGTAATTGCAAACAACCAATTTCATGATCTCTATCACATCCCTCATGTTTGTTTATCTTCTTTTCTTCCTGGTCTATTTTTCATTTTAAGCATTTTTTGGCACCTCAAACTTTTCTACTCTCCCTGGCCAAGTCCTTGCTTTCCTTTTTTGATGGTGAGAGTAAGTTAGGCTTAGAATTCTACCATTTTTCTCACCTTTTTATTGATAATCATGTAAATTGTAATGTCACTGGCATTGGCTAGTCTTATAAATGTTGCAGCAGTTATAATTGATGGTTTTACTGACTGCCCTAAGTTGCTTAGCCCATATGTTTGCAGCAATTGTTATTATTAAATCACTGTGCGCCTACAATTACGACATTGGGGAGTTGTTGTTATTATTTCCTTTTTCTAATTAAAAGCAAATAATTCAGGTAGTGATGTGTTAGCCACTAGAGATGCAGAAAGACTGGAACTTTGCTCATTGCTGCAGTGTCTGATTTTGGCTGCTGGCTGAGTATGAAGCTTCAAAGGGAGTCTGTGCACTCCCTGGGCGAATTCATGGAATAACACATGCAACTCCTAAAATTAGTTTAACCTCAAAAACAAACCCAGTCCATCATGCTGAGGATATCTGTTAGATATGGGATTAGAAACCCAAGTTTTTCCCATTCTGCCTGTGTCTAGAGTTATTATCTCTTCCAAAAGCACAATGAATATTTAATTAAAGTGTAACAGATTTACTGGAAGAGATTGTGAGACCTGCAATCTCCTGGACTATCTTTTGGTGGTTAGGGTATTCTCCTGGGAGGTAGAGAAACAGAGATGTGGTTTCAAACTCCCTCAGGAGAAAGAGAAACTTGCACCTGGGACTGCCCTGTTCCAGGTGAAGCCATGAAACTTTTGAATATAAAGGAGTCGGCAAGAGGGTTATAAATCTCCTTTCCTTGGATGAGTTACTCTGTGCTCTGAGAATGTTTCTGGCTTAGGTCCTGGGAGCCAGATAGGGAGGGAAACCACCTAGTTTGCAAATCCAGTCCATGGTGGAATGAGAATAGGCGTGGAACACCTTGGCAACACGAGTTTGTTGCAGAAGAGGGTTTTACTGGAGGAATGGTAGTTGTGGTAACTTTTTTGGCCTAAAGATATAATGTGAGGTGAGGTTTGTGGACAGTGTGGCTTTATTTAGACCAAGCAATATCACTGAATAAATTAGGTAGGTGTTTTAGACAAATAAGCTCCAAACTTTTTTTTTTCAGGCTTTCAACAAACTTAGAAATATTTTATGTTAATAAAAAAACTATGGTATTCTATGTTAGTCTAAGTTTAATAACTTTTGTTGAGTAATCTATTCTAAAGGAAAGACAGAAACTTATGGAAATCTAGGTGTTTACAGGGTCAGGCAAAATTTGGCTACTTTAGGGGTATAAAACTACACCTTTGGCTTCTGCAAAATTTTTCAAGAGCTGTGGCTTTGACTTTTTAACACTGTTTTTCAGCAAAAGCATGAAGCCAGTAGCTGTACCAGTAAAACACATTAATCAGTGCTGTTCAATGTTCCCATTCTCCACAAGAGGAGCATGAGGGACAACACAGGGAAGGATGACGGTTAGAAGCAGATGGTGAGTAAACTGTTAAGAGTCCAACTTCATTAGCATTGCTTTGATAGATTAATGGTGCCCTGAAATCCTGCCAGGTACACTGTTGCCAAAGGTGCCATCTGTGTGGAAAAGCATACACATCAAGAAATTCAGCAACAAAAAAAAAAGGAGAAGGGGAAAAAAAAAAGGAGCAACTAGCTTCATCAGTTACACCCCAAGTTATTTCCACCCATCATGTGCTGATGGATAACCAAAAAGCCATTAGTAATTATAAAAATATTGAATTATGTTAAAAAATAAAAATTATACCGGAATGTCATGCTCAGTACTTTCAGGCAGTATGTCTCCTCCATGAATAAAATAGTATCTTCTATTATCACTATTATATTGTCAACAACATCAGCATCATTGTATTTATTATTTTTACCATTGCTTGCAATGTGGACACACCTTGAAGGCCAATTGCTGTATGACTTTTCATTTCAGTGGTAAGAGGTAAACCCTGCCCCAGAGAGTTTAGCAAAGCATTTTCCAATTCCATTCTAGTTTAAATAGAAATCGTTTCTGTTTAGTTCTCATTCAAGCCAATACCTGTTTCATAATTAGTTTGACAACCCTGAATGAGTTCGACAAGTTTCACAATCAAAAAGTAAAACACATAGAAAGATAGGAGTTTCAGGGGGTAAAAAAAGATGTCCAAAGTTTCAGATGGGTGACCAAGGTAAAAACTCTATCTCCCCTGACAGATCCTTTTCATTGTTGTATAAGAAGTCTTTTTCCCTAACTTCCTGTAGCTGTTTGAGGGCAACTGGAAGTTTGGTGCTGCATTGGATTAGGAGCATGAGTGTTAGGGAATGTCCTGATGGTGGAGTAAGAAATGTCACTTAGAAAAGCGAAATATCTCACACTTCTCCTTTCCTCCTTATTCACTTCACCTGCAAGTAAATCTGTTCCTAAACATGATTCATTTCTGTATAACAAGATACAACAGTGAGATTATTTCAGGAATCTCATCAGGCATGCTAGGTTTCAGTGCATTATCTCTGATAACAAGAGTCAAAGATCCAACCTCTTCCCACTGGAGCCAATTTGCAGGGCTCTTACCTGCAGCGTGATCAAAAAGCCTGTGGGCTACATCAGCCTAGCCCAAGGTCTAGGGTGCAAATCTGCCCAGCCTTGTGGTGTACAGCCAAGGATGGAGGCTGTATGGACTAGGGAAAGATGGGGAAGGCAGAGGAGCAGGAAAATGCCAGAGTAACCTTTTTATTTAAGTAACAGAAACCAGCCCAAGTAAAGAATATCTTGACTCCAGGCTCTCTTTCCCAAATTAGGTGTCTCCATTCAGGTGCCTAATCATCTATTTTTGTCCATATTAGAAAGATTCAACTGACCTAAACTGTGTGGTCTACCTTCTCAACCATGGGCTCTTTCTGGCATTTGCAATACCCTGGGGTACCAGGAATGGTCAGAGAAGGTCTGAGGATACGTATAAATCTGAAGGCAAATATGTAAAGCCTATGAGCATATCAGATATGTCATGGTTTCTCAAGTGACACTAAGTATCGGTGTGGGCAATTGAGTCAAGTCTATATTCATGTAATTATACCTCTAAATTTAGTTGTATGAATCTAAAGCTGAATAACATCAGCCTTGTGCTGAACTGACCTCTGAAAGAAGACTTTTTAGGGCAAAAAAAAGCCAACAACCAAACAAAACCGAAATCAAACTTTATTTAAATAGTACACTTCAGTTCGGCAGGTCGCACTCAAGATGAAATATTGGCTCAGATTCCTGACTTTTGGCCCAAACAGGTATCCAGTGTATGCCAACCTTGTGCAAAGTGCTGAGGAGTTGAACACCAACCCAACCTAGATTCCAATAGCAGCTAAGCAAAATTTTAATCAGTCAGTGATGGCAACAGACAGAAAGAGTAGATGGAAAGGGTGATACCAGAAAAGGAGGCTGGTAATATTGATGACATGTAATTATGTGCCATATTAGCAAAGGCTGGGCAGGTGGGGCGGTATCCATTACAAATGTTGGCTGTGTTTAACATGTTGGTGAATTCTGAGTCAATTGCACAATGTTGACCGTGACTTCAAGTAAGTTTTAACCAATCTCAGTTGCGTTCAAGGCTTAGCTCTCGATTCTCCACCTTCCTTAAGAATGTTCTCAGTCTCACCAGCCTCAAACACAGCTAAATCCATGTATTAATCACAGCTAGCTGGCATGATGCTGCATACAGTTTTTCATGAGTCGTGGTGAGAATATCCATGGATTCAGCCAGGCTTACCAAAAATTTCCCAGGAAAGAAAACACAGAGAATGTCCAAAGTTCATGTTAATGTTGATTCACGGCATATTGATTTTCCAAGGAAGCAATAAATCTCCTGTGGATTTAATATTTATTCTGACCTATCCTTAAGAACCATGAAAAAGAATTGAATGGAATTAACTATACTGCATTACAGTAATCTTTCAGCAATGTTTTTGCCTTCATGCTAAATTAGCAATGTCTGCTAATGTTTTTCAATTTATTTTTAATATGGACTAGCTTAGACTAAGTCTAGATTTGCAATTTACATACTCCATTGTTTGTCTAAGGAAACCTAGTTTAGTTATTCTTATGTTTTGAACTGTTGAGGTTGTTTTTACTTTTAGAATGCTGCACATGCTCAATTTAGTTTGCTAGCTGAGCCCCAAAATTGTATTGATATTGCAAAATCACATTTAAAAAAAACCCCTAAAGGTTCAATAAACATTAGAAATAATGTGGAACTGAGAACAAGATACTATACTGATGTTCTGTGTAATACAGACTATTAAGTTTTCCTTGGCTATTTTTACACTGAGTCTCATAATTGTGACAACAGTAAGTAATCTCAGTCTTCTGAAGTCTAAAACTCAAGGAAGGGACAAGGAAGACTTGAACTTACAGTTGAGGGGTAGTATTTGAAACTCTTTCAGTGGATCTTGTTCATATCTGTCCGTGTGACACTTTTTTCATGTTCACATCCACAGCTACTCTGGGCAACATGTACCAGTGCCTCACCACCCTCACAGAGAAGAATTTCCTCTTTATCTCTGCTAAGTTAAGATTTTGCCATTTGTGAGTCTAGACTGTGAACCCTAAAAATGCTTGCAGAGATTCAGAAAGAAGTAGTTGCTTGAATAAAATATTTCCAGATCTGTAGGACTCTGGTAAAAGAAGACACGCCAGAAAAACATCAGAAAAATGAAATTGTCTGCATCAATTTGAAGGCCTAATTTTCCACTGGCATTTTTATACACTGAAAAGAATGCCAAAATACTGATGCATATCAGATTATCTGATACAATATCCCTCAGATAGCACATGCACTGTACTGCTCTATGTTTCAGTAACAGAATATACTGGGAGTGGTCTCCCAGAATATCACTTATTCAGGATTTTCAGTATGCAACATAGATAGATTCTTTTATACCTTTTTATACCTTTTTAACTAAGGGGACAGGTTTGGGTTTTTTTGGTGTTTTTTTTTTTTTTTACTTGAGGGTTCATTTTTTTCTTCTTCATTTCCCTCTGGTTTTGATGAGAATAGTTTCTGTACCTCCACCTTTCATTTATTTTCAATTTCTGAAGCCCAGGTTAAGGAGTGCCCACACCCAAACAACAGTGACTAAGACTTTGAAATAACATGAGGCATCTTTAGCTTATTCTCCAAATGTGTAGCAATGAGTGAGGTGCAGCCTGAAGAAATTGGGTGAGACAATTTCCCAAGTAATGAATTAATAAATGTTGCAATGCTTGTTAGTGCCAGCCAAAATCTCAACTTGGCATGCTAGAACGTGATCAGAGCTCTCCTTGCATCCACCTTTGCTTTGCTGGACAAGGTTCTCCTATTGTATTCAACTAATGGTTAGAAAAGTAGGATTTTGTATCAAAGTTGTGCTTTAAAATAAATACAGAGGAGGAAATTGAGGAAATTCACAGAGTAATAACTGAAATAATACTCCAGGATTAAACTGAGACTGACGTATGTGCATGTTTCCAAGAAGAGCAAATCTTCAGCTACTCCTGCTGACATTGGAAAGTACTTATCCATGTATCCATTTACCACTGCTAGAAACCACCCTGTAAGTTTATCAGGAATGATTTTTCAGCCTCCTGTAAGACAGAATAACATACAACCCACACCCACATTTGCCTGATTTTAGCTATCTTAAATTTAGATATTTAATCTAAACTAGCTATCCAAAGTGCCTCTTCAGGTGAGAGACAGAGCGAGGGACACCTTCCAACACAAACCACTCTAAGTTGCTAAGATTCTAAGGTGTATTCATCACAAAATCTCTGGGAATCAATATACTTAGTTTTGAAGCTGAGTAATGGAATCATAGAATCATAGAACAGAATCATAAAATGGTTTGGGTTAGAGTTGGCCTTAAAAATCTTGTTCCAACCCCTTGCATTGTGCAGGGACACATGTCCCTAGAGCAGACTGCTCAGAGCCCCACCCAGCACCTCCAGGAAGGTGCTGTTATGAAAAATCTGCTCTTAAATTTTGAGACAGATGAAGTGTCATGGTGGGAATATCCCATTCTCTACAGTGAAGCACAAATATAGTAAATAAATATGCCCTCCCAGGATGCTTAGGGAAATATTTTCTTAAAGAAATAAAGAAATGTCACCCCACTCACTTGAGACAATTCACCATTTTATGCAACTGCATATGTCTTCCAAGACAGGGTTGGACTTGATGATCTTGAGGGTCTTTTTCAAGCTTAATGATTCTATGATTCTATATTTATGAGACTGTGGCCTAGGCTGAGTCACTAATTTGGACCAGAGGATGGTTCAGGGCAGATTCCCTCGAGGTGGTTATCTTCATTTCCTTAGAGGGTCTGACTTTTCTAGGAGACATGGGGCTTTTGTGAATGCCTCCTCCCCTATGTGAGTTCACAGGATTCAAATTCTGAATCTAAAATATGAAACAGGACCTCCTGGGTTTCTAGTCAGGCTCTGGAAATCAAGGTCCAGGAATTTGGGATTTTGACTCTTCATCTCCCCAGTGGGACTTAGGCACTTAAGCCTCCTTAGAAATCTATGTCTCCGGACTTGAGCCACCAAAGCACTGAGATACACACATATTTTTCACAGGAAAACATTGGCTTTCCCATGTTATTTGTGATTCATGTTAAGCATATACTTAAGGCCCTTCCTGGCTTGGAGTCTGAAAAATATATCTCCTGAAGCCAAATTTTCAACAGCAGCCTGTTATGGGGGAGGGAGGGAGAATCCATCTCTGGCTATCCAACTTTATCCCATCATATTTGGTGTCAGAGGCCTTCTCACTTGCAAAACAAAACACACAATAGTCAGGAACAGGGGCCCTTGACATGCCTGGTATTTTATCTTCTCTATCTCTGAGGAAGGGATATTAGTCCTCACTTCTCAACCTCAGATGGTTGTTGTGAAGATTAATTAGTTAATGCTTTTACAGCACAGAAAATGTAAAGTGCTACTATATAAAAGTATTAAGTGCCTGCAGGGTCTTGCTGTCTAATGTGGCTGAATGGGAGAGGCTCTGAATGATGGAGATTGGGCAATTTTAGAATAGTTCTTTTCAAATTGCATTATTTTTAACTCTTTGTTGTTCTAATATTATCTCACAGAGTTAGGAAATATTACCCCATTCATTGTATTCTATTTTCTTCAACACTCACTTTAAATAAACACAAGTCCTAGGTTTTTATCTGCATACAGAGTATTGGCTTAAATAAAGGTGTGATTTTACCCCAATTTCATTTATCCTAATCCTTTTATTTCAATTTTAAATTAAGCCTATTCCAGTTAGGCATAAGCTGATTCAGAGCAAGTTTACGATAAACTGAGATAAGCCACTCTAAAACTGAAATTAGTGTGTCCACATAGGGATTTGCTCTAGTTTAAGCAAGGCTATGAATTTGAACACAAGTTATAGTGGTATAAGCTAGAAAATGAAATTACAGCTTGCAGCTGATTAAGCAGTACCTGCTAATGCACTTAACCCTGAGCACCTCCTCTCAAAAAAATTTTATTTTAATCCAGAGATAACCTACCTGAAAATATTGCCCTACTTAAAACAGAGTGAAAACATGCTCGTGTTAAATCACAAGATCATGGAGTAGTTTTGGTTCGGAAGGAACCTTCAAGATCATTGTATTCCAGCCCTTCTGCCATGGGCAGGGACACCTTCCACTAGGCCAGGTTGCTCAGAGCCCCATCCAGCCTCTGAAGCAGTCAGGACTTGATATGTTCTCAATGAGAACAGGAGAAAGTAGTGAATATTTTTAGGGAAGGACTATTCCACGGCTTGGCCTGCAGTCCTCCACCTTGCAGGAATGCCAGAGAGGATGGAGCGGGTTTGGCCACCATCCAGCTTGAATGTTGTGTGTCTAACTGCTACCAAACTTCAAATTCACCCTTCTTGCTCAATCTTATTTGTGTGTCTGTGTGCTGCCTTGGCTGCTTTGCATCTGTGCAAACGTGTGCATGGACATGCTCTGGATTGCTGCTGTCCCAGTGAGTCACTCCTACCCTAATCAAAATTGTGGCCATCAACACTGCTTTTGTCTTAACACCAGTAATTGCACAACTGTTAGACTGACAGGAGTTTGATGGAAACTCAAATGTATGCAGAGGTGTTAACAGAAAGGGATGGAATGTGGCGTGCTCTGGTACAAGAGCAAGAAAAAATAAGTAAGGAAAAAGAGAAGTTAAAGGAAAACAGAAGGGAAATTAAATAAAGAGAGAGAGAAACAATAATTTTGTCCCTTACATCAATATTAGCAATAGACACACTATGGATAAAATTAGAGAAAACAGTGAAAATTCATTTTGGTCTCTAATTTTGGATGCTATTGGGTCAAAATGTATCCGATATAAAACATTTGAATCAAATGTTCAAAAAGAATCAAAATTGTATTTCATGTGAAAAATCTACAGTTTCCTACAATACATATTTTTACTTCCCCTAATGATTCAAATTTTTTATTACCTGGTGTCTGTCAAGCACTGATAAACATGATTAGCAAAACAAATAGGGATATTAATATTTTTCTCCTTCACTTAATTTTTTTTATTTCATTCAAAACAGACCGAAGTTTTTATAAAATCAAAAAAACCCTAAATTTAGGTTCTCAAAACCTTATTTAGAAACTTAAGTGAGAACCTTACTTAACAAAGATCATAAGCACATGTTTAAATTGATCCTGGTTCAGGAATGTGCTTAAGTATATGCTTTAATCTGATTAAATATGTGTTTAATGTTAAACACATGTTGAAATGCTTTGCTGAATTGTGGCCTGATTTTCAAAAGTGTTAAGTACCTTGAACATCTCATTAAGGTCAAGAAAAGCTACATGTCTTCATGCTCTTACCCATCAAGGCATTTTCTTACATGTTTAATTTCAGATTTAGGAGTCAAGCCATTTTTTTTTAGTAAAATTTTGGACTTGGTTTTGCTGAAGATAAACACAGTAACATCTGGATTCATACCTTATCTGAACTATCTACCACTAATGAGTTTTCAAAGTTGGACTGAAGGACTGAGAACTTCAGCATAGCTTCAGTTTGTTTGGTTTTCTTTTGTTTTTGTTTTTAAAATGTAATTTTTAGTGCTCTCTGTTTCCATTTGGAAAGACTCTGCTCTTTCCAGTCCCAGCCAACACTGAGAAGTGAAAAAGTGTGTGAAAAGAACTATTACTACTAACATTATTAAGTGCTGACAGCATTCTGAGTTCAGTACAAGACACAACTGAAGGCAGAACCCTTCCTTGCACATCTTACTCACAGGTAATCTGGATTAATTTCAAATTCCATATGGCTTTTCAGGGTGGTTTCTATTTTATCTGAAATAGTTTTCCTTTTACTAAGAAAAACAAAGAGAGAGCTTAGGCTAAGAATGATTTTTTCCTCCCATATTCTAAGATTATTGTAAATTAAAGGCCAGCTATGTTTTGGCTTCTAAAATTTCTAAAAGTGTGCTCAGTCCTATTACTCTTTTTGCCATTCTCTTCTCTAAGAAGAGAAACACTGGCTTTTAAAGAGCTTCTCACTGCATAAATATATAAATATGTAGGTTTTGGCATTATGCTTTTTCTTCACAAGGAACATTCCTATAACCGTCATCCACGTATTTTGCTTGACATCAATAGCAGTTTTCCTCTTGTCTCAGAAAAGCTTTAGATCTAACCTAAAAGCCTTTCTGCAGCTGAGACTTGCTAAGGGGAGGTAAATCCTAGCCTGTTCCCACCTGCTTATATTCACTGTTTTCTTCTAGCCCCCTCCTTTTCTAAGCAGGTATTTCTCACTTCTGGCCCCCAACATACACATACAAAACGTGACATCAGGGCAGCAGCTGCCTCATCAGGCTTTGTTAAAGTGCTCTGGAGGAGAAATTCCTTCTTGCTTTTGAGCAGAGCTGGGAGGGGATGCAGCTGCACCACGACACTCGCTACTGCAGCTCTGCATTTGTGTGAAACAAATTACCCAGGAGCAGTTCGGGCTCTGGTGTGACCTCAGAGTTTGTGACACCAACCTGAGCCCAGCTCCAACTCAGCCTGGGCAACAAGGCTCCTCTCAGCCCCACCCCGTGCCATCCCCACTGCAGCCCCACATCCTCTGCTTCTGTTTCTGTGTCGTTTGGTTTCCCTTTTAGAGCAGCAGCCAAAGTGGGAGATGTTCCTTCTTTCCTTCTGACAGAGGAAGGATGTTCTGCTCTTAGGTTACCTCTGGAACAAACCAAAGCTGTTCTCACAAGAGGGACAGGGAGGGCATTAGTCCTCAGAAGAGAAGAATTGAGGTGGTAAGTCATATAGGAGGACCTGTACTTCTTCGTGGAGCAGAAAAGAAATTCCAGAGGGAAGAAGTGATTCTTAATCACCAGTGACTTCTTCCAGGAACGACTCCTGCCCTTTCCCAAAAGAACAGATCAGCAAGGAAACACAATTTACCCCAAACTGTTCCATTCTGTCCTCTCTGCCTTCAAATAGAAGGGCTCCTTTTACAAAGTATTTAACCATGCTGTACTATACAGCATTTTAATAATTTACCTTAATTAACAGATTTTTTGAAACTTGTATTTCTCAAAGCTATAATGAGGTCTTGTGGACTACAAAAGGGATGATAATTTTTTTAGGATGAAGGAATGTGGTGACAAGAATTTGGAAGTCAGCTGGTACTGATCGTTACTCTGCTCTTGTGTGGGCAGAGCACATCATGTGGCTGTAGTCCTTCAAGAAAGTTACTAAATCCTTCAGTTTGGTCTCACATAACATTAATTATCTAAAATATATCTTGTCTAATTGTCCAGGCTCCCTCTACAGATAATGAAGAGAAATCCATTAGGTGATTCATCCCAGAATTATGACATTATTGACTCATTTAATGCATGACATCCATCCACACACACTTGGACTACAGAGAGAATTTAGACAGCTATGTTATATTAAATATTATATTTTAGATTATATGAAATGAAGCCATCCCAAAACCTTTATCAAGAATACTTGGCTATCAGATCAGCAGAAGAATTGCTTTGGTACCTTTACTCCACCTCAGCTGATTCACAAGCTTGTTTCCTTATCGGGACTTGTTTTGTGTGTTCCAGATTAATGATAATCATGATAATTCTTTAGGGAGATTATGTAATGCTCACAGTCACCATGTAATAGGTAAATACAGATATCACTGGTTTACAGATGAGGAAATAGTCAGTGAGAGTTTAAGTGTCTTGTTCTATCTAATTTAATCTTGTTTGAGTTAATCTAATCTATGTTTTATAAATAAATCACAAAATCACTGTGATATGTAGGCAATAGAGAGTCAAGACAGTGCTGGAGACAGTACTCAGGAATTCCTAGCTCTCAGGCCTGACTTTGTCCCAGAAAACTATTGCCTAAATAGAAGCAAATAGTCTTAAAGGCTTCCATGAAGCATTTCTAGGTCATGTATTTTAATACAATTGAAGTTCTGGAAACACAGTACTTCCCTTCTCTGAAAAAATTGTTTTCATGGTTGTTGCTGCACAGAAGAGGTGTGTATGTGAGGAAATGGATGAGAGAACTGTGTGGTCAGTGTGATTTATCTCATTCCTTAGGAGCGTTATCTGGGATAAGAGAAGACATAAATCCCTTTGAGAACAACATTCATCTTAACTCTTTCCCCTAAGAGTTACAGGGATATTAAAATAAATGAAGGGAAAAAAAAGTATCAATTGTTTCATGATTTTAATTTTTTTTCAGTGGATTTATTACTTTTTCAACAAATTGTTCCTAACCAGGTAGTATTTACTCCTAAGAATTGAAATCTGTTTGTGAGATGGGCCTTTATGGAGAGTGCCCTTACTGGGAAGCAGAAGCTCAGATCTATAACTCATTTTTGACTCACATAAGAGAAAGGATGAGGTCCACTCTGCCTGAGCTGGTGCCTGCTGGAGCAAGAAGGATGAAGCTTCAATTCCCCTCACTGGCTCAGATAAAGTGCAGATATGAACCAGTCTGGAATGAATGTTTAACCTTTGGAGTATTTGCTATCTCTGGGCAAAATCTGTTTTCTTTGGGTTTTTTAAGTGGTTGGTTAAAGTTGGTGGTTTTTTCTGTGGAAATGGGAAAAGGTTTTGGAATCTTAGAAAGAATGTGGAGGAGGAAACAATTGTTTTATTCAGTTTATTCAGCTGGTAGCACAGATCTGAATGGGGTACACTGGAAGGGAGCATGTTGTGCAGTCGCAGGACTGCCTTCTGCGGGGTTCCCTAAAATACAGGGTGCATTTGGAGAGCGAAGTTCAGTTTTCAGCCTAGAAATCATCTCCATTCTCAAATGAACAATTTCTTTCCTGTTCAGTTTTTTGCTGAGGGTAGAGCCAGTGCGGCCTTCTCTGATTAGCTCTATCTTGGAAGCACGGGGCAATCACTTCTCCACAGAAACATGTTCTACCTCTTTCAAAGCCTCTGGTTAAATTTTTATCTAAGTCATCAGATTTAGCAATTTGTAACTGATCTAATCTCTCTGCAAAATCCTTGCTCACCGAAACTGTATCCAACAGCTCTTCACTGTAAACCTTGTTGTTCATATAAAAATAGAACCGCAAATTATGCCGGTGTCTTTTTTTTAGTCTCTCTCTCTCTCTCTTCTTTTTTCAACTTCTTATGACCTATCACCCTTTCTTTTAACCTAAATCAAACAGATTTTCAGATTGGCTTAACAATAGCACTTCATGAATCATATCACCAATTGCCAGCTATCAGACAGTGAAACAGCTAATAATGTATAATTAACATTATAGGCAAGTAATGAATCACATCATCATCACTGACTGTCTACCACATTATTAAAAAGATAGATTTAAGTATCACAACTACTTTTTTTATTTTCTTCCTTCCTTCCCCAACATGCTGTAAGAGGAAAAGGAACTTCCAGTTGTGTATGTAAGCTGTTATTTCTATCAAACGACATGATTCATCAAAATGATTGCAAATAATCACTTGCATAGGAAAGGTATAAGACAGGTAAATATGTTTAAGGCTTTCTGTAACATCATATTCACTGTCAGGCTGTCTATTCAAACAAGCAATTTGCTGGGACCAAAAATATCTATGAGCAGAAGGAACAAAAAAATTGACTCAAAAAGTCACATTCACATACCCTGCAATTTGGAAAACAATTGGAATTCACCTGATTTAGCCTGGAGGGAAAGAGGTTTGAGGGGAACTTTCTTGCTCTCTACAACTGCCTGGCAGGAGGATGTAGACACATGGGTGGTCAGGCTCTTCTCCCAAAAAACAAGCCATAAGACAAAATGAAATGGC
This sequence comes from Sylvia atricapilla, assembly GCF_009819655.1. Taxonomy (NCBI): domain Eukaryota; kingdom Metazoa; phylum Chordata; class Aves; order Passeriformes; family Sylviidae; genus Sylvia; species Sylvia atricapilla. The sequence continues at coordinate 19,126,653 of NC_089144.1, read as the reverse complement.
CCCAAGTAGTGCCAGGAGAGGTTTATATTGGATAATAGGAATGATTTCTTCACCAAAAATATTGTCAGGTGTTGGAACAGGGTGCTCATCCCCAGAGGTGTTTAAGACATGAGGATGTGACACTTGGGGACTTTGTGGGTTTGGCAATGCTGGGTTAATGATTGGGCTCTTAGAGGGTTTTTTCAGCCTAATTGATTCTGTGATTCCAGGATTCTCCAGGCTCCAGCATGCAGTAGCTGTCCTCTCAGAAATTAACACAGTCTTTATACCTTCAGGTTTAAGTCCTAATATCTTTTCCAAGTTAGGCCACATATTCCAACAGCCTGTTTCACATCTTCTGTACCAAACTATATATATACTTACTATATATGTATTTATATACAAACTACATATACTTCTATGGCTTTTTTTTTTTTTCCCTATTTTTTTTTCCTTTTGCCCCAGTGGCTATTTTTTCTGTTTTGGCCAATAATTCTACCCAGATCTCAGGGTCAATATGGTGGTTTTTCAGCTCATGTTTCATTGAAAATAGTGATGATACTTTGGAAATTTTCTCTTCCTGACCTCCCCACACTGATCAGCTTTTGTTCCAGCTGGAGGAAAGTCACCAGAAGCTCTGCAACAGCTGTTAATACATTCTAAACTGGCATTTGAGGAGAACCATGTCAATAAAGCCCTATATAATACATGCACTAAGCCTGGGGAAGGGTGTCTGCCAAGCAGTTTCAGTGACCTGTTTGCATCATTCAGTCTGATCAGTGGAGGAGCAACAACCAAAGGTAATGATAAAGCTTCACAATATTCATTTTCACTGACCGTTAATGCAACCCAGGAGCTCACCTTGTTAAGACTATTTACACAGAAGTTAAACAGATATTTACATAAAGAGAATCAGGGTCTTTTCAGCCTGTTGTATGGTCTCAAGCATTATAATGAATATTCTTCAAAATAGGTATATTCCCACCATCCCTCACATTTGGAAATGTACTTATCTTGCAAATGGGCAGAGAAAAAATCCCTTCTTGAGAGATGTCAAGGGTATGGAAATGAGATTTTCTGCTTCCTTGGCAAATGTTTTTGGTAATAAACTAATCTTCCCCCTATATATTTTTAAAAGTATTCTAAAATAAATGTTAATGAGGACATCCTAAGGTTTTTCAACAAAGACATTTTTTTTGGTCATCGAAAAGAAAGCAAGCTGTTTTCAGGTACTTCTGTTATATTAATATTCTAGTATTTTTTCCTTAATCTCTCCTCCAGTTTTCTCTTCTCTCTTCTGAGCAATTCTCCTCGTATCTTTATTTCTACTTTGGTAATGAAAAAAACAAAAACAAAAGACCCTTGAAACTTTGGATGAGGTTTACTGAGTTAAATCATCATAGTCCCACTTTTTTTGTAATGGAAACACCTGCAGAAGGAAGATCCTCTGATTTAGCTCTTCTGAAGATGCCTATAGCTGTCCTTTGAATACGGAGAATGCCTATGGCAACTGGTGTAACTGTAAATACATAAAGTTAAATTGTAGCAATACCACCCAGAAATGAAAACTTGAAATAAACTTGATATTCCCTTCTCCTTTGATACTTTTCCCCTCTTCCTTTTGCAAGCCAAAGTATAAATGCGGATAAAACATCTGGGAAGAGTTCGAAAAATCACTGGTATTCAGGTTAAAGAAAATTTGGGAACAAACACTTTTGAAGATTTCCTTTAGCTACACGTTTTAAGATCCTAATAACAACAAGAAGCTCAAAGAGCAACTGTCACAAAAACCACTCAGTGTGAAAATATCAGTTCCATACAGCCATACATACAGAGGTGTGTATCTGATTCCTGCAGTTAAAGGGGTCAGTCAGGAGCAAGAATTGAGCTCATTTTTATCCTGAGTTTAAGAAGGCTTGAACATATAAGACTCACTTCTTAAACGTTTATCTTGACCATGTGGAAGCCACAAAATATAAAGAAAATGGGGAACAGGATCCTGAGTTGGTGTTACAGCATTTGGGCTGCTGAGCAGAGCAGGAGCAGGTCTGGATTATGACCTCTGTTCCCAGGCTTGTTTATGTATTTTACATTAGGCAGTCACTGAATAAAATAAACCTGGGAGCTGTGCCAGTGGTTGTCCACACCCAAACAGTTGCAGAATTGGGGCCTCGGTCTTTCCCACAGATGTGTTTGTCAGTTTTTCCATGAAAAAAAGTAGAATTTCCTCCTATAGTGTCAGTCACTTTTTCTTCCCCAGCAGCTTTTGAAACAACATAAATAAGGGTGTTTATTTACATTATTATGTGAATTATTTTCCCCACTGGTAACATTTTAGATATTTTGTTGATATTGTCCTCATTTCCTGGGCTATTTGATAAATATGTTGATATTATTCCCATTTCCTGGGCTATTTGTCAGATATATTTTTCCTCTTGAACTACAGAGTAATTTATTGCTTCGTGGAATTACATCTTCCAAAACCCAAACTAACTCTAGTGACATTTCCCTTTAAGAGAAGCTTCCCACACGTTACCAAGTTACACTTCAATATGTCTCACTGAATTCAAATAGCATTTCTGGTCTTGGTCAATGTACAATTGAGTTGCCTGCTGGGAAAAAAAAAAACTCAAGCTGGTATCAGTGTCAATTTTGAAGTAATAATTATAGTTTTATGCAGTAACGTATTTATTATATTATCAAATTAATACACCTTTTAGCATGTCAGGGTCTGTGGGTAATTATAGTTTAGCATTGTGGTAATAATTTGTATGATTTATGTTACCTATGGAGCAGAACTGAAAGCCAAAAAGCTGTCTGGCATAATTACTGTTAAGAGGTAAGATCAACAGATATCCCCAGCCAAAAGAACACAGCCCTAAGGGTAGCAGACTCAAAAAAAGAGAAGTCACCTCAGGTATTTGCTTTGCAGCTTGCCTTTTCTCACCTGAGAGACGGCCCACCCACTATTCCAGGCTGTGTTAGCAAGAATTGGGTGCTTTTATGTTGCTGCTTCCCACTGACCTTGAAGGTCTCATTTTAAATTGAGACACAGGAAAGTGGCAGAGAGGGACTCTCTGCAAGACCTAACTCTTCTGAAATGTGGAGAAAACGGTTTTCTGTGAGATGAAAATGGGTGAACTTTTGTGTTTTCTCTACTTTCCATTGATTTGGGCACAGAAAAAGAATTTTTGTTTGTGCCTTGGCTCTTGCTTTTATTATTTTTTCTTCTAAGTGCTATGCAAACACAACAGAAATAGTCTTTACACAGAAAGCCTAAATAATTCTATACAGTTAAAATTTATTGCTGTTAAAGCAGATTCATGAGTGACTTAGCAGCTTGACTAGAAATAGGCTGAAAGTTGCCACGTGTTCCCCCCAGTTTCTGTGTATTTATGCAAATAAATGCATAGAAATGCAAAGAGTACCCTCATCTCCTTTCAAAGCTCAGACCTCCTCTGGCAAATACTTTGCACTTTTTTTTCCTCCCCTCTGAAATAAGGTTTCCAGCAATTTTACAAAAAATAGAAATATCTCAGGAACAATCTAAAAATCTTGCCACTAAGACTGTGATCACATTGTCCAGTCAAAACTGTAAAAGTGTCTTGATTCCTTCTCCCCTTCCTCCTCAGCATCACCCTTCCAAATGGAAAATGAACATCTGGTATCGTATTCTGTGAAGGTTGCAGACTCAGGCCTTAGATGATGAAGGTTAGGAACAAAGGCCAATATCCACAAAGCTATTTAAATATGTAATTCTAATTAATTTATATGTTCCTGGTCTGAAAACATTTATGTATGTACTCAACTTTCACTGGCCCTGTGATCTTCCTGGAGTCAAAGACATTACTCACCTGCTGAAAGAGGGGTTTGTGAATTGAGGTTCAGTGAGGAAATATCAGATGTAGAAGGTCCTGCCAGCAAGTCCCTAGTTCATTAAATTGCAGAATGTCACAAATTTTGCCTGATTTTTGGGAGGAAGGGGTTGCTATTTTCCTTCCTATTCTTGTGCCACTTTATTTCTGGAAGTTTGTCCTACTAGAGGGAAAAGTAGCAGAAAAGCCCCAGGTACTCACTGACCCTGTTCTAGATTTTCCATGTCAACACCAGCTGACTGTGAAGGGGGTGGAACCATGCCTGAGACAGGGATAAAGGGTGGAATTCATTTCACACAATCTTGTGTATCAAAAAGTTAAAAGTCTAAATCTGAGCTAGGCTCTTCTTAGAGGTGGCAGAGACACATGGGGACCTCCAGGAAGTGGCTCATCCAGTCTTTCTCAGGCACCTATGATGGGATAAGATGAATTACAGTCTGGAGATGCCCATTTCTCCCCACAAAGGGAGCTTGGAGTGACGAGCTCAGACTTCGTTGTTTAGTTTTAAGACGTCCAAGTTAGGGCAGATGAATTTTACCTCAAAGGCTTGGAGTGTTTTCCTGAAACTCAAACCAGCCTTTTGAAGTTCCCTCTTCATCCTTATAGAACACAGGTGTGCCAATATCAAATTTCTCATGTTTTTGTGTCTATAGGAATAAAGTTATGTGTGTCTGTATGTGTATGTATATATTTAATGGCTACACTGTCAAGTTGACCTTCAGTAAATAATTAAAACATATTTTAATCCTGCTCCATAATGTTTCTGTTGGCAGGGACCCTGAGGAAGGTAGTCTCCTCCAAGGAGGCAGCTGATGGATTTCTGCCCACTGTGCCATCCTTACACAACAAATGGGAACTTAAGTAGCTTTTAAGCCACCCTACAGCTTGCTAAGGCTGCTGTGTTGTATGGGGGTAATTAATATAAGACCTCCTCTTGGGCAACTGTTATGCCTTTATCTTTGTTTACCTCCTGGAACGACTTCATCTGATGAATGTCATTAGCTATTGCCAATAGTTATGCAATATTCCATGGCATGATCCTAATTCCAGCCTAGCCATTGAAGCTCTGAGGAGTGGAATTAGTTCTTAAATGTATGTTCACACAGTCTGAGATATCCATACCTTCAGATAAACCAGAGTGGTAGAGTTGAAAATCGTCTGATGAGTCAGAAATGCTTTTGAAGGATCAAGAAATCAGAACAATGTAACAAGTAGGCCCTATTATTACCTAGTATTACCTATTATTTCTTTCTGTTCCATGATTGTTAAATACCTTTCCCATGTGTTTTCCTTACCTGGAAGATGCAGAAACTTGAATGCAGGAATGGCTTGGCTGATGAATAATGCCAACATAATGGAGCACATAAAACTGAAGCAGCCAAGTAAGTGTAAGTCATTTCACAAGCCCGATGCGTATGGTTGACTCACACAGCAGAATGGAGCTGGTTGGTCAGGGCCCTTTTTAAAAACAAACAAACAAATGTCAGTCTCAGACAAAAAATCCCATTGTGCTTTGCCGTGCTAATTTTAAAAGAACATAATTATTTTGTTACCAGTGATGTTGGCCAGGCATGAGGGACTTTGAGGTGTTCTCAAATAAGGTCAAACCCCCTGTTCCTTAATAACTGAGCTCAAATGCTCTTTCTAACACTTACTGTCTATTCTGGGAGATAGGATGAGTAACTTAACCTTATTTCCTCAAGTAATAATCAGAATGATACATTTAATGGGAATAATAATTGTCTCACCTGCCAGACAGGGAGAAGGTGCTGGGAGAATTAATTAGTTTGTGAAGCACTTTGAAGATAAGTGCTACGTTATTAATAAGTAAAACCCACTGCACTTAGATACAACTTGCAAGTGATTGTATTATATTACAGTGCTTAGATAACACAAAGATAGTTGCCTTAGAAATACCAATAGATGATAGAGACTGTAAGAGATAGATAATCACCAGATTTCCGGTGTTTTCATTTTGTCTCACAATTTGTACTGGCTTAATGATATTTTGGTCCTAAAAGATGTTCCAATAAAGGAAATTACTACCTGTATTTTAAAGATGTCACAGAGAAAGGAAAAACCATGGGAAATGGTGAATAAATATAGACAAAGATTAAAAAAGCACAACTCTCCAGAACCTCTTCCAACCATGTGATGTGTAATCTTTAAAAATAGTTGATTAAACTCAACTCAGATAATTAAGTACAGTTCTGCTCACTGAGGTTGGCTACCATGAGCTGGAGTAGAGTTCAGGGGATGAGTGAATAGTGTTCACTAAAGAGCAACATTGTCAATGTGTGAAAACTGGCAAGAGGCAGGCACCTCTCAAATATAATTAAGTCACTGAATAAGGAAGTTTAGCAACTTCTGGGTCAGCCATGTGATCCTGTGATGTGAATTAATAATCTGGTAGTGGAAGCTGCAGGGTATTTTTCATCTGGAAGATTGACAAAATCTGCTCAGAGGAGAATCAGTAAATATGTCAAAGTAAGTGAGTTAATGTAGAATTATCCTTAGCTTTGGTTGTCAGGGAGGCCACTGGCCTATAAATAAGTGGAAAGTTATAATCACAAAGGAGGATGATAAGACAGGGTCGGTAGTGAAGGCTCCTGATTCTATCCAGGAGCCCTGACTCTTCTTGTGAATAGGGAAGCCCTTTAGTAGTAATATGGAATTTTTTGTCTCCATGCAGCACTGCATCGTTGTGCTGTTATCATTGACAAGTGTCCATGATATGTTTACAATACAACCATGTTTCAGCTTTCCCATCAGGCAACATCCCCAGCTGGAGAATCAAAGAATCATGTAGGAAGGAAGGAATCAAGGTTAGAAAAGACCTCAAAGAGCATCAAATCCAACCATTAACACAGGTTCGCTACTAAACTCTGCCTCTAAATATGACATTTACATGTTTTCCAAAAACTTCCAGGATGGTAATTCCACTACTTCCCTGGGCAGCCTGTTTCAATACCTGACTACCCTTTCAGTGAAGAATTATTTTGCAACATCCAATCTATACCTCCCTTGGAATGTCTTGAGGCCATTTCCCCTTGTCCTATCATTTATTACCTGGAAGTAGAGACTGACCTCCACCTCACTGTTACTTTCTTTCAGAAGAGATTCCTGAAGGATTTCATGCAGCTGATGGAAGTTTGCTTCCAGTTTTGGGTGTGATGTGGGGCTTCTGAATTCTTCACAGCCTCTTCTAATTTCTTTAAAATAGAAGTTATATATACATAATGAACAATGTGAAACTACAAGGCCTACAAAATTAGCATGATGCTGGAAACTGGGGGTACCCAGACCTGCATGGAGACAACAGGAATATCCTAATCCTCTTGTTTCTAAAAATCTGGAGAGAAATGGGCTTTTTCTTGGCTGAGCAATGCAGGACCTATGACACCACCTCAGCAGCGCTGGCAGCATGCAGGAGAGGGCAGTGCCATACCCAGACAATGACAACTCTATTTTCTTTGAAAACAGGGAGACTGCAGGTCGTAAAAATCAACTGAAAGCCATTTCTGTTCCATTCTCTGCTGAATATGGGGGTGTAGCTGCCATCAATGTTAATGAGTGATCACGTGCATTGGAAGAAGAACATCCTCTTTTGTGAAGGCGAGATGAAAGCCTTTTATAAATATGACCTACTGGTGAAAAAGGCATCCGTTCAGATCAAACCTATGGGTTTATAGTGATGGGTTAGATTTTTTTTTCTTAATACAATACATTTTGTTAAGAAGAAGGATTAAAGTATTTGCCAAAATGATTTGTGTTGACAAAATGGCTTAGTACATTTGGCAGATTTATTTTATGAAGCAGAATAAATTAAGGTGTCTCGTAAAAAATGTGGGTTATATCCAGTGAAACAATTTCAAGTATTTCAGAAACTCTATTTTTATTCACTTTGCAAACGTGCTTAGTTGAACTGCCAGTCACTGTTACATTTCCATTTCCAAGCAATTAATTAAAATCCCAAATCAGGTTTTTTCTTGATCATGCCAGCAGGAGTTGGTTGCCATGGTAATAGGACGATCAGTAGCATTTGGGAGGGAGGAGACAGAGAAGAAAACATTCTGCATTTGGGCTTTTATTGTTGAAACACAAGTGCAGGTCTGGAGGAGTGTGTTGGCTCATCTGTGCCAGCCTGTGGCCCCGATGGTGATGGCTGGAAGTGATAGAGGGTACTTGGGATCACGTTATTGTCAAGGATATCATTTGGTCCAATGTAGAAATCATTACTGAAGCTTTTTCAGTCCTGCAGTCTATGGGTAGCAACTGTGAATGCAGCTGATCACAGAGAGTTTCAGCGGTGGTACGGAGGATTTTTCTATCTGTAATTGCCCACATTTGCAGAGAGCTATCGCACGTAATGGGTTTTCTCTCCCACAGGCCTGAAAACCTTTAGAGTTGGAGCTCATTTTCAGACAATGCACGAGATCCATGGTGGTTTATAAGAGCCATTTCATATGTAGGTTTAAGAAAGGATTAATAGTGTAGTTAGCGTTGCAAGGTTTTATGGGCTGGTGTCAGGGACAGGTGATTAGGAGGAGAATGTATGGCAAACAGAGAAGGAGGAAAGGGGCAACAGCTTCTTGTCTGAAGCAAGAGTGGAAAATGGAGTCCTTCCTGAAGGAGGGGACAGGTCCAGGATAGGGCTGAGGGACACTTTAATCTTATCTAGTGGGTGGCACTCCTGTCCGTGGCAGGGGATTGGAACTAGATAGATGGTCGTTAAGGTCCCTTCCAACCCAAGGCTCTTTATGATTCTGTTATGATTCAGAGGGGAAATAGCTTGTGATTTAACAGCCATTTCTACTTCATGAAACCAAACTTTCTTCCAGCAGCGAGAAGTGTGCCATACCCATCAGATGCTATCCAAACATCCCACTGAAACTGGTAGAAATACTCCCATGAATGTCTCTGGGCTCGGGGTCAGGCATGTGTGTCCAGGGATGCACTTGGATCAGTAGACAGTTAATCTCTGAATGCTGGTCTCTTTTCTGACTTGGCTGCTAAGGTGCCAAATCTGTTCTACCTTTTGACTTCATATGATATTGTATGCTGACCTCTTCATTAGTGCTATTAACAATTCCTTTCTCAGGCCTCAGCCAGATCTTTCCTCCAAAGCACCCTCAGGACTTCCCCTTCGGTGTGGATCTTTTCAACACAGTTCAAGGAATTTTATTGCTCTTATGTCCTTGGTTGTGCCTGAGTTGAACAGCATGTGCATAGTCATCAAGGGTTGGGGAAAAATGGCATTTACGTTGTTCATCACCTGAGGAGAGGCACCCACCAGAGGCAAACAAACTGAATCCCACACTGGTTAGCACAGTCACACTATGGAGTGCCCTAGAGTCCTTTTCAGCCTTGAGGACAAAAACATGGAAAAAAATCCCATTTCATCAGACCTTGTTCAGCTGCTGATGGTGTGGCAAGGCAGGATGGTGCCAGGGATTCCCTGGATCATTGGGCCACATTAATGCACAGGAACACACTGTGTCACATATGGTGCTTGTTAAGCCCCCCATGAAATCAGGAGATTGGTAACAGAATTACAACATGCTTAGGGTTATAGGTCATGAGCCAAATTTCATCCTTATGTATTAGCTGGGAATTAATCTGAAAATAATTAGGAAAGAATCCAGATATTAAAAAGGAAAGATTTTGAGAACATTGGGATTTCATGTCTTACTGCAGCATAAAATTCCCATGTGAGAGAGAGTCCAAAAACACTGTCTGATGGCCTAAAGCTTGTGCTGGAGAGGAGAGTGAACTGTCACTTCAGAAAAGCCTCACCGGACCCTGAGATTTGCTTGCCTTGTGCTTGTTTTGCCTTTATAGGGGCTCAGTGTTGTTGTGAAGGAGTTCAGATGGAGTTAAAAGGGCCAACAAGGGATTTATTGATTTGGATATATCAATTTGCACTAGTCCAAACAAGTTGGGTTCAGGGTCTCACAAACTCTAAGGGCAGAAGGGCAAAAGTTGAGCTTTGATCTTCTCTGTAGTAGGATGTAGTATAATGTAGTGGTTCAGGAGTGTCTCAACATGGGAGGAGGAGATTTGAGAATCGTTGCTTTCTTTGTCTTTTCCATCCTGAAGAACTTAAAAAAACTTTCATTTTATATACATATATATATATATAAAATCCTTATTTGGTTGTTTTCTGTGGCATTTCTCTATGTCTTTGATGACCTCAGACCCCCAACTCACATCCAGAGACCTATTAACAGAAATCTAAAATGTGGGGACTCTGACATGTAGATTAAGATACCTAAATTAGATAAAATTACTCATTATTTTGCATATTTGGTGTCACACTTTGGAAATCATGTCTGCTTTCAGATTGCTTGAAGAAAATATTCAGTAGTGTTTGGAGGCCTCCCATAAATCTGAGGTATTTACATGAGGCTGGAGGAGATTCTCTTTGGAGAGGCAATTGACCAGACCAAATAGATACTGGATTCCAAGGACACCTCAGGTGACCCTCAACACTGTGAGATGTTTGAGTCACGCCTCAGGTGACTCAATTAGACAAGATGCAGTTTTCATATTGCTGAAATTTGATGAACTAGGCCTCATCATCACCATTTTTCAAATAAAGCTATGTGAAAGGCAGTCCTTTTTGAGAAGATTCACTGGCAATCTGAGGTTAATAAGAAAAAAAAATACTGATGGAACTAAGCAGGAATTTCACTATGGTGAGATTTTAATTTCAGTGATATATCCATTTCTATATATGCTTTTTTTATATGTTTTTTTTTTTTTCAGTTAAAAAAAATCCTTCCTTTATTATTTAGAATATTCTTAAATGCATTCAAATACAGAGCTGTCCTGAGTACCAGCATTTTTAATTCTCTTCCCTTCTTTTCATATAAATGCTACAACTACTCAAACTGAAATCATCTTTGCAGAAACTTTGTTATTTTGCTATTGCTTCTGCTCAACAACAGTTATTTTTTAGCAAGAATTGTAAAACTGCAAAGACTTTTAGCAAACCATTATGCCAGCACCAGTCTGGGGGAAAAGGGCAGTTGAATATTTCCCTGAATATTTCTAGAAGTCCAAATGTCCAAAAATTGATTGTAGGCATTCACAGAGACTGACCTGACTGAACAGATGCCAGAAGAGATTTGCTAACTAAGGTGGAGATAGACAGCAATTTTTCACTGGAGAAATTACAGCAGTACTTTGACCACACAACCCAAGTCATTGCAAGATGGCAAATTCTCACAGTGGGCAGAAGATAAAGGGATGGTTTACTCAGCTAGAGCCAGACAAGATTGATGGAAATAAAGTTTTAGATGACAACCTGAAAATGAAGTTGATCTAAAAAGGGACGTGCCTCAAAAGACTGAAATTTCCTATGTTCTCAGTAATAAAAAGCTATTAACAAAGCATTTTTAAGAGTATTTTATCTGGTATATCATGGAATAAAGATCTAGATATAGGCAGTAATTAAAGATCAACTTTGATTTTGATAATCCTTTTTAATTGCTTTTTTAATTGTGAAATTTTAAAACATTTCTGTGAAGTGCTCTGTGGAAAAAACGCTGATGTAGAGAGATTAACTAATCAAGATTGCTCTATTCTGCTTGAATAACTAGAAAGGAACTTTGAGTGGGTAAGTGTAAAATAAATCTTCTAACTAATGTATGGCTCCATGTAATCTCATCTCACCTTCTGGGAACAATGTATAACAAATTAAGCTTGGATCATGAAATGTCATACAAATCTGGCAGTGAGATTTCATTTGGAGGGAAGAACTGCTATTCTCTTGGTTTTTAACAGCCATGGAAAATTTCAATTATGTGAGCATCTTGACAAATTCTACCTCCAGGGTATGGAGGATTTTTAGAAAGTTTTCTGTAACCAGCTACAGTGTCCCAAAGAATATAGGCTGGTTTTTCCAACTTCAGTTGTGCCTATTTGCAGTTTGCCTCATGGATAAGAAAGACCCTCCATAGAAGATGTGCTTATAAAGTAAAATCATAATAGATTAATGTTTATGTGATGTAGCATACATCCTCAAAAGAAGGAGTAAATTAAGGGTATTATAATAATAGTAAAGAATCTTGTTTTGTCTTCAAAATCTGATGAAGCCATAAAAGACTATATATATCTAAAGCTGAATATGGTTCGATCATTAAGAATGGAATAAGTAAGAGGACAGAGAGAGAGGAATACATAGTGAAAAAAATTGAAAATTTATACAAAAATGATGTGAGGGAGAGTGAAGCAGATGAAGCAGAAGAGAAAAATTGTAACTGAAAAAATATTTACATTTTATAGATTATATATATATTTGCATATATATAGCAAGATTGGTTTTTGCATTTGATTCTTCCATTTCTTTTATAGATTAAGTTTCATTAAAAAGTCTGGTAACTGTATCAGATAGTGATATGTCTTTGTTTAAATAATTAATCCTTGCAGCAGTGAGAGATAAGTCAGAGACAAATATGCTAAATCTGTATGAATTTGGAAAATTCTGGGCATGTTAAAGAAAAAAAAAAAAAAAATGGATAACCATGGCTGAGAACCTGCAACCAATCACTAAGGCCATTGGCATCCTCATAAATAACAGCCTAGTCAAAGTTCTGCTTATGTGAGATTTCAAAATGATAATGCTCCAAGAGAGAGATGTCATGATTTTTATTTAAAAAATAACAGGATAACTTGGCATCACAGCTTGAAAATAAAGCAAATTTCCAGTGTAAGACAAAAAGGGTCAATAATTGCAAAGGATAAGTTAATAATGCATAAATGTGCACATCTCAAAGAGGATGACCCTGAGAAGCACGTGTAGAGAAAGCTCTTTAGGTGATTCACACATATGGGCTGTGGCAGATAATCAACGGTCCCAAGAAGGAAAGGGAAATCCTGTAAAACTGAGGTTCAAAAATAGAGTTTATTTTGGGCAAAGTTATATTAGCATTACTACTGTAAATTTGGTTTCTCAGGGAGTTGTTGTGAATATCCACATAGTCGACCCTTTCAAAAAAGTCACAGAAAGCAAGTTGAGCGGTTCCTTCTACGTCTGTATTGCCCTTCCATGTGCAAATCAGGTTTCACTCTTTTCCAGAGAAGGCTTGACATGTCAAAGAAGGTTTATGTCATGTGAATTCCAACTTCTCAGCTTACCTGAAATGAAGCAGAAGTCACAACTCTGCTGACCCTTGGTTTGGTGGACAGAAGGTGCTCAGATACTGAAAGTGTTGGGGAGCACATCGGTCCCTCAGGACTGAGTAGGCAAAGCTATCATAATTAGATAAAACTTAGGTTTGAGACCAATATGGATACATTGTTTTCGAAATCTGAATTTATTTAGTTCATCATTAACTCAAGTATTAATCCACGTGTGTCCTGTAAACAGAGCATAGAAGCCACTGACGTGGTGCATTCCTTCTTGTCTTCCTTGAATCCCAAAGACTGTGTCTGATGAGTGGCTCGGACCAAATTGCTGTTGGTGGGGGAAGATGATCTCCCTCTCAAGTATTGCATGTAGACCTTCACTAAAAACAAGTGCAGCATTCTGCAAGCAAACAAATTTACACCAAACATCAAATATTGTAATTATTCAAAGCGCCAACACACACTTTTAGCTTTCACTGGTAAAATCAAGAAGAATTCATTATTGATTAAGCAGCTAATTTTCTCCTGTTGTACAAAAGAGGAAGAAACAGCTAATTGCATTTGAGATTCCCTTCCGCAGAATTAGATCCAAGTAAATAGAGAAATCCCTTGACACCAGTGGCAGGCATCAGACTCATTTTAAAGCAGTCACTTCATTTGCTAATATCACACCTATACTAATTAGGCAAATTTATCTCATCCTCCTAAGGAATTCTCTATGTAACACAAGGATTACCTTGAAAAATGGACAAAATGAAAGACCATTTGTAAAAATAATAGTATAATCTCCATTATTAATAATAATATATTCTATTTTAAATTTCAAATATAAACTTAAATTAGAATGACAAAAATTAGGTCTTGGGATTCAACTATGTTTAATAACAGTAACTCTATCATGAGAACTTCGTCATGAAAACTAATTTATAGACTAGAGCAACATTTATAAGAAATTAATTTTTAAATTGTTTTTCTGTAAATATAAACAAATTTTTAATTCCTGAATAAAATATTTTTATTTTAATTTCTAATTTCTTGTCAATATGTATATTATAAATAGACAGTGTAAAAGAGAGTGTAAAAGTCATATTTTAATCACCTTGAAATATATTTTTTGCCAGGGAGTTTTTCTTTACAGTTCAGAAAATGAAACTTCTTCCTTATTTAAAAGAATTTCATTAACCTTCAAGTTAAAATACCTGTGTGTGTGTATGTGTATGTGTGCATTTGTATACATATGAAAAGAAAGATGGAGAAACAATTCCAATGTCAGAAAAAATGTCCTTATATGCATAAGATTTTAATTGTGACAAACTCAGTTGTACATTTGAACCACTCAGCTGAGTAAATTGGAGGATGAGTGGAGATCACAATGTGTTTGGGACAGCTTACTGCATGTCAAAAATTGAACTTCCTGCTGGACTTTAGATTACAGGAGCTTTTTTATTGGTACTCGACAACATATATGATCATTTTGAATAACAGTCAGGAACTGAGAAAAAAAAGAATTCTAATGGGTATATTATCCTGTACTGATGAACAATATTTACCAACGGAAACCCTCATCAACAAGTAATAAAATGAAAATAAATACCTGGTAATAAGTATCACATTATTTCCACCAAAAATATTGGTGGAAACATTTTTTAAAAAAATCTAAATATTGGTGTCTGGGGAAACAGCTTGGGTAGCAGAACTGATGTACACCAAATTCACTCCTGTATCTTGGAACCAGTGCAGGTTAGATAAGTAAAAATTACTCAGTCCTGTTCTGTGCCTGGTCTGTGTTCTATGACAATCTGACTTGGAAGAAATGGTGAAGTAGACTGTTAAGAGTATTAACTGTAGCTGATCCATCAATTAGATTTTTGCAATTTCCACCAGCCAAGAAGCTGTAATTCCAGCATTATGATAATGGTAAGTCAAATATATCCCCAAAATAAATACTACTGAGAGAAGAGAAGAAAGATTTTGTGTGTTTTGTCTTGTTTTCCATAAGTAATTTGAAACTATTAACATTTATAATCTCTCCAAAATGCAATAAAGAAAAGAAAAAGAAGAACCAGATGTAGAAGATTCTCTGACTTTGACAACACAGAACTTTCACAGAGTTGCAGAAAAAAAAAAAGAAAAGGTTTAATCTCATGGACTTCAAATGAACAATAACTAATGTCACCTGATAGTCTTTTGCTGATCTCAATGGGATTTGAAGTAATCTTCTGGAAATAAATATCTTAAAGCAGTACAAATACAAAGAGCTTTTAACTTAATGAGAAAAACAAAAATCTCCAGAAAAAGTATTTTCAGCTTGGATTAATCCAAAATATTTTTTTTTCTTTTTGTATGTGAAGCAATTCTATAGTTTTAGTGGACAAGTGTTTTGTCCAATGCCTTATGTTTGGCTTGTTTGTTATTTATCTGCCTTTTAAGATTCTTCCCTGGTGCAAGTTAATCCCTTTGTGAAATGCCACTTTGAAATGCAGTAATAAGACAACTTTACTTTTTCTTTCCATTCCTTTTCCACTCCCCACCTTATTTCCCTGAAGTTATTTTTAAATTTGTATCAAACAACATGATTACTTTTAAATTCTACAGAAGTTTGTTCTATCCAGTGAGCTTATTACTTCCTATATATTTTTCCCTTTTTTTACATAGACCCTCATATTTAACTGATTATCAAAATCATTGTGTTCAATTAAACCAGAACTTTGGGATAGGGTGGAGACATCTCACCCTAATACCAAGTTGGGACATAGCCAACGTATCTACTCAGACCTTAAAATCTGGAGGCATTCCTGAGTTTAATAACATCTACACAGCCAATACATCCCACCTTAACCACCAAGATCTGAGTCTCATAAGACAAGTCCAACTCAAACTCATCCTGTAAATATAAATACAAGCTTTGCCACAACGTGTTTCACTAATACAAAACAGCCTCCCCAGTCATTCATCACTTGCAATGATACACACAGGTGCTGCAGTGAAGTGCAGCTGTCGATAAAGGCTGATGCCAAATTATTTTCCTGAGGTGAGTTGGCTTTCACTTAGACTGAGTTTTTGTTTTCTTCTCTTCTAACTCCTTTTTTTGTTTGTTTGTTTTTTTCTTTTTTTAAAGAAAGTGGGGAAGAGGGAAGGGGTAGGATATAAAATATTTTCTTTCTCTTTTCTTTAAATAATTTACTATCATATTCTTCCAATCATAGCAACTGCTTCTGGTCACTCAGTAGTTTGTGAGACTGAAGTCACCTTAGGAAAATATATTGCTGTTCAAAAGTAGTGCTGAGAATCTCAGGTTAAAACTGAAACCTGGAGCTGCCAAGATTTGAAAACACTGGATATAACTTTCATTTTTGTTTTTGATTTTCCCTCACACTATCTCCTCTCTTCTACATAGGGACCATTTTTTTGAAATTTGGAGGAAAAATGCCCATGTCCATCTGCATGTGTATGATTGTCTTCTGGGACTCACCAAGAACGGAAGGAATTCAACTTCAAGTCCTCTTCTTGTGAGATCTAGAACTCAGCCTTATCTTTCCACAGTCCAGATAAGAACCACAAAAACAGGGAACTGGCTGAGTTCCTGTGACAGTGACAGTACGGAGGCAGGTGTCTCTCTGAACTTGCCATTGAAATGCTTCCATTTTCTATAAATAATTAAACAGTCATTAAGGCAGAGACTTAAAATACAATCTTGCATGTGATCTATACAGAAGCATTAACTACTTAACCAGTTTGTCTCTTTATTCCAATGAATATTTAATTATTTAATATTAATTGGAGACAAATTCTCCTCCATTT
The DNA here is from genome assembly GCF_009819655.1 of Sylvia atricapilla. NCBI lineage: Eukaryota > Metazoa > Chordata > Aves > Passeriformes > Sylviidae > Sylvia > Sylvia atricapilla. Next base: position 19,109,866 of record NC_089144.1, on the reverse strand, counting down.
TCTGTATGGACGTAGTTGTGGTTTAAGCCACCAGGCAGCTGAACACACAGAGCTGCTCACTCACTGCTCCTATGTAGGATGGGGGAGAGAGTTGAAAAAAGGGTAAATCTCATGGGTTGAGATAAAATTTAACATGCCAGAAAAGGAAGGGGAAACAACAGTGATTATAAGAGAATACAGAAAAAGTGATACACAATGCAATTGCCACCATCTGCTGACTGGTGTCCAGCCAGTCCCTAAGCAGTGGCTGTCACTATTTTTATTAAAATACCTCAGGACAGAATGAATTTGTTCATATTTTGTTTCTCATTCTCTGTCCAGAGACATAATCTAGGTAATCACAGTCAACTAAGCATTTCAGTCTTAGATATATAAAGATTGAAACCTCTATTTTTCAGTTAGTGAGTATAAATGGTGTACGAGAGTATACCAATAGCCACAACATTAAATTAATAATAAAATAAAGTTTTAGTTTTGCAGAGAAGATGATACAGTCAAAGCAAAGTATAATCAAGGAAGATCATTGAGTCCTGAAAGTCAGATCACTCCATTGATATGAAGAATTAATGCCTATAAAGCCAAGAAGACTTAAATACTTTATTAGTTCATTCAGATTATTGGCTAGTATGCAATGGGAAAAAATCATAAACAGCCTCAAGCTATGTCAGGAGAGATTTAGACTGAACATTAGGAAAAAAATTCTTCATGGAAAGAGTTGTCAAGCCTTGGAACAGTCTGACCAGGAAAATTGAGTCACCATCTCTGCAGGTATTTAAAAAATGGGCAGATATGACACCTGGGGACACAATGGCTTAGTGGTGGACTAGGCAGTCTTGGATTAGTGGTTGGACTCCTTGATCATAGGGGTCTTTTCCTACTTTAATGACTCTATTATTGTATAAAGGTTTCTGGTGGCTTTTTTTTTTTTTTTTTTTCCCCTCCTAGTGCATAAAATTGATCCCCAGCAAGAGAGGGCTGTTCTGCCAGTTATGTCTTGTTAAAATATTTTGGTTATGTTTCTCCTCATTTCTCTCTCAGCTGGAAAAGGTGCCTGCAACATCTCCTATTTAATAGCACATCCTGGCTAGAATCCTCAGAGGCTTTTGTTTCCCTGTTAATTGAAGACTTTATTTGGAGATTGCCAGGAGCCAGCACTATTTCAGGAAAAGCCAGTGGGCCACAGCATGACACCAGAGGCTCCCAAAGAAGGAGGGTTATGGCCCTTCCTCCCTCACACAAGAGTAATCCCACAGAGCCCAGCTCCTGTGCTCATGACGGTGGGAGTCTGGCTGGCACATCGTAGCCTCTGACTGATATTAACGCAGCCACAGAGGCTCCCCATCCCGGTGTGCCAAGTGAACATCCAAGTGCATGACAATCCAATCCCTCCTCCATCCCAAATTGCTAAAGCAGCTTGAGACAGCCACTTCCATGACCTTGTGAAATGTCTGCGGCACTGCAGAAACAACCGGTTCCTCTTTGTAGTAGGAGGAGGATTTTTTGGAAGGAAGGGTTCTTTTATTTTATTTTCCCACCTCACCCTCCCTCCCCCTTTCCTTGAGCAAATCCCCATAACAAATAAAGTTACACTTCAAGACTGGATTACGCAGACTGTTAGGTTTGCATGCCAGTGTTTACTTTAAGTTAAAAATGATACTTCTGAGAATTCAAATAATATGTTTAAAGTATTTCCAGGCTATTGCTTTGCTTGTATTTGTTTTGGCACTGTTTCCCTCCACGAATAAGTCAGTTTTGAAGGAGAGATGAATGCTGTTCAGTTACAGCCTTTTCCTATTGATCATACATTTAACATCTGTTGACTTTGTTTATGTGCAGTTTTTGAGGGATTCATGGCAAAAATAAGAGTACTTGCTGGAGAGAAATTTTGTTGATGAGACTTTTCTGCTTTCAAGGCAGACATTCTGGGATGGCAAAGGGTCTAATTGGGGTGCAGTAAGAGCCCACAACACTGCTATTCACAGATCAGAGTGAAAAATCAGAATAGTCCTTTATGACCTCAAAATTTATATATATATCTATCAAAAGGTTTCACTTCAATTTTTTTTTTTTTATTGTAATAACTTGTCTGGGACTCAGATGAAAAGCCCATGGAATGCCTGTCTCACCTGACACCTCCTGGAAGATATTCCTTTCCATGAGTGTCTTTTTCTCTGAAAGCCAGCTTGCCTGATATCCCTAACAACATGCTGGATCCTGTACTTTCAGCCTTGATTTAACTTCTCCTGAGGAATGCATATCCTGTGGCTGCATACACCTGAGCTGGCTCCTCACAAGTTACCCCTGGAATCTGACCTGAGAGGAGATCTAGGCTAGGGACAGCTAAGCTGAATTTATATGTATGCATTTAAAGCTTATCAAGTCAAGCTGAAAGCAGCACAAACATAGCTGTGGCTATAATACCTGGATTGATGCTGCACAGCAACAGCTGGGATTGTCTTGGCAGGAAGATCTCCTTAACCCACTCCATTGAATTTGTATGGACTTGACAGTTTGGTTTTTTTTGTGTGTTTGGTTGGTTTTTTTTTCGTTGTTGTTTTTGTCTTTGTTTTTGGTTTGTTTTGTTTTTTGCTTGTTTATTTGTTTGTTTGGGTCCATTATTTATGGCTGGAACACAGGAGGCTTAGAAAGATGAGATTGTTGAGCATAAAGAAGAGAAGGCTTTGGAGAGACATCACTGTGCCTTTCCAGTACCTTAACAGGGTTATAAAAAGGAGGAAGAGTGACATTTACATGGAGAGATAGTGACAGAACAAAGGGCAAGGATTTCAAAATGAAAGAGGGTGGGTTTAGGTTAGATATTAGGAAGAGATTTCTTACTTCATGGCTGGTGAAGCACTGGCACGGGTTTCACAGAGAATTTGTGGCTGCCCCATTCCTGGAAGTGTCCAAGGGCAGATTGGAAGGGGTGCTGAGCAGCTTGGGACAGTGAGAGACATCCCTGCCCTTGACAGGGGATTAGAACTTTATGGTCTCTAACCCTTCAAATAATTTTATAAATCTATGGCTCTGTGGATATTTCCTGCCTCCATTCTGCACTGATCTTTGATATATTTAAATTGGGGCAGTGTTTATATGGAAGCAAATTTATCTGAGAAGTATGCAACATACTTCTGCAAGTTTAAGAAGCAGAGGTAGGGGTTAGGCATACCAAATGAACAAATCTGTAACAAATTTACTTTTTTAACAATTATAGTTTTCTCTAGTGGTCTCCAGGAGTGATCCATCTGTTTCTCCTGGAGTTTTTGAAAGACTTAGGAAATCAGCAGGGAAGGCAGGTAGAATAACCTCCAACTTTAGCTTAAAAGCAAGCTGAAACATAAATGTTTCAGAAAAAAACTTGATATTTATTATTGTGAATTATTTGTGTATTAGCTCCACAGAATTTGCTTCCACAAAATTTTCTGAGACTTTGTACTTATTTAAGGAGTACATAGTAGGGGAAGAAAATTAATCTGGAAAGTAACTCATCTTTCTGAACACTTGGAGGAAATGTAGGAACAGAAATATTCAGAGACATTTTATTGTTTTAAATGATGGGTGAATGCAAAAGAGGCAAAGTTGGTCAAGTTAATTAACATTTAGTGAAAACAAAAAAGAAGACATAACAGGAGTTTTAGAAATTACTTGAGATTGAGATAAAGGAATAAGTGATTAATTGGTTATCTCATTAGGGCAATAGAGGGATTCCTAACAAGGTCACTCTGACTTTGACAGTGACCACAGCTATATTGCTTTTAGGAGCTGAAAGGGAGAATGGTGATAAGGAAATTGGATAGGTAATTATGCAAAGGTCAGGAGGGGGGTCAGATGATTGCCAAGCTGGTCAAAGGACAAGGCATGTCATCAAAATGGCTGAAATGATGGTTGTCTCTAAGCTCATTGTCCCTTTTCAAATTCACATCAAAGAAAATGGAAGGCATTGATAATCTCTCTAAGAAGATAATTAAGCATATGGGCATAAAAATTAAAAAGATAGATAAATAAGCTAATGAATAATGTAACAGAAAAAGAGATGCAAATGTAAATGTTGAAGTATGGACAAGCTTAATAGCAAAAGCTTACAGGCTTTGCTAACTGGCAAATCTGAAATAGTGGAAATATGGGGAAACTCAGTCTTAATGAAGTAAATGAATTCAGTGGTGGGAAATGACATGGCCCTGGATCTCTCACTCTTCTGAAAACATTTTTTTCTTTTGTGTACCTTGTGGCAACAGGGATGGAAATGAAACAAGAGCCAATCTTTCCTTTCCCCTTGGCTCCATTCATAACTTTTCCTCTCCTCACCTGAGCTGAATGCTTGTGTGGATTTACTGGGGAGATTCCAGCCTTTTTCCAGAGGTGGGAGTGTGCTCCCTGTGTTTTATGTTTCAGACTAGTCCTGCTGCAGACCTGCAGTGTCAGAATCTCACCTGTTCAGATTAAGGCTGTCTCTGCCACTGGCTCACAGAAATGTTAAAATTCAGCCGGGGCAAAGAATTTCAGTGTAGACCCCACAGCCCTGCAAGTTTAATTCAGTTAATTCTGCAGTCCCAAGATGTGCCAAAGTGCATAAAAATTCAATAAATAAAGATGAAGCAATATAAATTCCTTAGAGAGTAGGTGGCTTTTCCTTTTTTAACAGTGAAATAACAGTTTCTCTAATTAATTAGCATCAATTAAACTGTAATTCCTTAAAGCAAAGGGCTGCCATGTAAAGATACCTTAAACTGCTAAAATTATTCCTATTTCTATAAACAAATTGATATAATTCCTGTCTAAGTTATAAAATCTTTGATATAAAGACTTATATTGTACTCAAGATGTGTTCATGAATGGAGCTTTGGATCACTTTACCATTATGATATAGAAACACAGAGGGGGTGAAACAAATGAAACAGAGACAGGTCTTAAACTCATTAAGTTTCTTTGTTTCAGATTGACTGAAATGGTTTATTAAACAAAAAAGTGTGACTACCAGAATATGCAGAATTTTCACTTGGAGTTCACAGAGGTTGTTATGAGGTAAAACCAATGACCTGCTGGACCAGACACCCATAATATCTGCATTCTGGTTTGGATACACAGAGCAGGGAGTTAAAGGTAAATTTTCTGTCACTGCAAATGTTTTCCTGTACACCAGACAACAGGAGAAGGAAAATCTTTATTTTAAATTCCATCCTTTTTTAAGATCAGGCATATATTTGCATGAAAATTTTAATTTTCCTTTAAGTGACATTTGCAAGTAAAAAATCCATCTTTTCTAGTTTTGATGATGACCTGAATTTCAGAGAACTTCAACAGAAACTCCTGCGCTTGTAATTCTGAAAATGTACCTTTTCATTTTCGGTCTGCAGATGCTCATGCAGTGCTGGACATAGTCTTCCTCATTCTATATTTTAGGAATATTGACAATTTTGACACTTACTGCAATATTCCTCTGTACAATGTGGCACGATACAAACCCCTGAAGGTTTTCAAAGTCAGATCTCATTTATTTGTTTTAGATTCTTAAAATCCTTAAGAGACCTCTCTCTGAATGTAGGAAGCCTCTGATGGTTTTCAAAGCACCTCATGTATTTTTGTTGAGCATGTAGGAAATTCAGGGGTTTAAGCAAGTTTCCTTCTTGTTAGACCTACAACCAAATCCAAAGCAGGTGACTGACTCATTGGCCAGATTCCTGTGGCTGTGTCCATCTTCTCTTTGCATGTGTCAGAACAGCTAATACAAAATCTTTCATCCTATTTAATTGTACAACAGAAATCACAGGACTGGTTATGGGATATAAAAAACAGAATCTGGCCCATGAGTTTACTTGCTTCAGTGGACAGAAAAGGAGAGGATTCTTTTGTGTTTACATAATTTACAAAATTTAAATCAATCACAACAAAAAATCTCCTTAGTAGAAGACTTTGGGATCCCACCCAGCTTACCTCAGTGTTGTATCCTGAAATTGATATTACAGGATAAAAGAGGAATGTTGTATTGATTCCTGTTTAATTCCTCCTATTTTTCATAGTAATGATTATCAACTAACAGCAAGATGCAATAGAAGGACAAAATTATTTTTATGCTGCCAGTTCAGAAGTGGAGAAGCTCCCAGCTTATTTCAAGAAAAGTCATCTTAGTTTGTCTGCATCTAAAAACTGCATCTGGATCTGACACCAAAATTTCAGTTTCATACCTGATGAAATTCCTTTCAAAAAGCCCTGGAAGTTGCTGACATCCAGAAACTTTAATGATGATCTAGTTTCCAAGTCCCTCCCTTCCCATAAGCTCTTGGTTGCCTCCTCATTTATCCCTGGTGGAGCTCCACATGCTCCAGGTGGTTACTGACAGAGAGGTCACAACACCACTTCCTCATCTCACCTGCCCATCCTTCCTAAAGAGCCTACATCCTTCCCTTCTGACACTCCACCATGCCTCTGTGATGCCAATAAGATCATCATCCTGCAAATGTGCACACCTTGACTCCTCTTTCTTATTCTCCTCATTAGTGTGTTGTAAAACAAAGGGCAAGAGAAAAAGACAAAAACATTATCTTGGTGTTCTGTAGAAAAAAATAGTGGTTTTGTTCCTGCTTGGTGATGGCTGATATTCAGTGTTTTGGGTATATGGTTTTTTTCCTTTCTGAAATTTAATTATGATGGATAAAACTGGGAGAGACTCACCTGCAGATCAAATTACTTGTCAACCTGGTCATTACTTTGGTTGTTACTTCTTACTTCTTACTGTTAATTTTTACTTCTCTGGAGCCCCCCGCCTGAAATCTCCAGAAAATGTGTGCTTGAACACGACTTTCTGTGACTTTCATCCTCCTTTGTCCTGCCATTCTTCAATCAGCAGGATGATAACAACCATTGGGATCTGCTGCCAAGGTGGCAATTCCCCTGACTGACCTGCTGTTCCTGGCTGACTTCTCTTCTTAGATTTTTGTCTCTGGTGAGAAGTTCATTCTAATTTAATGAGAGTCTGGCAGATCCAGATGTTCACCTTTGGGCATTCTGCAGATGGCAGAGATGAGGAAGCTGAAGGGTATGTGCACTGCTGCTCAGTTCTTATCGCTCCACTGAAAAATTCCATGAGATAACATAATTTAAAAAAAACACCAACAAAACCCAAACATCTTGGAGTGCATCAGAGACTGCTTTAAAACATAGTGGCCTTTGGAGGAGGCAAATGGATGAATCAACAATGAGGAATCAATCAACTGCCCAAAGTTCCCATTTCTGTACAAACCTACTTTCCCCACAATGCAAGTGCAACTTTCCATGTCAGAAACCTAATCCTTCTAAGGAAAGATGTGCAGTGTGATACTTTCTTCTCTCTGGAGAAAAGCTGACTTTAAAAGCTCTCCAGTTTTATAGATTTCAAGCTCTATTTATAATTCCAAAGGACTAAGATATTTTTCATGTTTTTAGTGCCATCACATCTTTTAATGCACTGTCTTAAACTGCCAAAAATAATGCTTCCAATCAAGGCAACTATATAAGTCATACAAGCTATGACTTATTTCTTCATAGTGGTATTAATCAGATTTCATTTATTTTTATAGCATTAGGGACACTAGCATTACCCTCTGGAAATGTTCCCCTTTCTCTTTGCCCTTGGATAAGATAAGTCCTGTATTAGGATAACTTTCTCCCCGAAGATAAATGTTCCCTGATAAAACAATAGTGTTAACCTGTAACAACTGCAACATGAAATAAATGCTGTTGTCAAGTAAACTTTAAAGGGGGGAATTAAAATTAGGGGGAAAAAAACCTGCAAGAAAAAAGAAGAGAGAAACCCAAGACACATTAAAATACTGCTGTATTGTTCTCGGCTGTCCCCAAAAGCATTTATCTTCCTGGCTATCTCGCATGATTGAATAGCAGAGAAGTCACCTGAAATAATGTCAAATGACAAAAGATGTATTAGAATTACAGGAAAATGTCTTTGTTCTCAGGAAGAGGGAGGAGAGGTTTAGCTGTCATTCATATCACAGCATGCAAAAGGGCTCAGCATGGATAAAATACCCTCAAAGTTTTATTTTGTGTGAACTACAGGATGGACTTCAAGTCTGGAAATATTTATGGGTACCTTTGTCTCTCTATTCATGTTTTGAAGCATGCTGGATTTAGGGGTCATCATTAGTTCAAATCAATGCGTGGCTTCCTGCTGATTCCAGCGGGGTTTTCAGCACACCCTGACTTTAGATCATGGTCCAGACAAACTCTTCAAAATCTGCTTGTCATGTAAACATTTCTACTGAAGTAAGAGGGCTTTGCCAGGCAATGTCCATCTGCCTCGCTGTAGTTCTCCTCCTTTCATGTTTTCATGGAATCATAGTTTGTGTTGGAAGGGATCTTAAAGACCATCCAGTTCAAACCCCCTGCCATAGGCAGGGACACCTTTCACTAGACCAGATTGCTCAAAGCCCCTTCCAACCTGTACTTGAACATTTCTAGGGATGGGGCATCCACAACTTCTCTTGCTTTCTTTCCCTTGACTTTTCTCTATTTATCTACTGTCTTCTGATACTAAAAAAGAAAAATAAAAGATTTGTTCAATTTGTAAGATAAGATCAGCAGAGTCACTTAAAAACTTGATTTTTTTTTAAATGTTCATAATTTTCATGTCCTCTGGAGAAGACAGTTTTATATCAAAAGTGATAAAGGCATGAGATGTTCCATGAATAAGGGAAAAAATGAGTCACACAAACAGTTGAAGACAAGGATGACAAAGTACAATAATTTAAGATTTAGATTTCTTTTGATTTTTTTCTTGTTTTATTTTTATTGTTTGTGTGCTTGCTTTACTCCACAAGACATTGAGAATATCTAAAGCCTGTTTTCTTATTTTTTTCCCTACCTTTTTTTCCTAGATATTTTGGACCTCTGCTTATTCCTTCCCTTTTTGAAATATTGTCTTGATAACGAACAACAGGTTTAAAGGGAGTTGTCATTTACCCAGTCTTAATCCCATGCTGCTACACTCTGCTTACGATTTTAATTTCTCAGGGTCAGCGTAATGAATGGTTTTAACCTTTCTCTGTTCAGCATCAGCTCCATTAACTTTTCCACAGATGGACAAAGGAAGAAATATATCCATTATATGAAAATGAAAACCAAAGTGCTGACCCACAGAGTTCAGTTCCATTTCAGGCACCAAAATCGTGCTTTGATGCAGTAAATATTTGCATAAATGTTTATGATCTATTTATATATGTGGATATGTAAAAAATACAAAGATGTTGTTTGTTACCATACGGGTTCTGTATTTCAGGATTAGATCATATTTTGAGATCATAATGGAACAAAGTCAAGGAAGAGAGTAAGGAAGGTTACTATCTTGGCTGTGGGTTTGGTTTCACATTCTGGTGACAAATTTTGGTGTATTTCTCCACATCTTCAATTTTATCACAACAACACTGCCCCTCCTGTCTTTCAGGAATGGCAGAAGAATGAAGTGGTTTGTGTGCTCCAGTTTGCAGTCAGGGAAGCCTAATATTAGTTCACACATAACTAAGGCCCTTGAAAATCTCTCCATGGGTGCGCTCAGATAGGACGCTGGATTTTTTGGGAGAAATATTTGGAATAGCATGAGAAGACCACAGTGGTGTCTGGAGCAAGTACTAGGAGACCTTTTCTCCAACTCCTCCTACAACTACTATGTATTGGCAACAGCAAAAACCCTGTCTTTTGCAGGTATTTATTTATTTATTTATTTATTATGTATTTTTCTTTTAAAATACACTATGTATGTTGAGAAAAAGGTGCTTCATGTGTTTCCTCTGTAGATTCAGCAGCTAAAACTTGACTTCTTGATAAAATATTGCAATTCAAAGGCAGTCTATGGGAAAAACAGGGCTAGGTCCATTTATAAACAGAAGCAGCTTGTGTGGCATTTGCCTATAAGCAATACCTCTTTGTCTGACCCATGCTCCCCTCACCCAGACACACATCTTGTCACTGTCACCAGAGTGAACTGAAGAAGCTTTGGCCTCTGATTCTGCTCTGGAAAGTTATCATTACCTTTCCTTAATCACATCTGCAAAAGCCTCCTCCCTGCTGTTCCTCTACTGATGAAATTTGATTGGCTTCTCACTAGGTCTTTTTGATTAATTCTCCCTCATACTTTCTGACCTTTGCATCTCATGACATAACCCAAAAAGATCTAACTGGATGCCTTGCCAGTCAGAAGTTTGGTGTGTGTTCTCTTTGTAGTTTTAGGGGAAGGAGGAAGAAAGGGGGATGGAAAAGAGGTTGGGAGCTTTTATAATTATAAGAGCTTTTGGTAAGGCTTTAGCTAACTATTAAGTAAATATGTTTCTTATTTTAACCTCTGGAGTGCCCCAGGCCTCACAGGGATACATCACATACATGGATTTTTGTGGTAGGATGTAGGTCATGCTGTTGCACTGATTAGCATGGACTCTGCCTTTCAAGATATGCCTCTGGGTGGGATGTTCTTCCAAGGAGTAACTGGATTAGTCACTAGGTCAAAGACTAAGTGCTCAGTCTTCATGGCCTAGAAATTCAATACCTTGTCCAAAGCTGGGGCCATTGAGCCTGAGAAATGAACTCTAAGATCTTGCCCAACATCTACCCGTTCTGTGTCTGAGTAAGAGAAAAATTACTTCTATGCACATGTCTGAGGGCACAGCTCTTGGACAAGGTTGCTACTAGGCCACATGGCAAACTGTATGTTTTGTCTCAGTGTTCATTGAATTTTCTGAGATAATTTATAAGCTAAGAAATCTCAAATCCACTAAGAACTGTGATAGAGATTATAAAAGAAAGAATTTCAGTTCCAGACAGAGATCTTAATCAATTTCTGGATATACGTTTTACACTGTGCTTAGTGTTAAGGACATCTGCAAATGAGTACACACATGCACACATTTCACTAAGCTTCTTTTTCTCTCTTCCTACTTTCACAGTTAAGGGTTTTCTTCTCACTCCCCTCACCCCCTTTTAATGTCTTTTTAAGAGAAAGATGCAGTCAGCAAAAACCAGCATTCTGTGGCTAATGTGAATCAAGAAGGATGTGTCATGTATAATGAGACATGAATAGCTAAGGAGATTGCACAGGCTGTATCACAGACACATGGAATTGGATGGTGAATCCTGCTTTATATAGGTCAGCCACTTGCTAAAACATATGATCATATCCCTATTTCCAGGCTAAATGTGCAAATGGACAATTTATATCATCCTTATTCATGATAACATTGTGGCTTATACTCTCCTCTTTTGCATTCGCCTCCCACATGTATCTGTAGAGAACTGTACTCGTTTCCAGACTTATGCCCCCTTTCAGATTTGCTCTTCTATTTAAAACTGATTTTCTTGTAGATTCATAATCAGCCTTGTGCATAATACTCCAGACAAAGACTGAGGTGTGCTTGTGAATGGCATGGTCTTCTTTTGTGAGAAGCAGCTGATGTGACACCTTAAAATTCCTAATTGCCTTTTTATTTATTTATTTTTTTTATATCCAAATCATTTTATTGGCTTAATTTTTATTCTATTTTGGAAAAATTTGATTTCATTTGATGTCTAGTGTAAGTAAGTGAATGACAGCTTCTCTATCAATCCAAAGGTCAGGAATAGGCCTCTCATGAACATGATTATTTTAGCATTTTCAGATGGAATTAAATATCTCTGTGACTCTCTTGCTGAAACTCAACCCCAAATATGACCAAAGTTAGAATAGAAGAGCTCAGCTCCTTGGTCAGTTTGATCACCCACATCTCTCTCACTACCATTTCATAGGAAAAAGTTATTCATGTGTCCCCACACATGAAACAGAAACCTTGCAGTGTTGTGGTTAGAATTCAGTGTAGAGAGTAACAGTGCCATCTAATTCATACTGATATCACCCACGGCTCTGATGCCTTAAGTTTGAGCTTTCATGTTTTTCAGATTCTGTGCTGCCCAGGGGTGCAGCTCTGAGCCTCATATTGAATGTCAGTCAGCTCTTCACAGAGTAGAGAAAGCAAATCCTTGTCCTGAGCACCAAGGACAATGAGTACAAGTCTCAGGCCCAAAAGCATAAACAACTGAAGAACATTAAACAAATGGACTGAAGAGAGAAATAAAGAAGGATGGGACCTCACATTCTGAAGCTGTAATTGGACAATTAAACCCCAATATGCAAATGGACCAAAACTTATAAAAATGTGAGACCTCATGACTGGTCATCCATTTTGTGACCATTTTGTGTCCACCTTGGGTGTAGTCTTGGTCAGGCTCTTGTCCTGCCCAAGGTGTACCCTTAAAGCCCTTTCAATAAATTCCTCCCTTATTCTCTCTACCTCTGTCCAGTCTCTGTTTCAGGTCAGCCTTCCCAAGGCATCAGCTCCATGACCTGCAGTTCAAATTTTTCTTCCCTGCACTGGGTACCTCCATCTCATTGACTGGCAAATGCACCTCAGGTCCTACAGTTAGGTCCATACAGTCTGTGCAATATTATATGCAAACCTTGGCATAAGCAAAAAATAGTCAACTGGGCAAATCTTAGTCTTGCCATTACCCTCTGAGCAATAAAAACCCTTCCTTGTGACTGAGGTAATGATTACATTTGTCCTTACAGCAGGGATATTTCTGAAATAGGAATATTAGCCCAAAGTGTATCTCTTTGTGGGGATATTTTTGGATTTTTTTTTTTTTTCCAGCACTGAGAGTCCCTTATTCCCCTATATCTGATGAGGATCAGGTGAGGGAGCTGCAGTCATTTAGCCCAGAGAAAAGGAGGCTGAGGAGAAACATTATTAAGTTCTATAACTCCCTGAGAGGAGGTCATAGTGAGGTGCAGGTCAGTCTCTTTTCTCATGTGATATAAATTACAGGATGAGAGTAAAAGGCCTCAAGTTACATCAGGTGAGGTTTAGATTGGTTATTAGGAAAATTTCATCATAGAAAGGGTTGTAAAACATTGGAAAGGGCTGCCCCAGTAGTAGAGTCACCGTCCCTGTCTGGAAGTGTTCAACAAATGTGGTTATGGCACTTGAGGATGTGGTTCAGGTATGGACTTGCTGGTGCTGCTGAGTTGGCAGTTGGACTTGATAATCTTGAAGGTCTTTTCCAACTTTAATGATTCCATAATTCTACAATTCTATCCCTGCCCAGAGAGGTTGTCATATTGTGACCCATGAAAATACTCTAAATATAATGTTGTGACTGTCCTTCCCTCTGGTAGGGTAGTTAACTCTTGTTTGTTGATTAAACTGAATGAACTACTGTCCCTGTGCAACAGAGGTACTTTAGGAAATCTCTGTCCTGAAAGGGGAGAGAGCTTATAACTGAGGCCTACTTAGAGTTTTCTTCTTCTTCCCCTCTCCACATTCCCACAGCCCTTTAATGGCTGGCACAATGCAGTCTGAAAACAAGTAAATCAGTGGTAGGCAGTCCACACCAATTACATCAATTTTAGTCATCTGTCAAGAATGGATGGTGAAGAAAAGATTTCTTGTCCTGCTTTTTGCCTATGTATCACACACCTTAATGCAATGGTTTGCATTAATATGGAATTAATGGAGGTAAAACAACAAAATTCAATTAAACCCTACATAACAAATTAAATTATTGCACTTGAATTAATATTGTGTTTCTTATATTATTACAGCCTTTTATGTACATAAGAAGTTAGTCTGAAAAATGGGATTTGAGAACTTGACCTTTTGCAGCAAAGCAAAGCTCAAGGCTTAAACATTCATATTAACACTGTGTGCTCCTTAAATCTAAAAATAACCCTTTTTCCATATAGCTGCTAACCCCTTCTTATTTCTTAGAATTTAGTTTTCCCCCCTCCTGTTACCACAAGGCCACCCACCTCTTTCTATCTGTACTCCTGTCTATGAGTGCTGATGCCAAACTCAATTGATTTTCTCACTCCTTTAGTAAGAACACACATTTTCATTCCCACATAATCTGAATTTGCTATGTATACACATTATTATGAATCGTTTATACAGAAATAAAGACAGGCAAATATTGCCACCTTAACCTTCTTTTAAGCAAAAGTGAGGAGGAGGGGGTATTTTTGTGTGTGACAAATTTGAACTTTCCCAAAGCCTGAAGAAACTCTCAAAAACACTAAGTTAAATTTTCTTTGCTCTTCAAGTTTTCATTATTTCTGTTTAAAAGCAAAGTTAGTTGTGATTGTTATCCAGTGCTCAGCATAGAGAAGAGAAGGCTCTGAGGACATCTTATTAAAATTAAAACCTCTCAATATCCAAAAGGGGGTTATGAGACTTTTACAGAAGTTTGTAGTGACAGGATAAGGGGCAATGGTTTTAAGCTGAAAGATGGTAGATTTAGGTCAGACATATGGAAGAAATTCTTTGCAATGAGAATTGGAAGGAAACAGGAGCAGGTTGCCCAAAGAGGCTCTGGATGTCCTATCCCAGAAGTGTCCATGGCCAGGTTGGACAGGGCTTGGAGCAACCTGGGATAAAGAAAGTTGTCACTGCTGATGACAGGAGGGCTGGAATTGGATGATCTTCAATGTCTTTTCCCACCCAGGCCATTCTGTAATTGTATGAGTCTGTGGTTCTGTGATTTGAGGCTTCTCTGGTTCATTTTTTCCATAACTCTCCCTCTTACAATAACAAGATAATCGAAAAGTGACCTTTGGTGTGGGTTTTCTTTGTCAGTTTGTAAATGAGATAGCACTGTATTTCTTTCTTCCTTATTCTGTCTTTCTATATTTATTGTTTCTCTCTTGTAAAGTCAATATTTTTTGTTCTACATAAAATGATCTATATTAATTCCTTGTACTTTGATACTGGCACTGGATGCAGTTTTTCTTAAAATGCCTGATTTCAATACAACTGCTTGAAAAGCAACTATTTCTCCAAGAATTTTTTTTCTGTGATGTAATTCTAAATTTGACTTTAAATGGTCAGTAACAGTTGAAAAGGGGAAGCAGTTCAGTGGACAGTTTGACCTCTCAATAGCAAACTGTTGTCTTGCAGTGTAAAGTCCAAGATTATAAATCCATTTTTGATAAAGAAGTAAGATTCAATTTTAATCTTGAGCTGTAAGCAGATACAAAATGATACTTGAAAATGCATCATATATTTTGACTGCTAGAATGGGGCATTATTTTCAGGTATATGTATTTGCAGTTATATACAAGGGCAAAGAAAAAAATACTGCCCTATCTAATAGAGGATACTTGATGTTTACAGCCTAACAAACACATTGCAAACTTTGCTTATGTCTTTATTTGCTATTTAGCACTTCAACCAAAATTGTTATCCATTGTTGTTACATTTTCTGAGTCATAACAACACTTTCCACCTTCAAAGCAGTTTGTGAATGATCTGAGTGACAATCTTGTGAAGAAAAGCAGCATAATAATTCCAGGGTTAAAAAGGCTTTAACTGAGGAAAAGAGATTTGAGTACTGTCAAACAAGCACAGGCATTTCTAAAGACATGTCAACCTATCTATTTTGGACCCTTTTTCTCAAACTGGGAGGAATCACACTCAGGAGCTGCCTGTCTCATGACCCAAGTGACTCATTACCAGAGCTGAGATTATGTTGTCGTTAATAAGATCTGTTATAGATGGCAAAAGTTGCTTTAAATAAGAAAGATTTATGTTAAAACATGTTAAGCATAATGCATGTTTCAGACCAAAGCAGTACTCAAGAGAAAGGAAGAATGTCAAAAGAGGAAGTTCAGTATAGCATAAACATGCACAGAGAAAAAATTTATTCTTTTACTAAATTTATTGTGTTAGTCTCAGGCAGGGTAAGGAGAACAAACCTTCATCTTTTCCTTGGAAAACTAAAAAATGCTAAATTGTCATCAAACTTTCCCTTTCAAGAGTGTTCTTGAATGAGTTCAACTTTCATTCACTGTTCAGCTTTGAAGGTTTGGGATCATGAATGATTCTGAAACCCTCTGGGACAGGTTCAGCAGGGCGGATCTGAACCAAGCAATAAGTGAAAAGCAGTGGCCTGTGAGCCACCCCCAGACATTACACAGCATGAAAGTGACTCAGACCTTCAGAAATGTCCTCATTCACCAAAGCAGTGGGTATGCAGAACTCTGTCTGCTGTGTGTTTTAGGGAAGGGTGGAAAGTGAAAAATATCCGGGAGTTTAGTTCAGTTTTTAACTGAGATAATTATTTATGATACTCTTATGATTTTTAATGATATTCTGCAATCTACTCACTACTATAATATTTCTACACCTCACTGCAGTATAATCCATAAAAAAATAAGTGGCTGATCATGCTCCAATTCATAATCAATAGGGTAACCTACTTGGACAGCTGCACTAACATAATCATGGGCAGCAAGTCCAGGGAGGTGGTTTCCCCTCCTCTTCTCCTTTCTTGTAAGACCCCATCTGAAATGCTGTGTCCAGCTCTGGGCCCCCAACAACAGAAACCTGTTGGCACAGGAAAACAGGAGGAGAGCCTCCAAGTTGATCACAAGGCTAGAGCACCTCTCCTATGATGGCAGGCTGAGAGGGTTGTGGTTCAGAAATGGAAAATGGAACATTTTTTCCACGAGCGCATAGAGAAGGAGTGACTGCTGCCTCCACAGGTTCTCTGAAAATTTGCAGGTTCAATCCTTATCCCAAATCAACAATAAAAATTCTGAATTCAAGCAAAATTTTTTACTTGGACTCATCACATTGCAAGTCAGTGAGAAGGTGCTGGTGTCTGGGGAGAGAAGTCCTTCTTGAGGTCCTGTGTAAGCTTTTTCATACACTCATTACTCTTGAAAATATACTATGCACACCCAGGCACTTAATGTTTCATCACTGCCAGGGAATGCAAAGCTATTTACAATACAATAAAATATTTTATTCATTTTTCCTTGTTTCCCTGGACATCAGTGACCACACAGAAGGTATCATGTGCTGAAATAAAGACCCTGCAGCTGGGCAGCAGGGGGAAAAGAATTTGACAGGGAAGGACATGGTAACAACGGGATATAAGGTTTGTTGTCAAACTGCTTTGTTATATCTTTGTTGCCTAGCAAAGCTGCTTTCTCTTTTTTACTCCATTCTACTTTCCAATTGAAAATTTAGAAGCTAAAATTTCATTGGAGAATGCATTAGATGAGATGTGGCAGCAGGTTCACCTGGATAAGACTGAGTTCCTCTCACAGGATTCTGCCTGCAGAGAGAGCAGTAACACAGCAGTACCTCACCAGAAGGAGACACAACTCAGCCTGGGATTTAAATCTTATCAGGAACATCTTAGCTCAAAAATGTATTCCATTTTTTTTTTTTTTTTTTTTTTTTTTTTTTTTTTTTTTTTTTTCTGATATTTTCACTCATCCAAAGTCTTCAGCCTCTACTGTGAGTTTTATGATATTTCCATTATTCAGGATTTACTGAATTTTGTATGTAACATAAATGGAGTATTTGGAGTTTTATCTCTTTTTTGATGAATCTTAACTGTAGCTAAACTTTTGGGGAAAAAAAGTTTAAAAAAGAATAAAAATCCTAGGATCAAGAGCATGTGACTGTGAAAACCACCAGGGCTCTGAGAAAAGTTCTGTTGATGTCGTTTTATAAGAAAGTTGCTGCCATTAGTCTAAACCAGATCTGCTCCCTTGCAGAGCTGCAAGTCGGGCATCTGAAACTTGTTAACAGCAGCTGTTGCTGGATTGGTGTTTTCATTTTTATTAGAATGGAATCTTTGGGTCATAGCCTGAGGTTTCTAGCAGTCATTTCAAAAAAGTTTTATACTTGAATGTACAGGTAGGTCAGGACTGGGGCTGAAATTT
This sequence comes from Sylvia atricapilla, assembly GCF_009819655.1. NCBI lineage: Eukaryota > Metazoa > Chordata > Aves > Passeriformes > Sylviidae > Sylvia > Sylvia atricapilla. The sequence continues at coordinate 19,092,126 of NC_089144.1, read as the reverse complement.
GGAAGAGAAACTATATCTGTTGGTGTCATATATAGATTATTGAGAGTGATGCTTGACCCTACAACATCACAAGGATCAATCCTTTTGCAGGGAATTGCAGACATAGGCTAGGCTTGACTGCAGCAACCCAACTCCAATGCCAGCTATGCTTCTCTTCAAAAGTTAAACTCAAATGACTCATCAGACATACTAGATGAAATAGAGAATGATTTGAATCTTTATTGTACTTGCAAAAATTCCTATTAAAAGTACGTCCTGAACTATAAGCTCAGCTTGTGTGTGTGTGCAACATATTTTTGTCTAAGGGCCCTCTACTGCAAGAATTCAGGAGTAACCACAGAATCACAGAATATAAAGGGTTTGGAATGGACTTTAGAGATCACATAGTCCTGTGCAGGAGTTGGAGTTTGATGATCTTTGTGTATCTCTTCAAAATCAGGATATCTGTGATTCTGTGATTGCATGATTTAATGATGTTGTGAATTCTGCATTCCGGTAGTCACCTACTACTTATCTGTCATCCAAGAGACAAAGCACTGGATTTTCATCTCCCGCCTTGTGAAGGGAACCCCTCACCACTGCAACAGCCCCAGGTGTAAGAGCAGATTAGTCACAAAGTTTTGTTACATTGGCATTTCCTCCTTTTTTAACATTCCAAAATATTTGAATCAGGTTTTAGCTTAGAATTCTTTGCTTACTTATTTTTATATTGCAATTCAATTTTTTAATTTCTTTTGCTGTAAACATAAATATGTTTTTAGTAATAAGGAAGACATCTGAAGAAGTTTGGCTAAAGATTTTAATTTTAAAAAAATTTGGAATATTTAAAAAAGAGATGAAAATATCCCCACTTTTAAAAGCTAGGCAGAAAGTGGAAAAATAATCTTTCCAAATTTTTTAGATTAGAATCTCATAACAATGAAAAATATGTCTCAGAACCATCTTTTATTTTCCAATAATTTTCTATAAAAAGATATCAGGTCATGGAAAGAACTGCAGTAGAAATCCATGCCTTTATCTCACTGAGACCTTGGAAGGACCTGCAGTTTGTAGATGTGGGAGTTGGAGGAAGGAGATTTTACTCTTACATAAAGACTTCTGCTACTTCTTAACAGCCCTAAAGTAAAATAATTTCCTCAGCCCTACCAAGTAATTCCTTTAGAACCTTCTGCATGAATCTAGTACCTCCATTCTTCGTAGCAACAATTTTCCACACAATTTAAATATTTTTTTAAAGTAGTTTTGAAAAGGTCAGCTGTTTTGAAAAATCTGTACAGGTGTGTTCCCAATTTGAAACTCATGTGTATTATGCATCTCTGTTTCTGGGTGATTTCAGTTTTACTCTCTGCATTTGATGCTCAGATACTGATTTTTAGAAGAAAGTTAATAATACAAATTGACAAAGTGAAATTTGTATTTTATATTTGAACAGCAGGAATATTCATGCAACACTTGACATGAAATAAAGGAATAAGTTGCTCTAGCAGAGCATCATTACCAGGATCGATATTCGTTTAGACTGAGGATTTCAGGTTTGGGTTCAAAGCAACAATTTTAGCCATTATGATTTTAAGAGCTGAAAGCTAATTCCTTACATGTCATATCTGTCCCTTCAGAGTTGCATTAAATTATTATTTATTTGTTTATGACATTGAAAGACTAACAGCAAAGCCAGGTAATGAATAAGGCCTTTATTTAGTCAGGAAAAATGCAAAGGAGGTGCTTTTCCTGAATGATTTGAAACCACAAATCTATAAAACAAAGGCATTTATCAAGTTACATAGTAATTACTGTATTATTTCTGAAAAACTTGCAGTAACTGAATTTCAGAGATATTCAGACCCCCATGTCATGCTTAAAGATTGTTAGTCTTATAATCATACAAAATTGATAATGATGAATTCTTGCTTTTTCAAGATGCAATGATGTCACAATATTGTCACATACCAGGCGATCATGGTTTATTAAAGACCATTCCTACCTGATACTTCTAAAACTGAAAAAATCCCCAAACCAATCAAGCAAAACCCCCGTTTACCCATGTTTTTAATATCATCAGTTAAAATAAAGCAGTATTAGAAATCTTCTAATTTCTTCTAATCTTCTAAGCTTGTTTATCAAATATACACTTTGGAATATAACAAAGAAAGGCAAAATATTTGCAACTTCATCATGAGATTTTCAGGTATTTTTCAAGCCTCCTTTCCCATGTGCTGCTCAGGGGAACCAAGCTGGAGGGAGTTCACAGTGAGAGGGGTATTACTGGGGTTTCCTCTCACTGTTACCTCTGCATGGGGAGGACAAGCCCAGTTTTCCACTATGATGGCTGTGGCATCTTCATCTCTACTGGTGTTTGTGGTTGCTCGGGAAGGTAAAGTTTAGGAAGTCTGAAACCTTTGCTTTCCATCACCCCGATGGGTACACCTCATCAGAGGAAAGAGAGTGAAATCGAGCTGGTGTAATGATCTCATTGTGTATTAGCAGTTGGGGTTGGAACCTGAGGCATAGAGGAGCAGAAGAGCAAGTTTTTGCTTCTTCTCCAGTTCACACTGAAGATTTGTCCCTAGAAAGGGCTGACTTAATCAGAGAGCAACCCAGTAAAGCACTTATAAATGTGTTTAAGTCACTTTAGGATCAGAACTAATCTGCTCAACACCTTGTGTGTTTAAATACTAAATCCTGGACCTGGAAGCCATAAACACTTAGGTTCACCATTCATCAATGAAAACCAAACAACACAATCTCCAGCAAATTATTTCACTGTCCAATTAAGATGAATGATTGACATCAAGGCTTTTGACTCCCACAGCAAATTGTATGTTTTGTTATTATCAAATAGGTTATCATCAATCAAGTTATATGATTTCTGCAGTAAAGTTAATACATTTCAGCCACATGAACTGAGATATTTTCATCTCATGTATGACAGAAGAGTTGATCTGTCTTTTACCAGGAACTTTAAAAGAGGACTGAGAAGCTATTATTACTCATGTGATACTCTTGTGCACAGAGAAACAAGAATGATTTACCAAGAATATAACACTGATATAACAATGTATATTAGCCTTCATTGGATTTAATTTGTTGGTTTTATTCTCTGTTTCTATGGAATTTTTGTAGCAGGCCAAGGTAACTGCAGTGAGAGTGATGGACATGGACATCTCATAAAGTTTTTTCCTGAGTTTGTCTCTGATCTGAAGCCTGGTGGCTTCTTTACAGAAGGAAGAAACCAGACTCAGGTGTGCTCCCTCAAGGTACTGAACATTGAGACCATAATTTAAGAGGTCTCTGTGTAGCATCTAAATAAATAGCATATATGGATGTATCAACATTTTACACTATTGTGAGTCAAATCACTTTAATGTAAGATTAGCTCCTGATTCTTAGTATCCTAAACCTTTAATAGACTTACAATTTTGAAATTGAAAAGATCAAAGCAGTCATAAGCAGTGTCTATAATACATAGTTTGGAAAGACTGGAATCTTTCTAGTATATATTTTTCTTTATTTGTTAATCTGCAGGGAAGGAGAAACATTCTATAATAACAGAGGGAAACAGGATTTAGCTACACAATATGGCATTCATAAGTCAGTTCCAGCCTATTCCCTCCCCTTTCTTCTCAGACACTCATAACTTTCTCAATTAAATTTGAGGGGCTGGAACTATCCACGCTTGGATTCAACTGAAAAGTAAATGTTTGGGGTTTTATATATTTTTTTTATGTTAAATGATTGAGTGTGAATTAGTCAAGAGTGAACCTTACACATTTTTTCTTGTATGTTTCAATTAAAAATGTAATTAGGACAAATAAAAAATGATTAACAATCAAACCTTCAAACACAGACCTGTGAGCATGCCTATGTGCATTTGTATTAGGGAGCAGCCTTATTGTTTTGAAGGCTTCATGTGGCTGTAGTTTTATGCAGAAAGTTGAGGATGTGCTCAGGTGTTTTAAAATTGAGGACCACTCTTTGATTTTCATGTAGTAACCTAATTATCAAGTAAAATGTGCAGGAAAAAAAAAAGCAGAGGTATATTTCCTAGAAATTTTTATTAAAATATATGCAAAGGAAATTTTATTTCCTTTCTTAAATTTTTTTTTTATTACTTTTTAAATTTTTATTTTATTTCCATTTCCCAGTGATCCTTTTATTAACCTAATCTCACTTTATTCTAAATCTTTCCAAATCTAAGCAGCTAGAAGACTGGAAGCACTGAAACAATTTTCCCAAAGTCTTGATGAGATCTACAAAAAAAAAACCAAATTTAAAAGAAACCAGACTCCTAAGTTTAAAGTCATATATGCATGAACTCAGCACTTGCATCCAATTTAGGAAAAACACAGCTGCATCCTAAACATTTCATTATTTCCCATAGTCTGAGATAGTTTAGGTTGGTAGCAGTTTGAATAGGAAGTGTGACAGAAATTTGTAAAAGGTGTTGCAGTTCATATTATTTTTTGTTGCATGAACTAACAAAATGAGTGGTAAAAGGGAAACTGAATTTTTAGGTGGAGGTAATTCTGAAAGTTTAATCTGAAGTGCTACATTTTCTGTCTTCTCGGTGATAGATATTCCAACTTTTTTTTTTTTTTTTTTTTTTTTTTTTTTTTTTTTTTTTTTTTTTTTTTTTTTTTTTTTTTTTAATAGAGAGAGAGAGAGAGATAGATAGATAGATAGATAGATAGATAGATATCAAATTGGTATGAAACTATGGCATTCTATGGTTTTTGTGCAAAACCAGAATAGGGATATATCCATTTTGCACTGGATATGCTGATCAAAATTTCTAACATCAGCACCACATCCTGAAGCTGTAGGTCTGATAGCAGCAGCTGATTACAGTGCATTCTTTTGGTGCTTGATAAACAAAAAAATAGTCCTGTGTTTTACCTTAAAACATGTCCATGTTTATGACTTTCAGAGCATCAGACTTCAGCCTTAATTCCAGTATTTGAATCCCACAACTTATATTCAGATTCTTTACCCATTTTTATCTTTTGACCAGTGATATTAGCATAATGGCAGTGTCCAAAGTTTTATCCCAGAATGGGGTTTTTTGTTTGTTTGTTTGCTTGCTTTTTAAGCATACTTTAACAAGTGAGTTCAGGATCCAGTCTACAAATTCTGATTGATTTGGCACAATGACAGATTCTGATTATGTTTTTTTCCTCCCTCCTTGTCACAGAATCTGTCCTTCATGAGTTGTCAAGCAGTCTGTGATTAATTTGGCCTGGTGGTTCATGGGGCAGAATCCAGTCTATTTCTTTTGCATTCCCAGGGTGTTTTTGACAATTCACTGTGCACACTCCAGTGCCCTGGCACTGCTCACTGGCAGAGCCAGTGTGTTGCTCCTCAGCCATGGCTGGGGACTTGTGCTCAGCTTGATTCTGCTGTGAGCATTTCTAACCAATGTGTAACCCCCCTGGTGTGAGATCTCTGTAAAATATTTTCCTATTAACCATTTCGATGTTTCTTTGTTCACCTAACAGAGGATGCACCCTGGAAGTGAAAATGCAACTCAATAAATGATCAGTATTTAACACCAGGCGACCCCGTACTGCTGCACTTGTGGTCAGCAGTGATGAAGGTAGTCATTTTGACAGGAAATTTGACATTGAAATGGCATGGATATGTAACTGTGAACATGACTTCCAAGAACACAGGATTTAGAGGACTGGAAGATGCCTATTTTATCCGTTTATCTAGCTTTTCCCCCAAAATGCATTACAGTCATTAGACAGGAAAAAGAGAATGGCAATTTGATAGTAACCCTAGATTCAGTTAACCATGTACAACTGGAATTTGCCATATCTTGTCTATTCATCAGCATCTGTATATGTAATGAACACAACCTAGCTGACTGTTTGGGACAATTCCCGGATTTTTAAATTGACAACAAAGTTAATCTGCGTGGTAAGTTAAGTAGAATATACCAGATTCTTTAATTTATCATCTAATCAGCAATGGAGAGCTATCTTAAAACCTTTCAAAATGAAAGAATGTTTAAAATGAGGTGTTGGCATAAATGGCATTAACCCAGCTCAGGTGCACATCTCAACCCTGCCGGCCTCTTCCCAACACGCCTTTTCCTCTGCGTTGCTTTTCCTATATTTGAGTTGGGATTGCCTCATCCCAAGCTCAGGACATTGCACTTGGCCTTGTTGAACTTCATGAGCTTTTCATGGTCCTATCCCTCAAGCCTGTCCAGGTCCCTCTGGATGACATCCCTTCCTTCCAGTGTGTCAACTGCACCACAGTTTGGTCTCATCAGCAGAACTGCTGGGAGTACACTCAATCCCACTACTTGTGTTGCCAAGAAAGGTGTTAAACAGCACCCAGCCCAACATAGATCCCTGAAGAACACCACTGAGGATCCCCAAACCTCAGATTTGGTCACTGTAATTAATAGAGGTGGTATTAGAAGGTCCTATTCAAATCTTCACTGACCTAGATCGCTCCTGATGCAACGTTTTCCTGTGAAAACAAAAAGATTGATATTAGTGTGCTTATTTTAACTTTTGTCTTCAGCTCAGGCTGTTTTAGAAGTTTCCTTTACTTTGTGCCATCTCCAGAAAACCTGGCCAAGAGTACTACAGCAAGTGGGTTGCAGACCATGGTTGGTGTTAGCCAGCATAGCCTGGTATGTGAAGACTATTTTAAATACAGGCAAGCAAATGGCATAAACCCATAAACTCATCCCACTGCCCAAAATGGAACAGAAGATGAGTGAAACTTTGAAGTGAAAGGTGAGCAAACCTACTGTACTGCTGTATGATCTTTAAACCATTTCCCTTTCCTGCCATGAAAGAGCTCTCTGAAGTACATCTGCTTCACTTCCCCTGTCTTTGCTCAACACACGACAACAATTTCTCTGCTTTGCCCTTCCAAAACAAACATATTTTCTTGTTAAGTGAGGGAAGGAGTAGAAGAATTCATTTCCCTTCCTGAATTTTATGTCCAGGGCTGGCCAGCAGCAATATGACTCTTGGGCATGGGTTATTCCAGTTGACTGATGTCACCCCGCAGGGTGATACATGCTTCCTCCAGTGAGTCTCCATAAGAGCTTTTCTTTCCCCACTGACTATAGGAAGAACCATCAGTAATCAGGATCCTCATCAAGGTGACTCAGTGACTGGGAAACCCAAAGGAGCTGAATCATAGCCTGAGAGTCACTGAACAGATTATGAACACAATGCTGCTTTTCAGGATTTAGCCTTGTACTTCTTCTCAACCAAGCTGAACCAGGGCTGAATGCAGTGTACATTTTTCTGATATGCAGAGACATCACTTTGTCCCTACACAGGAAATATGAAAAAAAAAAAAAAAAAAAAAAAAAGAGAGAGAGAAGAAGAAGAAGAAAAGAAAAAGAAAAAGAAATAGAAAAATAAAAATAAAAATAAAATAAAATGAAAAAGAAAGAAGAAAAAAGAAGGAAAATACTTCAAACTACCCTGTTTCTCAAACAAACTGAGGCCTCAGTCCTGTGCTGTGCAGGTTCTCTTTTGAAATGCAATTTGCTAAATGAGATTTTGATAAATTATGATTCTACTATGCAAGGAAATAATAATCCACATCATGGTTTTAACATTCTTTAACAGTCTTCTTGCTCTAGTTCTGCAGTATATAGTGTTTCAGAGCAATGCACTGTGTCTTCTTTAAAGCAGGACAGTTTGACAGTTATTTTGAGAATGGGTATCATAATATGAATTGTATAAGCATGTACAGGAGCATTTAAAACTAGCAGCATCTGAATATAACTTTGCAAAGTTAAATTACTGTAATGTCAGGAGGATAAGAAATGTGTTCAGTGTTATGAAAAGAACAGATATCCTTGTGCCATACACAGTCCTTATCATTTAATGACATAACAATGTTTTGCTGTTAGACAAGCGATCAAATTTTTTTTAATGTAAATAACCTTGTCTTAAATCTCTCCCATTCTGATCGCTGTGTGACTGTAAAAAAACCCACAGTGCAGCACAATTTTTAAATGGTTTTCAGTCTAGTGGAATAGGTGTCAGTTGTGGGTATCTTTCAGGCACTGGAGGTTTTAATCTGAGCAAAAGAGATCAATGCACAGAACAGGAAGGAAAAGTCATTGCAGGAGTCTTTGAGAAGTTTTAGGCTTCTCTTCCTCTCCCAACCCTTTCACTCCCCTGTGATCTTAAAAACAAACTGTTGCCCTTGGCAGTGCTGCTTATATGTTACAGAGGATTTCTTTACATTGAGGTAAGTATTAAAGTAGAACTAAGTATCAGACATGTTTGAGGTCTTCCTCCAAGCTCCCTCAAACCATATAAAGGCTCCTGGGTTTTTTTTGGTTTCAATTTTTTCAGCAAGTGATCTATATGTCCTCAACACTGAGCAGTCCTCAGAACCCTTCTATGATTTACTTTAAAGTTTTGCTCATTCCAGCCTTTTCCTTGGCCAGGACAGTTGTGTTGAAGAGCTGTAGAAATCATGTGTCCTGAGATTGTGCCTGTACCACAGAAACTGGAGATTTTGCTCTATCCAAAACCAGAACAGTTTTTTGACAGAAGAAAATATCCTACTACAGTGCTTAGTAAGAGAAGCTCACATATAATGTCATGTCATGCATGTACGGATGCCATTTGTATGGATGACTCTGTCAGCATTTGTCAGGGCACATGAGACCAGATTTCAACCCCTAGTGTCCCCTGGACATAATGATTTGGTTTTACTGTGATAATACTGAGAGGCTTTTAGAAATCAGCACCTCACACCAAAAAACAGAGAGGCTCAGAGAGTTTGCAGCCGAATTGACCAGGAAGGTGAAGAAGGGGAGGGAAAATAGATGGCAAAAGATCTAAATCTAATATAAACCACTCTGCAAGGTAGGTCCAGAGAGGATGGGTAGAACAAGAGGAAATGGCCTCAGGTTCTGCCAGTGGTTTAGATTAGACATTAGGAAAAATTTCTTCCCCACAAGAGTTTTCAAGCATTGGAACAGCTCTCCAGGGAACTGTAAGGGTCACAATCACTGAAGGCATTAAAAATGAGGAATAAAAGTGACACTTAGGGAACATGGTACACTTGGAAGGAATAGGCTAATGGTCTGCTTCTATCTTGGAGGCATTTTCCAATCTGAACGATTATATGACTCTACAATCCTAAGATGTGGAACTGATATTTAAACCTCTCAGCTGCCATCATGTTCATGCAACACTCCCCAGCTGCAAGTTAAGGCCTCCACTGCCAAATAAAAGGCTGGGACAGGAGGTAAAAAAATACTAAATATGTGTGAGTTGCTTGTACTGTGAGACTGACCATGGATCATTATAACTGGGGCTCAGCTGGCTGATTCCATTGCTCTGCCTGGATGTGCTCAAATCTGCCGTTGTGTCACCACATGTGTGTGTGACTTTGCAGCAGCCCTTGTGTCAGTGCTGTGTGAGCCACCCTGCTCCCCAGACCCAGCAAGACACTCTCACAAACCCCAAAAATAAACCATCATCTTTAGTCTTCTTAGAAGAAACTCTTGAAGATAAGGTGTGGAGGGCTTTCATGACTACTCACAAAGGAGACTGAATGCAGGAATTTTCTTTAGAATGAAAGCAACACCTGTCCAAATGTCAGTGAGAGTTTGCTTGGCTCTATATTCCCTAATCATAATTTTGAAGTTTCAAATCCTTTGAAGCTCCACTTTTTTTGCCCTTTTTGCTGCTAAGATGGGAAACATTTGATGGACTGTTTGTTCTCTAAGAACAGTGTCTTTTCTGGTCTTTATTTGTTTTGTTTCAAGTTTGGGTGTAAAATGATTCATAACTATACTAACACCCACAGACAGTGTCTCTAAAAAATGATTTAAACAAAACGTACTGCGTTTTTCACCTTTTTCTATTTTTCTCAAGAACTGCATTTGTTCTCATTAGCTTTAACAAAGATCAGATTGAGTTGGAACTTGGGTAAGAGAGGTGATAAGTTTGCAGATAATAATACATCTCATCAGTCATGAATTGCACAAATTAATCTTCAGATAGGGGTATGTCATTCAAGAACTTACATGCTAGCACTTTAATTGTCAGAAGCTAGTTTCTATTAGGCACATGGACTAAGAATGAGTAACAGCATTTCCCATTAGTGGAGGGAAAAAGAAAAATTAAGGTAAGTTCAAAAACATTAAGAAATTCTTTAACAATTTTGTTTAACACAGCTTGTAATGAGAAAAGAGCAAGACCTTAAATTAATTAAGACCAAATCTGCTTTTTTTAATAAATATTTCCTCTCTGCTTACAACAAAAGATGTATATGGAAAAACATAGGAAACAAAATATGTATTATACAGGAAAAAAGTTGAGAAAAGGAAAGATCTATTTAAATTCATACTTTGAAAAGGGCTAAAAGAAGTTCTGTAAAAACCAGTGACAATTTTTTTTAGATGAAATTTGAATATCTAATTTTTTCAACCCATGTCCAGTAAAAAGCTGTGTTTTCCTTCCTGTAAAAAAGTGGACCAGAAGAGTCTTTGCTCTTTGAGTGGTTTGATTTGCATAGGGAAAGAACGTGGCTGCCAAACACAGGCCACAAATTGGTCACTGTTTTCATTCTGTACTGAGATATTTTAGCGTTTCAGAGCATAAATTGGTCATCATGTTTGTCTAGAAATTCCATGTGCGCACCCACGGGTGCTCTGGCAAAGTGCAACTCTTTGTTCATGGGGAGCCAACCCTTTGGGCAGTGTTGGAGCAATCCCAGCTCAGCTTGGCCATGCTGTTTCACACTCTGCCCTAAATCAACAATAAAATATTAAAGGTTCACCACAGGCTCAAATTCTTGAGAAGAAAAGGATTGGGTCACATCCTCACTTAGGATAACCTGGTTTCCAAGAGCAGATATCACTGAACATCACTAGTTTACATCAAATCATTTGATATAACAGCCTTCCACAAGCTTTCTTTGTCATTAAGGGCTTGTTCAATTGTTAGACAAAGCTCTGCAGGTCATAATGGTGATAGTACTTTGTACTATTGTTCTTTGCTGTTATCATCTGAAAGCACTTTTGATGTATTTATTATGCATAAAAGAAAAATTACGAGGGGAGCAACCGAGAGGCAGCTCAGAATTATTACAACCTGTTGTTTTGCAGGAGAATAAAGGAAAAGAATCCGTTTTGCCTAAGGTTACTGTGAACAAGGGGAAAAAAAAAAAAAAAGAGGATTAAACTCAAGGTGATATGACTACTAATCTTTGGCTTTAATAACTGAACTGCAGCAGGTCCCACCTGGGCTCAGGGTTCTTGCTTGTCATTTAGGCAAGTAATTTAATAAAAGCTAAAGCAAAGAATCAATCTTGTTACGTTTAGCGGGATTTCTTATCACGGATCTAAATGCGACATAAAACCCTAATGAATCTCATCAGCAGTAAGCTGTGTTGTAGATGATGATTCCTGACCACAACAAAAAACTCTGGCCTTGATCTGTCAAAATAAAGAATAAATACATAAACAAAAAAAACCTTGCTATTTAAAAACAGAATTTGTTATGTGCATTTACTGTTGTATATATTTGTGTTTCCAGGAGCAGAGGTTCAGGACTTTAGAATTAATTTCTCTCTCTCCTGCAATATTGTCCAGATACTCAGGGGCAAGAGGAGAGTATGCTGTCATGCTCGTTTAAAAATAATTTGCATACTTACAGAAAGTGTTGAAGCATCTTATCTTAACACATGAAATTACTGACTTTTGCCATGATGTCCCATTTTTTTTATCTGCGATTGCTCTGATCATCTTAGTTTTTTGTACTATCTATGGAAATATGTGACAAAGTCTCCATTTTTGTTACAGTTCCCTCAAAAACCCCTGTGGCTAATCTGTAATTTGTTTCTTGCTGTTCACGTATTTTCCACAACTTCTTTTTCTACAGTTGTTAGGGGTTTAAAGTATGTTTTCTATTTTTGAAGGTTTAGCATGGGGCTTTCTTAAGAGAAACATACTGATAACATCCCAATTCCTAATGCTTAATAGCAATTGATGTCTTAATTAAAAATGGTCCTGTGTACCTTAGACAGATGAGATATTTTGCCTCAGAAATATTTTCAAATTATACCACAAAATATTTTTATACAAATATACAGAATAATAACTCAATTTTGCTGAATAATTACTAATTTCTGAAATAAGTCACTAGGAACAACTAAATGTTTTTGCTTAAGTTTCAACGAAACTGAAATTTTCTTATGTTTTCCTCTTCTCACTAGAAACTGAGTTTGAATGACTTTTGAACAGCATTTGGTCTTGTCTTGAGAAATAAGAAAATTACAAAATTCATTAATCCTAGATGTAAGGACTGGATTGCACTTTCCTTCACCGTGGTAAAAATACAATCTTAATAAGACTGTAAGGAGAGGTATATACATGAATAGTTACTTTCTGTTTTGGTTCCTTTGCCTGTTATCTCATAAAACTTCACAGTCTTTAGGAATTGCATATTTATATATGAAGAAAGGAAGATAAAGTTCTAATCTTCCTGATTTATCACAAGTTCTAAAGCATCACCCTTGCAAAAACCCTAAATAATGTTTTTTTGAAAAATGGTCAGAATCTTCCTTCTTAATTTTTATTTTTATTTCTATTCTCCCCTATTTCCCTGCAATTTTTACAGGTCCTTTCTATGTAGCTCTGTTTCAAGGAATATTTGAGTGTTCATAGGCGTATGAACTGCCTGAGTGTCCTGGCCATCCCCTATATGGATTCTGACTTCCAAATTATTCTTCCAGTGTAGACTAAGAAGACAAATGAACTTTCCTATAGCTGGCTAATGTTGGTGGTTTTTTTTTTTGGAAAATGAGCCTCTGAATGAAGTTCGATGAACCAAGTCCTAAAACCACCCATTTCCTCTTGCTGGTTGCAAAGGGGGGTACAGTGTTCATGTGCACACACAGTCTCATCCCCCCTCATCTTCTTCTTCCTGTCGTGGGTAGAGATAAAACCTTATCAGACAGAAAAGCCACTTCCATGCGCCAGCACTTTTGTGCTGATGGGAGATTCTCACGTCATCAGTTGTAACCAGAATTTTCTTTATGTCATGGCTGGTGGCTAGTTGTTTTTTTGGTTTGCTTTTTTGTTTGTTTGTTTTTCCAGTGACTTCAAGTCAGATTAAATCAAACGCCTTGAGCTCCTTGTTGTCTGAGATTTTTTGGGTGAACAGAGAAAATCAGTCCCTTTAACACACAAAATGCCTAAGTGGTAGGATAACTTGGCCAGGCTGGGAGGGGGTTGGAGCAAACTGGTCAAGTGGAAGCTGTGCCTGCCCATGACGGGATTGGAACTAGATGATCTCTAAGGGCTCTTCTAACCCAAACCGTCCTATGAGTCTGTGATTTTCTGATTCTATTGCTGAAGAAACACTATGTGCTGTTAGGAGTGACTCACACAGTGATGTGATGAGCCCACAAGTAAACTTCTTGGAATTAAAGATAAAGAGTGAAACCAGATTTCCTATGGTACATGTTTGAGATGATGTTGTTTCAGGCCTTGCTTTGCGTTTTTTAGTGAAAGATACAGCAGAAACTTGTGTTGCTGAGCAGCAGAGAACACAAACCTCAGTCAGTCCTAAACAAGAAAAAGTCTGAGCACTTCAGCATTTACAAGGAATGCAGAGCAGCAATTTCAAGATCAGTCATGGTTCACATTGGTAGATATTTGGTAACTAACCAGAAAAATTGTGCTAAGGGTCACCCAATCCTGTTGTAGCCAACATAGAAGTAGAATACATTCTGCAAAACAGAACAGTTACAAGCCACCCTTTGTGTGTTTGATTTGGGCACAGCAATGTTATAAACCATAGGCTGATAAATGGACCTCAAATATCGGTAAAAGAACAGAGTTTTCAACCATGCATAACACAGAAACAAATTGTTGAACTTATTTAATTCTAAAGGCCTTTTCCATAATTTTTGCTCATGCAAAAGACTCCTGAGGCAACAAGACAGCTTACCTGCCAGCTTTGACATTTCTATAACCAAAGCAATATTTCAGAATCCTCATGCTATAAATCTGATGGGACTTGAATTCCCCGAAAGTAATAAATGATCCAATTAGAAAACAAACAAAAAGGTGAGAATAATTACGCTGTTTATTCTTCCATGATGATAAGGTGAGCTTGACAAGACAGAATGCTTCTCCTAACCCAGAGTTTCTCTGTGCTTGCAATTGATCTTAGGAGTTAAAGATTCTGTTTGCATTTTTAACACGCTGAGGTAAAATGTATTGCCTTGATAGAGATGTTAAAAAGTAGTTTGCTTACAGTATCTCTAACCCTTCATTTTCTATTCCTCTCACTTATTGCAGAATTTCAAAGGCATTTGGGGATACATTATCTGTGTAGAAGTAAGTTTTACACTGCAATGATTTACAGTAGTGCAGCTTTTAAAATCCTTTCTCAACAGCGTTTCTCTGCACTTAATCATTCACAAATGCATTTTTAATTAATTACACAGATTATTTTAATGAAAAAAAAATTACCACAAAAAGAAGGCTGTTTTTTCCAGCTGCCTTTTTGCATGTATAGGTGCAATCTGAACCAAGGGCTGTTCTATTAGGCACCACAATTTGCAATTCTTTGATTTTTAGATTTTCTGAGGGTGGATTATGTGTAGTTTGAAAGAACCAAAGGTAGATTTTATGCAGCATTTTCAGCTGACATTTTGTGAATCCAATCCAAAACCAGTTATGCTTCAACAAGTGGAAGTAGATATTCCTTGTGGTAAATTAGGGCCCAGGGCTCAGAAAACATTTGACATTGCATCATTTCTAAGTAGTTTCTTTTTAGGTACATCTATTATGTATATGATCTGTTGCTTGTGTTTGCTTGATGTGTATATTTCAGGACACATTTTCCCTCTGCATGTCTATTCATCCTAGGACAAAAAAACCCAAAACTATTTAGTTGGAAGCAACATTTAAATGTTATCCAGACTACCCTCCCAGTTTCCAGAGAAGCATCTAAACAGGCAACTAAGACCAAGTCAGATGAATCCTCACTTCTAGGGATATTAATAAAAAAGGCTTTTTTTTTTTTTTTTTTTTTTTTTTTTTTTTTTGTGTGTGTGTGTGTGTGTGTGTGTGTAAACTCCAAAGTCTGGTTTTGTAGGAATTAAAAAAAAAATAATTAAGTAATCATATTGATCAATTGCTTGGCTGTTTGCTATCCATACCTCCTTCAGACCTTCTGGTTTTTTTGTTTTTAAATATTGGTGATTAATTAAAAAAATCATCAAAAGAGTTGCAGTTCTGAAAATATTGAATCCTGATGATTTCTTTAAAAGAGGTGTCTCAGTAATGAGGAAGTCCTAATTAGTCTGGACTTAGAGAAAGGCCTCAGTATGACTTGGTGCCAGAGAGGTCATGGAAGACACCAGTTAATGTCCAAGCCTGTGGAAACATACACTGGAAGTTTTCAGAAAGAGACTCTAGTAATTTAACAGGTCACAGAACTTGCTTAATAAGCTTTTCTTTTACATGTGCAGTAGTAAATAGAACCTGAGCCCATAAAATGGATGTGTCGGTTTTAATTTGATAATATTAGCACCACTAGAATCAACTGAAAAACACACAAAAAAGAACAGTAGAAAAGATGTTAAAAGCAAAAAGAATCTGATGCTTTGCAGAGAACCTTGGCTCCATGTTTCCACTGCATGTGTTTGTGCTCATTTGCACCTGAGGAGTAGAAGGAGCCAGTGCCAGGATGGACAGTAATGATTTCCACTCACTTTGCTCTCTGACAGTGTTGAACCAACCCAGTAACTCCATTCCTGAGTGCTGAGGTTGCTCTAAATATTTTCAACATAAGGTTTTGTTTTGCTGCATGTCATAGAAAAGTGCTCCGCGTTTATTGTTTGCAGAGTTTTAACTTTTTTTTCCTCCCCTGCATGGCTATGAAAATGATTTCATTCTTATTCTAATATTGTGGGCTTCAAGAATAGATCTCCTTGCCCAGCATTCCTCTGAAATATGAAAGAGATGCCCTCTGCAGCAAGCTTAACACTGCTATCATCTGCATAATAAAGATAGTCTGTATGTATAGAATATGCACACACACATATAAATTTATACTGATATACTGTGTGGGCACAAAGATAAACAGACTAAGAATCACAGCAGCAAATAGAAGGAGAGACATGTAACTCAGTGACTGACACCAAGAACAGATCTCATCTGTCAAATGACTGAATTGAGAGGCTTTTATGAACATTTCTTCTAGGACAAAGTACATTTTATGTGCAAAATTAATGTGTGCCACCGGATAGTGCGCCATTTCTCTAACAATTTCATTTTTAAAAAATTGTTTCTCATTCTTTCCTTTTTTTCTTCCCCTTGGCAGTTTTATCTCACCTCCTGTCCCTGAAAAATAAAAAAAAAAAAAAAAAAAAAAAAAAAAAAAAAAAAGAGAAAGAAAAAAGAATTGAATTCTCCAAAATCCATGTGCTTAATTTTTGCATCTCATTTGTGTAAATTATCTACTTAGTGACAACCTCAGATCTTCTCAGAGCAATTGAACACATCTCAAAAACAATTAAAAATAGTAGGGTTACATCAGAGACATTATTCTTCCAACTCTGTGGGGAATTTGCTTATGTGGTAGCAATTGTTTTTTTCTTGAGGGATGTGAAGAATGACAAAGTAGTGCACAACCCTTGACATTTATCAGGACTATATCAGCAATGTTATTTCCACAAACACTTGTTGTCAAGGACCTGCTAATAATGATGTCTGCTTATGTTCAAATGCAGAACCAAATATCAATCTACTTAGTAAAGCAAGGCAAACATTACCTGCTAGTGGAAATTATTTGCTGGTAGATCTTGCTAATGAAAGTTTTGTCATTGGCATAGGGCCCTGATTCAGAAAGGCACTCACGTGTCTCACTTTATTCATGTGATTGTGCCCCTGCTGAACTCAGTGGAACCACAAACACGCTCAGGTTTCATGTGGGCTCCAGAAGTTTGATGAATCAGCACCTGAACAATAAGACTCCCTTAACTGTGGAATCATGTCAATGGCCAAATAAAAGCTCAAATTTTTCCCAGCTAAAGTCTTCCCTCTTGGAAGAGATATAGTATTCTGCAATGTGTCTGTTTACATTAAAGCCCTGTTCTTCTTAACTTGATGATTTTTTTCCACCTAGTAGGAACCAGTGAATTTCAATCTTAGTTTATGCAGTTTTTATCAAACCCACTGGGGGTTTCTGATCTACCTTTTTAGATAGGTTAGGCTCCAGTAAGCAGCAGCTTGTAGATTGTAGTTTGAAAACAAGTCTCTCTGAATAGTCATTGAAATCCTTGTTTGAAGAGGATGGAACTTTGTTGAGACAACAGCTTGTCCCAGCTTGTCCCTCTTTAAAGCAGTTTTGAGTCCCCTAACACCATGAAGGCATTACCAAAGGAACTAAGAAGCAGGATTTTTTTGCATCACAGTCAAGTAGAAGAAGCTTCTCTTATTTTTTTTTCCTATGGATATAAAAGGGGGTAAAAAAGCAAAACTTAAATAAAAGGGTTGGATTTGCTAATGTTCTTTGAAGCTTTTCTTTGTAGGCAAGAAATCAGTGAGCAGAGAGGGAGAGGGGAAAAGAAACCAAAAATAATTCAAGAAAACACTGAGTTCTGTCTTTGAATTATATAAAAGCAGCTGCATTTGATTTAATTTTTCTTCAGCATAATGTGCTGTATAATCACTGGCTTCATCACCCCCTGGGCCCAATCTTACTCTTAACACAAGCTGTGGGAGCTGTGTCGCAGAGTTCAGTGGAAGCAGAGTTTGACCCATGGTTTGCTTTAAAAACAGAAGGTACCTCTGTCACTTTTCTCTTTTCTTAGAAACTCTTTCTTTTGAGATGTTAAATGGTTGTAAAAATCATTGCTTGTGATGCCATCAGCCTTCTACCTTGTAAACTATCAAAAGGAACCAATAATCAAAAAGCTAAAAGTCCACACTCCTATAACTTATCAGCTGGAAGTTATGGGACAAATGGAAGCAAGAGGAATATTGCAATCTGCCAAAACTGTCTATAAGACTTGTTTCAACCCCACTGCTTAACACAGGGCATGGTTGAGAGAGGGAAGAGAGAGGGAAGAAGAGGATGAGGGACTCTGTGGAGGGAGATGAACTTGTTTCTCAGCCCATTTAAAGGCTGGCTCTCTTCCAAGATAAAACAACTTGTTTTCATGAGGGTGAAAGAAGGTTTTCCCAGGAGAAAATTTGTCCCAAAAAAAGCATTAGTGAGAATCTGTAAAGAAAACAGTGTTGAAAAATGCTAACAATTCCTCAGTTATCAAACGGAGCATAATGATATGTTTGGGGGTTTTTTTGTGTGTGGGGTTTTTTTTCCCACCTCTCCCAAAACGCAACCAGAGAGGACTGTGGCGTTTCAGAGATTATGTGAGCTATTAACCTCAGACAAATAAATATTAATTGAGTCTGCTTCCATATGGAGTAAATAAGAAATTTATAGCACCTTTACTGAAAGCAAAATCAGAACAAACATAGTTCTTTAGCCTTTAAGCCTGAAAATGCAAATAAAATGACCAAAAGCAAATAAATAATAATTTGTCTCCTGCCACCTGGAGAACTCCATATGTACTCTAAACATTGTTTAATTAAAACTCACAGAACCCTGGTCCAGTAATTATTTCTTAACTGCATGTTTTAGAGGAGAGAGCCTTTGGCCTTCAATTACAATAAATTACAGAGAGGGCAAGCGTGGACAGGCAGGATTCAATAGCCTTTAGTCAGCCTCATCTTCCCAGCTCTGGAAAGCAAGGTTCATTTTACAGTAGGACTTGACTGTACAAGCCCTGAAGTCATGGTTAAAGATCCCATTGACTGTGTGGGCACAGACACAGTCTCCCATACCTGTGGGGATAAGGGTTAACACTTAACTTTGCATTAAAACTGTTTTGCTGCACCAAGACTCTTTTCTCTTTTTATATTTTTTTTCCGAAAATGGATTTCCCCCCCACCCCACATTCTTCTCAATGTGGTTTCAATATACTCATCTTCCTGAGATCACTTTGACCTGATAAAAATGCAAAGCCATTATGTCCTTATTTGTCAGTTTGCTGTGTGGGGGGAGAAATGGGAGATTGAATGTTGAGGTTCTACAGCTCCTCCAGCCCGTGGTGATTCATTAGGACATTATGTGGTAGGGAGCTGCACTCTGGCATGCTCTAGGCATCGTGTACACTGCTGTTTGAAAGAGAACAACATAATAAATCCCTTTGTTAATAACTATAAATGATGACTTATGCCCTGGAAATTCCTTTTCCTCCTGGCACAAGCAACTAAAATCTCCATGGTGCTGCAGACCTGAGTAGACATCCTAATACCTTTACTGGAGGTGAAACAATATGTACCTTATTAGCAGGTCACAGATCAAACTATTAGCAACATGGTGGGAAGCCAGCTAGGATTTGGTGGGATTTATAAAAGGTCATCTTAGAGGCAGCATGCAAAACTGCTTTTTGGTGATGAAAATGCCTCTGATGAACAGATTTCCCACTCAGTGGGCATGGGGAAGACATTTTATCCCATTGAGCAGACTAGTTTGGCAATGGTGATTACTTGGGCTTAAAGCTTTATGTATCTCATGAAATCTGCAGCAGTTCCTCTTGATAAATCAACCTTCGTTTCGTTGCATAGAAGGAGGAAGCCCATCAGCTCATCTCTGTTTCCTTTGCTCTTTATCTCTTCACAGTGTTCATAGCAGGAGGGAAAGAAGAACTAGAAAACACTGCACATCTGCCACAAGTGAATACTCTGTAGGTGCCCCACAGTAGCCCAGGAGGTCAAATCCTTAGTCCTTATGTATAATCAAGGGAATGTTCAGCAGCTTGGTGTAGTCTGGGATGTTCCAGTGGATGCACTGTAGCTGCACCAGCTAACTGCATCCTTCAACAAGTCTCCATGTACATAAAATTTCATATACTGTTTTTTTTAAAGCAAATCTACATCAATGATTGTAAATGTTTGTTGGTAGTTGCAAACAGAGGTCAGCATTTTTATTCTGCCAGAGGGGAAAGGGAACTGAATCAGGAGGACAATGCCCGAAGCTCATCCTGTGAGGCTTTCAGGGAGCACACAAATGTTACCAGTCCTGAAGCTGTGGGAGTTTTGTCACATGAGGAAAGAATATTTGTAATAAATTACCTTGCCCAATCCTTGCAAGGAGACCTTGCCAACTCCTACTGTTCTGAGTTCTCCAAGAGACAGGATGGTCTTTTTGTCCTATGTGTGCCTGTTTTCCAGCCTTGGGAGCCTCAGTTCCCCCTGGTCACTCCAGGAGGTTTGTTCATCTTCTCCTAGAACACTGTGCATCCTCTGCAGGGCAGCATGGTGCTGGTGCTTCCACAAGAGAGAAGTGAGGGACAGGATTCCTTGTCAAAATTCAGGTCAGAGATCCTCACTCCTGTAACCAAGTTTACTTAACAAATACTTTTAAAATGTGGAGATTAGATCCTGGCTATGATCTTTGTCTGGTCTTTGATTCATTCCTTTCAGCTTGTAAAATAACTTTACATATAGATGGAGTAGACAAAAAGCCAGTGAAAAGAAATAGGAAGATTGGCTCCTGCTCATTGAATTTTCTGTTAAAAACACATCGAATTTTCTGTTAAAAATTTGAGAAATTGTTTTTCAACTGGTCCCACCTAGACCTAGATTTTATGTGCACATACGGTGTCAAGACTCAAACAAACCAAACTAAATGGTCCACCTACAAAAACATTTAGCATAATTTCACTGATGTCTATGGTAAGAAGATGTTTTGTCATTTGTCATTTCATGCAAAGCCTGACAGAGGAAGGAAGAGTGGTTCTGTGATATCTTTACTGGTGAGAGTGGCATGACAGTGAGAGACAGCAAGTTCACATTAGCAAAATTAGGTTCCATGTATATACAATGCTGCTACTGAGCCCAGATTATTTAAATCTTCTAAGATTTCTGATTACTCATCTGCAAAACAGAAATAATTTTCTGAAGTTCCTTAAAATTCTTTCTTTCCATTAATTTTCACAAAAATTACAAACCCTTTCCTTTTGACTACATTTTTCTTCTTCATTTCTTATGGAAACAGGGCATAGTATGTCCATACAGTCTAAAATCAAGATCTTATTTAAAATTAGTTGATTTGGGAAGATGCAGGATATGGCAGGATGGATTAAGAACACCGGACTTGATAACATGCCATCATCCAGAGAGTACATTGGCCTGTAAGGGACTTCCAAAGGGAGAAACAGGACTGTAGGCAGAAAAACTCCAATTTCTCTGAGCTCATGACAGCAAGTATCAGAATCAGTAATTTACTGGTAATTTATTTGTAAACTCAGTATTTGTGAGGGCTCTTCCCTTTCCACCCCTTGATCTCCAACTGAGCAATGCCAGGGCTGTTCTGAGTAACTGTGCTCTCCTCCAAGGAAAGGGATTGTGCAATTCTTTCTTTTAAGAGCCTACACAGAAATTTGCTGCTCATGGCAGCAAATTGATTGTGGTCATCATGTCTTATGACCTGGCTTCTTTGGGGATATCCAGGGTCACCTTTTCTACAGCCCCATAACTCCTTCCTCTTCAAGGACAAGATTATACCAAGGACAGGTTATAAAAAATGCAAACATAAATCAACCCTGAGCAAAATATCTGGTTTCACAGAGCTTGGAGCTCACCATACAGCCACTGCAGAGTTAATGCCATGCCATGTTCTGTAAAGATTTGGTTCTAAAAGAACCAAAAACCAGGATTCTTAAGAACCCTGTAGTCATAAAATACAATAATTGGGGTTTGTTGTTTTGATTTTTCCTTTTTTTCCTTTTTGCTGCTTTATTTTTAAAGTTTCTGAAAAAAGTCAGGGACTATGCTGAAGTCTATCAACACATTATTTCTGTAGCAGAACCTGAAAATACGTGTTCTGTAGCTGACCTGTGCTAATATACTGAGAGAGGTGTGTGAGGGTAGAAAGCTCACTGGAACAGTGCTGGAGGAATGCATAAGGCAAAGCAACCCAAATCCAGACCAGTTTCTCCTTCACAATGTTTCGCCTGCAGTCCCTGAAACTGCAGTTGTGTTTAATCCTGCACGGGAGTTGATTCAGACCCAAAGAGAGACCAAGATCCAAATAACTTTGAAGAAATTTGGACACTGAGGCCACCAGCAGCAGAAGGAAAATGAGGATTTATGTTTAACAGTGGTGGAAATGCACCCAGTGGATTCTGGCTCCCATATCTCACCAGTGTTCAGCTGTTGAAGTCCCAGTGATAAGATTTGGTTTCTGGGGGAGAAGCTATTGGCAGAGGAAGAACAAGGTGAAGAGAAAAATTAACTAGAAGTATCCCAAATGTCTTGCAGCAGCTCTCTTCTTTGAGTCTCTGTGTTTAGGAAGAAAAAAAAAAAAAAAAAAAAAAAGTGTATAATTTAATCTGCATGAGAATAAGGCAGGGAGAAAGGGGTGCCTCTACCACATCTGCCCAGCTGTTCTCTAATAAGATGAAGATAACACAATTTCAGCATGTGTTAATATTTCAGTACAGGCTTCTGCTCTGAAAGCATTCAGAAAACAAATGACCAGGTAGAGGGCTGTGCAGAGTAATTTCCCTTTTAGAAAGGGCAATTAAAACTGCAGTAGCCTTATCTCCTCACAACTTACATTGTTTTAGAACCACAGGACAAAAAAATATTACTAAATGGATTTTCTGAGGGATTGGTAGAAATCAATATAATGTATCTTTTGTGTTAAATGCCTTAGAATCTATTTTCCTGCAATAAAAATACATTTATAATATCCCTAATGCTGATAAAATATCATCTTGATAATCTATTCAAACACCTAAGAGACTTCAGTTTCTGTTCTGACACGCTCTGAATTTCAGTTTAAAAATGCATTCTGGTTTAACTGTCATCAATAGCCTAATGCAATCTCAAAGAAACAGGCATAGGCTATTCAAATATGTTTCCAATATAAGTTGGAGATTGTCAGACAAAGGAAAAAATAGCTTCCCAGTTAAAGACATAAATGTCAAGAAATAAGAGGAAGAAAAAGTGTGCAAAATTCTGGGGTTTTTTTTTATTACATTTTTCTGGTATGGGTCAATTAATCATAAATCATCATAATTTTAATAAAATACTCTACAAAGCACAATTAAAAAGCATGACTTAGTTAGTCAAGATCTAAGAGGGTCTTTCTTTGGTGTTGAAATTTTAATTATTCACTCTTTCAATATTCATAAGTCACGTCATTCTTAAATTGGTAGGTGAGCCACACAATCAAGTGATTTAATAACACAAAAGACATGAAATTTAGGGTGCTTTCCTGTATTTAAGCATTTTCTTCTGTTTAACTGTGTTTGAGTTTTTGCAATAAAATTCTCTCTCTACAGTCCTAAGGTTTTAAGCCTTGCTGTCTTAAAAAATGAAATTCTTATGGGTTTGTATGACTTCAGTAAGTGAAAACTTGTGAACTATGCCAGGTATTCCAAATCTCAAAAGGGAATTATGTGCTATGGTCGCTGATTTTTATTAGGAAATGGATTTTTAAACCAATGTTAACAATAGTTATGATACATCTCAATAGTTCACTCACCAGTGAAATGATCTTTACAGTCTATTCTAACCCAAACCATTCCAAGATTCCATGAAATCTCAATTGGTGAATTAGAACATTACAAAACAGATTATAAAGTAAATCCCTTTAGATTTTATAAGTAAATTCTTCATGTTTTTGTTTTAAAGCTCAGATCAGAAACCTCAACCTGCCCTTTCCAACAAGCTAATCTTGCAAAAAGCTGTGATACTTCACCTTGTTATTCCTTCTTCTACAGAACAATACCTAGGCTCAGGATGAAATCAGTCTGTGACTAGTCTGGACATAATTAAAATTAAACAGTAAGCAATTTCTCTGCAGATTTTTTTTTTTTTTTAATTCTCCCCATTTTGTAGAAAAGCAAAAGTTACAATATCAGCCCAGAAGGTCTGTTTGTGTTCTCAGTGAACAGAGAAATCTGGACTTTAATGAACAAAATAAAAAGGTTTTGCAAGACATAGACATTTTTGCGCTGCCAAAATATTTGAAAGCCTTGCAATTATCTTTTTTTTTTTTTTCCCTCTTTTAGCCCCGCAAAGGTCACGCTCAGCTTCTCAGACACAGAGAAGCTGTGGCAATTTTCCTTGAACAAGAGATGCGGTTCTGATAGCGGGATCACACAGCTCGGTAGTTTCATCACCATTCAGATGCTTGTAGGAGTTATTGTTCATCAAAAGGGACCTTTAAATTTATGGTTAGGCTGCACATTTCCTTCCTTACTAAGCATTTTATGATCAGCGCTCTGGGTTGTTTGGATTTTTTGCTTAGGACCACATCTCTTGCTTTTGTTTAAACTTGTGAGTAGACTTTTCCACGAGAACCAGAAGTCTCTAGATCAAAATCAAGATGTTCATTTTCATCTTTGGTAGCTCCCTTATGTTCTACTTGTTTGCTCCAAATATTGCCTCTTATAGAATAATTAAGGTTGGAAAAGATGTGTAAAATCAACAAATCAAATCATCCTTCCATCACTCTTCTTAGAGACACAGATATGGGCTAACTGAGGCTCTGTTGGCATTATTAAGAATGTTTGCTATGTGCACTTTGAATTTACTTTTCTCCTCCTCTGAAATATTCCCAACGAGATAACCTTCAAGTCACACTGAGTATCTCTTTCCCCAAGAGTCTGGGAGGGAATTAGGCTATTTACAGATGGCAAAATTTTAAAAATTAATTATGAGATCGTGAAGGGTTCTTGGCATCCATCAAGATCACAAGATATTGTGGAGGCCCCTAAAGGAAACAAGACAAATTTATGGAGGAAATTTCTTTTCAGGACCTGTGATCATAGGACACCTCCTCACTGGGAAATATCCAGAAATTTGTAAATCAGAGGATTGTGAATTAAAAAAAAAAGGCATCTGATCACCTGCAAAGGAGAAGTCCTACAGTTTTTCTGGCCTTGTTTGAATGAGACAAAACAGTGGGGTGAGAAACACCCCCTGTTTTAAGTTAAATATTTCAACATAGTTTGTACTGATCTGCTTCCAACATTAAAATATGTGGTGGATTTCTTGCCAGGTTGGTGCCCAGCCTCTGTTTCTAGGCATTAAATCCTGTGATCTTTGTCTCTGCTGTATTGAGTGGAACTCTTTTGCATTACTCCTCTGTTACTTTAACTGTGGATAAATGCTGAGGTTCTTGGGCTGCTGCTGAGGTTTGTAACAGAGACGTCCTGTGAGGAGAGATGGCTATTCTTCTTTACTTCATACACTTGGCATGGTGCTATTCACTCAAAGGTTGGACTTGATTATCTTGGAGGTCTTTTCTAACTTTAACAATCCTATGATTTTATTTCTTTCCACAGCTACAGATGACAGTCCATGAAAATCAGTGCAATTGTAGTAATATATATATTAACAGCTAAATGTTTGCTCTACTTATATTTTTATGAGAGGCCTTTTGCCCCCACAGATTTCCTCACTGGCTTCAACACTGGTAAGTCCCTGCAGACCGCAGCCAAAGATTATATTTCTTTAAATGAGCAGCAATAAAAATTCCCCATAGCAAGTTTAAATCCTGATAATGGTGCACTTTTATTGCATTGTACTGAACTTTTACCAATCAGTCCAATTATGGGCTAATTCATTCTCATCACTTCGGAAAGCTTTTTTTTTTTTTCAAAGCCCTATCTGATTTTTTGGCATGTGAAATGCTTACAAAGGGAAGTTAATAAAAGAGCAGTTCATCTGCATATACAAAGGAAGATCATAATATAAAAAATTGCCACATTAGAGAAGTCTAGACCTTGACTATCTGTCATATATTTTTATAGCATCTTATCACTGTGCTATCTGATTAAGTAGTGAAATGGTTAAGATAAATGAGACTTAATTAGCGGAACTGATACCTGTCTATTGCAAGCCTTAAATTTGCATCTGGGAGCTCTGATTTTCAGAAGGGAAGAGCATGCCTGCAGTCCTGCTTCCCTTTGAAATCAATGGGAGTTTTTCCTGCAGTGAAAACAAGTGCTGGAGGTAAGCTCACTCAGAGCCAAGTGAAACTTTTGCTGTCTACTCATCCCTTTGAATCCTGAGCTAAAACACGGGGAAACAACCAAATACCAGAGCTCTGAGATGGAGGGAGAAGCAGAAGAGCAAAGACTTGACTTCTAACATGTCAGGCTGCAGACTCAGCAGCATGCAGAGACAAATAACTTGTGTCAGAAAAAGGGTTGGTGCAAATTATTTTTGCTCTGGCACAAAACTAGCCAAAATTTCACTTTTTTTTTTTTTTTTCCAGCTTTGCTTGTGGAGCAAAGTATTTACATTTGAGCTCAGAGATTAGATGGCGAGTTGCCACTGGTGTCAACTATTTCAGTAGGAATGGGTTGTAGCATAACTTCCCCGCCAAACGCTCCCTGTGCAGAACAAACGATTTACCACAGAGCTCAGAGATGGGGTATTTACATTCATTTAAGTTTGGTATAAACATTTACAAAACATTAGGACAAATACCAGCATTCTCAGCTAAATGTCTGACCACAATTATTTCTGATGAATAAATGGCCTGTAGAACAACTCTAAAATGAGAGGGTTTTTTTTCTTTCTTTTTTCCTCTCAAGCCAAAGGACTTTGAAAAAAACAGTGCAGTATGCAGCTAAACACACTGTGCAAAGGTTCACGTAGAGTTAAGGAAAACCATAGATGTTTGTGAGATTAGAGAGTGAATATCTAGATTAAACCAGTTTATGTTGTCCTTCATCTGCCGTTCTGTTTTTTCCCTTCAAAATCTCACCTTCAAATCTGACCCTGACAGACATGCCAGCTTCAGTAAAGATGCTTTGTGCTGAGCAAGTACTTTTTAAACCAAACATCATGAGCTGGCCACTGCAAAGGTACTTTTCCCACTGGAAATAGTGGCATGAGGGTTGTTGATTAGAGCACAAGAGACTATTTACCAAATATTTCTCAAAGGCACCTGGCTGTGAGAATAAGGAAGCCACTCAAAGGTACCTAGAGCTACCTCAGAGTAAAGTGCACATTTTCTCAGTGTTAGCACAACAGGCTAATGTATTCTTCATCATTCTTTTAATTACTATTTTTGTTTTAGTCATAAGTGTATCACAGAGAAAAGCTACAGATGCAAAAATTTCTGTTCAGTGCTATTTGTGGAGATCTTCTGCTCATGATCTTCACAAAATCATAGAATCATTAAGGCTGGAAAACACCTTTGAGTCCAACCATTAACCCAACACTTTCCAGGCCCACCACTGAGCCATGTCCCCAAGTCTCACATCTACACAATTTTTTCTAACATTTACAGGGACAATGATCCCATCACTTCCATGGGCAGCATGTTTAGAAAAACAATCAAACTATAATAGTAGTCTTTTTTTTTTTAAATCACTGCTAGTAATGGTGTTTTCAGTATATTTCTCACAGCCAGAGCTGTCCAGTAAGTGCAGGACACAATTAACACATAAGAAAAATTCTGTTTTCAGCTCCCACAGAGTACGGAGCTTAACCTGATTTTCAGGCACCTTGGCTGAACATGTAATTATGAGTCGATTGACTATCCTGAGATGTGTCTTTCTTAGTTTGGGGGGCGATTGCATCTGAGTAGGGCTTTTTTTATTATGCTTATTTAAGGTTCCTAATGAAAACACCTTATTAATCTCTCAACATTTCTGAGTGAAACTGGGTTCTCTTTTTTTTGCAGCTTCCTCTATATTCCATTGGGCTTGTTCTTCATCAAAATGCATTTGTCCCTGTGAAAATAACATGTACAGGGCAGATAACTAAAATCTGACCTTTATTATTCCTTCCCCCAGACACCTTAATTGGTTGATCTGGTTCAGATCGTGGATCTCATGAAGGGCAGATCTTCTTTTTCAGTAATGACAGAAGTCTGTGAGATTCCTACTGATGTTTGGAAGCAACAGCTTGGAAGAGCACCAGGGACTTCATAGTAGAAGACACTTCCAGGCAGAAGGAAACCCTATTCTATGAAGTTTAAATCCATAAACAGGGACCCAGATGTATGGCAAATTTTTGTTCTGGATTTGTTCGTCTAACAGTACTATGGCTGATTGACCTTACTTTTGAATTCCTGATTTCTTCTCTGACATAATTCTGAACAGGGACATAATGTTTTACTAAAAGAGAACAAAAATGTCATTTGCACCCTGCATCACCTCCTGAATTGCTGAGGCCTAGCTACTTTGGAGAATTTAAAAGCAGAAACCAAAGAAAAATGAGCTCTGGGCATTTAGGTGAGGCTCAGATGAAAATCGAGACCACTTTGCTCTGATTTGCTTCACTGTGCAATGAATATAAACTGAGTTTAGAAGATTGAATTGTTCACAGAGGCAGCATTTTACACCCCTTATCCAAAGGTGCAATAGACTGCATGACAGCAAGAATGGGGATGAATCCTGACTCAAAAGTTGCACCCACATTCAATGAGGATGGAGGAAGGAATTTTAATGAGCTCAGGATTTCTGTCTGCAGTAGCTTTAATCATCAGGTCTCCCCCAAAAATGAAGAATATTCATGCATACAATAATTAATACTGAACAGGAGATTTGTATCAATCTGATAGATAGGAGATGAAATTAACTGTGCTTTCATGTACAATTTTAAGTAGGTCAGATAAGAACATCTATTGTAACAAACTTTTATTTTATAGATATACTCTGACACGCACAGACCCACACGTACACATGTAAGAATGTCTGTAAAAATCTCACACACAGCAGAAGCCCCTTAACCTGATGTTTGCAAGCTGCCCAGTCCTTTCTCTGGAGCTCACCATTTTTCCTCTCACTGATTCATGGGCTCTAAGGTCACAGGTGATGGTTGTGATAAAGCCAAATCTTCTGCAAACACGAAACACAAAACAGCATGCAGTGATTCTTACACTGCATCCTGTCAGCTATGGATGGACTGGAGCATGTTGAAAATATTTAAATAAAACAACCTCTTACGGTGCACTGATTTTTCTCTAAATTTTATTCTTTTGCCTCCCTCTCTTTGAAGAGTTAGGCAGGATCAGCATTAGATATCTAAAAGTGTTTCCTCTTTAAATAATATTCCCAACTAAGTAGTGAAAACAATTGTAAAAACATGATTTAAGAGAAAAAAAAGTATCAGAATATGACATTAATGAGATGGGGCTCCACTGAACTTAGTTCCCTGAGGGTGTTCATTAGTTTTTCATAGCACTTGAATTTCTTCAACATAAAATGGAAATGCAAAGAAAAGATGTCTCTATCCCTCGGTCTGATCTGCACATTTTGCACCCACCTAAATGATACAGAAACCTGAAGTTTGTTTTAAAATATGCAGGTGCCTTTGCAGTGATGTTGTTTTACCTTTTTATTAACTGAAAAATAAAATTTTTTTTAGCAATTATTTAATTGCTGAGAAGACCTCAGCTGTTGGCTGTGTTGGCATATAACTGCTCAAATAAAACAATTTATTTCTGTGTGGATTACCTAGGGGAAAAAAATGAAGCATTAGCCAAATTCTGAAATATTTTTTGTCAATGGTTTAGGTCCAATGTCCTGTTTTACTTTTCCTTCCTTTGTTTTCTTATTTATTGGAAAAGAAGTAAGAAGGGAAACTGGAGGGGAAAATAAGAAAGAATCCCAGCAGACACAAATTGGGAAAAAATTACACATTACACATTGCTAATGTGTAATTGCTAAAAACCAATTTAGTTGCTTTAAAAAAAGCTGAGAGTATTTTAAATGGGAAAATACATAAATTTTGGTCTGAAACACTAAAGTAAGCTACCAGGTAAATGCCTGAAGTTATACCAGTTCTACAGCAATGTGCCAGACACTCATTAATTAACGTTGTGTGTTTAAATAATCATGCACATCATGTCCTTAATTGCTGGCTGAACTGGGGACTAGTCCAAAGGCTCTCCAGCTCTCCAGCTCCAGTGTCTGTGTGGGATTTAAGTTAGTTGTCTAAGTGACTTTCAAGTCTTGCTCCCAAGTCAATACAGAAAGATGAAGCAACATCAGAAATACCTCATCCCATCAGCAACCCAAGTGCCCTTTTGACCCCACAGCTCCTGTGGCTCAGCTTCAAGGATAGGGGTCTGCAATGCTCTTACATTTGATATGCTACACCCAGGGGCCAGCATCAATTTTGGGAGTGATTCTCCTCTGGTTAGAGAATTCGCAGATGGCTCTGGGAGCTTGCAGGAGAAAAAAGGCGTCACCAGTGTGCAGGAGATGTGGAAATTAGGTGGACTCTTGTGAGATATTTAATTTAACTGTTGCTCCTAAAGAAGCAGCTTCTGTCCCTGGAAGTGTTCAAGGCCAGGTTGGATGGGACTCGAGGCAAGTAGGTTAAGTAGAAAGTGTATTTGCCCAAGACAGTGGGTTGGAACCAGGAGGTCTTTAAGGTCCCTTCCAACTGAAGCCATTCTATGACAGTACATGGAATGACCTAAACTTCTGAGCTTGGCAGAAGACCTGCACTACCCAACACTCCAGCCAAAGCAGCGATGGGGGTGACTTGGAGGCCAAGCACTTGGAGGGTTTTGAGTGTAAAAGAATTATCTGCTGTAATTCCCCTTGCGTGGGAACCAAACATGTCATAAAAGCAAGGGGAAAGAGAACCAGGACAAGCGGGTTCCTTTTAATTTTTTTTTCTTTTTCTTGTTAAGAAACTTTATTTTTTTAAAAAGTCCCCTTTGGTGGCTGCAACCTTATCACAGTAGGATCAACAGCTGAAACCAAATGAGAAAGAAGGTGAAATTGTCTAGACTGAATGAAGCACATGCAGCACAGTGAAAAGTAAATTGGAAGTTTAGCTTTCTTTCATTTTTAATAACCTGAAGTGTTATTGATAATGTCAGTAATTAATTTTTTAAAGATGTTCATTTTAGATCAATAGTATCCTCATTAAACAGGCAAGGTCATGTATCATATTTAAAACAGTAAAATTCAACCTCTGTGGTGAAATCATACCAATTGACAATAGTGAAGATGCAGTTCTAATGTCTCTTGTTGTTTTTTCTTCCTTTTTTTTTTTTTTCTTTTTCTTTTCTTTTTTTCTTTTTTTTTTTTCTGTGAAATTGTCAGACAAATATATACTTTAAAAAAATATTGCAAGGGTATATTTCTCCTCTTCTCATTTCCCATAGTTGTGCATTTGCAGCGTGGAAAAGTCTAAAAACAAGTATTGCCGAAACTCTTTCACTTCTGATTCTATGGGAAGTCATTTTCTGTAGAGGTGCTAAAAATATTGACCCTCAGAAGAGCATGGGCTGACTGCTGCAAACTCTGTAATTTACTAACTTCTGTGCTCTTGGGTCGTATTTAATAGTTTCATGTGGGCATTTTTAGGTTTTTTAAGAAATACAAAAGAAGTACAAAATACTTCTTGAGATCCAGGCTTTGACTCAGTTGACCGAAAAACAATAAATCCAATAGTACACATATATGGGCTTTGTTATAAACATCACGGCAAATTCCCGTGTCTCTCCACCCAAAATAAAGCAGCTCTGCTCATGGCAGAGCCAGTGCTTGGTGGTTCAGCCCCTTAACTGGAAGCTTAAATGAAGCTTTATGTCTTAGTGGGAGAACTGCAGGTAAATGGCTGCTTCTGAAACCTGAGCATGAAACCATAACCTCTGCAGCCTGCATGGTTTACAGCCCAGGCTCAGGCCATATATTACCTGTATTTACATGTATTTACACCCTGGACTTCACATCTAACCTTTGTGACTGAAGCATTAAATGGAGACACTTCCATTTTGCTGCAGAGCTGCTGGAAATACAGGGCTGCAGGATCCCTGCTGGTGCTGGAGCGAGCTCACATTCAGTCCACACCTCACTGCTCTTTCATCCTTTTTCTTTTAACTCCTTGTTCTTTTCTTCCTGCTTCCTTTCTTACCAAAACACTCAGTGAATAACTCTGGAATCATCAAAACATCATAAAGACTTGAAATGTCTCTGCAAGCACCCTCAGCATTACGAGTCAAAAATACCCAAGATGACCTAAGACATGTTTCTTTCTGGTTTTGTCTAGAAGGCTGAGTTTTACAAGGGATCCACCCTTCATAGCTCCTTTGTTGTTGTTTATTATGATCATATAAGAGAGCAAAGGGTGCTGTATACAACACATAAGAATGCCTTGAAAGAAACTTCGAATGAGCTGAGCCCTAGCACCTCATTTGAAGGGAGTGGAAGAAGTAAAGAAAAATTAAAATTTAATTTTGTTTTCTTGATACTTCTGTGGGAGAAAAAGTGTCCTGTTCTTACAGGATGCCTCTACCTGATGTTTTGAACATTGTATGCCTGGGAGACAGAGTGGAGCTGTCTATTTGCGTATATATTAATAACGCTTTTTCTATATAGGAAACCTGAAGATGTTGTATATCTTTTGTGACTTTAATGTTTTGATATCTAAAGTTCATGAAAAAGCCATGTAATTGGTAGAGGACTTTTTTTTTTTTTAACTTGCATCAAGCCCCCTAATCTTTGAACATTAGAATAATTTTGCATCTAGCCTGGGGTAAATTAGTTTCTTCAGGTTTTTGGTTTTTTTTAACTTCCCAGCATTATTTATTTTCAATTTTAAATTCTTTTAATATCAAAGTGGGTGTAATTAATTCTGTTTCTGATGATCTGAAAATTAAAATGAAAAATTACAAATAATATATCAAAGAACTTTCATAAAATATACCTGACCAAAATAGTTCAGGTTTACTGAACCTACATATCAATTTTTGTAGGGATTTTTTCCCCATGTATATAAAAGCCATGCTTTAGTGCCATCTAGTGCACCAAGAATTCACAAAAGAAACTTCCCTCAATGTTTATGCCCTTGCCTTGCAATAAACACTTTAAAACTCTAGATTAGAGCCATGGCTATCATATTAAGTAAACAGCAAAATGACTCTTAATTATCTATTTGGAGCCTGGCTACGTACCGTCAATGGTGAGTGTAGAGCAAGAGTTTCAGGTCTTCTCTCACCAACCATCATTGAAACTGAAAAAGACTCAGTAGTTCAGATTTAATCTCTTTTCCTCTGGAAAATTAGAAGTGTCTCAGAAGAATTCTAGCTTTCAGCTAACTATCGTGAGTTTGAAACCTAGTTGGGGAATACACAAAATATGGTGTGTGCAGAGCCTGGGTTTTTCCTTTTCCCAGAACTGAACATTAATTCTCCTGATTGCGGGGGAAAAAAAAAGAAAGCAAAAATACCAAAAGGCCAGTGGTGCACAGAACACCTGGCAAAAAAAAATCATAGAAATTTTTGTGTTGGAAGAGACATTAAAGATCTTCTAATTCCAATAGCCCTGACATAGAGAGGGACATCCAACCAAATATTTAGTATTTTTCTTCTCCTGTTTTGAAGTTTCATGGAGGGGGAGGGTTGGTTAGGGTTTTTTTTGTTGTTTTTTTTTTTTTTTAATGGGTTTTTAATTTTGGTTATTCTTCCTTTCAGATTTTGTTAATGAAAAATAAAAACTGAGTTTGCGAGCACAGAAAAAAAAAAATCTGAATGGCACATTAACTCTGGATTGTTCTCAATTGTATAAAACTCATGATGGCCACACTAAGAGGAGATTTTGGGCCTCAGATGGTTGTCTTGCCAAGGATCTCTAGGTTATAGAGCATTAAATTTTTATCAGCATCTGCACCCTGGTGGGATATGTGTGATTCCTAAACAGCTAGCAAGGTTTGAGAGGATTTGATCAGATGATATGAGCTTGGATATTTTTTATTGGAGAGATCAGATGATCTGCTGAAAGCATCCAGATCTTTGGAGATCAAGACACTGATTACAGGCACAGATTTTACAGCAAGAACACTCATCTTGTCAGGTTTGACAGTTCCAGTGCTTACAAACAGGTAGGAGATTTCTTGCCCCAAATCAGGGACAAGTTGCTTCTGTACAAGTTTTATTATCAAAAGGAGAAGTGATAGCTTTGATCAGAAGGTGAAACTCATTCTGACCATCTTGCAAAACCGATAATCTGTGCTGATTCCTCATGTGTGTCCGTGATAAATCTTTATCTTTTTTTTTTTTTTTTTTTTTTTTTTTTTTTTTTTTTAATATGTACTTTGAGTCTAGTACAGCAAAACATTTTGGTGGAAGAGCTAGATGTATGCAGCTTGGTACCTGAGTTCGTTGCCTGGGGGACACAGTGACAGCTGAGGGCCAGGAGAGTGGCACAGGAAAATGCTAAAACTTTCCCACAAGGAAACCATCTGCAATGAATGGCAATTTTAGCTTCATGTTAGCCCATGAAAGCTTTTCAAACATAATAATAAAAATAGTGCTATTACTACTACTATTACTGCTGCTGCTGCTACTACTACGATTACTACTACCAGTAGTAGTAGTAGTAGTAGAAAAATCTTTCTTAGACCTTTCTAGTGACCGTCAGGCAGTGCTTGGGAGCTGGAGTTCAGTTCAAGCACAAATTCCCTGTGACAATCCATGTGACAATCTGCATTGCAGTGAGGGCCTGACCTCTTTGAACTTCCAGGTGCAAAGTCATGACAATAATTCCCTTCCAAGAGCTCTTGTGGTGGGCAGCAGTGCCAGGAGTAAATAGGAAGGAGGAGAGGGAGGAAGATGAGGAGGATGCTGCACTGAGATGCTGTTTCAGTGCATGAGATGCTGCCTCCTCTTCCCCAGAGGAGAAGACAAGGGGCCGCAAAAAAATCCTTCACGTTGATGGTTATGTGACTTTCAGACCCCATGAGCTGGATGTAGCCGTCCTGAAATGATAAGATCCTTCCCACTCAACAAACAACCTTCAGGGGTGTCAGGAGCTCTGCTTACCAGCCTCTGCCCTGCTCCTGCCGAGCAAAAAGAAAAAAATAATGGTGATCTTGTTAAGAGAAATGCATTTGTCAGCACTCCGAATTTTAATGTGAGCTGGCAGTGGATCTCAGTGATAAAGAAAAAGTCTAATACGGAAGGTAATTTTGCAGAGACCTTGCTAACGTGTTATCCACTGACTTTCTTTTGTTCACCGCTGTGAATTATCAACTGACTCAAGGCAATAAAGGGAAAAAAGTTGTATTTCTCACTGTGTCACTTTAATAACGTCATCCAAAGCTCGCTGCAATAATTTAATTTTTCAGAGAAAGCAGGGAGTTATTACATTTCTGACCCCCCCCCCCCCCCAAGCATTTTGTAGACAGGTATTGAGCAGTGATTGACCAAAAGTTGTGATTCATGGTCAGTCACAAGGTTCTGCCAAATGTCTAAAACATAAATTTCTCTTGGAACAAACCATCACATTTCTTAATCCTCCAGTTAGGAAGCTTGATCCAACACATGATCTGAATCAGCATTACCAAAGAATGTACAAGAAATCCTGCAGAAAACATGAGATTAAGCAACCCAAGAGAAATTTTCCTCTTACCCTCTGTCAGTTATAAGCAGAGATAGTAATGTGTATCTATGCAAAGTATCTCAGTTAAAAATAGAGAGTGTATACAATATTAATAATCATAATGTTATGAGATTGCTACTTATTTCCTCTTATCAGCAAATGGGAACCTTCGGTGATAATTTGGGATGCTGTTTTACCAAAGACTAATTGCAGCGTTGCAGCAAATGCACTGAGGCTGTTTATCTATACTGTTCACTTTATGAAACTTTGAATTGAGTTCTTAGATCCAAGGATAGAGCTACAGAATGCAGCTCTTTTGCTGATTAATTTTAAATGTCCAACAGTTTAGGTTAAAATTTTTTTCCCCAAAATCCTGACCCATTCTTTTGCACCTTGCTTCAGTTTTGTTATGCAGTAAGGAATTCCCCAGGTTCCACATGTGAAAAAGAGCTTTCTTGATGAGTGGTATTATTTTATGCCACTACAGCCCCAAAAGTTTTCTCCCTAAACTTCTTGATGCCTGCCACAGTTTACACGAGTCAGCAGAATCTAAGCCATTAACTCCACCTCTGTTCACCAGAAATCCCCAGTGTCCAGCACACCTACTTTAACTGTTACTTCTGCAAAACGTGGAAAATAATCTTTAAAGTCATCATTAGGTGTATTGCTGGGAGTGTCATATAAATATCTTATTTACAGAAGCACTGAACACCATATGTTGAAAAGGAAGATGTGCCAAAAAGTGCTAATTACACTGTTACTTAATGCCAATCAGGTAATTACACTCAGCCCACTTAAATGCTCTCTGCAATCTGCGGTTGCCTCAGCAGCTGAGGAAGGTTTACAGGCATCCCAAAATGCTCATCAGTGCCCTTTCCTGAGGGCACTGGGTATTAAACCAAACTTCTGAGCAGAACCCAAACCTCCCAGCCCTTTATTTCCTCTGTTCATCCTTTTCTAGATGTTTGTTCTCTCTTCTCTACTCAGACACTCAGGAGCTTTTTTCCTTAACCCAGAAACATCAGAGAATTTATTTTGCTCCCTTAGAATGTTCCCCCTCTGATTACTTTCTGGCCTTGTAAGATATGTTTGGCCTATGGTTTATCTTCTGGTTCCTGGGAGAGAGGTGACCATTGCTTGAACCTGGCAAAGCACTGAACAGCCCTTGCCAGGGTCTCCTGGTTGAGAACTTCTTTCTGCACTTCCACTTTGAACTCTTTGCTCAGCACTGGTATGTTGTGTTCAGCAATAGGATTTCTGCTCAAATCCTTTCCCATTTCTCAAATCAATTTCTGGTCAGAAAGCCAACCCAGAGGCAAGGTACAGGCATAGATATGCATGTGTGTGTATATATATATATATATATATATATATACACACCCCCATATATATATACCCATATATATATATATTGAAATAGATTATATTTATATATGTGTATGCGTGGACTGTGTATAAATATCTTGCATATATTTAATATAGTAGAAATATAGAGATATTTGGGATCTTCCTGGAAAACTGACACAAATCTGCACTGATGTATAGCTATGGGCAGCTCATCAATACAACACGTGAGGCTGTTATGCAGATCCAGTCCTTATCATTTTGCAGGCAGCCAAACCACCAGGGTACAGCAGTCCTGACCATTGCACAGAACTTGCATGTAAAAAAAAGATTATATGTGTGTATATATATATATATATATATATTCAGTAACCAGTGGCAAAATTTGTCATCACTTTAATGCAGCCAGGAGGCAATCGGAGACAGTTTAACAGATGTTTCCATATTTAAGCCAGAACAAATAGAACAGATTAATTTTCCCACTTTCTCCTCAGAAGCAAATGCCAGAAAGTTCTGGGTCTGAAATTTCACTGTGTAACACAAGGGAAAAACAACTTTTTGATCTCTCCAGCTGCAGAGGTGATGTGAGCAGCAGTGATGAGCATAAGAACCAGAAGCCAGTCTGTGAGTTCAAGCTGCTGCTTGGGGAGAACAAGGTTGCAGTGGGGTCCATTAGTGCCTGATGACACAACTTGGAATACAAGCAATATAGAAATATTACACACTGCTACTATTAAACACAAATACCAAAG
This sequence comes from Sylvia atricapilla, assembly GCF_009819655.1. NCBI lineage: Eukaryota > Metazoa > Chordata > Aves > Passeriformes > Sylviidae > Sylvia > Sylvia atricapilla. The sequence continues at coordinate 19,054,624 of NC_089144.1, read as the reverse complement.
CAGGTTATCTGTGAGTAAAGCAAGAATTTCTCAGCACAGCAACAAATCCACTTTCCTGTCAAAACTGGGGAGCAGGTTGAGTGTGGTGTTGCTTTTTCTCACACAGCAGTTTTTGGCCAAAAAATGGGATGAAATGTGCTCTCAGCTTGCTGCCTGTGCCCACTGATTGCAGAGGGGTGTCCCAGGGCACACATCAACGATGGATACAGCCCAGAGGTCACAAGCTACCTCTCAAATTGCAGGACTCCCACACTTCATTCACTGCTCTAATTATACCATCAGCTGTCATTACTCCTGTTGTTTAGATCTGTCATCCCGACCCGGGAGGGAGTGCTGGTGCAGGCACGGAGGAGAAGAGGAAAGGCTGCTGCATCCAGGGATCTGGCACCTGAGGTTGCAAAATGGAGCAGTTTTGGAGGGGGAACCGCTCTGGCAGCAGCTTATGCCCTGCTTCGGGTGGGAGAGGTCTCACAAATGCTTCCTCCCTCTGTGCCTGTCTGCCAGGGGTCGGGTTTTTTTTCCAATTTTTTTTTCACTCCACTTGGTTTGAAGCCGACTAAAACCCAGTGTCCAAAGCAAAGAAGTCTGATGCTAAGGGATGATCAGCACTACCCCAACCCTGTGTTTAATTTCACACAGGTCTTGTTTTACCTGCAGCCACCCCTGTGAATCGCTTCCCTGCCAGCTCAGTGGGGGCAAAGGGGGAGAGCAGAGCACGAAATCTCCTCTTTCCCCAGCTGCCCATAAATTCGTGTGGGTTTGCTCTTTCCTGAGCTCTCAGCGCTCTCTCCACCCCGAATGTGAAAGTCGTGTAATAACCCCTTTCCTCAAGCTTGACTCAAAAGCTGCCGGCTCAGTGATTCACCCGGGCTTCACCACCTGCTTTCTCTGGAACTGGCAGCTGAAACCCCAGCTAAAAGGAGCCTGCGTGGGGACCAGGGGAGATGCTGTCCCCCAGCCCACTCCTGCCCACGCTCCCAGCCCCGAGTGACAGCTGTGGGGTTATATTTATCACAGGTGTGCACTTCACATCTGACATTAAAAAGCCCCGGGTGGTGAGGGGAGGAGGGGAAGAGAAGGTTGTCCTTCCTTTGCGGGAAGCCCTCTCCTGTGTTTGCCGTTTTGAAGGGTTTACAGTCATTAGACCGTCATCTTCACAATAGCCTCACACCCAAATTTTGCTGGAGCTTAAACACATCGTCCCTGTGACAACGATTTCAGCCCTGGCAGGATCTAAAAAAGGCTTTTAATCCTGGTTATTTTCTGTTCCGCTTAATTGCCTTACCCAACACTTACATTTCATATAAAGACAATCCATCTTCTTCACTTACTTCTGCAATAATAATTATTCTGCTCTACAGAAATAAAATTTTTAAAAAGTATATGAAAAGAGGAAAAAAAAAACCCAAAAAACATTATAGGGGTGACATTGAAAACAGACACTCAAATTATAGATGTCTCTGAATAATCTGCAATATTTTTCATGCACTTCACAGAATTCCTTTCTGGAGCTAATGGAGCTTTAATAGGGGATGTTTCCCCCCTCCCTTCTCTCTGAATCTTCCCCTCCCCTTTCCTCTTCCACTCTGAAGTTTCCATGAGTAATCCCAAAAACAATATTTAGATGACTGAAATGTTAGAGCATAATGTTACTGCATAACACAGCATGTCCAGAACGTTCCTCTGGGATGGAAAACTTTTGTTTTCAGTGTATTAAAGGAGAAGTAAACACCGTAGTGGGGATAAAAATGGATCCTTCTAAAAGCTATTTTAAATTTTTTTGCCCTTTTCTTACACTTCTCTCAATGCTATTGGAGCAGCATCAGCTATCCTAAAAGTTTTCTAGAAACAAACCCCTTTCTTTTCATGATAGCTGTGAGCCCACCTGGTTGTATCTGTCACGTTCTACCTGTTCTTTCTCCTGCTTCACTTGCCAGGAAACCACCAGGCCAGGTACAATTTATGCAGTGCATTAAAACACTGCTAGGTTTTCCCTGACTTTCAGGACAACCAAAACTGCCTCTGTTGCCTTTATCTGGTGTTTTTGTCATCTGTCAAACAATGAAATCAGATGCTGCCCTTGATGACCCAAACATTCACCCACACAGATTAGCATTTTTCACTTCAAATTTGGCCTTTTAAAGAGACCTGATACAAAAATTAAGAACTAAAACATTTCCAGAGTTGCGTGGAATTGTTGTTCATCTGAGGACAAGGATGCTGTGGTAGCAAAGCCCTTTTTTTGACCAAGATTGAGATAATTTGGGGCAATAATTTGGGGCCTTGCTCTTCCCCAGACTCTGTTTGAGTGTGGGCAAGCCCTACCGCTTCACCAGGCAGCTGTTTATCATCTCCAAAACAGGGTTGACAGAAGATATTAATTCTGTCTCTTACAGGCAGATGATGTGGATAAATCCACAAAGAAACATTCTGGCCATATCTGCACCAAAGGATCTGTGCTTTCAGTGGAGATTCCCAAGACATCTCTAAAGTGTCTCATGCAGGTACCAGGGGCAGCCTCTCACTCAGACCACACTGAGACCCACTGCGAGATGAGCCCAGGCACAGCCAAATTACAGAGCAGACACAACAGTGAATCATGTAATAAGGAGAGGGTTAAAGACAGGTTCACTGCTTGTCTTTTAGGCACCAAATCGATGGCATTAATGTGGTACGAGCAATAGAAAACCTGTTATTAAACAGTTTTGTTTTCAGACTGCCCTGCTTCTCACACCCATTAGAAACTTGTGGTGTGGTAAATTGGTATTGACAAGGGTGGTTGTTTTTTTTTTTTTTTTTGTTGGGCTTTGGGTTTAAATACAGCTACTCACAATTCTCATTTCCCACTGCATCAGTGTCATCAAGAAAGGAGATTTTTATTTTTTTCACACATGTAAAAATAAAAACATCTCAGTGGAAACTCATAGGTCCTGCAGCCACTTTGCTGACCTAGTCAGCTGGCCACATTTTCTCAGGCAAAATGTTTCACGTGAACAGCTCTTGTTTTATGCCTTGTAACATTTTCATGTGACTCACGACAAAGTGATTCATATTTCTTTGGTATTCACCAAAGATCATACTTAGAAATCTGATTCTTAGAAATTTTTCATTCCCTTGTGTAGGAGAGATTGTGGGTGCTGTAGTCAGGTTCATTATGATAAGGCAATCTCAGACAGTATCACATAAGCCAGTTTACAGTAATAAATAATAATAATCACAAATTCATTAAAAATCTTGAGCTTCCAGTATGAAAAAAAAAACCTACTTCAGGGTGAGGAACAATCTGTCTGAGAATGGTTTTGCACTTAAAACTGTTGCTGTTGCATTTAAAATATGTGAATAAAATAAATATTCAACCTAAATATTTGAGTTGTAGACAAGGATGTGATGTCCAGGCTTGAGTCTTTTCTTTACTAGTGGACTTCCAATGTGACTTCAGGAAAATTTATGAGTCTCTTTGTTTCTGTTTTCTCCTATCAAACATGCTACTTGTTAATATTTTTGCTTGTCTGGATCCTAAATTCTCTGAGAGAAAGAAGGAAGATTAACTCTTGAGTCTACAGCAATGATTAGCAGAGGCAATAAAGTGATGAGAAAAGCTGGAAGATGCTCATGATTTTGGCTGGAATTGTTCAATACTTCTTTTATGCACTCGAGATTCAAATAATAATGAAAAAAAAAAAAAAAAGAATTTCCAAATCTTTTCCAGTAAGAGAATTTTTGTAGTAATTACAAATACTTTGAAATTGAAACATGGTGTGATCTAACTTTAGGGCTTTGGATGCTCTGCCCAGTCAAAAGTTTTACAAAAATTTATTGATTGAACTGTCTTTGTGTTCTTTCATGCTTCAAGTGTGAAAACCACTAAAAGTGATGAAAAAAGGGATAATGGAGAACTGGGGAGGGAGGGGAAGAACTGCGTGCACACTAAAACAAGAAAAATAGATAAAAAAAAAAAAAAAAGAGAGAGAGTGTTTTTTCAACTCTTTATGGAAATTCAGATATCAGATGAAAGTTGTCTGGTGTTTCCTATTTGGCCTGTGTTGGCTGGCTCTTGTAATTTCCACTTCTGTTGATAAAGTCATGCTGTGCCAAACTCCACCAAGAGGTGCTAGTACATAGAGGAGGACTGAGGGGGTATTTAACTGGAAGAAGGGGGGTTTAGACTTTGATCTCTGCACCAAGATTTTTACCTTTTTCTTTAAAAAGTTTAGGACCTTTGCCAAAATGATTGTTTAAATTGAGTTGATGAGGTATGCATTTATTAAAGTGCCCCTTCACTGTGGCCAGCAGCCCCCTCCAAACACTCACACCAAAAGCTGACATTGAAAAATTTCATTAAATCCTTGTACAATTCCTTTCAACTTTCCCCAAACCTTACCTTTTGTTTCTCAGTGGAAACTGGGACCCGCCAAGGAATGATCTGGTGAAAAAATGCTATAAATCTTCATCTGGAGGGAAAGGTGGTGGGGTTTTTGTTGTTGGTTTTTGTTGTTCTTCTTGTTTTTGTTGTTTTGCCTTTTTTGTTTGTTTGTTTGTTTGTTTTGTTTTGTTTTGTTTTTTTTTCTGAGCTGATCATCAAGCTGGGCATTCAAATCAGTGCTTTTGGCTTATGCGCAACTCTTGGGCTTTCAAAGGCATCTAGAACCTGCTGTTGCCCTGCTTATGCTTTTAGAGACACATTACTTGTTTTATCTGTTTTATAAATACAATAGTAAATGCACAACCATTTTGGATTTTATGGAACCCAATTAACAGAAAGAAAGAGGATCTTTCCTTGGCTTTATTGATCTTTGGAGCAAACATTAGTGGGGGAAAAAACCATGTACCACACAAGTCTGTCTATCTACTATTTTAACTTTCCTCTTTTTATATAAAATTTTGATATTTTAATTAGAAAATATTTAGCGTGATGATATTGACCTTTGTGTTATTTTTAGGACATTGTTCACATTCACAGATTAACTCAGAAACATTTATTTAGATTCAGTAGAAAGTAATTCCTTCCAAATAGTGACAGATGCATTAATGGTTAAGATAATGTCTATGGCTCTCTTAGGTAAATACTATCAGTCTGAAATCTCCTTTTAAGGAGGAGATAACCAAACCCACTCAAGAAATAACAGCAAACAAAGCAAGACAAAGTAAACTCACATTAAAAGAAATTAGTACCTACAAAACAGGGTAACAGTTTAACAAGTTACTGGTATAGCACAAATCTCCTCTAAGTACCAGGAAATAAGCCATAGAAACTTCATCACTGAAGTGAAGTCCCCACTCGTAAAACTTCAGATAACTACAAACTCCTTTGATTTGATGCAAATCAGAGGTAATTTTTTTAAGGTGCTATTTGCTTCTAATACACTTAAGCAATAGGTGAGCTGAGAAAGACCAGGGATGAGCAAACACAAGGCAGCATAACCTGCCTGTGCTTATATATTCATTGAGGATGGGCAAATTTAAAAACAACAAGGACTTTTAAGTGTTTATATTTTTGATGATTTTCTCCTTTCATCTTCTGGCATAGGACGATGTTTAGTGTGAGACCTTGTTAACCACTCTGAAGCCTTTCTACTTTGTAATCCTTACTTCAGAGTCAGTTTGTATTTCCAACTTTAAATAAGGTGTTATACCCACACATGGAGAGGTAATAATAAAACTTCTGTTATGACTCAGTATAAAGATGGATTCCTTTTCAAATTACATCTTCCCTGCCGCATGCAGCCCACTGCTCACCGTCTGGTCTGCTTTCCCCTCAATACATGATCAAGGGACAATACAAAAACTGTTTCAACTCCCAGTAAGAGGCTTAAGTCTGTAGCTCAGACTATAGGCTCCCAGAGACTTTAAGCTCTGAATGGGCTATTGGATCAGCTAGTCTGACCTTCTATACAAAGCAAGCCCTTACATGTCATTCAGCTACCTCTGCAAGAAGTGTTGCAGCTTGTTTGACTAAATCAGGACTTCCTCCTTATAAAGCACATCTCTCAGAATGTGCATTCAAAAAACATGCTTCACTTTCTTTGACAGCATATGTCAATGCTCAGTCAGCCTTGCCTAAAAGTAACTGTCTAATTGGTGATGTGAATTTGCCTATTGCCAGTGTGTTTCTCCAAATGTTGTAGACTTACCTGGGGATGTCTAAGAGAATTGTCACTACATATCACGCTGAGAAAGAAGGGACCCACAAGGATCATTGAGTCCAACTCCTGGCCCTGGACACCCCAAAAGTCACACCCTGTGCCTGAGAGTGTTGTCCAAACACTTCTTGAACTCTGTCAGGGCTGGTGCTGTGACCACTGCCCTGGGGACCCTGTTCCAGTGCCCAACCACCCTCTGGGTGAAGAACCTCTCCTAATATCCAACCTAAGCCTGTTTTTACACACATCTCTAAGTTTCTTCCATATTATTCATAGATTCTCTTCTTTCCTTCAGTTATATGTCCTTTGAACTGTAGGGTTTCAGGACGGGCCTTCTTGAGCTGCATGTTGCTCTCCAGGACCTTTAGGGCCTTGATGAGTCGTTGTTAACTCGAAATCATTATATAGATTTGTGCTGAAGTTGAGCTGCAAAAAACTTAAAGCCAGCAGAGAGCTGTAGAAGTACTGTATCATACAAGAAGTGGCTAAAATCCCAGGAAAGGGTTATTCTATATTTTTTTCTCTTTCTGTAGGATATGCTGATGAACCTAAACATGTTTAAGTACCAATCCCAGCCTGGTAAAGATGCATCAAAACTCGAAGTGTTGCCCTGTGTAAAAATGGAAAAGATACCAAAAAATCTACATTTCTGTAGGTCCCAGACATTTTACTAGTGAATATTTACAAGGTCTTGGGCCATAATGAGCTCATGAGTATGAACGTATATAAAATACTCAGGTAGATCCCTCCATGGTGTAAAATTTTCATTCTTGCTGTCTATGTAAAGACAAGATTTGTGCCTGCTAAACCAAGAAGATTGCGAGGCCAAGATATAAGTAGATAAGGGTATTCATTAGCTTTCGAGGTGGTGGGTTTATTTTCCATGAAAAGTAGGTGATAATGACAGATGAAATAAACATGACCGTGATGGGAGAGGGGCAAATGCAAAATGCAGTGCTGCACATTAACACAGGCTGGGTAGCATTTCCTTCAACTCTGTTCAGTCTTCTCTGAGTTTCAAAATCATTCTTATCAGGGAGACAGTGACAGATTTCCAGGAAGGAATGCATGTTCAGTATGTCATGGAACTGCCCAATTTCCCTACAAACCCCCTGCTTGGTGTAAGCAGGGTTGACATTCTCCTGCAGGGTGGCCTGCAAATTGGAGCCAGCTCCAAGAGAGTCCCTGGGGAGCCCAGCTCTGTAATTATGTCACCACTTAGTGGAATAATGAACGCTGATGGGTTGAAATGAATCCTGGTCCCAACAGATTGAACTTTTTAGCCTGTCCTGTATCAGCCATCTCTTCATTTCATATAGAGTTTCAGTAAAGTAGAGGGCAAGGCCAAGTTCAGAATGGCACCCTGGAATTAATAATATCAGTTTTACTTACTTGTCTGAGGACATTTTTTGCTGCTGTTAATCCAGCTGGACTTTAATGCTTTTTGCCAGTCTTGGAAAATATTTTTTTAATTAATCAGAATAAACATGTATTTGCTGGTAGCTTATAGCATACATTCAATTCCAGGTATTAATTTTTACCTTGTTGTGAAATTTCTCTGTATTATATCATCTATCTCTAATAATGGAACTAATGATATTTATCTTGCAGATTTGCTCAATGTTAATTTCTGATAGAAATCTGATAAGGGGAATTGCTGCATGGCAGAGGACTGTGGTTAAGGTGGGCCCAATTTACTCTCTGACTCACGGTTTTGACAGCTCATCTCCACCCTCCTTTTTTTCATGTCAATGAAGCAAACACAGTCCACTAAAAATCACTGGTGTGTGTCTGTGTGGCTGTATTGCCCTCTAGTGCTGACCCTGTGAGGAGAAGGGATAACATTTCTACGACTGAGGACAGCAGATATGGGTCCTCAAGTCCCCTCCTGAGAAGCAGCATGACTTTGGCTCAGGGGACCCCATATGTTCTGAGGGTGAGAACCTCTTGTGGGAGAAGCCGCAAAAACCAGTGAAGAAACACTGAGAATTTGTTTAAAAGGACTTGAGTGTCTTATTGTTCAAGCGGGGAGGTTGTCTCAGATGGTTGACTTGTGCTGGTTTTTCATTTTTTCCCCCCTTCTGGGCTTAAATAAGACAGATGAAAGCTTTTAAAAAGTTTCTGGTTTGGTTTTTGTTAACAGAAAATGTTGTGTATTTGGTATCTGAAAACACCACAACCTACAAAGGTGGACAATAGAGGAAATGTTTTCTTCAGCAAGGATGGGATTGTTTATGAAAGTGGGGATCATCCTTCCAGGATAATTCACTAAGATCCACCGGGTAGGAAAACTGTATTTGACAGGGAAGACCAAGGGACAAATCACTTTTCTGCCTGATTAAGTATAGGAGATTTTACCTCCTCCAACCCAACCACAATTCTCCAAATACGGGACTACTGGTTATGTTAAGAGTAAAGCTGAAAGCATCATGAATATCTCTCAATTTTAACACAAATTAAATTTTTATTTTCTTTCTCATTTTGTTTTTCTTCTCATCAGGTCTTGCATTTTTATACCCCGTAATTTTAAATTATATTCAGGACAACCATGACCTATGTTAAGATAAAGCACAGTCTCAGAACCAGTGTGATTAAAACATTGATTTTGACATCTGAATAGTCATAATATTATTGTTTTAAACCTGCCACTGTTCAACACAAGCACTAAATGTTTCTAGAGTCCTGCACAAAGTGTGTTGTGGGACTCAGCTGTGGCAAGAGATGCCACATCCAGCTCAGGTCAGCCATTGACCCCCATCCTGGTGTTTGACTGACCAGTTAAAGGATTGATCAGTTTTTCCCAGATGTAACTAATAATTCCATGTACCCACATATCTGAGAATTTAGTGAGAGCTGTCTCAAAAATTGAATTTGTTTCTGAAAACTGAGTCTCAAACTGACTTAGCATAAGTCAATACTCCCTAACATTGTCCTCCTTTTCTGTCCTCTTTGACCAAAAAAAATAAGAAGGAAAATAATATATTAAAAAATAAATAATAATGATGATAAGAATAATATCCTCATCGAAACAAAATCATCCTGTAAGAAAAACAAAGAAAAACTAAACTTTCCAAAGAGAACAAAATCTTTGCTGAAAAACTGTTTCCCCCTCCCAGATGCCCACTTCTGATACAGAAACAGTAGTAACTGGCAATCTTAAAAACTCCATCAATATTGTTTTTTTAAATGGCAGCCATTCACTTGCTATGACTGTCACTTTCCTTTGAAGACATTTTGCTGTAGATTCAGAGTTCACAAGCCTTACAGGCTGCATCACAGCACAACAGAAGCCTCTTCATAGGCTTGGCAGTGTGACATAAGACAGGGAAAACACAGGAAAAATGCTACTTTCTAATGTTATCTGAAAGACTATCAGGGGAAAAATTCTTAGAGAAAAGAAGTTACCAGGGAACATGTCTGCACAGGACATCTTAACTCACCAAGCAAGTTAATAAAGTGTGGAATAGTATTTTAGCAGTTTTCTTATTATTAGCAAGGGACCATATCCCACATGAAACATGACTCAGCCAGCTGCAAATAAACCCCTCTTCGTCCTCTGAGGTTTCTCTCTTTGATGCTTGACTTATCCAAGATGCTTCCCACTGCCTGCCTCCCATTTTGCTTTTGTGGTAAATTGTTTAGACATGATTTAAAAACACATTATGGGCTATGGAGTGAGATAAGATGTAAATCAAGCTCATCCAGTCATTCAATCCAAAAATAATATGCTGGCATGGCGGGATGTTAGAGCCTCTGCAGGATCCCAAGTGAGAAGTCTTGAAACAAAATCAAAGTTATTGTTGTTGTTATTATTACCCTGTGCTGAAGAGCAGAGGATCCTTCCCTATCTGTGACAGGCATCTTGTGTCAGGTTTCCCACACTTTGAAAACCAAAGCAAACCTTTTGATTAGAAAGAATAATACACTGTGGCATATGTGGTGCGGTCTGCTGCTGCCTTGTTTGACTGAATCCGTGTTAACATCAAAGATGTGCAGGCTGACTTGGGTTAGATGAGATTTGGAGAAAACTAGAACTCCAATGAAATTTCTTTGAAACTCCCTTAGCCAAAATGCCTAAAAACCCCAAAACAAAACCAAAAGTCGTGTTCTATAACTATTGAGTTCCTTATATAGGCTGTACGTTTGGAGTTTGATAATAGCTGGTAGGAAAACACGACAAAAAGAAGGCTTAATCCTCACCAGTGAGCAGTAACAAAGCTGAAGTCCTCACCAGCAGTAAAAATATATGATTGAAATGATCCACAACAACAGATATATAATCTTTTTATTTGATACAGACCATATCAACTATAATTCAAATTACCTATGGCTTAGAAAGTGGTATGGACTGGAAAGTCTTTTCCCCTAATTAATGCCACTTACAATTTCTCTTTTGAAAAGTTGATCTGTTGGCAGACTTTCTTGCGAAAGTAAATAAATGAATACTTACATTTCCATTCAGCTTAGTAGAGTGGACAGACAAGAAAATCATTATATGAGGAAAGGATAATAATAATATCTTTCAAAAAAGCCCATGAGAGTTAGACGTGATTGGTGGTCATTGTCCAGCATAAGCTAGCTGGTAATCTTTCTCTAGAAATTCATTATCTCAAAGAAACAAAACGTTCACATGATCTTCATTCCACAGTTTTGATATCCTTTTGATGTGCTGGCTCTTGAATACCTTGAGGAGGAATAAATTCAGGTTCTGATTAGTTACTATCTTCTACATCGTGGAAGAATGATCATGTTTGTGGCTGAAGAAATGTCATCTGCTACCTTAAGGTATAAAATCATAAAATAAAGGAGGATGGAAAAGACCACCAAGATCATCAAGTCCGGTCTTTGACTGACCACCACCTTGTCAGCTAAACCACATCACCAAGTGCCATGTCCAGTAGTTTCTCAAACACCTCCAGGGATGGCGACTCCACCACCTCCCTGTGCAGCCCATTTCAACCCTTTCAGTGAAGAAATTCTTCCTGATTTCCAACCTGAACCTGGTGCATCTTCAGTGTATTTCCTCTCACCACATAACTTGTCACTTGGAAGAGGAGACTGATGCCTACCCTGCTGCCTTTTCAGGGAGTTGTAGGAAGTAATAAAGTCACCCCTGAGCCTCCTTTTCTCCAGGCTAAACAACCTCAGCTCCCTCAGCTGCTTCTCATCAGACATGTGCTCCAGACCTTTCTCTATCTTTGTTCCCTTCTCTGGACATGCTCCAGCACCTCAGTGTCTGTCTTGAAGTGAGGGGTCCAGACCTGGACCAGTGTCTGGAACACTTGCCAGGTGCATAGTGTGAAGCACAGGTGTGAGACATGCTGAAAATATCCTGGGAAAGGAAGAACATGACCAATGGCAATAATTTTTCACCTAGATGGAACAGAATTCCCTCACCTACTAAAAACAGGGATAAAAAGTGAGTTGTGTATCTACCAACAAGAGCTACAGAACTGGGGAGGAATCCAGCTGTGTTTCAAACTTGCAGGTTGATCTGGAAAGCTGTGGATATTTGCTCTTAACTGACTGAAACTCCACTATGGAAAAATACTTGATTATGTTGGAAATCACTTAACCTCTGTCCTGCTCTGCCCAAGTGAGACTAACTTCTGTTGCCTGTGGTCATGCCAATGAGAAGGTCACCTGTTCTGTCTGAGAACAGAAACTAAGCAGTTCTAACTGTTATTTGATGACTCAGGCCTTAAATGATGAATAACAGAAGTTGAATGTGATTCAACCCAAACAAAAGTTGAACTCTTTCCCAATGCTGCATTATTGTCCAACATTCCTGAATAAGTGGTACAACCTTATGCAAAATCCAAACAAACCCAGCATGTGAAAATGGCATTTAAGCCTGAATAAAGTGTTAAAATAAACGTATTAGGCAGCAAGGATATGTTTTGTAAACACATCAGGATTTGTAATCAGATTGCCATATTATGTTAAAACCATTGAAAACTCCATTTGTGACTACAGCCATTTCATAACATCTTTTTCAAAGTGGCTAAAGGGACTCCTGCAGTGTGTTTAGTCTGTTAAAGGAGAGAGCAGGAGCACAATGGTGAGGTTCTATTCTGTGTCTCTGGGTCTGTCACACAGCAGATTTGAGACTGCTGCTGTCAGTCCTTGCTGCCCAGTTCACCTCTTCTGCTTACATTATTAAAGACCTCAAAACTGATGTTAATGGTGAAATAGCAACAAAAATTATGAAGCCTGGCTCAGCTAAAGAGTTGGCATCCACACCTTTGTCTCAGTACTGATCAGAAAGACACAAACAAGCATACCCAACACTTTACCTCATGTATAGCATTTAAATTATTTTGTTGACTCAGAATCAAAGACCAGAGACAATCCCAAATTTGTGTTTTTCTTTCTTGTCTACACTTCTGTAAGGAATTTTCCCACTTTTTCTGATCAGCTCAAATCTTTCAATGTCCATTCTTCTGTCTGCCTCTGCAAAAATTCTTGAGAAGGTGACGTCTCCCAAGATCACCTTGAAGAGATGGTGATCTCTCCATTGACTATCCATGGGGCCCAAAATCTACAACAAGACATGAATTTTGGATGAATTAAAGCCAGATAAGTTAAATTAGAGAAATGAATGTTGCCTGCACATTTATTTGTTCTTTAGCAATCAAAAATTAAAATCCTGTGTTACAGAGCTGGACTGTGGAATAGTATGACTGACTTCTATGAAGATTCTTTTTGATGGTGCCTCCCCAACTGGTAATAGCTGAGGATCTGGCCCAAGATTTTCTTTACTGAATATGAACAAAAACATTAATATTAAAAGATTCATGGAGAGCTTGCTAATTCATGTTAGCTTTTGTCACATGACAGTGTTGTGAATTTCATACACTTGAAATCAGGAGGTCGGCTTAAAAAAATTAAATTTCAAAATAAATGAATGATAGGATTGTGCTTATGTCTAAAGCATGTTGTTTTCCTCCACTACCTACCCTCTCTTTCCTGAAATATAGGAAAAATAAAAAATAAAAAATAAAAATGCTGTAAAGCTGCGGCAGTGGCCTTATAATAAATTTATTCCAGGAGGTAGGGATTTCTATAAATCAAGGATCTAGGGCTTCTGATCTGTCCAGTTCTGAGAATGAATTTACAAAACCAAGTGTGTAGTTACCACTCAGGTCTTAGCAACATTGGTCATGAAGAGATGGGCCCAGAGACAGCTCTGGAAGTCACAGTGCACTAGTAGCTGCAAAACATTGAAGGCTTTGTTATCAGTGCCTCTGTGAGATCCACACTCTTATTTTACTCCCTTCCCAGTCGGGTGTTTCCAAGTTTGCTTACTAGCACCAGTCATTGACTTTTCACAATAGAATTTCAGTCTAGCTGAAGTTAATTAATTTAAATTTGGCTCCAGCTCTGGTTCATCTCTCATTAAGCCATCCCTTTCCTCTGCCTCAGCAAAACCCTATTACCTCATCTGTTGGTAATGATCCTCACTGGACAATGTGCAGCCTGGACACAGGTGTTAACCCTTCCCCAACCCCCTGGTTACCTCTGGAATGATTTGCAAAGAGAATCTCCTTGAAATTTACGTTTGTATTGATTTTCCTCAGAGACAGCAATACTGCAAAAATACACACAGAACTTGTTTTTTTTTTTTTATTAAAGCAACTGCAGAAGGGAAAGAGATGTTAAGGCAATTCATGATGGTTTATAACTGCAGGGATAATTGCTGGGATTTCTACCAAAGAACTTGATTAGTATTTGGAGTAAGGCTTTTGTATCCTACTGGAACACTCCAGAGGAGATCCAAAATAGAGACACATCTTTGCACTCGCTGAGGTTTCTCCCAGGGTGAGTGGGCTACTGTCTTAAAGAGTCAGGCCCCAGATATCTGCTAAAACAGAGGGAGAAAATAGAAGCTGTTCTGCCAGTCACTCTCCCCTCCAGATCTTTCTGCACCTCCTATTTCCAAAACTGTCTCTGCTTTAAATTCCCAAAGCATGCTTTCAGAGATGGCTCTGAAACTCGGAAGCTCCTGTTTGGAATATTAACTGTAAATAACCTTCCAAGATAAGCTTTGTATGGCAAAGTGGAAAATTTTCCTTTGACTCTTCCTTGACGGTGCAGCACGATATGCCCTTACTGTAAAGTTCTCCTGTCTGTGTATGCTGCAGATATGTCTAATGAAATGTCTTTCAACTCTGTAGACACTTGCTATACACATCCCTGCTAAACCACTCTGCCCAGCCCCAGCAGACACATCCCCTGGCATAATAGGACAATCCAAATGAGGTGATGTGGTGTGTCTCAGCTGCCACCGTCCGGGGGGGAGGCACAATGAGATACAGACAAGAACTCAATTAAAATTGCCACTTTAATTCAGATGACTTAAGAATTTCCTTCTGCTCCTAAAGATGGATAAAGAGGTTTCCCATCTTTACATTTCAACCCACAGGCTGATAAATTCGAGGCACTTCTTGTCGGCAGATAGAGCGAACTGCAGAAGCTGCCGTGCCATCAGAAATGACTTGAGAGAGACAGCCAGGGATTCAAGCTGCTTCTTAGCACCACTAAATAGGTTGATGCGTATAATTCCTAAAACCATAACAGCTCACTAGTAATTTCTGTCATTTCAACAATATAGTTTTAGAAGAGATTTAAAAATGTATCACCACTATTTCATCAAATGCCACATTTCACCTTCTGTAGCCACTATTTTGTATCCTTCTTTGCTATTAAATTGACTTCAGTTCTTCAAATGACACATCTGTTTAAGCCTTATCTGTTCAAAGAAAGCTAATAAGCATAGCTAGGTTTAAAAGGATTAACTTGGATGGGAATTCTAAAAGTTTTCAAACATTCTTGATAGTATTTGCTATTAAAAGGGAAAAAAAAAAAAAAAAAAGCATTTACCTTCTTAAAAACTCTCAAACTTACAACGATGTGAGATTAATTTCTTAGCAGGTCAAATGGATGAAGATGACATTTCTGTGCTTAAGGAAGCTCCTGATAGCTATCTAACATTTTCATGAGTACTTTTAAGTGGGAATGAGGAAAAGTTGCATTTTTTTTATTTAGAGTAGTAACATTGGGACAAATATATACATATATATATATACATATATATATATGTATATGAACAGTCTCCTTTGTTATATGCAGATAAATCTGAGGTGCTGCACAGACACAACTAAAGATTATATGTAGTGAAATATCATGAAACATGTACAAGTCTCTTGATTAAAAAAATAAAACCAATTAAACAACAACTCAAAATTATTCTCCTCTTTCTTTCTACAAATCGGTGCTCTTATGCTCCACCATATACATCTTCTTGTACCTCCAGTATTCCTTCAGTGAGCATTATGTGAAGATTATACCTTGTGAAGTAATCTGAAGTGCATTCAGAATTATTTCAGGAGCAGAAGATAGATAAATTCTCATAAATGGCAAAAAAAAAGGCATGAATTACATGGTGGGCTCACAGTCCTGCTGGAAGCAGCCCACCATCTACAGGGAATTTGATGGAGATGATGTGAGATTGAGGGGTTGACTTGCACTGGAAGAGATGGCTCCATGCATGGATAATAGATGGATGAACTGTGCAGGACTGTGTATTAAACTGACAGCCAGTTGAGAGGGCATGGCTGCAAAATTTAAGTTCTGAATGGAGTCCTTTGAAAGGTCAGAAAAGAGAGAGTGGGAATTTGTCCCAACTCCTGCAATAGTGAACCTCAACATATCAAACTGAATCAGAAATAGCTGACACCTTAGAAATAGTAAATATTGCTAAACTTACTTGCTCTCTGTCACCAGAAACAGATCAAAACAAGAGTAAAAATCTCCTCCCCCCCTTTTATTTTGAGTAATAATTGAAAGCAAAAGCTGTTGTTGCCATTTCTCCAGGAGAGACGAACTCTGGCGAGTAACTCTGAGTCTTTCCGTGTATGGATTTTAGATGCAATTACAATGGAAAGAGAGTGAAGCCAAGCAAGGCAGACATGGGTGCTAATACTGTATCTGTCAGTCACAAAGATGAGCTGCTCACCTCTAGCTTTAGCCAAATTAACACATCAGTGACTTATGCATAACTTTGGGACTTTAATTCGTAGCTTGACGTACCGCATACAAGAAAC
The DNA here is from genome assembly GCF_009819655.1 of Sylvia atricapilla. Lineage (NCBI taxonomy): Eukaryota > Metazoa > Chordata > Aves > Passeriformes > Sylviidae > Sylvia > Sylvia atricapilla. The sequence continues at coordinate 19,038,378 of NC_089144.1, read as the reverse complement.
CAAGGTAGAGATTTCATATTTTTTTCAACAAATGCTTCAAAGGCAGTTGGAGTCAGTGAATAGCCCAAGTGATGCAGTAGATGTGTTTGCAGCGACAGAATACCACAAATCCTCTGATATTTTGGGTTTTCCTACTGAACAGATATAGGCCAGGAGGTAACAAACTGAAATGCATGAAGACAAAATACAGCTTTTGTTTTGGGTTTAGGTTCATCCCAGAGACAACCTTGAAATCTCTTAATTTGTTTTGCTGAGGTAAAACTCTATAACATAAATCCAGAAGAGAAAATTCTATCAGTTTTGGATCTGAACCAAAATCCAGACCTCATAGTTTGGCTCAGCCCCAAACATTCACATCAGTATCTACTTGCATCAGAAAGTCAGAGTGGGAGGCTGAGATCCTCCTCTGGGTCCTTATTCATGTGTAGGCACTAGAGAGAGATATGAACCCACTGAACATCTAATCGAGAATCTTTGGAAATCTTGTTTACTTTCCTTTCTTATTTCTGCCTTTTTTAACCCTCTGAAAGACCTAGACCTCAACACTGTGATCTGACTACTGACTTCAATGGATTTATCATGATTTGTGCTAGGTTAAAAGAGATGGACTTTTATTTAAGTCAAGCCAAATATTGTTTTCAAATAAAGATCATTTAAACAGATATTGGTTTGGGATTAGCAGACTTTTGAAGTAGGTTGTGAAGCTCCATGTGAACAGTACGAAAATGAGCCTTCCCATAAAAGTCTGGATCCAGCCCTATGTTGAAATTCTAATCCAGTTCCCTTCAAAAATTCATCATGGTTTAGCTGCAAAGATATTGCATCAATTTAATTACTAATGGAAAATGATCATTTCACCCTGTTAATCTAGTTTGTCTTTGAAAGTATAATAAAGTACTATCTAATAATAAACTATGTGCTTATCATCTGACCAAGTTTCTAGTGAAAGTACTGTTTACAGATCTAATGATTTGGCTTTGCTTTAAACAAAAACACCCAAATATAAACACCAATTCCTCCACTTGATCTCCTACACATTTGATTTTATGTAGGCCATTAATGATGTCAGCAAGGATAGGCTTTAATGTATTAAAATAAAATAAATTTGGAAAAACATGTGAGAGAATAAGAGTTTTGCCCAACAGCCAAAGCATGTTGGGTAATAACTTCAGGTAATGTGTCATTAATGCCTGTCCATGGGGCAAGGGTCTTGTTTGGATAGAGTCACTTCCAGCTCATGCCAAAGGCTTGGGATGGAAACTACAGAGCAGAAAACCCATCAGGAGCCAGATGGCCATTCCTGATAGAGTGGATAGGTTAATTCATTGAAGGAAGTAGTTACAGCAAAACATTTTGTGAACAGGTATACAGAAAGGATGTGAAATAAAGTTCAAAATTGTTCTCTTTTTCCTTGTAATGATTCTAACGTTGAATTCTGGTAAAACTCCAGAATATTCTGTTCTAGTGGAAGGTGTCTTTGCCTGTGGCAGGGGACTTGGAACTCTGGTTCTGAGATCTCTGTAAGGTCCCTCCCATCTCAGAGCATCCCGTGAGTCTGTGATATTCCCCAAATAAAGACACCCATGACATGAATGCTGACAGTTCAGCATGTCAGTAATTGACAAATTGCAATTCCTTCTCTTCTGTGTAATAGAAGCTGAACTGAAATGAGAATAATTTGGCAAAAAAAAACCCACCAAATATCTAAAAAACATGTAAAAGTCCTACAGTCCCAGTGATGGTGTAGCCTGGCTTCTGTCTCAGAAGAAAATTCCAGAAGTTCCCATGGTTAGAAAAAATATCAGGTCTTCCCATCTTTTCCTCCTGCTTCCAAGCCTCCCTTCATTAGAGATATGATTTCAAAAACATGTGACTATGTGTGAGACTCATGCAGAGCTCCATGAGAAGGAGGTACCAGGTACAAAATCTGATTCCAAGATGGTTGGGTAAATGGTTCCATAGGTATACACTCTGAATAAAACACGAGATTTCTGGTGACAGTGATGAAGACAAATTGAAATCTGTGCCCTTGAGGAAACTTGTCACTCTTTACAACATCCTCAGAGATAACCACAGTGGGGCAGAATTTGGCATTCAGTGTAAAGCAGATGCATTTTATGTTCCCAGCAAACCTGTGTCTCTGTAAGACTGCCACTGAAAACATCACTGAAAGAACATTCTGGGTGTCTTTGGAGCAACATTAAAAAAGAGAGCAAACTGCAGGCTTGAGGGTCTCTGTAGCTTGAGGGTCACCCAGAATCTGTTCCCACAGTTCTATTTAGCTAATGAAGACATACAAGCCCTGCACAAAGTGGCACTGGTGGCCCCTATGTCGCTGGATGCCAAACTTTAAAGGTAACATGATAATGGTTTTGGATTTAAAAACAAAGGAAGTCTATGTACAGCCACATATGCAGGGGAATGACAAACAAAGATGGTATAGAATGGAAATAGATAATTTCAGGCAAGAAGAATGTAAAGTAATTGCTCCTGCCAGTTCCACTGCTCATTACTATGCAGGTTTGGCTTTCTGTTGTCTACTTTTCCAGCTTTTATGCCCAATAAGGAGACTTGTTCAGTAACATGGAGCCAATACACATAAACAAAGTAACTAATTCCCTCCAATTTTCACATACAATCAAACACCCAACTACCCTACTTGAGGCAGGGACACATAGTGTCCTGCAACATTTGAAGCCTCAACATAAGATACTCAAAAAACATCCCATTACGCATGTATTTTCTCTCCCTATTTGTGTGATAGATACATCCTTCTTTTACTTAACATTTCTTTCTTTTTCTTTTTTCTCTTCCTTCCTTTCCTTTCCTTTCCTTTCCTTTCCTTTCCTTTCCTTTCCTTTCCTTTCCTTTCCTTTCCTTTCCTTTCCTTTCCTTTCCTTTCCTTTCCTTTCCTTTCCTTTCCTTTCCTTTCCTTTTCCTTTCCTTTCCTTTCCTTTCCTTCCTTTCCTTTCCTTTTCCTTTCCTTTCCTTTCCTTTCCTTTCCTTTCCTTTCCTTTCCTTTCCTTTCCTTTCCTTTCCTTCCTTTCCTTTCCTTTCCTTTCCTTTCCTTTCCTTTCCTTTCCTTTCCTTTCCTTTCCTTTCCTTTCCTTTCCTTTCCTTTCCTTTCCTTTCCTTTCCTTTCCTTTCCTTTCCTTTCCTTTCCTTTCCTTTCCTTTCCTTTCCTTTCCTTTCCTTTCCTTTCCTTTTCCTTTCCTTTCCTTTCCTTTCCTTTCCTTTCCTTTCCTTTCCTTTCCTTTCCTTTCCTTTCCTTTCCTTTCCTTTCCTTTCCTTTCCTTTCCTTTCCTTTCCTTTCCTTCTTTCTTCCTCTCCTGCTCACTTTTTCTTTTGGCATGAACCTTGAAAATAAGAATGGAAAAAAAAATAAATTGTATTTCTCATCTGTTTATCACCAATTTGTTTTTAACTTGAAAATGTGTAAAATCTTTGACTGCAAAATTGACTGTGAAATATTTTTTAATGTAAAAAAGACCAGTTTCCTTGAATTCAGAATATTTGCAGGAGAATAGATTTCTCATATATATCAGAGGATTAGAAAGATAGGAATTTCAACATCAGTGTCATGAGTTTGCTGTTACAAGAGTATAATTAAGAAATGAAAATGCACTAAACTCCCAAATATGGTAATTATATTGGTTTTACATTCTGGGTTCAGATGAGCATTTTTGCAAAACCATACAAGTTAAAGAGAATAAAATTGTTTATCTACTTTTGGAAAGTGCAGTATCTTGTGCTTTTAAATCACAAGTAAAATACACTTTTCTCACAAAATTTGTGTACCTTTTTTTTAACACACTTATTTCCAGAGCCTTCATTCTTAGCAAGAAAGTGTGATCCCTATTTTACATCTGGAGGCCTCAGAGATGGAAGTTCTCCTGCAGCAACTCACTAATGCAGAAGCACACGGGTGAGCCTTGTGCCTTGGCCCTGAGGCTGAGTGGTGCAGCCTGACTCATGTCCACATGCCTAGCTCTCCCTCCCAAAAAACTCCCGACAGGGTGGCTACATCCAAATAGCCTGTTGAGAACAATGCTTGTCTTGTGCTATCATCCAAATTATATCTGAATATTCCCTGGGGAGAGTTTTAGCTGTCCCAGCCCAGATCTGCCATGGAGCATGGTGATGGAGGGAAAGAACAGCCCTTCACTCCATCCTGGGACATGTGGTTCCATGACACAGCCACAGCCACAAGGACTCCCAGAGAGAGCAGAATTTGGTGGTTTAACACCTAAAACTGTCTTTCCAAACTCTGAATAAATTGTCAGACCTTTTCCCTACATATTTGGTTAGCCTGGAGAAAAGGGGGCTCCGGGAGATATTATTGCTCTCGTCAACTACCTGAAAGGAGGTTTTAGCCAGTAAGGGTTCACTTACTGTGACCAGTAAGTGAAAACCAGTGACAAGACAAGGGGAAATAGCCTGAAGTTGTGCTGGGGATGTTCAGGTCGGATATTTGGAAAAATATTGTCACCCTTTCTTCACTCAAAAGGTGGTGAAGCATTGGAACAGGCTGACAAGGGAAGTGGTAGAGTCACCAATTCTGAAAGTGTTTGGGAAATGACTGGACATGGCACTTGGTGTATGGTTTAGTTGATATGGTAGAGTTCAGTCAGAGGCTGGACCTGATGATCTTGGAGTTCTCTTCCAACCTCTGTGATTCAATAATTCTAATTTTCATGGAAACAGGAACCAGATTTTGCAGAGCTGCTCCAGTTCAGTACCAAGTGTTTGTCAAAGCAAAGCCCCACTTGGCTGCACATGAGCACCCTCCAGCTCAGCAGTGATGTTGGCTTGGGCAGCTGTGCAGTTTCTCCAGCTCACACAGCTGTACAGCTTTTCCAGACCACAGCTGGTGTCCACCTGGCCAGCTCTCAGCAGGAGGAGAAAAGATCCCATCTGTCCATATTAAAGTTTGGAGACATTGCTATGATTTGAGGTCTGTTTCTAGTGTAGCTCAGCTTTCTGTTGTACGTTACTTTGGAGTTATGGTAGAAAACACAGTTTTAGAAATTTTGGTCCTGAATCACAAATATCTATTAATATATAAATGTTAAAATAAATCTGCATTGCTATAAATAAAGAGCTATTTTCACAAGATACATGAGCAATGTTTCACTCAAAATCTACAATCTGAAAGGACACATTTTCTCTTAATAAGATATGTGGTGGGTTTCCTGTATGTGACATTGAAAATAGTGAATGTTTCCCAATGGACCATTTAACTACAATAAATCCAGACTTGTTCCTTTTAAAGAAATGTTGTCAGCAGCAAATTGTTTCACAGTTGTTCTAAGGTCATGCTTTCTAAACCCACTTACTTCCCACAGTATTTACGGCACCACTATTTAATATACTTAAAATGTGATTGATTGTACGTGTGTGTGTGGGCATGTATGTGATTATTTTCATTAAACAAAATAGTTCTTTTACCATCTTATCAGAAATTGCAGAAAGAACTGAATGAAAATTAACTGAATTAATAACAAATTGAAGGAAGATTGTGCAACACCAGGGCTGCTGCTAAAGGTGAGATGAACTTGAACTGGAATGTTTCTCAAAACCACTTCTTTATGGATATTTGGGTTTGATCCCTTCCTTTTTTTCAGGGGCATAGTAGATTAAAAAATCACCAATGTCTACCCATCTATGGTAGACAAGGAGGTAAATGGAGAAAACTCCCCTCTGTGAAGAAAAACAGATAATTTGGACAGAAACCTTCTAGGAAGTTCTTGTGACTGATTTCTATCACAGCACCCAAATTGTTGCCCCGAGTTTTGGTTGAAATATAAACGAGTAGCTCTTGTCACCCCAGCAAAATGGATATTTGTGCCAATGGGTGCCCTGGGTACACTGCCCTGAAACTCTTCATTCTTCTGTTTCCCATCTTTATTCACATATAAGGTCAAAAATGTCCTGCTCCTTACCCTGCCAAGCCATATAAATCCAAAGGAGCTATTTTCTTTCCTGAGTTTAAATAAATATTTTTCAAAAGACTTTATGAATGTGCACTGGACACAAATAACAAATATTTACATATGTAATACAGTGGAACAAATTTACCATGCAAATGCAGCTACCTGCTTCCAGAGTATCCAGAATTTTCGCCATTGCTATAAAGTCTTCAGTACTGGACAACTTAAATATCCATTTCATAGGGTAAGAGAATTAGCCTCTCTCTTTGGTTAAATCTAGGACTAAAATAATGCAAATTTGGTCATGCCTGATTTTAAACTAGCCATGCATTAAGGATTATTTGAGAGTTGCTAGACACCTTTGGACATGAGATACTTCAGCAAAATGCCTTATTCAGTGCCCTGTGAATCTTGAGGATACTTGAAATCTCTGCCTGTCTCTGTGTCCTGGGCTGGGGAACCTGCAGCTCTACCCACCCTGAGCCTGCAAACCCTTACTCTGCGACAGGGCGCACGAGCTGTTCCCAGGCACATAAGGAGTACTCAGGTGAGACAAGCAACAAGTCCAGACCTCTTCTATCCCACTAAATTAACTTGGGTTTACTGTTGCCTCATTCCCCACACTCCCAGGCCAGCCCCCACTTGTCCATTTAATATCCTCTGTTGCATCCTGTCTGGCATGGAGATGGTAAAGCTGCCAACCTGGGGACTGTCTTCTCTCACCTGTTTATGGCATCCCCTGTCTAGTAGGGCTCTGATTCTTCACTGGATTTCCCAGCCTCCTCTCTGTTAAAGTGAGAAATAACAAAGTACATCAAGATTTTACTCTCTCAACCTCTCAGTCTTCAGTAGGCGGGAGAAGTGCCCAGCCCTTCACAGCCTGGATTTATTATTGTTTCTAGCACTTTTGCAACTGCAGGCCACCAACCAGACTGAATCTACTGCCATCTACCATAACCCAAATTAATTCTAGCCAATGTGTTTTGAGCCAAAGCTGCAAGTTAAAACAACACAGCCTCACACATGCAATGGCCTAGATGTAAACCTCACCTTTTGGCTGGTTGTGAGCAACAATTCAAATAGTGGTCACAGTATTGTTTTTTTAAGGAGAAACCTGGGGAAACATAAGCTGGCATTGTGCAAGCAAATATGGCAATCATATGCGTCACATGTAAACAGAAAACAAGTATATGACTGGCTGGCACCTCCTTTGATTAGACTCCCAGAGTAAGAAGCAGATTGGGTTTTTTATTACTAGCTGTCAGGGGATGGAGCTCCCATTGTGATAGGCACTATATAAATGCAAAATGAGATGCTATTCCCTCCTCACCCAAGAGCTGGCAATCTTTGGGCGTAGACACATTGCCTGGTCACACAGGAAATCTGTGCCAAAGCTTTCAACTCATTAGACCACACACCTTCTCTCATATAAAATCTGTAATAACATCTATATTATTAAAAATGGACTTTTGCCATAAAACAAACCCAGCATATTAAGCAAGCTTGTGTGAGGAGAGCAGCTTGCTGCATGACCTCAAAAGCTTGCAATGCCAGCTGCAACTATAAGCTATCTTTTTTCTGCTCAACAGCTCACTAATAATTCAGACAACCCTTGTTCTCGCTAAATTATTTTTGTGAGCTGAACTGGGAGAGCACTTGCGAGAGGAGAGCATTTTGTTAGAGTTTTCAATGCTGCTCTGAATGTGACTGGCAGCATGTTCTGGCAGTCCTCCATTTGGATGGCACAATGGTGTCACTTCTAATAATAAAGAACGTGCAGACGTTTCATGAGCTCTAAAGCATCGCTTTGCTGCAGACTTCAGGGTCCTCTTATTTCTTGGAAGTGTTAATAAGTATGATGGGAAAGAAATAGGCTTTATAAAAGGGAACTTCTAATGCTGGATAATCTGGCACGATGAATGTTGTTTTTATAGAAAGAGAATTCTAATGCAGTTTGCTTACAAATACCTTGATTTTTGATAGGTTTTGGACTGCTTTCTAATCACAGGACTGTGATGTGACATGGTGACTTTAGAGTTCATAGCTTTTTGCTCTTTCTTTCTCCTACCTTTTTGACTGATTTATTTAAAGGCTATCTGGGCATAGTTCTGGGGGGTCCTGCTTGAGCAGGAGTGTTGGACAAGATGATCTCCAGAGACCAGTGCCAACTTTAACCAAACTGTGTTTCTGTGACAGAAGCGACAGTTCTCACTTGGTTCTGCAGCAGACACAGCAGGTGAAACAAGTCAAGCCAATGGCTACACACTCATTTATTTAAGTTATTAAGATGTTGAATTTATTTTAAAATGCAGAAAATAAATGTCGTCTACTTCAACCCTTCATTGAAAGGGTGATCAGTTCAAACTTCCAGTAGCTCTTTTCAACCTAAATAATTATATCATACTCAAAGTGCAACTTTATCCCTAAATTAGATTATCTGGGCCATCTTCTAGGTTCCTTCTGTATTCCACCCTCTCATTCTTATGAAACTATTATGTCTGAAGAATGATCTGGTCACTACATTCAGGCAGCCTGGGTTAACTCACCTAAATAAGGGAGAATGACTAAGGAAAGAGATAAAATTCCTGAGGAACTTGAATATATTCTGAGAAGGATTGGTGACTAGGTCTTTAGATATATTTAGAGTCAAAGGATCATTAAAATATTAACTGAGACTCACCCTTTTCCTTCACCCACTTCCCTTTAAAATACACCTTCAAGTTTCAGTGTTTGCTTATGTGTAGACTTATGCTTTTTCCAAAGTAAATACAAAGCTATACATTTTGCAGCTGAATTTACATAAAGGTAAGCTCTGTGATTTTGAATATGCTACATTTACCCAAAAATATTTGCTCCTCTGGCCTGGCCCAAAAAATTAATCAGTGTTAAGCTACATTTCAACGATCCTTCAGGTAACATTAAGGAACAGTGTTTTAGTGGTGTGTGTTTATCCACATCCTTCAGTTTCTTTAAAGTCAGGGGTGAAGAAGCTGTGCTGTAAAAAGGCAGAACTTGGGGATCTCATTAGGAGCTTTTAGTCTGATGGTAACATGGCTTCTTTATCACTAATATGTATTCCAATAAAGGCACAATACATGAAAAGTAAACACACCTTGCCAGTATGTAAAGTGATCTAAAATTGATGCATTTCCAAGCAGGATTTTGGTGATACCCTGACTCTGATAAAACCTTATGCCCTCACGTGTATTCAGACCCAAGTTCCCACTGTTAATTCAAGCTTCTATAGTCTCTTCTTTTAACTAGCACTTATATCTGACAGCTGTAAAGGCTTTCAGCCATAATAAATCTCTCCCTGACTTCCCAAAGCAAACAGTGTTGGAGTGAGTGATCCCTCCAATAACATTTTGTCAGCTCAAATCACCACTGTGTTGTGAGTTAATCAGACAGTCTATGCTGACTATTTGCTTCCCAGACTTCTTATGGTACTTATTTCCTACATTTGCTCTGATCCTGGTGTGCTGTCAATCCTAAAAAGGTATTTTGCTGCAGCTATACCTGTTGATGAGATGAATTACTGTACTACTTTTAATTTTGAGCATTTCATCAGATCCAGGTGCTCTTATTCTCCCCAAAGGCATTAGGTGAGTTATTAGATCTCATTGCAGAGAACCTAGTCATACAGCAGGAAACGATTGAACCCCCCTCGCCCCCAAAACCCCAAAACAAACAAACACACACACACACAAAAAAAATAAAAAATAACCACACCACCCAGATTATTTCAGTAAAGTCCATTTCACTGTTCAGAAATTATCTACTATACCTTTCACTAAAATTCATGGGAAAAAATCAGGTCCTTGGGTTCCTGCTAGTGCTGCAGTGTGCTTGACTATTCAGCACAACTTAAGTTCTTCAGTATGATATTAAGACATAAGAAACGGGAAAAAGAAAGAGAAATGGAAAAATGGATGTGAACACCTCAAACTGTTCACAGGCTTGAGGAAGATTTTTCCTGATGAATTAGTAAAGCATCCCTGTAACTTTATCAACAAATAAATGGATGAGAAAACTTTTGGCATCTGCATTCTCAATTGTTTTGCTGGCAAATGAAATTTAAAAAAATTCTAATGAGTTGATGAGGTTTTGGCCCTTGCTATTTACAGTGCTTTCTCTCAATTCTTTTTTGCTCACACATGCAACCTCATGCACATTGACATCTTTGCTTCAATCTACTTATTCACTTTCAATATGTCTCATGGTGATGAGCTAGTGAACTGAACAGGTGGAGTTTTCCAGATGTCGAGTGGGTTTGTGCTGCTTAGAAAAACATTTCTAGGAAAAAAGAGCTCGTGCTGATTACTTTGAACACTGGTGCCTCCTTTTCATAAGAAAGCAAATTCAAAAATGGTTGCCTTTGGCAGGTAGAGTTTCTGTTTTGCTTCAGGCAAGACAGAGGAGAAAAACCTTCACTGGTTAATTTTTTATAAGACAAAACATTCAAAGAAGAGAAAGTGGTTTTGATCAATGACAGGAGGCTGCCTATAAAAACAGTCAAGTTCAGTCCAATATTTTAATTAAAATATATTTGCTTTATGGCAAAGAAGCTATGGAAATACATAGGAACTGGGATTTTCCTTGGTTGCAATATCTCTCAGATCTATTTCTCTTTCTCAGGTAAATGAAGAATTGTCATGCATTCGCCCCAGGCTTGAATTCATTATTTTCATAAGCAAGTTGTATTTTTCCCCCCAGTGTGATCCCAGTAATGAACTTTTCCCCCCAAACAACAAACCAGAAATGCATTCATTTTATTTGCTTGTTTATTTGGTTCAAAGCCATTGAGTTGAGGATGAATGGTTCTTTGTTTTCCATGAACCTGCAGAAACAAGATTTTTTTTTTTTTTAACTAGCTGTATTGGTTATGACATGGATTTTTTCAATCTCAAAAAAAAACCACTGGACAGGTTGCAACCACAAATGAGTCTCCCACAACTGAAAAGATGAAGAAGAAAGGAAAAAGAAGAGAGAAAAAAGAAAAAAGAAAAAGAGAAAAAAAAGAGAGAAAAAAAAAAAGAAAAAATAAAAGGAAGGGAAGGGAAGGGAAGGGAAGGGAAGGGAAGGGAAGGGAAGGGAAGGGAAGGGAAGGGAAGGGAAGGGAAGGGAAGGGAAGGGAAGGGAAGGGAAGGGAAGGGAAGGGAAGGGAAGGGAAGGGAAGGGAAGGGAAGGGAAGGGAAGGGAAGGGAAGGGAAGGGAAGGGAAGGGAAGGGAAGGGAAGGGAAGGGAAGGGAATCTGATGTATCTCAAGCCTCATCTGTAAAAATACAATACATTTTACTGATTCTTTTTATAAAATTCCTTTCCTGGCCCTCCATTTGGTCTCATGGGAAAATAATTTGTGCCACTTTAATGGGTCAGACATTTCTTCATCACCCATTGCATAATTTCAGAGTGAGGAAAAAGTGTGCTAAATTCCATCCCCATCCACCCTTCTCTAATCCAGGCAGGAACTCACGGGCACAGAGTAAGAAAGGCCTCTTGTTAAGAGCAGGGTTCTGCAGTCCACAATCATCAGGGCTGGGTGTCCATTGTGATTGCAGGGGCCAGTCTAAGGAAACGAGGCCTAGGGAAGGACAATTTCAGACTGTACCATTATTACAGGCTCTGTTTTCTCTTTCTAAGGAAAGTATCAGGCCAATCCATGACTCTGGTTTTATTGCAGATGAAAACAATGTACATGATTGGGTAACACAGGAGGTCATAACATGATTAAATTCCTATCATATAATTAAATTATCCCTTTTCTTGGGTGAAATATTAGCTTGAAGGAAAACATGTGGAAAAATGCACCTGCCTGGTACAGAAGTTGCCTCTAACCTTGGAAAATGTTCTTGGGAGTCTCTGTTTGATCCTGACCAAATCGTTTAATGCCTGGTCTCAGGGCTATTCATTCTTCAAGCACTTTGAAAGATGTGATTTGGAATAATGGACTGCACAAAGTGGCTGGGATCTTGTTCTCATCCTAAAATGTATCCTGACTTGACATCCTTGGGAAAGGGTTCTTCAGCTAGGTGGCCCACTTGTTTGCTCTGAGGGGACACTTCTGTTAATAATTAGCCTGCTGACTGTTAATTACAATAATATTTTATAACTCAGAGAGAATATGAGGGTTCTTATTCTTGTCATTTCAGGTGTGTGTAGTTTGTAGTTTGATTGGAAACTCAAGAATGAGCAAGAGAATCTTTTTCCTACTGCAAAACAATTTAATCTAATTTTAGTGAAAAACAAAACGGCAGCATTACATTAGCCAGATGATGACCCAGGACTCCATGGTTTTTCTATTATTTTCTATTTTTGCTTAGCTGTGGTGAATGTCAGGAACCTGGAGTCCGCAAAAAGAAAATTTGACAAAACAAATGCAATGACATGTGAGAAAAATCACAAAATTCCTCCTTTTTTACTCCTTAGGATGCAAGCTAAAGGAAATTTGTCCCTCGGACAGCTGCCATCAGTGGAAGTAGTGAAATTTGTTCAGAGCAGCTTTAAAACCCACCTGGGGAACTGACTGATTTTAACTAATGTTGATAAACAGATAGAGTACCCTCCAACAGAGTCCTCAGCTTTTAAGTAACATTGGGCAAATATCTTCACAAACAATTGATTCAAGGGTTCAAGGAAATGTCTTGGTTTACAATAAAACTAACAATGTGTCATCATATTAAAAGGCTTAAAAGCTGTGAATTTCAGAGTTTAGGCTCTTCTCCAGCTTTTAGGGATGTGGCAGGGCATAGGTAGCAGGAATCTACCTGCTTCCAGGTTTTCCCACTCTCTTCTGAGCAGCATGGCAGTACTGACATTGGCAGAGGCACAGTGCTGGAGGTAAGGGGTTCTCCCTGCGCATTTCATGTTACTAATGGAAACAAAGCTTTGCCAAATGAAAAATATTGTTTTTAGCCAGAGCTTTCAACCTTCTTGTGTTAAAATTCTCTTTGCTGACTTGCACCAAACAACCATTACCCCCTGGGCCTGGAACGTGCTCTGTAATGGTCTCCAGTGATGTTGCCATATGCAAAAAAAAGAACAACACTGCTGACAGAGGGGGATATTTCACTTAACTTGTGATGGAAAAAAGTCCTCTATAGTAATGAAAAGAAATAAAGGACTTTATACTGAACTGTTCACAATACCTATTTTTAGATCCTCAGAATCACAGAATGTTTTGCGCTTGAAAGAACTTTTAAATATAATCTAATCCACTCCCCTCTCATGGGCAAAGACATCTTTACCTTAACCAGGTTACTCCAAGCCTCACCTAACCAATCCTTGAACATTTCCAGGGATGGGGCAGCCATGACTTCTCTTGACAACCTGTGCCAGGGGCTCACCACTGTCCCAGTAAAGAATTTCTTCCTAATATCTAATCTAAACCTAGTCTCTTGCATTTTAAAACTGCTGCCCCTTGTTCTGTGTTAGCAAAAAGTAGTCTCTTTCTGTGTTTTTTACAAACCTTTTTAGGTATTGAAAGGACACTACAAGGTCTCTCCAGGGCCTTCTCTTCTCCAGGCTGAGCAACTCCAACTCTCTCAGCCTGTCTTTACAGAATAGGTTTTTCAGCCTTCTGACCATTCTCATGGTCCTCTTTTGGACTTGCTCTAAAAATTTCTAATCTTTCTTGTGCTGAAGACCCAATATTTGGACACAGAATTTCAGGAGGGCTTTCACAAGGGCAGAGAATGGAGGCAGAATCACCTCCCTTGATCTGCTGGCCAAGCTTCTTGGGTTCAGTGCAGGATACTTCTGGGGAAAAAGGGCCTTATCCTCCCCATTAGCTGTGATTCTGGACTACAAGCTCAGGTGTAAACATTAGTATTTGTTTAGAAGAATCCCACTCTGCTTGTATTGTACATTCTAAATGAAACTCGTCATTTATCAGTGTTTTCAGTACTCGTGACACCTCTCAGCAATGCAAGTCTTGTTTTAATTTCCCTCCTCTCTTTCTGTGTGTGGACACATGCTGAAGTTCACGTGTTAAAGCAGTCTGTGGCACAAAGGTTTTACCTTCTAAATCGTGGTGGACTAAAGGCACACAGTTCTATGATCCCCATTTCACAGAGCTGGAAATGAGACTCAGGCAAATTTAGGGACTTGCCCAAGGCAAGACAGGAAACCTTTAGCATGACCAGGAATCAAACCCACACCTCTTCTTTTCTTTAGCTCAGTAACTCTAGTGTTCCTCTAGGTAGAGAGCACAAATAAGATGGGAAGTGGTGCTTTGAAGCCCTTTTTCTCAAGATAACGTCACTGTTATTGTTATAATTTAGCAATAGATGTTATCAATATAAAAGTAAAGCCGGTTGCAATTTGAGTTTATCCTTTGAAATGACTCACTTCTTCCATACTGCCCACAAGAAGTGAATTAATAGCCAGTTATTCCCCCTGGATTTCTCAGTATGAATTGTCTCTGTGTTACTTGCTTTTAAGCTACAAGACAGATTTCCAAGTCACCTCAGCAGAGTCATATGGTCCTATCAAACCCCCCACTAGACCTCTTGGTGAGCTCCTGATGGAAAGGAGGCTGCAGACACACATCTAACATCACCATGGTGCTCCTTGATGGTCCATTCCACTGACAAAAGGCAGTCTGCATTCAGAACTTGGCTCCTCATGTCTGTAAAGTATGTTGGATTCTTTAAGATTTGTCAGTTTTGGTGTGTTTGAGCTTACATAGTTAATTTGACTATAATTTATCATAAAATCATAGAATATCTTGAATTGGAAGGGACAAGGAACATTGAAGTCCAACCCCTGACCAGAACAGGACAGCTCAAGAACCCTCGAGACACCTGAGAGAGCTGTCCAAATGCTTCTTGACCTCTGTCAGGGCTGATGCTGTGATCATGTCTCTGTTCCAGTGCCCAATAAACCTCTGGTGATGAACCTTATCCCAATATCCAGCCTAAACCTCCCTGACACAACTTCAGGCCATTCCCTCTGGTCCTGTCTCTGGTCACCAGTGAGACTTGCAAATGCTCGACCCACTGGAGCAGGATCTGAAAGGCAGACACTGGGGATCCACAGGGAGTTTGGAACTGTCAGAAAAGCAACTACAGGTCACAGAAAACACATTCCTGAACTCTTCTGAGTGCACACCCATGAAGTTTCAGAAAACTCCATAGTTATTATTGAGACAGTTTGCTCTACCCAGTTTAGCCTACCTTATTTATTTTCCCCTCTGACAAAACAGTGAATGACCACACTTAGAATTATGGAACCATTTATGCTAGAAAAGATCTCTAAGACTGTTGAGTCCAACCATTAACCCAGCACTGACAGGTCCAACACTAAATCATGTGCCACATCTATATGTCTCGAGGTTTGACAAGCAGATCTCTGTCAGGATGGGATCAAATCACTTATTGAAACTAACAGGACTCCTGCCACTGATTATAACAGGATTTTCGACATTGAATCCATTTATTTATTTGTTTGTTTATTTATTTATTTATTTAAGGATGTTCCATTCTAGGTTGGGATGGTTTTTTTTTCTTATACCTTATAGTTCTTTTACACAGACTAAGAATTTAATCATTGCCCCAAACTCGGTAGCTGCTGCTCTGAGTAAAGAAATCAGTTCTTTGCTGAAACACTTAAAGTGATATTGGGTAACTAAACAAGCTGTGTTGGACTTTTCCCATTGAGTAATTTGGTGTTTAGAATATACTTCATTAACTAACATGCTTGGTTAACTAACACCTTTACAACCTGTCACAAGTAATGTTTGTTTCAGGGATTTTATATGGTTTCCCCCTTAGTCTCTCTCTATTTGCATATCTATTTTTTTCCCCCTCAGCATTTTTAAAGCTCATTAGTGAAAGTGCAACATTTTGCAGATTATCTCTGAGTAGCTGAAGACTTGTGGTTTTTTTTTCCCAGAGACTGGTAAAATCACACTGGCTCCAGAGGTTCAACTTTCCGCCCCTGCTAAAGGAGGTCATCAGTAGCATGGAGTCAGCTTTGGATATCTCCCAATCAGAAACAAATAAAAGTTGGCCCACTGGGACTTCAGCTAGGCTGTATATGCCCTTCCAGTGAATAACTAAGCTTTGTAGTGTGCTTTCTAGAGAAAAAGCTGTTTGTCTAACCCCTGAACTGCTCAATACATTAATCTGAAGCATAATTTAACTCTGCCTGAGCTTCTGAATGTGGCACAAATGACTGGTTAGCATAGATTCACCAGCCTTAAAAATAATAATTTTTGACGTTCTTTTAAAAGATAGTTTTCCCTCCGCCTAAGACTAATTTAAAGTGAGAACCTTTGCAGGAATATACCTAACACAGAACACAGTTCATAGGGTTCTAAGCAGGATGCTCCCCCTCAAAACCTTCATGTTTCTGTTTGTGCCTAGAGTTTGTGAGTCAGCTGTAGAGGCAGACCCAGTTTTTTTGTTGGCCTTCTGTTTGGGGAATGTGGTTCAGCTGTGCATCACTGTGTTGTCTCTCTGCCAGCTAAGAACAAAGATCCAGTCAAAAGGATGGGAAAATGCATTTCTATTCTGCATGAGGAGGAGCCAAGCCTTGATCAGATCTGGATATCTTCATGCTTCAGAGTTAGGAGACTCCTGGATTCAGTGTGGCTCCTCTGTTTCTGAACCCAGATTTAAAGTCACGGAGTCACTGGGACCATTGATCCCTGTGTGTGTGTAGGTCTAAAAAGAGGGGAAAAATAGACAAAACAAAAAAGAAGGAGAATGAATGTTTGTGAAAAAAACAGTAAGTGTCATACTTTTGGCTTTTGAAATGCTGAGTGATGCAAGATCTAATATTCTCCTCTCGCTAACACTCAGCCCTTGCTTCACTTTGTGAGTGTATACATACTTCATTCTCCAGATTGTCCCAGAGAAAAAGAGAAGAATAGCTCACCCTTCGAAGATTTTGGCTTCTGAGAGCCATTGTTTTGTTCCTCAGAATCTAGGTCACTAAATACCTGTCCAGACTTAGGGCTGGAATTTTCTTGCACTCATTAGGGTTTTGGTCCTGCCCTATTAGGAGAGATCATTGAATAATAAAATCACAGAATGCTTTGGGTTGGAAGGCACCTTAATGACCATCTCATTCCACCCCCTGCCATGGGCAGGGACACCTTCCACTATCCCAGGTTGGTCCAAGCCCCTGTCCAGTCTCACCCGAACACTTCCAGGGATGGGGCAGCCACAGCTTCTCCAGCCAGCCCATGCCAGGGCCTCACCACCCTGATTGGGAAGATTTTTTTTCCTAATATCTATTTCAAGCCTGCCTTCTTTTGCTTTAAAACCATTCTCCCTTTTTCTAACACTATACATGCTTGCAGAAAGTCTCTTTTTACCATCTTTCTTGTGAGCTCACTTCATTAAATGGAAGGCCAAAATTAGGCTGCCCTGAAGCCTTTTCTTCTCTAGCCTCTAACAATCCCAATTATCTCAGCTTTTAAATGGGTGGCTTCAGGCTGAGGTAAATCCAGGGTGTTTATTGCCCCACTCCACAAAACATGTAAGGGTTTGTCTTGCAAAAGGAGCTACTTGTAGATACTGACAGATGAATCACAAGATGCCATGCAACCTCATAAGGTGTTCTATATGTCCAAGTAAAAAAATGCAGTGTGGAAATTATGGAAATTATGAAAATGCAGTGTGAAAATTCCTTGAGTGCTGTGGCCTCACAAGGTTCTGCTGTTGATCTTGCTGACTTTCAAGAGATCATCATCTCCATGGATTATAACAAAAGCTGGTCCTACTGAAGACCACCTGTGTTTCAGTCAAACTTCTTCTCTATGTGTTTTCCTAAAGCTCTGACTCCAGCAATCAAGATATTATGAGAGATAGTTAAATTTTCCTTTAAAATGAGTGATAGCAGAACTGTCAAAATTTCACAGTCAGAGAGAAATCTTGAAAATTTAGATCTGGGCATACGCTTGAGCAGTGCTGAAGTGTGCAAAGAGAAAAAAATCTTTTTTCTTGGATTATCATCAGTGTAGAAATCACGGCGTTTGTAGCTCAGGGAGTACAAGAGTTAATAGGCAATGACAGAACTCTGGGATCTTGGCAAGTTGTGGATTGTGTGATGAACACAATCCCTGTTGCAAGGAGTTTAGAGTATAAAAAAGGTGGGATAAGATGGACACAGACAAGCCAACAAGGAATAAGATGATATTATCCTTTTCTAACAGATTACTGATTTACTGACAGAACAGGCCTGAATCTTAATGAGGGATTTAATCAGAGAAGGATGTAATTTTTCAGCTGGAACCCCTTCAGTGAAACTGTAGTGATGACAACATCTATTTTGCTTGGGAATTTCTGTCAGATGAGCTAATTTATTCATTAATCATAGCTGAGAATATCTTGGAAAAATAAAATATTTTAACATTTTATGATTTACTGTTGTGAATTTTCAGCTAAGATTGTTTAAAAAATGCATTTTAAAAATTAGAAATCATATTAAAGATTAGTGAAGCATTTGATCTTAATCAATGTTAGGCTGTGATATACTTATATTCAGTCACTCCTTTGCCTAAATAGCCCAACATTTATGTTCTTGCTGAGTTTGATGATGATGATAAAAAGATTATGTAGAATTAACAGGAAAGCATATAATTTCCCATTTTTACAGCAGTTTGTCTCTTGATTGAGGGGAAGATGTTGTTTGAGAAGGCAAATGGGGCAGGTGAAGAGCCTTGGATACAAAGGCAGAGAGAGCATTTGGCATGTTCATTGTAAGAGGAAAAGAGATAATGGTTCTAAACTAAAAGAGGACAGATTTAGGCTATATGTAAGGAAGAAAATTTAATTTTGATGGTGGTGAAATATTGGCTCAAGTTTCCGGGGGAGTTGGTGAAAGCCCCATCCCTGGAAACAGGAAAAGTCAGGTTGGACAGGGCTCTGAGCAACCTGATCTGGTTGAATGTGTCTCAGCTTATGACAGGAGGATGTACTAGATGACCTTTAAAGGTTCTTTCAAACCCAAATAGTTCAGTGATCTCCTTTTACCCAGGCCAGTTTTATCCCTTCACTAGGCAGGTGTAGCTAATGAGGAAGGCAGGAAATCACCTGTCCCAGTAGCCCTGTTACCCCTGGGTTCACTGTGTCTGTCTCTCATTATCTGTCCTAATATTCTTTGCTGTCTGGACAATGCTAAAGCAGAAGATAAACACACTCATTTGCTGTTGAACGGCATGGAGTGAAATGCAGGACTAATTCTCCTGCCTGAAGTATTCCAGCCCCATCAAGGGCAGAACTGTGGCTCCCCTGTACATCCTTTGGGAACAGGCACAACCACAATCCCCCAACTCACAAAGCCGGCAACCCCCCGAGGCTGATTTCGCCAGCTGCAATGGTTATTGGGTGGTGAGGGAGAGAGGATAAATACCTGGAGAGAGGAGCTGCTTTGCTATGAAATATCTGAGGATGTGCTGTCACAGTGCAGTGTCTTCAGCCCCCGGCTCTGCGTGGGGGAAGCGGTGCCGGGGCTGTCACCGGTGCTCCTGCGGCTCCCACACCTATTGAGCTTGACAGAGCTGTTTAGCCAAAGTGCATCACACTCCCTGCCGCCCTCATTCTGCTTAATCTGCATTCTTGCAGCTCAGTAATCCTCATGGGGGGACTTCCTATAAATAGTGCTTTAGCAATTAAAGCCACTTTCCCTGCAAACTAAGCTTTAATTGCTATTGGCAGGTAGCTTGCGTGAGTATCTCCTATAGAGGAACCAGTGGATGAAACACGTTTTAAATAATGAGGGTTTATCTTCGCGAAGAAAGGAAAGTTTATCTTAAATGCTAATGCTGCTATCTAATCGAGCATCTAATGTTTTTCTATGCAGTTTGCCCCTCTGAGAGCACCACGGAGCAGAAATGTGAGCTGTAAAAATCCTGCTGTGCTCATGGAAATGTCTAAATTTCTCTCGCACATTTTCAGGGAAACCAGGTCAAAGATTACACTTCTGCGGCATTTTTTTGGCAACACGCATTCATTATTTTTAATGCATTTTACTCAGATTTCAATCAGAATTATATTCAAAGAAAACAACAAATCACAGTAGAGGAATGGCCCCTCTGCCCTCAGAAAACAGGTGAATACACATCCAGGTCAATCCACTGGCCAGCTCTGGTGTGCGGAGGAGATGGGGGTCAGAAGCTGGTTTAGCTGTTCTGCCTCCTGTTTCATGAGCACTTCACATTCTTAAATGACACCTGGAAATCCGAACAGGCACAGTGGAGCCTATCATAAAGGGAAAGAGGGATTTGGACTATTTGGAAGTAAATCCTGAGATTATTTTTACATGAACCTGTAAGAATGATATTGGTATGCATGTAACTGTGCATAAAACAGCTGCTGCTCCAGCCTCCTTGCATGCTGAGTGTGCTTTCCTTCAAATCAACATTCTTATGGGCTTCTGGGGGAGCAGGAGCAATCCAGATATGCATGGAAAACCAAGGCTTTTCAAACCTAAATATGGCATCAGATTATGTGAGGTTTAAATAAAACAACCGATGATACAGTCCTGTATAATACACTATTCCCAATATGGGTCAAATTCTTTAAGGAGGTGAAGATTTTACATATGTATGGCTCGTTTTAATTGGATATAAAGTCACAGGCGACTCACAGAAATGAATATGCCATAAATTTCTGAAAAATAATAGCATGCACAAGGAGCGATGTTGCAAAATTTATTTTATTTTATTTTATTTTATTTTATTTTATTTTATTTTATTTTATTTTATTTTATTTTATTTGTCCAGAAAATCTGTAAAATTCACTTAAATAGAACACACACACACATTTCGTGCTCACTTTTTATAAACATTCAGATTTGACTTTCTCTACTGGGAATGTTTTCAGCAAGTGCATGATGGCCATGTCTGAGCTTTGAATTTGTACAGATGGAACGTGTTTGTACTGAGTGAATGAATGTTCTGAGCTCAGTCCTGCTAGGAACCTCACACACCAATTAAACACTGATCACTGAAAAAGGGTGGCCTTAGATTGGATATTAGGAAGAAATTCTTTACTGTGATAGTTCTGAGACGTTGCAACAGGTTGCCCAGAGAAGCTGTAAATGTCCCATATCTGGGAGTGTTCTAGGCCAGGTGGGTGGGCCATGGAGCTACCTGGGATAGTAGAAAATGTCCCTGCCCATGGTAAGACATGGAACTGAGCGACCTTTAAGGTCCTCCCAACCCAAACCATTCTGTAGTTGTTTGACACTCTGTTGGTGGCACTGAACTATGTCACCCACCCTCCAACTGGAGATTGCCTCAGTAAACTGCGAAGGCCAAAAGCAACCAGCAGTTATATTTTAAGGAATGCTTTTGAATAAAAGATCTCAAAGAATTCAGCCCAAATTTGGAGATGTTTTTTGGAAACTGATGGCAAAATTTATTTTAGACCTTATGTGCTACCTTCTATCTGGTCTGGGACATCTGTGAAGCCACACTTTGGCCATTTGAATTTGAAACCAACCCTGGACGGTAGTATCACTTGTGTTCTTGGTCCAGGCATAGAGACTTTTGAAAATCCTGCTAGGCCCCTTACTATGTTTAAGCACATTTAAAATGAGTTAAGCTATGTGTGCTGCTCAAAAAGTCAGTTGGCTTTATTCCATCTCAAATTCTAGAGAAAGTAATGCATGAAATATTTTTTTTTTTACCTAATTTTAAATTACGCACACTGTGATTGCATTTCCCTACTTCTATCTTACCCCAGGTACCAACACTGGCAATAATTTTTACTGCTAATGTAACTGGTAGAAACTTTTTATTTGCTTGCTTTTCTAACAACTTTCTTTTTTATTCTGTACACATTTGTAATCTTAACAAGGGAGAAAATGCTTATAGAGAAAACATAAAGGTATAGAAAGTCAAAGAAATGTATTCAAGAAGAATAATGGGCAGTAAATCAATATTTATAAACATAACAGCTAATAGAAAAACAGGCTCATACCCATTTGTTTTAAAAATAGGTTGCTGCAAAACCATGTAAATGAATATTTAATTTAATGATGTTTTTTCTATATCAAGTATAGTTCTCTTTATAAAAGCCCATGAACAATGACAATAATGCACAATAAATATTAATAATTACCCATAATGGGTAATTAAAATTTAATAATTAGTATGAAAGTCAAAATAACAAGAAAGAATCACTTGATCACATTCAAAACATTCAGTATTTGAAGGATGTTGTATAATCATTACAGCATAGGTTAATGATTGTCCATTTGAAGTCTGCACTCATTTACGTTCATGGTTATTGGAATGTAACAGTTGATAGAGCATTTCATGATAGAAAAAATTGAATATGTAAATATTATTCCAAATGTGAGTCCACTGTGATGGGGTTATCTCTGCAAATGTAGTTCATATTGGTGGTATTCTATAAGGAGGTTGCTTTTTGAAGTGCCTTTGCAAAAATGGGTTTAATTTAGGGGAGTTCAGGTCAATATGCTGCACAGAAATAGAGAGATTTTGTGTATGTAAACACTGCTCAACTGAACCAATGTATTTATTCTAAAATACCCTGCTACCCTGAAGCTGAGGGTCTGGATCAAATTTTCCAATACTTTGCAGAGTTAGAGTTTTATAATCTTTTGCAGCATATTTTGGGGTTCTGACATACTCCAATATAAAGAAGGAAAATAATTTAACAAAATATACTTTGGCTCATCAGAAAAAAATTATAAAGACAAGGAGCAAAAGACAACCAAAATACATCTCCTATGGGCTAACATGCTGATGTCTCAAAATGCACCCAGTTCTTTTTGAGGTCTTCTCTTTGGTTTGGTTTAGGTTGTTTGTTGTTATTCTTGTTTTTTGTGGGTGTTTTTGTGCTTTTTCTCTGGTGAAATAGTTTTTTTGGAATATGCTACAAATGGAGTAACCTACTCTTAATAAAACATGTCCATTTTGCTGAATGCTATAAGTTTTTGATATTAACTTATTTAAAGGGTATATTTTTAATTCCCATTCCCAGGAACTTTTGTTAACAATAAAAGTCCTCCACATCTCCCAAGTTTTGAGCACTCTGGCCACTGAGCTACTTCCATCCTTCTGTATTCAGGATGAGATTTGTAGTCAGCTTGACAAGCCACCTGAAAAGCTTGACAAGCCACATAAACCCACGTTTCTTTGTTTTGTTTTTATTCTCTTTTTTTTGTTGTTTGTTTGTTTGGTTTGTTTTGTTTTGTTTTGGTTTTGTTTGTTTTTTTGTTAGAGTTTCAGCAAATTCAGTTTCCTAATAATGTTGTCTGTGCCTCTGGGTGGAAAAACAGGAAGCACACTTCTTCTGCACAAATTCAGTAGCACATTGGCATATTTTTATATTGGGATAGTACAAGGGGACTGATTATTGTCAGGGACTTGTCACATGTCAAGCCCTGTCTCTAAGACCAGTTAAGTGAAGCAAGGAGTGCAGATGAGCAAGAAAATTACTAAACAAGGGAAGCTGTTTCTGAAGCACTATAATTATTTACAGTAGTGACCAATCTCTGCTGTTTCATTGCTTCATGCCCTCTGGGGCTATTGGTGGTCAAGATGTTTGCAATGGATTTATCTTTCCCATTTCTAAATGAGGAAAATGAGACCAACTTGCTGGAGGACGCAAAACAAGCCTAGGGAGCTGCCAGGATGTGAAAGACTCATGGAAAACAAAATCTGAGGTGAAAGGAGAGGGAGAGACTTTAAAGGAGTTGCAGCCTCCATTTCCAACACTATGGAGGGAAATTCCAGTACCAGTGAAGGGAAACTCCAGCATGACTGCTCAGCACACCTGCCTCTACCTGCTGAATACAGGCAGCCCTAGCATTGTCCCACTGGTGCTCCAGTCCAGCCAATCCCTAATAAAAAATCTCCAGTACCCACCACCCAGGGGCGCAGAATCCTGGAATCATAACATCAGTGATGATGGGATCATCAGGTCTCTGGAATCATCAGGTCTCTGGAATCATCAAGTCCAGCTGTCAAACCAGCACCACCACCATGGCCACCACTAAACCATGTTCTCAAGTGCCACATCCTCACATTTTTTTGACACTTCCAGGCATGCTGACTCTACCAATATCCCTGGGCAGCTTGCTCTGAGGCTTGACGACCCTTCTGCATGGCCTTGGTGACTGTAACACAGGTGTTCTCCTGTGACTGAGCAGGAAAAAATCCTCATCCTTTGTGAAGGTATCATCTCCTATTTTTCCATCTCCTGCAGAGACGCAGGAGAAGGCAAGTGGATCTGTGGCAGTGTTCCAGGCAGAGTAGTTAAGGAAAGCTTCTCTAGTATGTAAGAACATCACCAATCCCCACATACTACTGTTTAAGTCAAACATGCAATTGAGGAAAGAGACTGAGGAATTCTGTGCAAGTCGGTGAAATTAGCTTTTTCTTAAAATGGAGAATTAGAATGTTTCATGAAATTAATGGAAAGAGGATCTTAGAAAGAATAAAGAGGGGCCTGGATAAATTAAAGATTTTATCTGAAACCAAACTGGAGTAATTGACTAAATTAACTTGTCTTAAAGAGACATGTACTGAGGACATTGCAAAATAAAGAAAAGATAAAAGGAAATTAGAGAGTGTAATATGGGATATAAACAGCACTAGGAGAAAAAAACTGAAGGGAAAAGTAAGAATTCTAGTGTCAAAGGGGAAGAAGAAAGGCTTACATGCATAAAAGTGACAAAACATACCATTTTATTTTACAACAAGAAATATAACAAATCTTTCTGCTGCTTCCTTAAAAAGAAAATAAGAAATCAGTATTTAAGTAGCATATCTCAGGGAGCAGTCTACAAAAAATTACACCTCAAAATCATCTCGACCTTTCTTATTTAATTATTAATTTTTTTAGAATCATGGGAAGACCCTGAGCAGCAACCACAATTTTATTTTTCCTACTGATGTGTAAATAGACCAAGACAAACATCATAATATCTGGTTTTAATTTGGACGTTATCTAAAATTAATCACAAGCATTTTTTTAATCAATACAATGATATATAGATATTAAAAAAATTGAGATTTTAAAAGATACTTTTCAATTTGTTAAGGCAGCTACCACAAACCTGTTAAAGCAGTAGAAGCCCTTCAGTGTGCTGTGCTGCAGAACCCAAATCCAGTGCCCTCAGTTTAGGAAATACTACTATGAAGGAATAATGTTAATGATGCAAGCCCTGCATAAACCAAGCAAAGCTTTTTGCACAACTCTTTCTTCATTCGTGATCAGATATTAAGTTAAGATTGCATTAAGGAATGAAAAAAAGTGGTTTTGTTTGATCTTGTTGATCAAAGCTCTTTTCTATTTCTTCTCAATAGTCTAGATTAGCTATTGTTGCTATTATTATCATCATTATCATCAATATCAATATCAATATTATTAGTAATACTATTATTATTATTAAAAATATTTGCAATTAGTAGCCCTAACCAGAGACCTGAATGCATCAGATTAAAAACTTCATATATATAAAAATATATATATATATATATTACCACACCTGCATGCATGTATATCCCCATACCTAAATGCTTAAAGACTTTTTCTTGAGGCAGTGAGTTTACAGCAATGTCAATTGCCTTCTCTTAAAGGACTGAGCTCTGGAGGAATGAGAAAGAAAAGATAGTCCTTTCCAAGAAATTGAGGAAAAGCAGTGGGTGAGATTCACCTCTACAACAGGGCTAGTAGCAAGTCAGAAGTCAAAAAACCTCATGGTACTACCATCCTTTGGCAAGTGAAGAGTGGTGATGCTGGAATCACAACATATTTTTATTCACCCTTTTGGCAAGGGCACACATTGTACTTATACTCTCAGCCTCCTGGTTGATCTCAACTCTTACCAAAATCAAAGCTTTAATAGCATGGGACAGTGTTCCAAAGTCAGGTTGGATGAGGCACGAGGCAACCAAAATGAGTAAAAGGGTCCTTGCCACATTGCAGGGGGGGTGGAACAGGATGATCTTTCAGGTCCCCTTCCAACTCTATTCCATGTTTCTGTGATCCTGTGATTAGCTTTTCTTAATTGTAATGAGATTTCATAAATTCTCACTCATAGTTGCTATAATTTGAGAGATCCATTGCCTCCTTTTTTCAATCTGTTTTTGTTTGTTTGTTTTTGTTTTGTTCTGGTTTTGTTTTGGGTTTGTTTGGGTTTTGTTTTGTTGTGTTTGGTTTGGTTGTGTTTTTCTGAGTGGAAATAAGAAATCTCTATAATGTGTATATGTATCTGTCAGAGTACGTCCCTCAAAATACTTTTATAACAGTGGCCTAGATCTTGTAAGGATACTCACTTTCTGATAAATCATGTAAGATCACTATGGAGAAGGTATTGAATATAATCCTGCCATCAAAGGAAAGATTTTGTTAGTTAGAAATTAAGAATTAACAAAGGATGAGATGTTATATATGAAAATGTAAAGTGCCTGTAGACAGCAAGTAGTAAAGATGCCACTGAGTAGTGGAGTAGTAACGATGGGGAACTGAGTCAGGGACTCCCAGAAGGATTAAATATCTGTTTCAATGAAAATTAATGGCTCTCAAGCCATGCCTGCGTCGCCTGCATCCTTTTCAAAGCACTGTGACAAGGAGAGGGACTCCAACCCCCATTTCCCAGCCTCCCATCCTGTGACAGGATGAGCTTGTTTTGCTGCCTCCTTTTCACAACATCACCATGACAACAGTGACTGCCTCTCTTTTTTTGGCTGGTGCTCAGTGTGGCATATTGATGGTGATCAACAATGAGGTGCCACCCACGATGAGCAAATAGATTAGACCCATGTGCTGCCCATGGTCAACACACACAAGGAGCAGATCTGCAGCCCTCAGAATCACTGCTCTTATCCTTCTCCTGAGCCCTGCAGTGTCCTTTCTACTGACACCTAAGCTAGCATTCGACGATAGTATTATTTACATTTTTAATTACATTGTGGTACTGGGTATTTACTCTGAGCACAAGTGGCAAGCTGCTTGGGAACTAGTGTTTCTGCAGTGCTTGCTAATTAATGATGATAAATAAGTAAATAAAGAGCCAGCAAAAGCAGAAGGAAAGAGTATAGCCTGCTGCTTTCCTTTCCAGAAAACTCTATCCTCCCTAGTTTTTGTTCTTTTTCTTTTTTACCCCCCTTATCATTCACCTTTTAATTGAAACAAATTTGCCATTTGGCTGCCAAACCAACCCCCATAAGCAAAGGAATGGCACTGAGAACAGGTCTCAATGTTTTGCTTTCTTTTCTTTGTTCCTGTACTGGTCCCTGGTTGCTCTGAAATTCCTTACACACAAAGTCCGTGATAAGTCAGGTCTGAAAAATCTTCCTTTGTGTACCATCATTTGAAATTTAACTCAAGAACAATGAAGGAGAATATTGTGAACACAGAGAAGGAGTGGGATGAAAAACAGAGGTAAGAGCTCCACAGCCTAATTTTTATTGAGGATGAAAGACTATTTCACCCTCTTCTCCATAATTAACAATCATGCTGCAAAGATAGGAAACAGTTATTAAAGTGCAACCACAAGAGCTGGGCTTCCAAATGCTACAGATGCAGCTGTTGAATGTTTCCAAGAATGTCTCATTGGGTAAATTCTGGCCATTTCATTAGTGACTAAGGCTTTCTTCAGCCTATTGGCACATAGCAAAAATCATGATCATTTACCTAGTTCTCCTGTGTTTAAAAATCTGGTCAAGATGAAACAAGCTATATATTTATAACACACATTTAAATATGAGTTGGCCCAATGAGTGTTTTTTAAGAGGAGTGGATATCTAGTTTGTGTTCATTAACAGATAGAGTTATCCAGTAAAGAAAGCCCAAATTTTAGGAGCTGAATATGTAGTAAACTCAGGCTTTCTAGAACTGTTGATGGTTTTACAAGTGCTTTGCCTAGATGGGAGTAATTATGGAAAGGGCAGGTCTGGGCAATGGAGACCATGCCAATGTGTCTGTATCCTCACTGAAGGAATAATATAATTTCTGAAAGCCTTAGGACATGCAAAAAGACTAGTGAAAAAGGGGGGAAATTTTAGAAACATGCCTAAAGAAGCTGCTGTCTACATACCTGGGCTGGATTTGGTGGAGGACCCACAGGAAACAAACAAGATGTTTGTTCCCACCTGCCCAACACACATGGTGTGAATAGACAAGGAAGTGATCACAGGGTTTTTTTCCTGTCTTCATGTTAGCTACATCCAGAGCACAAAAGACAAAGCACATGAGTCTTTCCTTCAATTTGTTCTCTTCATTCATAAAGGACAATCTATTAAGGGAACTTGGGCATCACAATATCAAGCACTGTGGAGGCCAGTTATTGTGCAGCTACCTGCAAGGTGGAGTTCTAATTGCCTGTCAATAGAGGCAACAAAAAGCCATCATATTCAGCAAAAACTTGCCTAATTCTGCGAGAAAGAAATGGCTAAGATGAAAGTTTGTTTATTTCCTACACATTCCTGAGGGTTTCTAGCCTTCCAGCTCTGAAGTTGTATATATATCCCAGAACATTTCTAAATTAGACACTCACACCTTTTGTTTCAAAATGCATCAATCTTTTCTTTTCAAAAAACTTCAGGATAGATTATATTTATTGGAAAAGTAGAAATTTTAGCTGAATCTCTTAACTCTTTGGAACTGCTTTAACCCATATTCAGCACCCTGTTGGTATGTGTCCTGGGATGTGAAGGGCAGGGGGAAGTTGCCATAACCTTTCTGGTCAAGTCTATTTCACTCCACCAGTTCAGTTGAAGGAAAAGCACATTTTAACACAGATCTATAGTTTAATGACTGGAGAGACACGAGTTCCCACTGCATTGAATACTTAATAGCAGGATTGAAATATTTAGTGGCCTCCAGGCTAGAAGCCAAACTCCCCCTCCCCACAAGCCAGGTGAGTGCCTTAAATAGGTTATGAAGCAGCACACTGAGTATGAAGATCTCTTCATAGCCAATTTCCACACACAATATGTACCTTGGAGAGACAAGGAAAAAGGGAACTCCAGGAGTAGCTTACATGCTCACAGCGACCGCAGCTTCCCTCCTGCACTTCGATACATTTTTATTTTGGGCTTAAAGAATATTGAAGTATTCCCTGCAAACCTAATGGCCTCAGCACAGAGGTCTGAGGTCATCCATGTACCTAGAAATCCTTGAGAAATTTATCCTGGAGTTAGTTTGAAATCATTCATAATCGATTAATCATACCACACTTCCAGGACAGTGATATGAGCTGCAGTGTGCCCTCTGAGTTTTGCAAGAGATGTGAACCCTCTGAAAGGAGGAGTTCTTGAGACCTCCTGGTTAAGGTGTCTCACCTGTTAAATGAGGGACTGGGGGCACATGAAAAGGACAAAATTTTTAACAGGGTCTGTCATGAGAGGACAAGGGAGAATGGTTTGAAAGAAATAGGGTCAATTTAAATGGCTACAAGGAAGAAGCATTTTACGAAGGTGGTGGTAAAACACTGGCACAGGTTGTCCAGAGAGGTGGTAGAGGGGCCTCATCCCTGGAAACCTTAAGGGTCAGGCTGGATGGGACTCCAAGCTACCTGATCTAGCTGAAGATGTCCCTGCTAATTAACTTTAACAGTCCCTCCCAACCCAAAATCTTCTACAGTTCTGTGATTCCAGGAGTCTCTAATGTCAAGTGGGGGCAGAAATGAATATAAGTCCTTAACAGTGGAGCACACTCTAGCTGGGGAGTCCTTATACAAATGGGATTGTAGTACCTACCCTTAATTTGGACTTATGCTTTGTGCTTTGAAACAATGTCTCAGGTGGACTCTTGTGAGCAAATAGGAAAACATAAATTTATATTTATCTTCCTGAGATAGGACTAGTAGACAAGCCAAACTCCAAACTCTTAGTGAGGTGTGCTTCTGAAAAAGGTACTTCTGAGCACCTGAGGCTCCAGGAAAACATTATTACTCGGTAGCAGCAGCACCAGACAAGCTGACAGCAAGCTGCTGAAGTGCCTTATGAATCACTTGACAGAGATGTTCCAGCAGGGTTCTTGGCAGGAACAGATTCTTGCTGTCAAGAAGTATCTGCCCTGTCCATGCAGGAGCCATAATCAGTTTGAAAGGCTGAGATGAGACATTGAAGTTTCAAGTTTAGCAAGGTATAAGAAAGAAATTTCTGGATTTCTTTTTTATTCCTGGGGCTCAGCGCTGAGATTTAGGTTATTAAATCAGATTCTGAGTTTTCATTTAAAGGAAAACAACAACACAGACGACCAAAAAACCCACCCACACACTGAGGAAAATAAAAGCAAAACAAAGAGATGGAGTGACACTCCAATCACTGGAATGTAACCAGATGAAACTGTGTGATCCTAGGCAGGGAATATTTGCTGCTGTTTGCTCCTTAGTTAATTAATTATTGCTGGCAAGTTGTGCAGGGTGTGGGCCTGTTCTTGGCTGCTTCACTCTATGTTTGATGCTGAGGCCAGGGGAACTCCAGAGGGTATTGTAAAAATTCCTTGCCTTGGGAGTGAAATAGAGAAAAAAAACTCTGCATGCTCACTGTTGTTGTTGTTGTTTCAAATCCTGTCCCCCATGGTAATTTTGTGATGGTCCTTGATACTTATAACTATCAAAGATGGTGGCTGCAAGTTGTGACCATCTTAAAGGTGTTAGAGAAAGGTTACAGTGGAAAAAGGGAGAAAGAAAACCTAGAACAGGAGTTAGGATGCCTGTATGGGCCTTAGCACATCTGGGCTTCATTCCCTGATTTGTTGTAAAATGTCACTATGACCTCAGTCAAATCACTTAGGGATGGGCTATTAAAGGGATTTACATACCTAAATCCACCATGACATTTTCAAAGTTGGAGCTCAGGCACTGCCTTGTCTTTTTCCTTCCTGCTGGTGCATAAAGCTCCTGGGGATGGTTAAACCTACCTTCCTGCTGCAGGCTGGGGCTTGAGAGGAGCTCCCCCTGCCACGTCCCCACTCCTTGCTTTCCCTTGTCTTCCTGTTAATTTGCACTGATATGGGAGCCGAGGCAAAACTGGATCAAGCAACCAATTCTGCTGGGAAAAAAGCAGTCAAAATGTCACTACAAGCAGTGAAAAAATGCCAAAGATTGATAAAAATATGATTTTTCACTGTGTAACATCACAATTATGTGATGGAAAAGAAAGAGGCTGGATAGGGGCAAGAAATAAAAATGAACATGGAAAGTAAGATCAGCTCTTTCACTAACAGAAATAGATTGTTTTACTTTAATTTTTGCAAGTTATTTTTGTGCTGCTAACGTGGTGATTGAAAATGCACTTCAAGTCTTTTATGCTCCAAGAAGGTACACTTATGGTCCGACAATTAATCTTATATACTCAACATTTGAAAAAAAGATGGGGTAAATAAACATAATACAATTACAAAATAACTGGGGTATTTCAAGATAGTTGAGGAAAAGTCAAGCAAATTACAGTAAGGTCACAAACATAAAAACGGCTGAAAACAATTTTCACTTTCCTGGATGAAAATTACAGGAAATTAAAACTTTGGATTTGTTTTATTCCCTACTGAAACCTTCAATATACATGATTTAGTTTAAATCATCCTTTTTCTGACTTTAGCTAATAGCAAAACAGAGTTGAGTTTTCTCAGCATAGTTTTTTTAAAACCACAATAACTACCCATGTAGGCACAGTTCCATTAATTAAACATAGTAATTTAATGCAGCTAATTTATGCAAGTTTGTGCTCAGGCTCACCAGTGGTTTTCATTGCATAATAAGTTACTAGACCTATGATTTAACTGTCCCTGAATGTGATTTTCAGTTGTAATAGGTGAAAATTGCAACAAAAAGGCAAAATTTGGCTTAATACAGGGAAATCTGTTCATTCAACTTTGTATTTCAGTAAGAATAAATATGATACATGTGTGATATGAGTGCATTGTCTATTTTTTTTTTAATAATATCCTTTATGTTCTAGCAGAAGGTGAAAGATATTAGTTGTTTTTTTAGGGAAAATCACAGCCAAAGATAAGTTAGGGAATCTTGTTTCCTCTTTGACATTTTTCTCCCCATTAAAATTTTATTTAAAAAGGAAAATATCTCTCTGGGAAACTGAAAAATCCTAGCAAAAACAAAATTATATTTTAAAATCCATTTAGCAAAAAGTTTCTGCAAAGTTTCTTAAAATGGCAATTGAATTTTTTCTTTAACTGGCTGGAACCAGATGCCTGCTAAGTCAATAACTGAAGACCTCATGCATGTTTTGTATAAAGAAAAAAAAAAAAAAAAAAGAAAAAAAAAAAAAAAAAAAAAAAAAGAAAAAAAAAAGAGAAAGCAGGTGTGAGGGGTAAAAAGTCTGTGGGGAAATTTGGACAAAGCAAATCTCTATTCAATTTCTCCTCTGCAAGACCCAGACAAACTCAGCCCTTAAGAATTGCAAATACGTCTTCACCTTGCCATTTTTACTCCCTCTGATGTAACTATTGAAAATCAATGGTTCCTCATTGGCTGATGGGGTGAAACCATCCCAAAGATTCCTCCGTGATACATGAAAGGGAATATAAGATTCAAGACTGCAACTAACTTTATTTACTGAGTGCCTAATATTCATAAGCAGATTGCAGCTGAGCTGGCTACTTGTTTGAAACTGTGAATATGCAATAGTTGACCAAATATGACCAAATAAAGATTTTTTTTTTCTCATCCTCAACTGGCTGACATTGGTTAGAGCTACAAAAGTCACTTGAAAACAGGTAATGACTGCTGACTCAGAGGTTGCATTCTACTCTGACAGCATGAAATTAGTTGCAGTTGGTCATAATACGTGTTTCTGGTCTACTCGTGGTCAAGGACGTCTCCTGCAGTAACCCGAAAGCTTTGAAGCCTCATCTGGAGAGCAAAATCCCCAAGGGAAAGGTCACAATTTAAGAGAAGCAACAATATTCTGATAAACAGGATAAGGGAATTTTAGAAACTTCAAGACTTTTTTTTCCTCCTTCCTTTCCGGCCCACACAGGTATTGCTCGAGGCATCAGTCCTAGAAAAATTAGGCTACTGTAAGATTTATTGGCTGAGTGCAGAGTTTACATTACATTTTCTCTCATCACTTTCTCCTGGAGTAATTGCCTATGCATGCACAGTCCTGGCTGCAAACAGTGTGGTCTGATCCTTGGGTGGCTCTTTTTGGGGCTCATCCAGCTAAAAGTTGATATCACCCATGAGCAGCTGAGTCTTTTAAAAGGACTCAGAAGCTTGGGACTTTGCAGGGAGATAACATGGTTCTTTAGAAGAGAAGCCCCTTATTACAGGGCTTTGCAAACACTGTCTCTCAGTTATTTATTTCCTGCAACTTCTGTTTTCCTTCAAGGTTGGTTTTACTTTTTTACTGTAATTTTCTTTCATCAGCAGCCACGTAATTGATATAAAAATATAGATGTAGTTCTAGTTGTGAAATTTGTGATTAAATCATTGTGTGAGTTTTTATTTTTTAATTTTATACAACCAGTGGGCCTAGAAAATCTGGCACAGGGTTTGAAAAACTCTCTCTGTCTTCTTTGTCATAATAAGCCCAGTAAATACTCAATTTCAGCTGGAAACAATGAATTCAAGTTTACAGAAGTGTTACTGACTGGGAAAGCCAGCCAATTAATTCTCCATACAGCACCCCAAAGACGGTGGGCTGGACTCAAAAATCTTTGTGGGTCCCTTTCTACTCAGGATATTTTATAATTCTGTGACTCAAAAGCAGCTTGCTAGCAGGTACAAATTACAGCCCTCACAGAACGTCTGTGGGTCCTTCTACTCAAGGTTATGATCGAGCTGGGATGAAGATCTGACACTGCACAACAATATTTCCCAAGCCTCTATACAGGGTATTTCAGAGTGAAAATATTTTATGAGCATTGAGAACTCATGATTATGAGATTTATACCAGTGGCTGACAAAATCCTACATGTTCTTTAAACCAGGCTAAGTACATCTGTGTTCTTATCTTTTATGTTATCATTCCATCCTCGAATTTTGCCTGAGAATATCTAAGTGTAAATACTAGTGGGAAAACAAACAAACAAACAAAACAACAACAAAAAAAAACCAGCCAAGTTTTGGCTGGTAAAACCAGAGCCAGACCTTAGAGTCTGACCCATGGTGAAAACTTTTAGCATTTTTGCTCATTTCCAATATTAAATCGTGATGTAGAGAAAAGTGAAACCCAAATAATTTCCTTTTGTAAAAATTACAGTCCTGCAAAGCTACAATAATGTGCCTGAAACAACAGAGGGAAGGTGGGCCAGGCCGCTTCAAAGCCTGGCTGTATTATTCTTATTGGCTCCTCGGAAAATATTTCATGACACATGAACCTCTTGAACAGTGGAGAGACATCCAGCTTTGAAATAATAACTGGGGGAAGAGGGTAAACCGAGCCATATTTTTTCAAGCATTCCAGGTGCCCTCTGCAATTGGTGACCTAGTCAAGTATGAGAAACAATGCAATCCCAGGGCCTGCCGCCAAAAAAAGATCCACAGCCACTAAATGCATTAAGACATTAATGTCTACTTTGGGATCAGTTCTCAACTTAACAGGTTAACCTCTGGCCCACGAGGGAATAAGCAGCAAACAAGATTTAGCCAAAGCTTGTACTCAGAGGGTAATTGATAGCTGCAGCCCACCCATCTGATACATTTTTTTGATGGAGATAATTTTCCTCTCATAAGGGAACGATCCATAGAAATAATTTAAGTTGACATCTCAACACTAAATCAAAATGCTGTGGTCTGACATAGGTACTGCTAGATGATCTGAGTCTTTCCAGCTAAAGGACAGAGGGGAAGGCAGGAGGGAGAGAGAAAAAAAACTTCATTTGTATTTTGGTCATTTTTGGAAGGAAAATTTCCATTTTGCTGGCAAATAAATCAGTTTTGCTTTGTAGTAATAAGGAATCACTCTTTATGCCTTTCAACATAGATTTATTTAGATCTTAACAAAATGAGTCTTTGTGTAGCATTTTTGGGTGAGTGTTTTTGATGTTTGAGGGTTTTTTTAAAGGATTTATTCTGCTGAAGTGTAGGGAACTGTTAATTGATTTTCATTACATTAATGTAAGCAAAATTTGCCTGTAGAGGAGATAACATTGATATGACCATTTGATATTAACATTACTTCTTCTCTTCTCTTGCCTTTTACCTTTTGCAACATAAATTCTAACAGGTCTGGTTTTCTTTCCTTCTTTGTCCCAAAACTGAATGAAAAAAATCAAACATCAAATGTCCAGAACTTTCTTAGTATCTCACATTTTCTATACAGAATAGTAGCACAACCTTTGGGGAATACATAGGAGCAGCAAGAAAATTTCAGCAAATCGTGCTGGTAAACGCTGGAGATTGAAGCTGAATGTCAATCCATCTGTTGTTCTGACAGCAAGAGAGAGTTATTTCATCTGCTAAAACACTTGACATCTTTATTTACAAAAGCAGATGTTATACTTTAATTTAGAAGTTGACCATGGTGTAAACGTGAATGTTTTTATTCTGATTCCATGGTATTATTAAGACTTTATCTTGCTGATTAAGGCAGAAAGTCATTCCATATGAGACATGGTCATCTACAAGACATGACAACAGCACCACTTTAGTCTTCCAGGACACAGTCTTTTGTGTTAACTATTCTCAAAATATTCCTTCTCGAAGGAATTCCTTCCTACCTGAAAGCTCATACAACCAGAACAAGACTCTGAGTTTCAGGAAATTAATTAATTTATTATTAATTAATTAAAATAATTAATTAAGCAATGCAATGAGGTTTTCCTCCCTGAGCAGTGGAAGTGACTGTCCAGGTAGTTATGTCAAAGCAATTCACAGTTTATGATTATGAAAAAGCCTCATCTTGTGACATTTCAAAAATACCTGAACATATTAAACAAGTGGAAGTTGCAGAAATTGAATAGAAGCTGCTTATTTAAGATATTTTCCTTGTAATATTTTATGTTCTTTCATGGCTCCTTTGGTTTGACCAATGTTACAAGGTCTTTCAACCTACAACAAAGCAGAAAGCTAAGAGAAAAAAAAAAAAAAAAACAAACCCTAAAACCAGCTATTCAGTTTTGGTTATTTGGTTGGCCGCTGAACAGAAAATATTTAAGTAGTTATTTGATAAAGTAGGTTTTGGACCGACTTGTGCCAGCTGAAAGTTTTTATATTGTGAAGCAGAAAACTGTGCAATGTGATTTACACAATGAAAGAAACCTTTAAAAGGTCCTAAAGGCTGAAATTTCCTAAGGCACATGTTTAGGGAGCAGCAGGTAAACTAGAGGGGAAATTTTAGGATATTGTATGCATTTACCCCTCTTAAAGCAAAACATCAGAAGTCTGTTAAAACTGTAATAATTTTTATAGCCTAAATATAATTTAAATTTTGTCAGCACAACAAATAATGAAGAAACAGATGTGAACTTTCACGTTTAAAAGCTGTAAGGATTAGTTTAAGGATATCGGTTTATTGTCGTTCTTTCTCCTGGTAAAAAATCCAGAAACTCCATATCCAAACAAAATCAAAACTGAAATATATAACCCTGCTCTGTTCGGGTGAAACAATACCAATTGAAAGCAGAAATCTTGATCACAGAAAAATGACCTGAATTACTGTGGGTTTTTTTTATGAATTAAGTATTTGTAACATTTTGGTTTGGGACAGTTTTTCTTGCATAACATTCACAGTCTGTTGATCATTAGACTGCTCCCTCGGGTAAAAATAAATTTCACATAATAATGTTTTTTTCCTTATTGCTGAAAGCTTTAGTCACTGTTTTATTTCCCTTCACATAGTAACCATACTACTATCTATAGTAAATTACTGTGACCCTTTTGCATCCTTTTCTTGACCTAGGGGTGATTTTACTGGCCTCTTGGGCGGGTGACACTGATTTACTCTACCATTTCTTCTGCATCGAGGTCAACAATTTAATAAGCATTGGGACAAGGCTGAAGCTTGAAGTAATGTTAGATAGTTGAAAATTAAATAATACCAACTAGATCTCAGCACAGCAGCCCTCTGGTGAGATAAAGTTCTTTTCTGTGTAAAAGGCAGCCTTAGTCTCATTTTCAGTCTCATGAAAATCAGGGCCACATCCTCATCCGACTGCAAATTTTTCACGTCCTGTAGAGGTTCAGTGATCTATATCATTTCATGTAGTGTAGTTGTTGATAAACATTTTATTCACATTCTCAAAAAGCAGAAAAAGAGGACATACAAGGATGAGAATCAGTCCCTCTGAAAATACTCATTGTGGTCATCAGGCAGGTGGGCTGGTTTGTAGTCTTTATTATGGCCAACATATTTGAAAGGAAATTTTGCTTTGTGTTGCCACTTTAAACGTTCTTTTTTTTCCTTTTCGTTTTTTTTTTTTTTTTTTTTTTTTTACAGCACAGACTTCAAAATGTTCCTTTGAAACAACTGAAGAGTGAACTTTAATTCATGTTTTTTAAACAAAGGTTATATGAGGCTTACAGAAGCCTCACAAAGGAAAAATATCAGCAAGAATTGCACATTACGTTTAGAGTGCTACTGACTTTCAAATTTCTCTACAGGTATTATTTCTCATGAATAGGAACAAAGAGCAAAAACAGTTAAAAAAGCATATTCAAATGTGTGCATAAAAAGGCATGGTAAATGAATACTGTTTAGTTTGCTGACATAATTACTGGAATGTAATTTTTATGAGTCGTAGAAATCTTGGCATTTTCACTGAACCAGATAATTACTCTGAATAGAACAGGGTCAGAATAATTAATACATCAAACTAGATGAACTTTTTCTAATTATTTTTATTTAATCTCTATTATAATTATTGTTATACTCTGCTGAGCATGATTGCCTCATGTTCATAGATTTGAATGCTGTCTTATAGTTGCATCCTGGGACTTTGTGGAATATTAACAAACCGTGGCCTGGAGAAATTAGAATGGTGTCGTTTCATGATGGAATTCTAAATTGGAATTTTTCTATTTTTCTATGTACTTGCACAAATTTTGCTTCACTATCATTTAAAAAAATGAATTTAAAAACAAAGTCTTTTAGTTTATTTATTTTTACATTAAAGTGGAACTTCTCCTGAAGTTAAAAGCAAGCTCTTAAATATACCCCCCTTCCCCTCTCTTCTGACTCCTGCAACTTTTTTAAGATCTCATCATTTTTCCTTTTAATTAGATTTTTTTTCTGATTGCAAAGTTTCTCTCCGCAGCTTTTGAAACATCAAAGTTAAGGCCAGACTCCACCGACTGAATTCAAACAATCACTCAGAGGCATGGAGAATAAGGAGCTCTTCTGTAGTAAATGTTGATGTAATTGAAGGCATGTGAGAGATTTTAGTCTGCATCCTATTTTTTTTCTTTCTTTCTTTCTTTTGAGAAGTGCAAGCATTAAGTACAACCACTACAAATTCCATCAGGGAGAGATTTATCATGACCTCTGACGTCAGGTCTGCTCGACAGGGCCTAGGAGTTGCTTTGATGACTTAAATATATTTTTTATTCTCTATTATACAGCATTTGCTATGTCTAAGCAACAGAATCATGTAGCTGGAACGCAAGGCTTGATTATAAAATCTTTCCTTTTCCTTTACTTGAAAATAGTTTATTAACTTGATGGAAAGGTTGCATGTTCAATTTTGGTTAACTCCAGTAAGCCCACCATGGTTTTTTCTTCAATACTTAATTTGTGTGTCACATATGTGCCCAGAAACTTGTCTAAAGTCTTTGCACACTTATGCTGGTATAATCATAAATAGAAATAGGAGATATATTCACTTTTGGACTTCAAAATTCTCACTACATTTGACTGTGGAGAGGCTTCTTTGAAAAGATTAGGGTTAAAAAAGACCTATTGGCCTTTGCTTTCTCATACCTTCTGTTTACTATTTTCTTTTTATCATCATGGACGGAAGGTGTTAAGCAGAAGAATAGTCTGTAAAATGATTGGTTTCTTTTTTACTTCAAAAAGTAATCCCATAAACAGTGTTTAACCCAACCCTGTTATATTAGATCATTGGATCTGCACACCAGCTCTAATGAAATCTCTACTTCTTCTATCCCACATATGATCTCCATGGGAGAAAAGATAATATATTTCCTCCGCTGTCTCTAGCTCAAGTATTTTTTTGTTTTGGTTTGGTTTTTCTGAAAGCAAAGCAACCTACTTTTTATCCCTCACCCACTCTTTGTCTCTAAACATGAATCCTAGCCCTTGTCAGATTACTTTACAATGACCAGAGATACCTAAAAAGATAAGTGACCATCTCCTCTTTAATGGATGCACAAGATGACAACATTTTGTGCCCAAGAAGATCTGACTAATCTCTGTAGGATTTCATAACAGATAGTCAGTACTCTGGGAAAGGAACCTGGCCTCATTTCTAGAGCAACCCTGATTTGTTTAATGTCCTCACTGGTAGATGTCCAGCACACACAATCCAGCTCCCAGGAGAAGGAATGTGGACAGCTGGAACTGGGGAAAGGGATAATGGGGAGACAACAAACCCAGGCTGAGTCTCTTGTTAATTACATGGTAGTCCACACTCTGTATGATAAAATTATAGAATGGCTCAGAAGTAACTTTCAAGACCATCCCAACACCCCTGCCATGAACAGGGACACCATTCACTAGACCAGGCTGCTGAGGACCCCATCCAACCTGGCCTTGGACACTGCCAGGAATGGGGATTCTTCTCTAGCAGAGAGAACTGGGACAACATAGTGTAGTCTGTCACCAGAACCCTGCAGGTTAATTAGGCTGTTATCCAAGTGTACATAGTATTTTCTGTCATGGGAATCCCACTGGAAAAGACTGGGCTGTATTGAGGAAACATTTGTTAAAATCTTCTCCCTAAATCATCTTGTGGCAGTCATTATAATCGAGTTCTCGTGTTTTCTTACAAAAAATAGAAAGTATTTATTTCTTATAAATAAAATAAAGTATTATCTTTTAATCTATCGTGTTAGAATCACAACGGTTAAGGCCCAGAATTCACTTAAACAGAACACAACCTGCTAGAAATGATGGCAGAGTCATGTGAGTGCTGATGGAGCCTTGTGAGGAAAACACTGAAGGGATAGCATTCAAAATTATCATAAATGAGTACTTCACCTATATTATTTTGTTCATCTCTATACCTCCAAGCCTTCAATAGACCCAGTTCTCAAAGTGGTAATCTACATGGCTAATCTGCTGGAGTCAAATAACTTATCCCAAGTGTATCTATCTCTAATACTGGAGGCTGAGAAAAATCAGACTACGAAGTCTATGAGCCCATGCCATCATAGACTACCTCCAACTGGAAGGAAGTCACTCCCTCTTCCATATTGTTGCAAACATCCTTTCCTCAAATAAAGCTACATTTTCATCATTTTTGGGTGAACTTAAAAAAAAAAAAAAAAAAAAAAAAAGGTACTTTTAAACTATTTAAACTTGCACAATTCTGCCCACAACACATTTCCTTAGAGCCTGCTCTTGTGATTAAGTCGTGCCCTGGGTCAGCTAATTTATGGTTGATATCAGTGAAAGGTCAAGCATCCTGGGTGTGGGATGAGGGAAAAGTGAGTGTGTGGAGGAGTTTGCAGCCAGAAGGTTGCGTTCAGCTGCTGATGCAACTTAAGGAAAACATTTCAAAATCTAGATTAAGAGGAAATAACGTTAAAAAAAAAAAATCCAAACCCACAAAACTTCCTGAAGTTAAGAAATAATACAGGACACTGATGTGGTCAAGTACCACTTTTGTCTATTTCTCATACACCTTTTCCATTCATTCTTCCCATCATCAAGTTTTTCCTCCTGTTTTTTTACATCTCTTTTCTGTTGCTTTTGACTTCTGACATCCATGCAGTTCCCATACTCTTCTATTTTTCCGGATATGCAAGTTCTGATTTTATAGAGCACATGAATTAACACTAAATTGTGTATCTGTTAAAAGTCTTTAAAGCCCCTAAGATACTAAAGGCACTCCCATGCTCTCCCTACAATAAAAGTATAAGATTTTACAGAGTGGGGTTAAAAGTATAATGCCTAAATACTAACCTTAGGGTGAAGTGAACAGCACCCCTGAAGGCCTCTATGTCCTCATTAACAGTCTGGGGGTTTTAGATAGGTCATTCACATGCAGAAGCTCCTAAAGCATTTAGATGACATGGCTTCCCCAGTGAGCTATGGAAGATCTAACATTTTCCCCAGTTACAAACTGTGCATACTTTCTGTCTGAGAGTGAGAGGTGAAAGCCATGAGCAATTTTCTCTCAGTGACCATTTCCACTTCTGACATGAGCTCATTTCCACAGTAGTGAAGTGTTTTATCTGCAGTTTCCAGAATGGTATCCCAGAATTTTCTTTGAGGAATCAATTTGAGCAGTGCAGGA
This sequence comes from Sylvia atricapilla, assembly GCF_009819655.1. Classification (NCBI taxonomy): domain Eukaryota; kingdom Metazoa; phylum Chordata; class Aves; order Passeriformes; family Sylviidae; genus Sylvia; species Sylvia atricapilla. The sequence goes on along the minus strand of NC_089144.1, from coordinate 18,997,133 downwards.
GGGCGATTCCTGCTGATTTAAAAAGATGGTGCATTACATAATCTTTCCTTAGCCTCCTCCCCACCTCACGTTAAAGGCTACCCTATAACTTGACTTCCTCAGCTCTGAGTGTTTCACATTTCCACACAGGACACAAAAATAAAAACCCAGTGCCTGTGCCTTCAGCTCAGATTTAGGCTCAACCCCAAACATGAAGGATTCAAGGAAGGATCTCAGTTCTTCACAGTGGTATGCAGATCAAACCTGAAACCTGTTTCCATCATGAAAAATATTTCCAATGTACGGTTTTAAAATAAAGCCAGACATTGATAGACTGGAGCAATTTGTTAGGTTTTCAAGGTGGTTATGTGCTGATGCTCTTGCCCTGTGAGGACACATTGAGGGAGGTGGGTATTACACTTCTAGATTTACAAAATTTCTCAACAGATTTGTTTATATTCACAGCTGATATTCTCCCTAATAAACAAAAGAAGAGCTAAAACAGCGTCACAGCAAAATAAGATGTATAATGTTCATATATGATCAATTTTGTTTTAAATTTTGAAGTGACAGTACTGATCTTTCCTGATAAGAAATACAAATATCTGTTTGTGACCAGACATCACTAGCAAATAATAAAAATCTCAGCCATAAACATGGTATGCTGATGTTTGTAAGAGTAGTTGGTTGAACTCCCACCGGTGCTACATGAAACTCTTACGATCATCTCTGTCTCTGCACTGGTGTCTGCAGATTGCTGCTTGCCAGCTGCATGAATCTAAACACTCAATAAATTTCAGGTCCATCACAGAGGTTGCACTATTTACCCTCTTGGTGCCAAACTGAGCACATAGGTTTGCAAACATATTGGCTGCATCACTGCATAGTTCAGAAGAAAAATTAATAACCATGGAAAATCTTCATGAAGAACTGATGTTTAATTGGTGAGTCCACTCATTTGAACAGCAAGAAAAGATTAAGGAAAAGAAAGATGTTGGTAGTCTTTCCTGTATAGGCTATAGACTTGAACACAGTCTAAAGAGCTGTTGAACACAGCTCTTCCCTCCTGTGTTACTCATGTGGGATGTGCAGCAGACACTGGGAAATTCCTCTTGTGGGGAAGGAAGGCTGCTGCTGCTGACACAGAGCAGCACAGGCAGACCCTTCACAGGTCTGGCCTCATGGCATTGGGTGTTGGAATGACCTTCAAGGTCTTTACAACTCAAACCATTCCATGATTCTGTGATTCTTTGATACAGTCTGGACATGAGGCTGGTGAGACACTTGAGGAGGCAAGCTCTCCTCTCCTGCCCTCTCACAATCTTATAGCAGTCCAGAGTCTGTTCCACCTCACATACAGGATGCAAGTTGTCGAGGCTCAGAAACCTAAAATCCATTCTGTGAGGGTCTCTGCCTACACTGCAAAGAGTAAGAACATGGGAGAAATCTGGGCAGTACTTATCCATTCTTTAAAAGATATTAAGTCTAATCTTGCTCTGGCAGACAGCAATGGAAAAGTTCTCAATAGCTTTGCTGGAAGAAAACCAGGTCCTCAAAGCTGCAATTTTTTTTTTTTTTTTTTTTGTACAGAAGATCACAGCGACTGGAGTAGAGTTAAAAGTGTCAGTGACAAATGTAACCATTGCCATCCAGTGGTACCATGGGCTACTGCATATGGATGGAAAAAAACCTTCCTTCCACCATATCACAGAAAACACATCTCACCCTGGAACCAGACTTCTACAGCACACATGTGTCACCTCAAGAGAGCTGAAATATTGCTCAGGACTTGAATAGGGCATCTACATAGGGCTGGGTTGAAGATTTTTACTTTTTTCTCTTCTATGGAAAAAGTAAGATATGGCAATCAGACTTGTTCCTTCTGCTCTCTTCTGCTGTAGAAATAAATGTGCCTTTTATGCCTCAACTGCAATTGTATGCAAGAAATCCATTTCTATCTTTAGGCTATTAGAAAAATAAGAACATGTACTGAGTGCATATAATTGATCTGAACTTTTCTTTCAAGTTAACAGAAAGCTCAATAATTCCAATAATGAGTTCAAACAATCCCAATTTAATCATTTTTATACAAAGCTTTCTCCCTTTCCTGCCTCTCCTTCCACAGACAAAAGTGAAGTGATTAATATATTTTAGTGCTTTTATGAAGAATCCAAGTCCTTTCCCATTATTAAACCAATCTCCACTTAGGAAAAGGAACACAAATAGACACAGGGAAAAAAATTATTTCCCATTGTAGAAACAGAAAAAGCTGAATATGAAATAAGAAAGGGAGTAGCCTACAATATGACAATTAAAAATTATGACTAAATCAGGAGGATGCTGGATAAAGTAGCTGGCTGTGGTGTGTTTTGCATTGTGTAAGTGATCAAATTGTGAGCTCAAAGTTGCTTCCTGGAGAAAATATTTAGTCGTTAGCAGCTTGATTTCCCTCTTGCTCACTAGTCATGTGAGCATAAACCCTCTGTAAATCTGATGGATCAGCATATTTCATACCATTTTCCTACCATTACACATCCTAAACAAAGCTGACACCACTGCAAAGTTATAAAACAAGTGACATGAGCCAATGAATAAGGTTAATGTGTCTCAATCAAGGATGAATTTGACCCTCTGGGTTATGTCATATTTATAGGATTTACAGTCGGCATCAGATTCGCTGGAGCACTCTACTTGCTTTGTGGCAAGGAGGCAGAGCAGCTGTGAAACATCCAGATCGGTTCAGATGGAATTGTTTTGCTCATGAATTTGACCCCAGATGCCATATGGACTGGAAGCTCATTTGATTTTTAGCAGCTCTGCTGTCATAATGTCCTTCCAAGTGATGCAGTTTCAGATGTTTAAGAGACGCATTTACCTCGTAATCATGTATTTCAAATGACCGAGGTTTTTATACCATGGAAAGTCATCAAAATATAAATTATAGACAGGGTTCAGGTTCCATTTCTGGTAGAGCTGCCTAGTTTTGAAGTTGCCTGAGAAAAAGCAAAATAACAACAGCCATAAACACCTGCAGAAGAAAAAGGAATCTCATAGAAATCTGAACAATCTTCTTAAGGTTTGTGCTTTTTCTCCAGAGACTGTGAGGGAATTTGGTGTGACACCTGCTCATTCAGGTACTAAATGCCTAAAGTTAGGTGTGATTCTGGATGTGAGCTTCTGGTGATAGGAGAGATTTCTGCATCTACTCTGAGGAGTGAGAGCACCTGCAGCTTGACAATACACTCCACGCCTGCCAGAAAAACTGTATTATGGATAGAATAATCAGGATGAGCAAGTTGTTGGAGAAATATTTCAAGGCCTTTATGATGGTTGTATAACACTTACCTGTGTGAGAAATGATGGTAGTTTAAATACTTAAAAAAAATTTAGTTCTCAGCTATTCCTGTTTTGAGAGGCTTGGTTTTGATACACATCCAGTCCACCCTCTTCAGCATTCAAAGCCAGGTAGGTTTGCTTTGGTTAGTTCTGGAGAAAAATATTAGATGTGCAGTGTCTCCCCAGAAAAGATATTTAACACTCTGAAGAAATGGGAAAAGTCATTCTGATGAATATGATAAAAACTGAGAACCTTTGAGTCCAATACTACCTCACCCCTGTTGTCTATGATCAATAAGGTTTGTCCTCTGGCAACATACTACAGAAACCATGGAAGAAACTTGTTTGTGCAGCACAGAGAGTTCCTTTGGAAAAAGGTTAGATACTCTGGGGTGTTCAGCAGACTATCCCAAATATCCTCTCTTTTCTGTTCAGACCAGCTGCATCTCAACTTGATTTCTAATAAAAAGTTGTATATACCTATCTCTCTGTATGATGACAGAATGTTCTGTGGCAATTATTTGCCTCCCTGTAGGCAAAGGGTGAGACTGAGAATGAATTACAGGCAACACATTAATGACATATACATTGCACAATTAAAAGTGAAAGAAATTTAAAAACTACACTGAATATGAGAAATAGCCTGAATGTGTTCTATAGATCAACTGATAGAAAGGGAGATTGGGCTGATAAACTACAAACTTTAAAAATACCAGGTCAATACTAGCTGCAGCATGGTGAACCAAGGATTTTGAATAACCTCTGGGATAGTTTCTATTTATGACTAAGACCATTACCAAAATTCCCTACAGGAATTTTGACAAGACTCTGTGCAGTCAAGAAGATATAAATATGATCTCTATTTTGTCATGTCTGCTAACACTGCCATAGTTCAAATAGACAGTCAATTTTAATATGTGTTGATGTAATGAAATCAATACCAAATGCCATTTTTTGCCAGATATTCTAAAATATTTTGGTATGCTATGTACATTCTGCATTGGTGCTGCAAACTTGGTTTTGCCTCTTATTTTTCCCTCAGAGAAGACCATGATGAGGTCTTTCTTTGTCCCCAGGTCTTAAAACACTTCATCAAAGAGTTTTATGTTAATGGCAGATATAGGACATATTCATCTGAGTCATTTGGGTAGTATCTCAATCAGATATGTATGATTAGTTTCCTGTAATTCACAACAGTAAAGACTGACAATAAGGGAATTTAGCAATTTTCACTTTTCCTGTACATGTATTTTATGTATAGATTATGTTTGGGTTTAAATTTTGGAATAATCCTTTTTTTTTGTCTTTCAAAGGAAAATTGAGGCTTGCACCGTAATTGCAATGGAAATGAAGACACAGGAAAACAAAGGTGTAGACCTCAGCATAACTCTATTTCAGTCTTGCTAACCCTATCAGATTCTTTACTTCATGAATCCTGATTTGCAGAAGTACACAAGGAAGTGGAAATTTGAATTTCCATTAAAATAATTTTTTAAAAAATCACAAGTCTCTCATCCTTGTGGTTTTGCTAAAGTCACCAAATTATAATCCTGTATTAGCTGTTGATGACTTCAGATATGGTGAAGTTTTCAAAAAAATGTCAGTTAATTGTTGGCTTCATTTGAATCAGCTGAAATATAGCTGTAGAGAAGGAAAAAGGGACATAAAATGGAATAAAATGGAGCACAGAAGCATATGCCCAACTCCTGATTCGTCAGCCCATCTTAGGGGTTTTAGGATTTAATTTATATTTATTTATTTATTTATTTATACATATTGCTTTCTGCAATGTCTGACATTCTGATTATAACATGTGGCCAAAGACAGTAGAAAGTGAACAGACATGGGAATGAACATGCATATTTTAGGCCTGGCTATGTTTTTACTTGGAAATACTGGTGGGACGTATGAAATGTCCCACATAAATGTTCCTGCATAACTTCAAGACTGTTTGACCTGAAGTATTTCTATATGGAGCCATGTATGAATATATATTGGACGGGAAGAGTTGTGTGATTTTATGGTACTAGACCAAGCATCAGAGGCTTCATTTTCTACTTTGGATACACCACAGATAACAACACTCCTGGAGAGGCAACGTAACTCCTCTGTGCTCACGTGGAGTTGTAGGGGAAGTGTCCCTGTTATAAAGGGAATCACTGTCCCTGGAAGTGTTCAAAACCCACATGAATCTGCTACTTCAGGGCATGGCTCAGTCAGTGGTGGACCTGGCGTGTTGTGTTAATGCTTGGACTTGACAGTCTAAGAGACATTTTAAAGCTTTAAGGATTCTATGATTCTATCCATTCTTCTGGCTTTATCATAAGCTTTTACAGATGATTTTTTTGTTGGTGTCTCCCTGACAGAACCACAGTGACGATTTTCTAAAACATGTAGAAAATAATTGTTTCTTTAGGTAAAAGGAAACAAATGAAAAATCTATTTTTCATTATATTTTTTTTCCTCTTGAATTCCCCACTGGGAAGGGAACACAGAGCTTCCAGTAACTGATATTTTGTGTCACACGTAATATGCACTATAGCTAAAGCTTTTCCTGACAAGAGAAACTACTTAAAATGCCACCAAGTCTGAACATACACAGCAATTTCTGCCTGTGAAATGTTTATTTTTGAAGCCTTTGATCTCACTTTATTTTAAAGCCTACTGTCCACAGTCTAATTCAGAAAGCTGGTCAAGCACTTACTTAAAGATGTTACGAATGGAGTTTTCCAGACTGAAGACAGAGACATGTTAAACAGGTTATTGAACCGATGCTTAATGAATTATCTGCCACTGAAAACCTCAGGCTGATACAAACAAAAATTTTAGAGCAGAAAGGACCATAAGATGATGCAACTTCACTTCCTTTAAAACACAATCAATCATATTTCATCTAGTTGCTTGTGTAATAAATCCAAATGTTTGATTAACAAGTACTTAATAAGGAGGGACAAATGACTACTACTACCCTTTAGAGAGTTGTGTGATATTCTCAGATATCTGATTTTTAACATCTTTTAATGCTGTGGAGAATTAATTGAAACTCTTGCCAAAAGTCATTCTCGTTTGTCACAGATTCTCCCACACTTGTCCATTAGCAGTCCTGCTGACTCATTCTCAAATTATCTGCCTCTTCTATGTATTATTTTCCTTTATTTAGTTTTTCAATACCCTCTACTGCTTCTGGCCTTCTTTGCTAAGTTTTTTTCATGACTCTCCACTTCTGTGTACTGACATTTTACTAATCCTTCATCCCTTCACTGCCTCCAGTTCACCCCCATCTATCTTTCATAGTCCCAATCAGCAACTTTATTTTCCTTGTGAAATCTGGGAACCAAAGGAAAATAAGGAAATCAGCACTTATGCGTGGGCTGCATATAGGACAGAAATCATTATCTTACTTTGAAAGCAAAGTTATTGCAATGATGCTGGCTTGGCCTGGGAGAAGATTAACCATCTCAATACTTGTCCATTTTTGAGTCTGTAGTCCAAATCTAAAGGCCTATTGTGACTATAAGAATGAGTAGTGGTTCTCAGAGAATTTGGATGATTAGAAAAACTTCACTAATGGAGCCACTGTGATATGGAGAACAGTGGTGTAAAACCCTGGATATCATAACACAGGAAAGAAGGATACTGAGAGAAGAGTTTAAAAGCATATTGGAACTGAATGTACTCTGTTCCTGGACTTGAGTTTAAAAGAAAACGTGCCTCTTGATCCTCTAAGAGCCCTTGGAAACTTTGTCACCTTATCCTATTGAAATTCTAGTTAGAAGGAAATTAGGCAGCTTTTCAAATTAAATTTGGCTAGGATACAATTACTCATAAAACACAACCACTGAAAAAAGCTATATTCCTTGTTTATTTATCCAACATTACAGTCCTGTCAAAACCACAAGTTGATATCCACAGTCCAATTCTTTCAAGTCACAACATTTACTTTTCCCCAATCCAAGCAGTAACTGTCTGTAAGAAGGGAGCGGGGTGATTTGAGGATTTCTATCTGATCTTTTTAGTGTCCATAAGGCTGATCCCCACCTCCTGGATGGAGGCATGATCTCTGAACCTGGTCTCTGGAGCAGATGAATTCAAACCAGGAAACAATCAGCACAATCAGCATCTTAAGACAGGTCCTCACAAAAAAACCCTCACAACATCTTGTCCACAAGGATGTTTTTCCACTGCTGTTGTTTAGTTATTTATCTGCTGGAAGGATCTGACTATGTTAAGTAGAACCATGCAGAGATTTCCTAACCCTGGGATCAGCTCAGGACCCCAAAGCCGTGGAACACATTTCCATGAAACACCACCAGAGGAACAGGTTAACTAGCCCAGGAACTAGCCACAGCCATGTAATCCTACCACTTGTGGGACACAATCTGTGTCGTTACACCTGCTCCTTCACAAATAATTTGGGTTAGTTTTAAAAGCCCTGCAGAGCACAGTTACCTGATAATCTTGATGGCAGGAGACAGCATACTTAATATTGGCCAGCAGTATTCCTGAGGTCAGCAAAGACAACCAGAAAACCCATGAGGAAACTAGGACCCATCATGAAGTTGATATTAAACAGAAATGGGAATTCTCCTATTCTGGACATACCTATCTTTTTCTGTTGACTATGGGGTGTCCAAGATAACTATCTGAGACCAAACAGTAGTTAGACAAAGTTAAGGAAGGTGAGTCTCTCTTCCAGGGTAGATATTGAAGCAGCAAAACACTGTTTTTTCTTTCCTAGCTCATTGCACTTGCTGAGCCAGTATAAGCCATTCCAGCAAAAAGTCATTTTTGCCAGTATAAGCAGTGTCCTCATAAAGAAAGTGTTGTTACTACAGCTCTCCCTATAAAGCTGTTGAGTGTAGGTGAGGCTTTGTTTTATTTTGGTTTTCAGCCTTCTTTATGGATTTTACTTTTATTATAAACAAACTGGAGATGTTGCTACAGTCTATGAGTTTGCAAGGGGTTGTTTTTAGTGGTATCAAGGCGTGTAATCACCTTGATAACAGAAGCCAAACACATGTTTAACACACCGGTATGCAGCAAGTATTTCCTATATTAATGTCCCCAAATTCAGCAACTGGGTCTTTTTTTCCTAACTCAAGCTTCTCAGTTTAGTTTTTCTTGAGCTTTTGAGCTTATGATATTTGAGTGTCCCCTACCTCTGAAGGGGAGGGAAAGTATTCAATCATGCCTCTTCAGTGCTTAATCACAACTTTAATATGGTTTCCTTCCTGGTTGGTCGTGGCCCAGATTGAATTAGGAAGCAATCCTGTCCCAGATTCACAAACATACTGCCAACCTTATTTCCTCCACTTAAATGTAATCCAGTCTAGTCCTGGATAATTGTAGGCTTTTGTTACTCCCTCCATGCCCTTTTCACATGCTTCTTATATGTACAGTCTATAAGTGACTTCTTAACCCAGTTGTTCTCTTGAAACAGGTGGTCTATATTATGTTCCTTGGGGTCTGACTCTGCTTTCATTACATCATAAATCAGAAGTAGCTCTACCAAACTGAATGGTATTAGGTTCAGTGTAAAAGTGATACAAAAGAAAGAAAGAATTTAACATTATTTTCTGCTACTGTTCCTCGGTGCGAAAGGGACTCAAAACGAGCCGCTATTATGTGGTATAACCTTTAATTGCACTTTTATGCTCATTTGGGGGCCCTTCATTTTATAAATTGTCTCCTTCCCTCAGTGAACCAATTTGTATGATTGAAAGGTCTGTTCAGCAGTAAAAAGCTGAGTCTGTCTTCTGACTGGAGCACCCCTGTGAGGTTCAGGAGCCCTACCCCTACCTGCTGCATAGTGAAGTTGATGTACAGTCGTCTTTCTATTACTTAATGTCTACAGTCCTTCTTCTTTCTGTTTTTAAGAAATGCAGAATATGATTGCCAGAGACAGAAGACTGTAGCAATTTAGTCCATCACTGAGCCTGACATTGATTTTAATGGATCCAAGATTTATCCATCAACAGTTATTACAGAGCTACGAATCACCTCATTGAACCAGGTCCAGTCTTGTATCCAGTCTATTCACACTTTAATTTCCTGTACTAGCCATAATCTGGAAGAGGGAATATTTGGTGGCATTTAAAGAAAAGAAGAGTTAAAAATAATAAAAAAAACCCCAACAAAATAAACCTAGATTCTCTGTATTTCCTTCGATTCCATTTTTCATGTTATCAGGTTGATCCATCCTTTCATTCAGCAATGGAAATCCCACATCAGTCTGCACTGCAGTGTGGTGAAAAAAGCAGGACTGAATAACATCTGGAACATTTTTTTTCCCCATTGGCGGTTGCTCAGAACAGAATCAGAATACGTTTTCTGAACTTTAGAGCGTGTGGATAATGAGGAAATTGTAAATGACAGATTCTAAACAGCAAGATGATTTTTTTTTTCCTTTTCTAAATTTTAATGAGCTAATTCGATCAGTTTCAGGATGCAGTGGAGTAAAGGGAGACAGAAGTCAGTTCACTGGGAAAACATCTTGGATTAGTGTGAAAACTGCTATCTTTCTACTTAATGTTTTTTCTTCTTCTTTATTATTTGTGAACAACTAAGAAAGAGCATTTTCATAAATACTTCTTTCTTTCCCCAAAATTACAAAGAATGCTTCTTTGAATGCATCATTTCAGATTTGATTCAAGATTCTGTAACATCACTGTGTTTCTCTGCCCAAAATGGATAGAGACAATCTTTCCTTTTGAAGAGCTGTTACTACTTAATATCTAGCAAATCACAGCTTCAAAACAGAAGCACCTTACTAAGAGAGCACTTTATTATTAAAACTAGAAAAAAATAAAGAGTCTGAAAAAATGGTCATGCTATGATGTATCAAGCCTAACTTTTGTTTCATCAAACACAGAATTGTGTTCTCTGTCCTCCAAATAAAAGTTTTTATTCATATCACTGCTAAGCACTTTTTTAGTTCATGCTTTGGTCCTGCTAGGATTTGTCATCTAAGCCCTGTCTGTTCTCCAGGGAATGCATTATTTTAAATGTTCTTTTACCATCTTTAGAACAAATCTGCAAAACATGGCACTTACATTGCTTTAAAAATATGGTGGCATCATCCTTTTTCTCTCAAAAAAATCTGAGCAATTCATCTCATTTCAAAAAATGCTTCATATAATAGACTGTTCATATAATTCCTCTCTCAAAAATTATTTAACTTCCAGATGACACGTTCCATCAATTCAGGCACCTTTTTTAGGTGTTTTAACCACATAAGAAATACTTGAGGAGCTTCAGACTCATCGGGACACTTATTGAGGAAGTGGATAAAATTCTGAGTCTTGCTTCAGGAGCTAGAGATTCTTTCTTTTGGTTATGAGGGGGAAATGCATTTCCTCTTCTCTTTGAAGGAAATATTTAACTTTTTTCCAAATATTTAACCAAGCCAGAATGGTGTGTTTGTGTGTCTTTGAACCCTTTGACACAAGAGAAAGAATGGGACCAGTACCTGCCATAATGTGTATGTGCATTTTCTTTAGTTGCTTTCTTCAATGGAAAGATGAGTGAATTTTTGAGCTTCAACTATAACTGCATCTCAAAAAAAAAAAAAAAAAAGTTCAACCCTCACTCTGCCTTTGAGAGAAATCATGTAAGCAGTAATGACCAACACAAGTTTTATGGCTATGACTCTCACCTGGAGGTAGGACTCATTTGCTTTAGACATGATGTGGAAATATACACATTTCTACATTAATTAGGTGCAATTTCGCAGAATACTCTGAACTTTGACAATATATGTATTACATACATACATGTACAAACACATACCTTGGTTTTGAGACATGAAGCTGTACACTTAGATGGCCATTATAATATTTGATTATTTAGTCTCAAAGGTGCTAGCCAGAGCAAAACCCAGTTCCTGAATGGGTGCAATGATTTAAGATGAAGTCAGTATCTGCATCTCTCACCTCCCTATTCTCACTTGCAACATGAAGAAGAATATTTTGTTTACCCACCACCATTACTCATGGTTAGGGAGAAACACCCTTGTGAGACCAGAAGGGCTGATTCCCATCTCCCTTGCCCCAGTTCAGCACCATTTCAGACTGGGAGGACTGCACCCAGACAAACTGGTACACAGGAGGCAAAATCTGTCTTGGGCTGAGCTGGAGGAACCCCAGAGGACCCCCATGAAAAATGTCTGTTGTGAACATAAATAGCAGCAGACTTGTTTGACTCACCCAACTCCTTCAAGCCCTCCCAGTGGTGTGGGTTTTGTGGGTGAGATGTTCAGCTTTAGGCTCATGAGCGCATTGGTTTCATCAGGGTATGAGTCTGAAAACAAGGACATGAAAAGGAATGGGCAAGATGGCTGGGTGTGAGCCACCCCAGAAGTCCAGGCAGGTTGTGGTGCCCGGCACATTGCTCTGCTTGGCTTGGGCTGACTTGGGAGTGAAGTGCTATGTGTCAGCCCCAGGACTTGTCCAAACACTTCCAAAAACAAGAAACATTTCTGAGGTGGGACTAGCTGGCAGTGGGAGTGGGGGTGTTGGAAGGGAAGAGAGTACACATGGGTGGCAGCCACGCAAAACTTTAACTTCTCACCGAGCAGTGACCTTAGTATGTTTTCATGTTTATCTACAAAGATAAAAGGTATGTGCTTGCTTAGGAATGAAACATGGGTAACACTTAAACAGAGGAAAGCAGAAACAGCAGTTTAAGAGGCAGAGAAATGTAAACCAGCATTGAGAAACGTTTGACTTTGCCTCTTTTTTTTCATTGTAGAGGTCATGGCTGCATTACATTGAAGCAAATCGGAACAACTGAGCAGAAGGTTTTGATAATGTAGAGCAGAGCTCTTCTAGGAATAGTTCTTACTGTCAGAATTTGTAAGATTCTAAAGCTAACAATATAAATATGACCAGAGTGAACAGTTTCAGATTTTTCTAATTGTAAAGGAGGCACTGAGTTCAGGATTTCTCAAATGAAAGAGGCTTAAAAAAGAGCCAGAGCTTGTAAATGTGCCTTGTCTTTTGCATAATGCCTAGGAAAGACCAGGTGTTTCTTGAGAATTTTTCAGCTGTTTCAGCATCTTTACCGAACACAAGGTAAACCCATGTCAGTAAATACTTTCAGGCCAACATAAAACAAATGAAATTAAGGTTTAAAACCATTGTGAGGGAATCTTTTGTTTAAAAACATGAAGGCAGCTTCTGAGTGGATACAGATTCAGGTTGCTCCAGTGAAAAACAACAATTTGCATGGCATGGACTGAGCCTGTGATGTTTCTGAGGTATTGCCTTTATACATATCTGATTTGATAGAACTGCTAGCAAAGCAGACTCCCTGTGTACAGACACAGACAACAGGCTGCTCAGACAAAGGTTCTGATCCTTATCTTGCACCAGTTTCACACTGGTGCAATCCCATCACTACCAGCCATTTTGCTCTGGATCTACTCTCACTGCTCAGACTTGTGTCAGCCCTGGGCCCAAAGTCTCCCCGTGAAAACCAGGGGAAAGAAAAACAGCAAAGAGCAGGGAAAAGGATCAATTTTTCATTTGACACCAAGTGAATCATGACTTCCTTGTGGGATGTGGTACCTTTTCCCTCTCTTGGCTCCATTTCCCATAATGCCCTTGACCTCGGAGGTCACCTGTCATTGGAAGATGAAGCTCTGAATAAACAGAGAAGACCCTGTGGTGTCTCTTATCTCTCGGTTTTGCCTCAAATCTCCGGGCGGAGTTTTAAATTATTCATCCACTGGTGCTCTCTGCGAGTTACACGTCTCCGTCACCTGCCCCCCCTTTGCCTGCCCATTTGTGAGTGAAGGCGGTATCCTTGGGAACCTTATCAGAGATCACCGATTCAGGCTCCAGAAATGAAATAAAAGAGGAAATTGGCTGTATTAGCATAAGAGGAGTCAGCCTGGAGTTGAATACACACATCACCCAGAAGCACCACTGGCTTCTCTTATCAGTAGCGTCTGATCACCACTTCTTTATACACACAGGCACACATGCACCACACACATGCACACACACTCCCCTCTTTAATTCCACCCAGCCCATTCCTTTGTTCCAGCTCACATGAGGGAGCACACGGAATAAGGTCAGATGGCATGAGTTTCCTGAAGCAGTTTCCAACACTCCCAAGTTCTCCTAGGTAAAAGCAGCAGACAACACCATAAACAGAAATTTATTTATTTATTTATTTATCTACTTATTTGTTAGCAGGAATGATGATAATCCTGTAGCCTCAGCTGGAGGGGCAAAAACGTCAGGATAAAGATTTCAGATAGAGGGGTTCTGTTATTAGTTCAAGTATGATTCCTAGACCAATCTTGCTCTTTATCTCTCTCCAGTGTCTCAATGATAATGTATAGCCACGGTTTATGAGTTTTATTAGGAACATAAAACCTGATATCCATACAACATAATTGGGCATGTTTTTGAAAATTAGCAGTGAATAATTTTGAAATTTAGAGATGCAGATTTGTGTAATTGAAACAAATGGTTTTCCTGTGCTTCCTTTTTACATGGAGACATTATTTCTAATACAATTCTTGTGGAAAACACTACAGCTTGTTCCTTCTCAATCAGAAAACTGCACTGTAAAGGAAAAAACCCAACTGTTTTATATTTTTCATGGCACTGTGAATTGGAATTTTAAAATTCTGCCTTTCTTATGTTTGTTGGGACATGATTGTATACATGGTTTTGTACTCTGCTACGCGTAGTTTTACCGATGTACATTTTTGTTCTCAGAGTTGCTGGTGGCTGGGTGGCATCTGCTGCCCCTGTTGCTATTGAATCTGGTAACTGGATAAAAAAAAAATACATCAGAGGGAATTGACACTTCAAACAGAGGAAAACATGCCCTTTGAGATCAACTTTGCTTATATTTTAGGATGATTTTTCTCTGTCTTGTGAAAAATGGCAGAAATTAACTTCCCTTCTTTTGACAGCTGTTATTTTGTTAATATCCAAATTTGGTAATTTCCATGCAGGGTTTTACTCATGGCAATATCACCATATCTCTACAGAATGAGACTCCTTTGTTTTCTAATGAATATTACCAACATCACACAGTAAATATGCTTTGGCTTTGCACATTGTAACTGGTGGGCTAAAATCTATGGCCCTTAATTAAGCAGAGTTTTAACTGAAATAAAAAACTAAATCAATAAACAAACAAACAAGAAATCCAAAGATGTTTCTTCATTTTTAATGATGGAAGCAAGATGAAATCTGGAGGGCCTTGATTTTTGGGTCAAAAAATCAAAAAGCAGCTCCAATTCTCCTCTCAATATTTTTTCTATATCGGGTTAGTACTTTGTACATATAGTGATAATGGTGATGATGATTAAGAAAATAATAATAGTAACAATAATTTCTATTAGCTTCGTTCATGTTACCATGGATAAAAGACAAGGTGATAGTTCAGTAATTCTGTCCATTCATTCAAACAGAGCTATGATTTTCCAGGAGTATTTGTTTCATTTCTCCTTTGATCTCTGCAGAGTCCTCCCCATGTCCTTGCCATCCAGAGCCACATCTATGCTTATAGGGCCTTGATGATGTTCAGAGGAAGGGATTGTTGTGTCATACAGAACCAACCTTAATTGGATTTGAGTGGGAGGTATGATATATTAGTTTGTAACCATATGCAGGACTGATGCCAAATTATTCCACAAAATGACTCTGGGTCTACTGAAGTTGTTGTGAAAACAGCCCTTGACCTCAGAAAAGCTAAGCATACACCCTTAATATCCACCTCTCTGCTCCTGCAGTACTCATCAGTGTAGGAGGCCATGGTATCACAAGAAGGTAGCTGGGAGGAAGATGAGGGTGATAAGAATAGCAGAGTTCACTTTTAGTTGTAACATTTTTCTTCAGTTCCTTATTTATATGTAAGTTGTGCTAATCTGACCAAGAGAAAAACATCTCCTTTGCAACATCAACAGCAGAAAATGAGGAGTGTCATTACAACTTCTATTTGTGTCACATCTGGAGGTTGAAAATAAAAACTTATGCATTAATTAAGAGGTTTTTTACAGATAATACAAATTAAAGCAGCAAGGAGAGCTGAAAACATAGTGACTTCTGTTAAACAAGATTAAACTTGTTCATTAACTGGTTCAGCCCATCCAGCTGAATGGAGCTGCAGTAAAATGGAGCCTCACATAGAGTCAGCGGAGTTTAATCTCAATTGGGTCAGTCACGCCCTGGAGGTACTTGATTATGAGTAAGCTTAAACAGAGAAATTGGGAAAAAACTGTTCTTCACTACTGTTTCAATATATTAGTATAGTATACAGGAGTAATATGAGAATGGGCCAGAGATCTTAAAATATGAAGGTAAATTGTAAAGGTGTGAAGTGACTGATAGCAGATATGGGTCTTTTCTCAGTCATCAAGATCAGCCTTTCACCATCAGACTTAGTGAGAACAAGTAATCTTTCTAGAGATTCCTGAAGTCAATTGGAGCTTCCCAGATAAGAAATACTTTTTATCATGCAAACTTTCTAGTATTTCTTCCTGGTAGAGTTATGACATTGATTAACATTTTTCTAAGGCATGGAAAATCCCATAGATTGTGCTAACTGGAGAAAATCACCATTTCTGTGATTTCCAGCTCGGTGTTTCAGCATCATGTGGGGGAGATTCCAACTCCTGCCATGTAGCTGGGCTCTGTTCAAGGTATAATATGCTAAAGAATTCAGATTAAATTTGGCTTATTAACTATAATTTTAATAAAAATATATTTACTGAACTGTAAAGTGCTTGTAAATTTAATGGAAAAGATGCCCCTCTTATGTGAAGTAAGTGAGTCATTGACATTTCTTTCTTAAAAGATATACTGCCTTTTAACTCATTAGGATGCCAATTCTTTTTTCATTACAAGTTTTCTGAATCTCCATGCATTTATTTTTTATAAGCAAACACTTCATTCCGTAGAAAATTTGGATCTTTAAGAACAGAAGTACCATGTCCTCTGGAGCTCCATGGTACTACAGTTCTAATGCAGCTACCTCAAACAAACTACACTGTACTGATCATGCCTTTCTTCCCCAAGAAGAACTCTTTGTTCCCCAAGCCTCCAATCTCCCTGTAAATCCAGGTAGTTTCCGTGCACTGGTTCTGTATAACTCATCTGTTCAAGCTTTCTGTCTCTTCCCAACCAGCAGAACAAGCAATATATTTATTTATTGAACAAAAATGTTGATAGGTTTACAGAATCCAACATGAGTTTGGGACTCAGGCACACGTGCTTAAAGGTAAAAGCAGTAAGTCAGCCTTGAAAAGGGCTCTACAAAGTGTTCTTGAGTCAGTCTGCAGTTCTTGTGTGAGTCACTGAAGTGCATTCCCACTTACTGGGTAAGAGGCAATTGCTTGTCTGAGCAAAATGGATGGCAGTCTGGAGGTGCAAAAGGCTGCAATATTCACTTCTCTGCAATAAGTGCATTGTGACCAGCTGGCTGCCTGGTGTTTACCTCACAGAGAAATAAGACCCCTTATTTCAAGAACTGAGAGAGAGCTTCTTTAATCCCAGGTTTTGGAAGCTGAAGTTTGCATAACAAAACAAATCTGCACGTGTCTGCAGCTCATTAATTCATTACATCATCCTGGTGATAACAAAGCTCAGTCTACAGGAGTTCTTAATTTTGAAGATGTGCTATCTTTCGAATTCTCCCCCACCTCTCAAACATACATTTGTGAGGAGATGGTCATTGGAATTTAACTTTTACCTTTTGCATCTACAGGTCTCAGAGCACAGGGCAGTGGGGGTTTGCATTTGTCTGATGATGATCTATCTTTTTATATGCGTAAAAATGCCAAAGTATCTTTTTGTGTCTTCTCCTGCTAAAATTCAATTAGCAGATGCATGCCATTTGTCACTTATGTAAGACAGTGTTATATTATGCCTATTTTATGTGAAAGTGAGCAGAGCCACAGAAAAAATTTTGAAACTTGGTCAAAACTATGCTCCTTATTCAGGGCTAAACCTCAGAATTTCAATCTGAAAACCATTCCCATCATCAGCTGGCTTTTGCATTTTGATAGTGTCAGGGGATAGTATCTAAGAGCTCTCTTTTTCCGTGGGGACCAAGATCTGAATCTGTGCTATCTATGGATCACAGAGCAGATACATGGATGCAGAACAAAGAATGTCCATGGAGCTCTCCAGAGATGATCATCTTTATATTTCTATTTCCTTATAAAGGCTTAAATTATTTTCCTTTTGTTTTGAAGAAACAGATGCCTCATTTATTATCTGGAGGAGGAGAGCAAAAGAACATCAACACATTACTACTGTAAAGGCCCACACACTCCTATGTAACTATTACATTTTTGAGGAAAAGTGGTTTATAATCAAAGCCACACAAGGTGCATCCAAGCTCTGTTTAAATACACCAAAACCTGCCCCAGCTGTTTTCCTTTTCCTGATTCTGCAGTTATAAGCAGAGTATTTATGCTCCCCCTCCATCAATCAAAAGCTTGTATTCATATGAACAACTGTCATATTTTATAGGGAACTTCTAGCTCCCAAATTGCATTTCAAAATAAATTCAAGAATGGTACCATAAAAGATGTTTTAGAGACAAGACTCTGTTTATGCATGCAAATATGGAAAACCAGCATTTACCTGGTAGGCAAAATATTCAATGTTTGATGTAAAAACTATATTCAAAAGATCCAAGAAAACAGAAGCTTTTCTCCTGGAGACCTCTGTGCTGGTTTTTGGATGGTGGTGAATTTCAGGTAATAACTTGGAAAGAATTCAGACCAGTGTAGGAACACACTGCTCATATCCAAATTAGTCATGGAAATCAGTTCTATATGTGGCCCTGCTCTTCCACTAAGAAATGTAATAAGGTGAAGGATATTGCATGTTTTTCTGTATTCACATTTTATTTAGGTTAGGATTTCCCTTTCATGTGCTGAACTGGGATCTCACAGCTCTGGTTACAGGGAGGGTGCAGGCAGGTGAACTGGTCTGAGTACAGGAATGCGCCTCCAGGTATCTCACACTGCCAGAACTTTGCAGGGAAATGATGACAAAGTCCACTACGCTTGTGCCAGCAATCTGACAACTGGGTAATGCAATAAAACAAAACAAAAAAGCCACTTATTTTTAACATTCTGACTTTTTACATTTCTGAAGCCTGTCAACAATGAGCTGTAATTTATGTACAGACTTACGAGAGCACATGAAACCCTCTCTGCCTTCCTGAGTACTGTCCCAGAATGCCTCTGCAGTTTTCAAAATCAGGCTTGGATTGGGATTTCCCCCAATTGCTGGGGTGGCCTTTTTAGGGAATTTCAGGTGGGGTTTGGATGCCTTTTTTTTTTTTTTTTTTTTTGATTTGTTTGGGTTTTGTTGGGTTTTTGGGGTTTTTTTTTTTATTATTATTTTTTTATTCTTTTTTAGCAGCAGAGGTGATCACCTGAAAACATGGAGCTAATGAGCTCTTCATTTGCATGGAATGGTCACTGGGGTGAGGAATCATAATTCTCATAAAGCTGTAACTATCCATTGCACTTCTAGGTCTAGGTTATTCTCACACTGGTTGGAAACATCATTTTTTTTTTAAAGGAGTTTTCTTAAATGCTCTGAGCTGGCTCTGAAGAACCTCAGTTTTCTACAACCACGGTATGGAGAACTACTAGGAAATGTAGACAAATACATCTGGCCAGGTGAATTTGCTTACCTCCAGTAGGCTGCTTTATCTTGGAGTCTCCCTCTCTGGACACATTCCAAACCCACCTGGACACATTCCTGTGTCCCTTGCTCCAAGTGACCCTGCCTTGGCTGTGGAGGTTGGACTGGATGATCTCCAAAGATCGCTTCCAATCCCAACTATTCTGTGAATCTGTAATTGGGTACTTCAGGCTGAGATGTGAATGTGCCCTTTTGGTACCAGATTAGGTGCCAGGTTAACAGAGCCTTCTTTTTTATGTATTTCAACACACAGGCTGGCATTCTACATAATATGGAGAATTTCTCATTTTCCCATGCTCGAATCAGCAAGGCATCTGAATTTAGATAAATTTATGGTCAAAAAAGATGTAATTTACTTTTGATATAATAAACTAAAAAAACCAACTAAATTTAGCTCCTAGTTAAGAAGAACAAAAAAAAAAACAAACAAACAAAAAAAAAAAAAACACAACAAACAAAACAAAACAAAACCACCAGAAAAGACTAGAAAAGGAATAAACACAAGGTTGATCTTCTAAAGTACAAAAAATATCTGCTGAAACTATTAAATGTATAACACACTGGCTACGACCTTACAGCCAAATCAGTGGAGTCTGCTACTGATGATGCTTCTCTATTCCTTGGCACTGCAAAACATAATGATTAATAACCAATATTAGCTTAGTGCTAAATGTCTGAGGCTCTGTATTAACTAACAAAAAAGAAATATCTTCAGTAAAACTCCTGGTTTACATCATTTGTGATGCTGCCCTAAAATATACTATATTGATTTAGGTCAGGTGGTCTCCTGTGTGTGATTCAAGCTCTACAGGTAAATACAGTCCACACTGATTTTAGGGCCATGATTGGAAAGCAGAAACAAAATAGACAGTTATTTTTTAACTTAGCAGCTCTCAGAGCTATTCAAGCACTCTCATATTCATACAGAAAAATATGGGTCTGCAGATAAACAGACCACCCTGAAAAAAACTCATGTAAAACTGGACTTTGGAACTCCTACAAAGGAAAAAAAAAAAAAAAAAAAAAAGAAAGGAACACTTGTTTTTTTTTTACCCACAATGCTGATGTCTATTCCTGCTAGCTTCTTTCACACCAATGCATAATGTCTTTGGATGCTTATCACAATAGACCCCTTGGTAAATTAATATTTTTATTGCAGTAGCCTTTGGAACTTAAACAAAGAAAGATGGGTAGATTCCCACCCACAACATTAAAGTTTTCCTATTCACTGACACCAAACCATGTTCTAATGTTTAAACAAACCCAAACGCTTGGGAAAATTTAGATTTGACCTCTGTGGGCATGTTAAACAGTTTACATTACAGCAAACTCTAGTTTTCCCTAATGTGCATAGCACTTTGGAACTTTGTCAAAACGGAACAGTTTCAAAGCTGTATGATCTTCACCCAGGGGCCTAATTGAAGCGGCATGAAAAATATTTCTTTCTTTACTTCTTTACTTTTCTTTTTTTCCTTTTTTCTTTTTTTTTTCCCCTTATAAAGCTGATCTGAAGCTGGGCACTCTCCAAAAAAGCTTATGACGCTGACAAACATTTACCTCCTGGTCCTACAACCCTAAAACTTCCATCATAGAAATTCAGAGCAAAGGTCAGATGGAGGAAAAACATATTAGAAGCAGCATGACAAGCCAAGTTTTATTCTACTTGAAAAGCCAGCTTTTTCAAGTCCTTTTTTCTTTCATATTGGTTGTTTGAAAAGGGATCTGAAGAAAAGTTGAAATCCCCATGTAAATGCATATATTTTCAAATGGGAGGATACCTATGCCGATGCATATTAAGCTGAATCCAGCTTTGGTGGGCAAGCTATGTTTGAAGAGCATTCCCAATGCAGTTGATGCTCATGTCCTTTCTGAGTCCCCATTGAAGTTCACTTGCATCAAACTGAAATGAATATTTTAAAAAAAAATTAGATGTTTAATTTGCGGTTGCCAGTGGCATAAGAAATATGCATATGTGCTACTTCCTTGCCAAGCAAAACACTTTTGCAGTAAATGTTCTATCTGTAGAGTTTTGAAATGTATTGTATACTCCAAGATGTATGCCAGAATACTGGTTTGGGTATTATAGAATATTTTACTGGGTGTTTGGTGGTGTCAGTCCAATCTAGAAAATTTATTAAAGAATTGTATGTGTAGATATGTACATAAATATATATATTCATATGTGTGGGTAACTTACACTCTACTCATGGTAGGGGTATTTGATTTAGATGATATTTAAGGTCCCTTCCAATCCAAGCCTTTCTCTGAACTTGGTAAAACCCTATTAGTGTATATTGATTTGAGCATTAAGAACACAAGACAATCTAGGAAAAGGTTAATATAAGAAAATCACAGATTTCTGCATGGACCTATACAGATATGACACCATATACACAATTCAAACAGTCCTATTTATTCTAACATTATTCCATTATTTTTTCAGGGTCCTATTTATCACTTTGTAAACAGTGCAGTGAGTGGAAGGATTGGGGAAAACAGGCTCACTGGTACCCTACAATTTTCTAGACCCAGGTAACACAGTATTTGTTCATTTGACAAACTCCATGGATGGTGATATTTCAGTTCAGCTCTGAAAATTAAAGGCAGCAAAGATTAATGGATATGCTTGCAGAATTAATATGAAACTTTAATCATCCAAAATATGTGAGCTTCAGAGTGTTCCTACAAATCAAATGCAAATAATATACAGTTCCTTGGTCAAATCCTCAAGTGGGGAAAATCAACTAATCTGATCTATATCAATGGAGGGTAGGATCTCTAGTTTAATCTGTGGCAGGATTTTCTCAAAGAACATTTTCCAAGTTTAATATTTGAGATCCTGAGAAGTTTTGAAATGCTTCATAATGTGAAGACTTCCTGAAATTTTGAGAGCACATCTCAAACTGCGACTCGAGACTTGAGGGACACGAAGTTAAACTCTTTACAGCAGTCTCTGAATATTTATAAAGAAAGAGAGATTTCCCAACTACAGCTCCAAAACATATTAAGTACTTGCAGCTACAGTTACTGTCAGAAATGAGGGTCAGGGATTTTGTTTCATGCTAGGGGATCTCATGTCATGTGTAAATGCCTCAGATAGAGGGCACATATGATACCTTTATCCATTAACCAAGCAGGCTGACCAGGCTTTTCAGTATGTCAGATTCTTGAGACTGATTATTTAGCATTTGCCAATCCAGATGTATTAGTTTCAAACAGAAGAAGTCCATGTCAATAATATTCATCTTTTCTCAACCCCAAGAGAGGTTAAAGAAATGTAAAAAGACATTAGAACCCCGTCAATTGCTGTGTATTTTTGGATAGAATGCTATGAATTCTCATAGCATAAAATGAGATTTTTTTTTAAAGATACTGTTTGTCCACCATTTAGGAAAAAGATCTGAGGCAATGTTAGAATGATAAAATAAGAACATGTGTATACATAAATGTATTCTGCAAAAAGTACTTTCAAAAGCTTTTCAATCTAATTGAAATGAATTATCTTACTAAAAAGGTTCTCTTTAACCACTTGCGTTCTAAAGAGGAAAGAGTTAATTATAAAAAAACAGACTTTATTTAATGATTTTTGTCGCTTTCCTCTTTGCACATATTAACATATCCACGTGGCAAATGAGAAGGATTTATTAGGTTGTTGCTGATCTTTTTAAACAGCAGCTTATCCAAAAGCATTTCAAAACAATATGTAGTAAAAAGTCCCTTTTTCAGGAGATCCTAAATCCTAGAAATGCTTTGATATATGATAAGAAGGCTGTTCGTACGTGTGCAGAGCCTGATGCACAAAGGTACATGCAAGATCAGAGATTCCAAAGTAATTCTGATTTTGGTAAGGATACTGAGGAAGCACAGTTACATTTGCAATTGGATTTCCCCTTGGGACACTGGTACCAGAGAAAACAGACTTTTTATTGCAGTACATGAAGAATTAGCCATGTAACTAGATAAGTAGTACACTGTTACAATGGTAGAATTTATGCACTCATGCACCTGGAGGCTTATGAAATATCAGGCGCTAGATATTTTTTAGAGAATTTAGGAGAATATTACAGAAAATTATTTTAAACATTTAAATTTTTGCTATTTTTGTTTTTATATTTGTTTTTATTTCCATCCCTCTGAATGTTTTTTTCTGCCACATGTTAGAGGAGGAATTCTTCACTCAGTACCAATTATAATAATGAAAGACAACTGAGCATGTGATAAATATCAGAAGTGCTATTTGCAGTGAAATAGTTAAAGCAAACTTCTGTGTGGTCAGAACTTCTTCCTTCTTATACTAACTCAGAGTTTAAGTGCATGGACAGAAAGAATCATATTCCTTTTTCCAACCCTTCTGTTTTTCTTGTCCATTTATCTCACACAGCCTACCTACATTTTCCCATGATTCAGGATCTCAGTCATGACTATCAGACAGTCACTGTCCTTCTCACACCTACAGTGTTCTTAGAGTGCTGCCCTTTTTTACTCTTTGGGATTTCAGTGCTGCAGGCTGCAAAGGAAATTATATGGGAGCAATCACTTCTCATTAGAACTTCAGCCCACAGAGCCAAAGAATTTACTGATGTGTTCAGCATTAGCTGTGATTATCTCTGTTTTTCAGAGATTTTGGCCCAAGTTAAGTGATTTTTTAATATTTTTTTTATGCTCTGGGATTTGTCACTGTATGAAAGCAATCTCTGAAGGAGGGTGACTCTACTGTGCATGGCCATTACTCAATAAAATGGTATTTTTTGTCATAAAATTTTCTCTTTGGAAAATAATCCACTGAGGAGAAAGAAAATCAGCTAATACTTTGAAGTGAATTCTAGTAGTGATATCACTCATCTAAATATGAATATCCTTGTACCTTATTAGAATCATTAAATTATATGTAAATAAGGGAACTAAGCTAGTCTTTGGACAAACCTTGTTATTTTGTTTTCTTTTTATAAAAGGAACACATTTTGTCTTTGCTTCTATCAAAGTGCTATTCCTGGAAAAATCAAAATTTGATAATATCCATTTATTTTTCTCAAGTTATGCACTGGCTTCCTTTCTGAAATGTAAAATGTCAAATGATGTTGATTTGAACTCTTCTTTACAAGTGCATTCAGCTGTAATTGTGACCCCAAATGCTTGGAGAGAAGGGTTATCTGAAGGTACTTCCCTTCTCTCTTTTCCCCCAGATTTTGCCTAAAAGATTTCCAAAGGAGTTTCCATCACAGCAATTATCTGAGCTTCTCAAGAGCTCTCAGGGTTAAGTATAATTATGGCAATTTAATTTTACATAAGCAAGGAAAATCTCACATTTGTTTTGCATATATCATTTCAGTTATGATTGAGAAGTGGCATATGAAGTTGTGATATATGAAGGATTATGAAAATTCAAATGGGAAGGAAGTTCTCTGCTCTATAGACTTTCCAGTCTCTCTGGAGGACAAATGAATACAGAAATGTGTTTGAGAAGAGAAAGTAATGGGACTGTCCTGCACAGTGTCTGTATAGTGGGGAGTGCTTCCAGTTTATCAGGCACAGAATCATTCTTTACTGTTCAGATTCTCAATATTGAAGAGAACTTACTTTCAGTTTCTCCTTTAACTCGTTTCTGAAGCTCCCAAGTACATTGCTTATATGTGGGCTTGAGGTAATTTTCCCAGAAAGGCCTGATCACTCAGCAGAAATTGTGTTGCCTCAAAGGAGATAAAGATCACCCCAGTCAGTGCATGATCTCTGCTCTCTCCTTTTTTAATCATGTAAAAGGAGTGAAAACACCTAAGAAAGTGGTCAAATTATTCACATTTCATGGAATATATTACAATTTTTCAAAGAACATTTTTTAGTATTCAGATTGAAAAAAGGTCTAAGTGAACTTGTCATGCTGGAAGGACAGGAAAATAACTAAGCTGAGAAGCAAGGAGCTGGATCATGTTCTTGCCATGCAGTGTCCTGATGGCTGATGCTGCTCAGCATCATTTTCAGTGTCTTCATTAATTTCTGGTTATTTAGCTAGTGCTGTGCAAAAAACAAAAAACCAACCTGAAAAACACACCACTGGTGCTAAATCATCGAATTTTCATTTCAGAAATTTGCACCAGAAGGATTGTAAAGATGGGTGATATGATCTCCTTCTTTCATGTAACCTCACACCATGTGCTACTGTTGAAATTTCTGTTGCATTGTAGAACTGGATCAGTATTTCTGAGTCTTTTGAGATGAGAAGGTCACATTCTGCTGCTAAAAATCCCCAAAACTTTGTGCAGAGACACCAGGGTCTTCTCAGCTCCCTAACAAGGTAGCAAACAAACAAAATTAGAGATTTACACAGATTTTTATCAAGCTTTGAAAGCTATGCTTCACATCTTTTAATGAGGTTTCACTTCATCTGGCACTTTTTACCTTCAGCTTCTTTTCTCACATGCTGGGCTGCATCAGTTGCTCTGTGGAACTCCAGAGAAAAAGATGGAAGGAAAAAGTCTATAAATATGCTGGAAATAGTTTCTTTAAGAGAGATAAAAAAATGGATGGCAATCATAAATCATGATTTATTTAGAATCTCTCATCTACAGGAAAGAATACTGAAATATAATAGAGATACTGTATGTTTCTTACCAAGGCCCAGACAGGATTACAAAATCAAAGAAAGATGGGGTCAAGTTGTTAAAGATTTTCATATCTAAATGCTAATATGACCATTAGAATAGCTTTCTTCATCTTCTGGTCTTTCCACAGATTTTTTGTGTAGCCTGAGAAAGAGTTTCTCAAATACCTTCCAGTAGCAAAATACATCTGTGAAACAGCAAAATCAATGTTTTTGTCATCACTAGGAATTTACACATGGCAAGTATGAAAGGTACACAGAGAGTGTCTTGGCATTAAAAAAAAAAAAAAAACAAAAAAAAACACACAAAAAACAAAACAGTATAAGATAAAGACATAAAGAAAATTCTTTTTCTTGCAAAATATTTTTCACTGAGAAAATACCAATTATAGGTATTACAGTCATAAGAAGCAAAATAGGATTCAGATGTTCAGTGTGCTTGGATAAGTACATTCAACTAATTAATAACAGCTGGGTTATTTTTCATCTGAGATGGTCCAATATAAAAATAAACTTTTTTTCCATGGGAAAAAAAAAGTTAGAAAAATGCATTCTTCATCTTCTAAAAATCTTAAAGTGGCTTTCCAAATAGGGAAGCCTTTTTTTTTTTTTTTTTTTTTTTTTTTTCAGCAGGAAGTCCCTTTTGATGTCCTCCTAACTTCTTCAATGCAGAATTAATTGTTTTTTATTGCAGGGGTTATAACAGGCTCCAGAAACGCTCAGACACAAATTTTAGGATTTTCTGTCATAAAAGTGAAGAGCCTTCATTTCAATAACCAGTCTGAGGACAGCTTGCCTGCTCGCTTCCCACTTCCCCTACCTATAGATATGAAATAGAATTAATAGAATTGACATATAGGTGGCCAGAACATTTGAGTATGGAGGTGTTGATGCTGCCATACTTCCCTGTGCAAGATCATTGTAGTTGATTTATCAGCAAATGCTGTCAACCCTGCCAGGGAACAGCCTGGGAGGTGAAGGGTTTGTAATGCTCAGGGTACCAACTGCAAGATGGACAGCTTTGGGCAGTAAAGTCAGGGTTTGTTATAAGGGTATAAGGGTTTACTAATGGGCAGATCTTTGGATGACCTTATACCTAAAATATAGCAGAGAGGCAGCCTAAGAGAGAGAATAATCCAAATTTCTCCAGTATTGGAATCTGTGAGAATTTTTTGAGTGAGCTTTGGGACTTTGATTTCTGTGTCAGAATAGTCCAATAGGAGGAATACAAGTGACAACAATAGAAAGTTCATAAGCTAATTGAATATGTATTTCATAGAAAAACTCCACACATCTAACATTCTTTCCAGGAAATATACACAAGAATAATGATCTAGATATTAACTTATGAAATGTTGCCCACAATAAGTTACTGTTGCGTGTCATTTTACTGCAGGCAAAATGAATGGGAGGCTTTGACTTAATATAATGAAAATTTTCTGTATTTTCCTCAGTTGAGAAGCTTCATTGAGACTTTATATTAGTGTTTCATTATATGTGAGATGGGAGAGAAATCCACCTGCTTTTCTCTGCCAAGTCTTTTATCAGACGAGAGCATGTATTTCTGCAGTCGTGTGAAACAGAATTGCAGATGTTCAGAGCCTGTATCCAGAAGTCGCCCTTTTCTTGAGGACCCAGCACGGATTTCTGTCATATCTATCAGCAGCTCTTTTAGTGCTAGCAGGGACACATTAGGACATGTCAGGGTGATAATATGTTGCTTCAGCCTGGCACTTGTGTAAAAGTGTGTGAAAAAAACCCAACAAAACCAAACCAAATAAAAAAAAGATTCTGTTTAAATTTCCATCACTGCAGAGTCATGCTCTGAAGATTTTGAAGAGAATAAGAACCAAGTGTTGAATAAAAATACAGTAAATTAAATCTCATTCATACCTGGCAAATTCTGCATGGTTTTATTCATATTAAGAAATATTACTGGCTCCTCACAATGAGCAATGTATCATTTTCTTCTCAGTAAAAAAGATCTAAATTTCTTTAAACTTTGCAAATTACAGTCTTTATATAAACTTCTCTATAGCATAAACGGTCAACTGCAGCTATACAGCTTGTATTTATTACTTATTTGTATAGTTCAGAAGTAATAGCTGAAAGGGCACTTAATAAATAAATAATGGTGTGGAAGAAGTTGTTCATGTCATTCCCACACACAGTTTGTCAAGATGTTGTTAATTTTTGTAGTGTAATTTGAAGATTGGCATAAAAATTGCTTTTATGTAAAAGATAACTTTTTTTCTTCTCCAATAAGCAGACACTCAGTTTAGGCTTCCTTGTCTTCAAAACATCTGATTCAGCTTGCTAAGCTGTAAATGATGAGGAGTCAGAAACTGCTTTACAACAAGATCAGCCTCCACAGAAGTGTCGGACACCCTGAAATCAGTAATGACCACTTACCAATATCCTTTGAGTGCCCAAAGTTGGGTATCTCAAAGCAATTTTAAAACAGGTTTTTCGTATCAGGACTTTTATAAGCATACAGGAAAATTCAGCATCCAAATAACACCAGTGCAAACTCTGGAAATGTTTCTCTGCATGGGGTTTATGTGGCAAGGCTTTAGTAGCAGAGGAGGCTGCAGGAGTGGCACCCCTGAGATGACACTAGAAGCTTCCTGAATATTTGACAAAGTCAGTCCCAGCTATCTCCAGGACAGACCCAGAGCTGTCTAAAGCTGAGATTTTCAGCAGCCATGGCAACACCTCTGTGGTAACATTTAAGGGGGAGATAAGAATGATGAAATGTGAGTCACAGCCCTGCAAATGCCCCTGTCAGTGAGGACAGAGGGGCAGGAGCTGCTCCAGGGGTCAGAGCAGAGATTCTCCTGCAGCCCTT
This sequence comes from Sylvia atricapilla, assembly GCF_009819655.1. Classification (NCBI taxonomy): domain Eukaryota; kingdom Metazoa; phylum Chordata; class Aves; order Passeriformes; family Sylviidae; genus Sylvia; species Sylvia atricapilla. The sequence goes on along the minus strand of NC_089144.1, from coordinate 18,968,686 downwards.
GGTGCAGCCCAATGAGGCAGCTGTGCCCTGTGGTGCTTTGGGAAGACCTGAAACAGAGGCTGGAAAGAGCTGGAGAATAAAGTAGATATTTAATAAAAAGCCTTTAAGGGCTCACCTTGGGCAGGACAGGAGCCTGACCAGGGCTACACCTAAGGTGGATGCCAAAATGGTCACAAAATGGAGGAGCAGTCACAAGCTCTCACACTTTTATAAGTTTTGATCTGTTTGCATGTTGAGGTTTAATTGTCCAATTACAGCTTCAGGGTGTGAGGCCTCATCCTTCTTTGTTTCTCTCTTCACTTCACCATTGTTTGTGCTTTTGAGCCTGAAAGTTGTCCTTGGTCTTTGGGAAAAGGATTTGTTTTGTCTCCCTACTCTCTGGATAGAGCTGACTAACACTTAATGTGAAGCTCAGAGCTGCACCTCTGGGCAGCACAGCATCTGAAAAACATGAAAGCTAAAACCTAAGACATGACCTGCAGGGCATGGGTGTCCATGGGGACTCAGAGATCCACCTGCAGCTCAGGGAGGAGGCCACACCAGAGCTAGTGGTTGCACCATGACAGAAACTGCAGGTCAAACTTGGTAAGATTCCTGGTAGGAACTGCAACCTAGGGAGAGGAGCCACATAGGAAGAGGTTTTCTGTCAGGGCTTTTGTTGAAGAAATGCAACCCATGGGAAGAACCAACACTGGAGAAGTTCATTAAGGACGGTTCCATGGAAAGGAACCCACTCTGGAGCAGGTGAAGCATGTGAGGAGGCCTGTGCAGCAGAGATGAAGTATTATGAGCTGAATACAACCCCCATTCCCTGTGTTTCTCAGAGGTAGAAGAGTTAGGAGTGAAGCTGAGCTTGGGAAGAACAGAGGCATGAGGGGAAAGCATTTTTAGCTGTGTTCTCATTTCTCATTAACCTACTCTTTCATTGGTAACAAACTGTATGAATGTCCCTAAGTCAAATCTTTTTTGTCTGTGACAATAACTTCTGAGTGATCTCACTTTCCTTACCTTGAACCATAAGCTTTTCATTGTTTCTTCTTTCCCTGTCCTGTTGAGAAAGAGCAGCTTGGTGAGCACCTGATTGTCAGTCAAGGTCAAACCCATCACATTACTTGAGAATTCACTGAAATCCCCTCCCTGACCTTTCCTCTCTCCCACATATCTCCAGCCACATCACTGGCTGAGCCAAGCTAGACCCTAATTGCCTTGCAGATCCTGAGACACCGAGTGGGATCTTCTGTAGGTGTGATCCAGCCTGCTGGGCAGCTGCCCCAGGAGCACAGGATGGCTCTGCTCTCATTCCAGGTGATGTAAATTCCATTCTGTGTAATTGCCCAGGCAGTGAGGTGAGAATGAGCCTTGGTGCTTTCATTTGCACCCCCTGGACTTTCACAGGATGCAGTGTTAGGAACACACCTCAGTCCCACAGAAGACATCCACTGCCACAGCCCCTTCAAAGGCAGAGGGAGCCTCATGACTCTTTCCACCTTTAATCATTCAGGCTGCAGATTATGTCAGGATACCACTGTGCTTTTCATTCCACCCGTGTATTTTATTCAGTTCTTCCATTAGCTGTGCTTTTAAAAGTGGGCACATGCTGCCCTGCCAAAAATACACATTTTCTGGTCGTTTATCTTTGGGACACTACAGTATTTAATTACACATTCGCCTGCTGCATCACAAAAAAAACAGAACTAAAAGCCAACTAAACAAAAAGCAAACAAACAAACAACCCCCACCAGACAAAATGTCCAGCACCAACAGAAGGAAGAGAGAGCACATACAAATATCACTATTCATCTACTAGACCCAAAACTGCGGTGCTTGGTTTGTCTGGTATTTCTGCCACCAACACAATAAATAAGCTGCATTAACATACTATCACTAAAATTATAAGGCTTCTCATATAATGGGAATGGAACTCATAATCCTAAAAAGCTGTCTAAGTCTTAAAATATTTAAATCATTAAATCTATCTCCATCTTTCCCTCTTTAAGCAGGTAGTAAGATGTATACCCACCACTGTAAATGTGTTAAGCAAGAAAAGAAACACAAAATTAAAAGTTAAATATATTTTCAAAGCCCAGAAGGAGCCATTTATTGCTGTAGAAGAGTGGGAGACAGAATAAATTGCTGAGATTTTTTTCTTTTCTTTTTTTTTTCTTTTTTTCTTTTTTTCTTTTTTTTTTTTTTTTCCTTTTTTTTTTTTTTTTTAACAAATGGCTGGGAGTGTTATAATGTATTTGATTTTTTTTTTTCTAGAGGTAATCTTAGATGTGGAGTGAATGAAGTGAAGTCTGTTATCAATCCATAACATCTGCTGCAGTGTCAAGTGATGAAATGGGTGACTCCAGAGCCCAAGACAGCTGGGATGGCTTTCTTAATGCAGTAGGGTATTGTGCAAACAAACAGGCACTGATACCGTCTATGGTTGTCACAATTATTCAAGCTGGTGATACATCTTCCTGTATTAGCTGCTTGAGAAGCCCTATTTCTTTTAAAAGTAAACTACTGTATAACAATCACCCATTCTGGTCTCTAACTCAGTTGAGTGCAAACATAATAAAACATTGGAAATAAAAATAAATTAAAATTTGCCACCAGAGCAGTAAAGCATAGAAATAGGTATATAGGAGCTTGGAAAAAACCCAGCCTACTCACAGTTTATAGAGCTAAGAAATAATGTATACCTTTACAGCTGGATCTATACTGGCAAAATTATTCTGCTTCTCTGGAGTGCTTCCCAGTTCCCGGGGAATCCAGTACATTGTTCAGAGAAGTAAAAAATCAAGAGTTAAAGAAAACAAAAAAAAACAAAAAAAAAACAAACCCCAAACAGTTATGGATCACTACAAACATCCCTTTGCCATTGCAGGATCATTACTGAGATCACTCAGGGGATTTCAAATATTCAAAGGCTGCAAATATAAGGAAAGATGATGAATTTAGATTCAAGATCCTGTATATAATCAATCATCAGCCTTTAGTCAACAAAGCATTTTCTGCTTACAGATTATATATACGTATATAAATGCATAAAATTACAAGAGAGAGAGATTATGAAAGAATAAAACTTAGTAACCAGTTTCCATGAAAATCTGAAAAATAAAATTTGGATTTGAATTGCATCATTTAAGTACAGAATGTAATCCAACAGTCACTTTCATTCTCCAAACTAAGAAACATGTGAATGAAGTTTATCCTTTTATTTTTTTTTTTCAAAAATGCAACATTTCAACCTTCAAGCAAATAAAAGCAACACTTGCATTTGGAAAGTAAGCTCAATTTGTGATATTTTAAAGAGCAAACTGAAAAGATATTTTTTCATTTGCATTTAATAATATAATCAACCTTTATATAATAAATAGAATATGCATATAATGCACACATTATATGAATAATACATAACATTTATAATTTTTATGTATATATTATTCTTAGGTTGAACTATGATGGGGCTTTTTATTATTTTAGCTCAGATATCAAATTAATTATCTTTAAAAAAATCAACCTTATATTTACTGAGTACCAAATATCAGTTCAAGCAGAAAATTTTAGATTTTCAGACCAAGTTTTATCTGCTCCTCTTCCTTCTTTCTCAGAAAAACAACAAATCCAGCACAACTGACCACTGTGATAATGGCATTGAACTCCCTCTTGTACATGTGGGAGAGAGGGCACATAGACCTGTGGAACTGGTTCCAATCTCACTGGTGGTGATGAGCCTGTGGTGCAGAATGGAAGTTGCAACACCAAGGGCTGAAAGGCAAGCCAAAGATGGGAACAGTGTGCTTGCCTAGATGCTCTGCCTGATACATGTTCCACTGCCTCTCTCTTGCTCTGGACCAGACCTACACAGCCCTTTCTGGCTGAGTCCCTTCTCATATCTACAGGCATCTCAAAAACATTTGTGTTCTAACACAGGGGGTTGGGTTTTCTTCCTGTTAACTGCAGCTGGTGAGGCGTTTTGAGGTTGAAGATTCTCTCTCCTGTTTCCCAAGATGATAATAAATAACCAAAATGCCAATTTTATGTTCTCATGCATTCCTGACTTAATAAAGGTACCTTATTTGCCTAGAAGTGTGGTGTTGGCCACTGTTTACCAGGAGGCTGGAAGAACCCAAAGGGAGATTAACAGATTGTGCCAGTTTAATTTGGTGTGATCTGATTCTGTTAGATCTTCTCATCTGATTTCGTTTTTCAAGGTATAGACTGGAGAGGGCAATTTTCCAACATGTGACCTTCCAACAAACCTTAAGCTGCTCCTGGAACATCAAGGATTACACATCCACAGAGTGTGGTAGTTATCAGGAAAATTCATCGAAGGGCTGGATGGGAGTCAGGCTGGGTGGCCCCGAAGTTGCTGGTCATCTCTCAGGAGCCAGGACAAAGAGTTTTGTCAGTGAAACTTGCAGAGATCATATTAAAAAACATGTTGAGGACAATATTCAGGTCTGATAGCATATATGCCTCAAAATATTCCTAGGCAGTGGGGAAATTTCTATTTTCCTTCAGTGGCAACATTAAAAATTCTTCACTGAAAGAGTGATTGGGCACTGGAATTGTCTACCCAGGGACATAGTGTAGTCACCCCCTAGACATGTTTTGAAAACGACTGGATGTGACACTCAGTGTCATGGTTTAGTTGACGAGGTGCTGTAAAGTCATAAGCTGGACTTGATGCTCTCAAAGGCCTTTTCCAGCCTAGTTCATTCTGTGATTCTGTGATTCTGTAATTAATCTATTGCTAAGGCAATGGACTGGCAAAAAGCAGTGAAGGAAGATGCACAGAATGTGCTGGGTCAGGGACAGGATGGCTTGGCTCCATGATAGAGTAGCCAGAGAGAAGCACAGCTCCTTCAGCTCACCAGTGAGAGAAGGAAGTTCTCTTCCCATGCAGGAAGGAGTGAGGAGGCATCTCCAAGGATGTGCAGAATTGTTCTTCCAGCTGCCAGTGAAATAGAGCAGTACCAGCCTTGTTGGCATCAGTAGAACTTGAGGAGCTTCTCATGTAGCAAAAAACTTTTTAACACTGAAGGAATAACCTTTGTGTAGAGACATGCAGATAAAAAAGATGAATCCCTGGTTACTTTTCTTGTGTTCCTAAAGTGAGATTTGATCAAACACCTGTTTCTCTTTCCTGTCTCTCTGTTTGTCCTTACTTTTTGCTTCCAAAATCCTCTAGCCTTGAAAATGTCAGCCAAATTCAGTAGGTAAAAGTTTCAAGTGTGTTGAGAGGCTCAAGGTTTTATGGAAGCTGGCAGCATGTGAGAGAGACTCCAAATGAGGTTCCACATAAGGAGACTTAATTAGAGAAAGAAAAATATGGAAAATTCAACAGCTGCAGTCGGCAAAACTATTGAAATCCATACTATTCCTCCAACGATTTATGTCTTAGAGAGACTGATTGCTGAAACTGAGAATGTTGCAGGCAACTTCCATTATCCATTTCATCTATTCCAACCACCTAAAAAAAGACTGAAAATCCTTGAAAACAGCAATAACCTGCCTCTTCTGAGTAAGTTCTCTACTTCATTTTCTAATCGTCTCTCTTTATATAAAAATAAAAGCTGAAGTAAGATGTATCTTCATCTCTATTTTTATTCAGCCTTTATTTATTATATTAAAACTCAGATAGAGATAAAAAGCACTTGAATTTGCAGTACTCATCCAGTTCCTCTGTTGACATGCCATCCAAACCCTCATGAGCATGTACTCATAGCACAGCTGCTCTCACCTTGAGAAGGTGTGCCAGGGATTTGTTCAGTTAGGGATAAATGGCTGGATAAACGAACTACCAGATTGCTTGTTTTACTATTCTTCTCTTGTTTAACAGCCTTAAAAAAAATTAAAAAATTTAAATGTCCTTAAAGGCTGTTAACAAAATATGAGGAAGCTGCAAAATTCTTGCAGAATTTCACTGGTTGGAAAACTCCAATGGGAATTACAATGGGTATTCAATAATTTTGGCACAAGTCCCTGTATCAATACTGGAAGTACTCCTAAATGTTTTTAATCTCTCCATGGCTATTCCCAAACAAAAGAACTTTGCTGGTAAAAATTTCTTTTCTATTACATAGAGTAATGTTGATCTGTATTTTCCAAGGCCATGCTTAGGTTAGTTCATACTGACCATGAGAAAAAGAAAAACATAATTGTTGCAAGCTTTTATCATGTTTTCATCACTCACTGCTGTGCAGACTAAATCAGATTGAGCAGATGATCAACTCAGGTAATTAGTGGAATGGCTGAATAAGTTTGAAGATTCCCCTGTTGTGAAATGAGTATGCAGAGGGCTGGACTATCTTCTCTTGTGTGTTCTTTTTGTACAAATGTAAGGGAAACATGGCCTAGGACAAAACCAGGAGAGTGAGAAAGAGATGAAAATATTACAGACAGGTGTTAAACTGACTCCTGTGGAAGCCTCCTTGCCCAGTTGCCCACTGACTCCTCTCCCACCTGCTAAGTCTGAAATCTGTTTTTAAGTTTTCTTTTCCCTATGTCTCTCTCTAGAAGACTGAGGATTTTTTGGTGTGTGTCGCCAAGAAATTGAAATAAATTTCAAGTTTTCTCACTAAAAGAAAATAAAACTAAAAGTAAGTCTTTCAAGTAACATATTCCTGTGGTTCTGTAAAATCAAATGGTTAATATTATACAAACTAAGAAGTCAGATGTATTTTTGGTAGAAAATTTAGACTTTATAGGAGAGTTGATTTCTTAATCAAAGTCCTGTTATTTGGGCTCTCCAGTGGAGTTGAAAAATCGCTGTGATATGGTATCTTGGGCAGCTTATGTATTTCAGTTTTCCTGTCTGTTAAGCAGGGATGTTTGCAGGACTGGCTGATTTTTTTTTCTATATAACAAAACTCATTTCACACCACTGAAACTTTTATATTGATTCTTTTTTAAACTTGTATTGTTCTGTTTTATCTAAACTTCCACCTCCAAAAATGTCCCTATAGCCACCAAAATGCACATCTCACAACTTGCAATGCTTTTGTTCCTAAATTTACTAGAATTTCATCTGAAATAATGATTTCAATAATTTTTTATGTTTGATTTTTTGAAAAACATATATTATTCTCATGACTTCAAAAAGTCAGAGATTAAAATAAAAAGCCTCTCAAAGATCCAAAGGGGTCAAAAACGTCAGTAGGGGACCTGTGCTAACATCCCTGTTCTTCTGATGGCTATGGTATTTTAGCTAAGCTTCTGAGATTTCACCTGAAACCCCAACCCCCATATTTGTGGAGGAATTACAGACATGGTCTCTACCTCTCTGCCTTCCAGAGGCCATCCCAGGATACATTCTGAGACCCTGAATCCAGGTCAGGCTCCTCACTGAACAAGGCAGCCATGGTTCTCATTTTTACTTAAGAAAAACAACAACCTGACAGTTAGTGTTTGAAATTATTCTTCTTTCCAGGCGTTTTCTTGGCTCTGTGTTTACAGTTCCAATGAGTGCAAAAAGGTTCCTCAGGTGTAATTGGGAAGCAGAATTTGTCTCAGAGCGGATATACTGCAAGCACAAATAATTCTTCCAGTTTGCCTTGGGGCATTGTGTATTGTAACAGAGTCACTCCCAAAGCTATTTCACAGAATCACAGAATGGTTTGGGTGGAAAGAACTTTAAAGATCATCTCTTTCCATCCTTCTGCCACGGACAGGGACATCTTCCACTATCCCAGGTTGCTCCAAACCCCATCCAGTTTGATCTCAAACATTTCCAGGGATGGGGCATCCACGTCTTTCCTGGGCAGCCTATTCTAGTGCATCACCACCCTCATACTTTTTCCTGATATCTGAGCTACTTAATATTAATGGACAATATTTTGGATTCATGTTCCTCCATGCTGCCTCTAATATAGTCAAATTCATGGTTGCAATTTCAGAATTTCCAGTATATGTTCTTATTTAGGCAAGATATCAATTCAAGAAATAGCAGCTGATGCATTGTAAAATGTTAAAATGAGGGTTTCTTCCTTGAAAAAGGATCTTTAACTTGCCCAGTGGATAAGAGTTTCTGAATTCAAGCTCTTCCTCAACAAAAGGTAAACTAGTGAGAGATCAAGCTTTCCATCTAGAGTACAAGAAATTATTTGGAAACCCAGACCAGCTGAAAACAAAAAAAAAACAAAAAAAACCAAACCCAACCAAACCAAAACAAAAAAAAAAAAAAAACAAAAAAACAAACAAAAAAAAAAAAGAAAGAAAAGAAAAAAAACCCAACAAAACCAAAACCAACAAAACCAAAACAAAAAAGCAACCCTACCAATCAACCAAAAACTCTGAACTTGCACAGTATTTTCTGTCATATTTTTTAAATTAATTCTTTCCTTTAAAAAAATCTAACTTCTTTGATATCAGTATCAAAAACTAAATTTCCTGGGGTTTCATTTCAAAGCACTTTTTTTGCCTAAAAATTAGCATATACAGAAAGTGGGAAAATATGGATTTAAATCACCTAGAAGCAAAGTAGACTTAATTAACTTTGTTGTTGACTCTGGAGCCTCACACTAGAACATCTTGCAAACCCTTTAATAAATAAGACCTGATTTAGAAGGCATCCACAGTGCATTTCTAGTCTAGCCAACAAAATTACAACAAAGACAGATTTGGCTGGTGGCAATGATCAAATATCTTTAGAAGCTCATCTTGCACAGCATAGAATAACTTATTGCAGTTATAAGCTTCAGCTGCATTAGTATCCAGTGCTCCTGGAAAAATATCTCCTTCTGCTTTATCAGCCTAGCAAGCTCCCAATGAAGATGAATTCTTTTTGGGAGCAGCATCCTGGACTGAAGAAGGATGTAGTGAGAAAGCCTGACATTTGTCTTCCAATCAGAATCCCAATAAGCACACAAGCAGGGGAGGCAGGAAGGGGAGAAACAAACATAAATATTATTTTAAGAGATCTTCTAATGTGCAATATTTATATACAAACACCAACTAGTTTTACACACAGCACTCTCAGGTTTGTGAAATATATCGAAGTAGAGCAAATTGGAATGAGTCCTGAGTTTCCATTTACTTTATCTAACCAGACTTATCAATTCTTTTTACTCCAGGCTGATAAAGTAGAACTGCAGCAGACAAATGAGCTAGCAGAGCTGACATAATGTGTTGTCACGAAGAAATGGTGAATTAAAAAAACACCCAAAGCGTGACTTTGATTACCTCTAAGGCTCCTACTTTACTCAATCCAAATTAATTGTTTACTCATTCTTTAGGGAGTGTTCGATATTGCTGGGAGGTGAGCAAAGAGACAAGGAGTATGCTTGTGAAGGGAATTTACTTCCATTTTATCTCCAGCTTTGAAGGGGCAGAATGGAAGAGGTGGAGGGAGGGACTTCATGCTGGTCCCCTGTTTCATTAATAAAAAAAAGTCACTGAGCTCAACAAGAATAGGTTCAACTGCTTAAGTTTAATTTAATGATGGTTTGTGCCATGCCTAGTTTAAGTAATTGTAAACAGAAAAGTCTGTGTTGAATTATAAAACAGAGGTCTGAAAGATGTGCAGATGAGAACTAGAAGATCACAGCTCTGGAGTTTGCTGCCAATGGTAAAGGAGGGAGCAATTATATAAATTATCATTGTATCTTATCTTCTCAGAAATTTTGGGGAGTTTATTTTCATAATTTCTTTTTCCTTCTCAAAATTGCATTTTATTTACAGACAGCAGAGTCCCAAAGATCCACAGTGAAAACAGGGACAGAAATTACAGCTTTAGGATAACTGCCCAGAATGAATGGCTGGATCATCTTTTTTCTTTCCTTAAGTACTTTATGCCACATATCCAGGCAGTGAAAACTGCTGTAGTTCCACTGAGATTAGGACTTTTGAGACAGGAGATATCATTCATTTGTCAGGCCCCCCATGAGTCAGATATAAAATAAGTTCCTAAAAGGGACTAGCAGGTAAATGAAAAATGTAAGGCAAAGAATTATGAACCATGTTCTGATTTTTTTTTTCAAGTGTAACACAGTTAAAATCAGCTGTGGTTTTGTTCAAGAAAATATTATTGAATTTGGCAGCAGTCATCTAAATCAAAGTCATCTGCAGCCTCTGCTGTAGAGTGCCAGGATATCTGAGTACCCTGTTGCAAACTATGTCTGTCGTGGATAGTGAAATTCTGCTCTACACTTACAGGTATTGGGTCTCCTGTATTTACAACCATATTTCAAAACTCCTTTCTTCTTCTTTCAGGTTTGATGAACCTTCCAGAGAAGCTGCTATAAGGAAGCAAACACTGCAGACTATAAATCAGTGGGTGGTGGGGACTATAAGCACACTGGTAAACAATGTATTGAAAGACATTTTAAAGGAGAAACAGAGTCCCACATTTATATATCTCATCAGTGTTTATCTAGGTGCTTCTCCAGGCTGTTATTCATTCCATGGAATTGCTTAGAGGAAAGTTAGGGCTCTTGGCTCACTGAACAAAACGAGCAAATAAGAAAAAAACTAAAGGTTTCATACCAGCCTTGGTCCTTCAGCACAACATTGTAAAAATACTCTATCCCTTCTCTCAACTATTATTATTATTATTATTATTATTATAGCAACTAGAAAACCAATATTTGTATTTATTTTGGGAATTATTTCACATGGAGTTAGTTGGAAAATGTGGTAAATAGAAATTCTTTTGGATTTACCAGGGAAAATGATTGCACAAATACACAGCACTGTAGATATGTAACAGGTGGAATGACCTGAGGTACCATCCTGTTTGACATTTGGAGGAGTTAGATTCCGAAAATGACTGGTAAAGCCCTGTATTTCCTCAAAACAAAAGAAGAAGGTGGGGTTTTTTAAATTTTTCAGCTGACATTCAGATTTTTCCCCTGAGTCTGGGAGTTTTCACTCAGTCTGCCTCATCAGAAGCAGAGGCTTGAAGAAATGCACTAAATACCATCAAATAAATGATAAAATCTCATGATAAAAGCTGGTGAACCTGCTATCTGCATAGAAAATTACCAATTGCCAGCTGTTTGATGGTAGTCAAAGGCTGCCAAATAATCCCTGTATTGAAATGAAAGGTTCAAACCATCTGAAAGAGCAAACAGACCCTCCAAACAAGCCTTGAGCACAGATAACTTGCAAACAAAACAGAGCTCGTGTCCTCCAGTGGATTAATTGCTACAAGTACCTGCCATGTTCTCATCACAATTTGGATTCTGTAGCCTTAAGGAAAACAAAGATTTCACTGCCTGCAGCAATGTCTGAGGTCGTGTCTGCTGGTGTAAGGAGGGAAGGATTATTCCAAGAGATACTGGCTCACACACGTGTGATGGATCACAGATCCCTTCTGAAGTTAGCTGGGTAGTGAATTTTTTGGGTAGTGATATGTACAATGTGCTCCTCAGTCTGACAAATCCAGATATGATATTGAAAAATGATGTCCAATAAGAAATCAATGAACCTTTGTCTTCAAAACTGCATTTTCAATTTTATCATTACAAAAGAATGGCTGTGATTAGACACACAAAGGCAGGGCTATTGATTGTGCAGTCACCTACTCCAGGCTAAAAGGCAGGTGGTTACAGTACTGTTTGATCTGCAATATTTTGATGTTAAAAATCTCACTGCAGCTATCCAAACAATGAAAGTAATACAGTGCTGCACCTTGGACACTCGAGGAGCCAAATAACAGAGAGCCATGAACTCTACTGAAGTCAGTTTTTCCAGAGGAAGGGGAAACTGAATCTAGGAAAAATCTGTTCTTCCATGTAGAAAAATGAAGTAAATATGCCTGCTTGGATTGCAAATCTGGATGTTGATGAGTTTATTACATGGAGTACCAGAGACTCTGCTCATTTTTTACTGGTTTTGGTCAAGACATATATTTATAAATATTTCAAACCTTATGACAAAGACTGAATTAGTCATTCCAAATTTTGCACTAGTACATTCTAAAGTGAACTCTGACATCCTGTGGGCACAAGGAAAATTGCCATTACTTATCTACTGTATTTAAAGAAGCTCTTGCTGTCATAGTTATTAGTGTTTAAACAAACATAAATACAAATACACATAATATTTTTAAATATTATATGTTTTAATATTTGTTCTTGTGTAGGAATCTCAGAAACTTTCCATGCAGCACTTTCATTTTTAACCATTTGTAGTACCCTTTTTCTCTTGCATCTTTTGTCCAATCAGAGAAAGTAAGAAGCCAAAATTTGGGGTTTACAGTGTTAATCTTTCAAGTTTTCTCTATAAAAGCAGAGTCAATTGCTCCATTTCCCCAATTAAAGCAAACTCTTTAATTATGGAATGCTTTGAGTTGCATGTTTGACAACGTCTCATTTTTAATTAACTGAATTCCTCTCAAGATACCGTGGATAATCATTGCCAGCAAATTTACCGCCGCATAAACGGTAGGAAACACTGACATCTTGTGGGGAAAAAAACAAACAAAACAGGCTGCTTCAGCGAGGAATTCAGTAGATCTACAGGATTCAGAAAGCAGATAATTCCATATGTATATTGCTACCAATAAGTACCTCATCTCGAATCACAGAATCATAGGATCATAGAATCATAGAATCATAGGATCACAGAATGTTATGGGTTGGAAGGAACATTAAAGATCATCCTGTTCCCACCTCGTGCCATGGGAAGGGACATCACAGGCTAAGGGTGGAGTATGAACGTACAAATAAAAATATACACATAGACGTACACATATACGTGCATCCACAGTGGAAATCCAGTGCTTCTAATATTTATTTCTCTGTAATTGCTTTCAACAATTTTTACTACAACTTTTGACTGCATTTCTGCTAATTTTGTGAGACACAGCATATAGTCAGTCTCTGTGATTCTCAACAGGACTGATTCTAAAATTTCTGCTTTTTTATTCCTTTTCTGTCTTTTTCTGCCTAACATGAAGATCTGACACACGCTTTCTCCCCAAAAGTATGTAAAAAACCCACATCATTCAGCAAAAAGAGCAGAACTATACAACTGAAGGAGCCACTTTATTGAACACATAGGTAAAAAATGCATTCATTATTAAAAACCATCGCCGAAAATGATGCCTTTCTCAGCCTATTCAATACTTATCTCTACACCTTGTATTCCTGTCATAAGTTATATAGCCTTGTACATGCAGCAAATCACTGATGGCATGGAGCAGCAGTGGCATCTGCTGGCCACAATCATCCCCTGGCTGCTAAAATTTCTCTGTTAAATTTCCTCCAGATTTAATACCTCCTACCTCCTTGTAAATGCACAACGATGAAAAAAATCTGGTGCCTGAAGAGGTCTATCTAAGGCATGTTCTGATGATACAGGGGATAAGTCCACCTGAGGAAACCACGTGCTATCAAAGCTAGTGGCAAAAATACAAAGTGTTTGAAGCTATATGTTTCAAATTTATCCCTTTTTTCTTCTTTGCTCTATGGTTGATGCTCAAAATTTAATTTTTTTTGCAACTTCCAGGTAGAGATTCACCAAAGGATACAAAAATGGTGGCAAAATAGACTTAATGTTTGGATTCACCAAGTCCACCAAATACCTGCTTTCCAGATAAGGACAGTTGTTCATAACCCAGTGAATTTCAGATAATTCCTAGGAAATAAACTCCTATTATGGGAATTTTTATTTTTTGAGGACTCTTCAAGTTTCCAGCAAAACCCAACAGAAATTTAATGAACCAGGTCCCCAGAGTATTTTGCAATTTTTGGAAAAGCAAGGGATATTTAAACCAGCATCCTGGGAATGTTTTTTGTCTTCAAACTCTTGACATGCAACCTGGAACTAATAAAAATTTGACTTCCCAGTGTTAAGTAAGAAAATGAGAAAAATTCAAAGTGTTTCTAGGTGTTTAATTGTGAGACACTTCAAAATGAAATAATAATGAAAGAGTTTGGGATGCAAGGCAGACTTTTATTTTTTGTTTGCTAAATGTTGAAGAAAAATAAATGCCTGAGCATACTGACAGTAATAATGTGTCAGAGCACAGATCCTCCCAGCCCCCCATCCTGTCTCCAGCAGTGGCCAAAAGTAGAGAGCAAACTTACACAGAGGTGTTGGACTGGGTTGTTTGTTACACCCACACAGCACCACACCTTGTGTCATGAGTGAACCAGGATGATGGATCATAAAGTGATATTTTCCCAGAAAATTCTCCCAGGATCCAGTACTCTGAGCCGTAGGACATGATTTCATGCATGAACATAAACAAACAAACAAAACCGAAAAGCAACACTGAAGCCCTAAAAAATGTAATCACTTCTTTCTTTAAATGGATATTTAAACCCATGGATGTTAAAAAATAAAACCCCCTCAACCAACAACCCCCAACATTATTTCATCAGTGTTTGTTCATTCAGGGTAGAATTGGGTAAATACTAAAAAACATTTCTGGCAAACTTGTATTCAGATTTCACACAGTTGCTTTGTGGTTTTCAGTCCTCTGTGCACCGTTGCTCATGCAAAGAAGTAATTGGAGAATATTATGGAAAACAGCTGCATTCACATGCAAACAGAGGTATTTTTGCTGATGAACCCAGGTATCCATCATCCATCTTCCCAATCCACCAAAGCATTTGTACATGTCTTTAGTTCACATCAAAGTGAGCATTTCGGTTTTAAAGCAAAGCTTTAAAATATTCTACCAGGAATATTCTTCAACCATTCCTCTTACCTTGTTGGGCCAGCCAGCCAAGGAAAAGCATAAGAGAGAGGAGCACCACACAGTGACCCACTGCAGGGAACAGCTTGTGAGTCAACCAAAGTGTTATATGGCCTCTGCTAATTCAAAGAAAATGGGAAAAGTGACATCATAAAGCAGAAATCCCCTGAACTCAGAAAATCCCCTGCTGCTTTCCTGCAGAGACAGTACAGCAATCCTCGGTGTAATTTATATTCCCACAATATTAGACGCCCAAAACTTGGTTCTATAAATCTTTGTTAGTCACCAAGGTGGTTTGTACTTTATATATCAGCACCTTCCACAGAGGAAACAGTATGGGTTGGTTAGAACAATAAATCAAACAGAAATTTTTAATGTGATAATGTCTAGTAGTCATCATAAACCACGTCTTACATAAATTACACAATCTTCACTGCCTATTTAGGAACCCCAAAAAGGAAATATTATCAAGGGCCCAACTTTTTGTCTACTTTAATCTAACTACACATTATTTAGTTTTTCCCTTTGTGAACAAATTTACAGGAAAAGGAAGGTGCTGTTATCATTCTCATTCACAAACAATTGAATCAACTTTTTTTTTTTTTTTTTTTTTTTTCTCATATGGGATCTATATGCCTTTCTGGATGAAATTATGGAAAAATAATTAAATTGTAACTTTTTATTTACCTCACCTCTTCCCATAATCACAATGCACATTTTGTGTCCAGGATATTTACCTTATTTTCATCTTTCTGTCTGCATGGAAGGAATTCAGAAAGGTTCTGTAGCATTTAAATACTTGCTCTTAAAGGTAGGTACAACCACAAAATGAAGGTGTGAGTTTGACCCAGTTGCCTGAGCACAAGTTCAACCACCATTTGAAATAATCTAGGGGTGCCAGCATGTTTACATGGGCTTGCATGCAAGACACAAACCTGTGAGGGATCAGTTTTTATGCAGATGCCTACTAGAAAATCCCAGGACAAAAGTACAGGATAAATATCACATTTATGGGGTGGGATCCAAACAAATGCCAGTATGCATATGGAGGAAAAAAGGAGAAGGTTGGGCACACGTTAAATTACCAGGAAAAAGTTAAATACATCATTCACAGGAGTCAAAGTGAGGTCTTCTGAAGATTTCAGGGTAGCACATGAGATACTGGGGAAATACATGTTGTCTGAGCTAGTAAAAAAATATGTTCCTGGGAGCTCTTCAACTCTGCTCCAAGGAGGGAAATAAATATCCCAACAGTATAATTCATTTTAGGAGATTATTTAAGGTGTTCAGGATTTTTAGGAGGTATTGCTCATTGGAAATGCTCAGACTTGACCTTTAGAGTCTAGTCCAACAGGAACATGGGCTGTTGACATGTGGGAATTAACTTCGGAGTCACCTACAGAGGAATTTGAGTCAAAATTACAGAGTCGTGCCTAGGTGCCAGCTGAGAAGCTACGGTCAGTGGGAGCATCCATAGAAATGTGACCAAAGTGATAACTGACCTCTGAGACACAAGAGCTCACCAATTCAGCAGCACCTGGCCAGGCAAAACACCCTGGAATATTTCACCTGGTCATGGTGTAGGCAACTGAATCAAGTTCTGTAGACAGCTGCTTTTAGAGCCTGTGTGTAGATGTTTACTGGGAGTCCAGCGTCTATTAGAGATGATGGAGATTTGATCAGTACCATGGGAGGAGCCTAGGGAATGACTCAGCTTACCCCACCCACTGTGAGTACTCTCTGAAGAAACTACTGTGTCTAGAGACCAAGACCCTGAGCTGTAGAAATGTAACCATATCAGACAACCTATGAAATTCAGAACTGCAACTTGGTAGATGACAGAGCCTCTTTACGTTCAGGGACCTTCCTGGAGCAGGAACTAGAGCCAGCACTCTCAGACACCCTCCACATGTGGTACTGAGTAGCTACATTCAGCCAAAATCCTTGATTCAGGGTAAGTACTACTTAGCAACGACTAAAACATCAGTCTGTTACCAACAGTATGCTCTTGCTAAATCTAAAAAGAGCTACTAGGAACAAAATTACCTCTATTCCAACCAAAACCAGGGCACCATTTCAATTAGGTGCTTAAATTTAGACAATGCAAATGTCCCTAAAAGGCACAATAACGATTACTGTGAGGAACAGAGTTCTTTGATTATCATCTTGGGATTTTTGATTATCAAGTTGGGATTTTTATGCCATTTTGAGGGAGAAGACTTCGAAGAAGTCACACACAGCAGTTAGCATTTCTGCTTCTGCAAAATTTAAAGACTTTTTTTTAAAATAAATCTTTCTTAAACCTGTTGGTCACCTCATCTCTAAAAGAAATGTATTCCATAGAAAGAAGAGGGCAGTTTGTTTTGATGTTGAATACAAGATGTTGATGTACTGCTATTATATTACTCTTTACTTGACCTTTTCTCTGCCAGTTGATTATGCACAGTTTTAAATTACTCCAGTAATGCTTTTGGCATAGCTGAGTGGTTTTAGTGCAATAAACTTCCGTCAATAACTAAAATACTTTCACCCTGAAGTGCTCTTTAGGCAATGAATTAAAAATAACCTTGTGAACATAGAAGAGTCTCTAAATGCAGGAGGAGTCATATCTCTTCTTGTGATTTGAGTTTTGTTTTTGGTGAGTTTTGTTTTTTTGATTTTACTATTGCTATTTCTTATTGAAAAATAAGTTTTGAGACACCTGAATCTATCCATTTGTATCAGATTTTTTCACATAACTGCAGCCATGAAAATGGTTGGCTATGTGGAAAAGATCTGTTGTAGTGGTGAAACAACTTTTTACTGTATAGATATAACTTCTTTTTCTAGAGAAAAAGGATCCAGTGCTTTCTATTACCATTCTTTAGTTGCACATAGCCTACCCCTTATATTCTTCTGCCTTTCAATAGTTTATAGAATTATGGAATTAAAAACTGCAGGGATCTAGATTATTCTCCTGAATAAGGGAAGTAGAAGCTTTTCTTCTCTTAGGATAGATCTAGTTGATTTTGTGCCATCTAGAGCTGGAGTAATTTAACTTTAGTTTCCATTCCTTGTCTTAAAAAACTCAATATTTTCAAGTAACTTCTTGTCCCTAAATAACACCTGTGATTTTCATCTATTCCTGGGGTACAAGTGGTTGCAGTATTCCCATGATAATGCTGACTTTGACAGACATAAATATTGAATTTAATGGTTGTATTTCAATCTGGGAAGTCAGTTTATGAGATGACTTGTGCCTTGAGACTTTGATATGACCAGTTCCTTTAGACATGACAGATTTCAATATGGGTAATATCCCACAAGGAGGACTGGAAATAATCTGAGATATTGCCAGTATCAACAGCAGCTCTCTAGTTCTTCACTCAGAATTATTTGACATGATGTAAAAGCCCCCTATGAGGGAGATTTCATAGCAGTCAACAACCTATTGGGGTTAACTTCTCATCAGAAACTTTTTCCTGCTCTGTCAGTTAGACCTTCCTTGTTTCTTCCTCTATTCCTTGGGGTCACAGAGCACAAATTACTTTTTATGGTTTTAAAACATTTTTAGTCTTATTTTGATGCAACATTTATTCCAGAAAAAAAACATTATTGTGGTGGTGTGTTTTGGTTAAGTATGTTTTATTACTTGAAGTTATTTATAATGGTTTGTTCCATGTACCCCTTTGGTTATTCCCCGCTTGGTTTACCCCAGTCACTGTTTTCTGTCTATCATTTGTTATGTAACCCATGGGCCCTGCCTGTCACCTCGAGGCCTCTCCTTACCTCTGGAAAGTTCTAGGGAGAGCCTCGAGGGATAGGACAGGATTCCAGATTTCCCCTCCTTCCCCACCTTGGTTTGTTCCCCTGTGTGTCTATTGTGTCTTGAGCCACGCCTGAGTTACCTCTGATTGGACCCACACAGAACCCATCCCTCTGTACCACCCCCGGGATAAAAGTTACTGCACAAAGGGTGACTCTGGACTCTGTGGAGGCAGGCACGCTGGGCAAATAAACCCAGTTTGGTTGACCCTCGACAGTGTCCCCTCTTTCTCTCTCGCGCCATCACTGCCTCCAGCCAAGGGCCAGCCAGGACCCACAGGATCTCAAAGGTGACCCGGTCACTGGAGAGTACCTTCCCTGCCGTTGGTGTCAGGGTTAGCCAGGGCAGGAACAGCCACAACAACGGTACACATTATCTTGCCTTTCTCCACAGTTAGGGCAAAGCTTTTAGAATTTCTCTTGGATTGGGTTTTCCAAAATACTCATCCACTCTGAGTAGTGCTTTTGGGGACCATTATCTGTTCAAGAAGATGAATAATTAACCAAGTGTGACTGAGAGCAGAGATAACTTTTTCTGTGATAATTCTGTATACCAGAGTACAGAATTAATTTTGGTTGTGTTAAAAGAAGTGGTAATAATAATGTAATGATTATTATATAATATTTTGATATTAAAAGTAAAATAAACTTCATATTATGTTTCATATTCTGTATATAATATTATGTATTTTTGTATATTGTGAATAAGAACTAATGAATTTTTTTTAAGGTTTTTGGTGGTAACAGAATAGTAGCAATATTTTAAAGAAAATTCAA
Organism: Sylvia atricapilla; assembly: GCF_009819655.1. Taxonomy (NCBI): domain Eukaryota; kingdom Metazoa; phylum Chordata; class Aves; order Passeriformes; family Sylviidae; genus Sylvia; species Sylvia atricapilla. The sequence continues at coordinate 18,949,464 of NC_089144.1, read as the reverse complement.
GATGAGAAGATCTGCTTCATTCAGAGAGTAGAGTGTTCAGAAACTCACTATGTATTCAAAATAGCCAATATATTTATTTTGCTTAAATCTTCCTGGGGCAATGAGACTTTCCCTCCAGTAGATGGTAATAGAGATCTTCCTTTAAAAACAAGGCAATTTATGGCTGTGGGCTTCCTTTCCCTGTTTTTGTGGAATCTGATCCCAAATCAGTATCAAAATAAACAGAACATGTTTTAGTGGTTTCATGATGGAACAGTTTACCATTAGTGAACTATTTTAGCTTTTCTCTATTTCTATCTCTATTTCTCTTTTCTGGTTTTGTTCCCTTGAAATGCATTTTTTTTGCTACACGATCTGGAAGGAAATATGAAGCTGTAATTGTTATTATGCTGAACAATTTTTGTCCTACAACCTCAACTTTGGTTTCAGGAGACATTTCACCCTCATTTCCCATTTTCCCTCTGAGCTGGCTGGATGCTAAAGGTCAATAATGTTGTTTTTGCTCTTTATCCTAGTCTTCATGTAACGTATTTTATCAAGAGAAATAAGTGTTTGGAAGTTTCAAATATGTGAGAATGAAGGAAATAGATTTTTTTATGCAAAAATCCATAGTAAATTAAACCAGTAAGGATTGTAGGGAAAAAATGTAAATTATGAAACAATTGTACATATAGGATGGAACTAGGTTGTGATATTTCATTCATATCCTTAGAGTTTATAAGGAAAACAAATCAAACTAGTTTTATTAGCTTCAGAGGAACCAATTAAGTTTTTTTAAAATTTTTATAAATGCATCCAAGATCATCTCTTAGATATCTTGGACACTGACTGGGTATCTTGGACACTGCCAGATGTGACGTGGTGGTGACATGGTGGTAGGTGCCATGCAAGTCCCAGTGACATTCTCTGATTTACGCAGCATTGATGAGGATGGTGGATAACAGAGATAGAACACAAAAAATTTGGTGTCACTCATGTCTTAAAGCCAAACCAGAGCAAGAGAGAGCTGACTGCACTGAGAGGGCATCGATACCAAAGCATCAACGTTGTATCAATAATTGATACCAAACCATCAGTGTTGCATTTGGTGTTGTTCTCATTTGGAAATAACTATGTTTGTCTTGTTATTGAACAAATGGGAAGGTAGAAGGTTCTTATAAAGTTTCCAAAGTCTGTTCCTGAACTTTTATAAAATAAACTGTGAAAGAAGGATGTAAATTACTGTTGTTCACTGTAATGGAATGAACTGAGGAACATAATGTGTTTTTATCTTGTCTTTCTGAAGAAAAAAAAAAAAAAAAGAACACAACAAAAAACAAACCAACAAACCAGAAAAAAATCCCAAGTGAAAGCTATTTCATGTTCGTGAAGATTTTCCTTGGAAACCTAGATTGTTTTACTTCCCCTGAAGGAACTTCAGTAATCTTACCCCAATTCACTGTGATTTGGAAAAGATTATGGGAATGCTTCAAAACAATGATAAGATCAAAATAAGATCAAAATAAAATGTCTTAGTTTACCAGCCAGGCAGAAATGTTTTACTTAAGGTCAATCTAACATTAATCTTACTGTGCCTGAGCTAACCTTTTAGGATTATGGGAAACATTTTTCATTGCCCTGGCCTTCACTTCTGTATTATCGGGTAGACTTACAAAATTATATCTCCTAGTTGCTGCTCTACTTCTGTCCCTGAGGACAACAGCAGAGCATGATGGAGGAAAAAATGTTTAATAGGAAAATATTGACCACTCATTCTCCTGTTGTTTTTTGGAGTTTTTTTATGGCTTTTTAATCTTATTTATATCCTGCAGTTTGGATACAAGGTTCTAATTCAGGGGTTGTACTAAGGTAAGAAAATACACCTACCATGACTCTAAAGCAGGCAGAGAGCTGCCAGGAGATGCTTTAACATAATTTTGAAGTGATCACTAAAAAACAGATTAAATCAATTAAAGAGCTTTCATAAGCAAAAGCTGCACTTAAAAAAAAAAAAAACTAATTTGCACACCTGAGGAGATTTCCACCCTGAATTAGTAACATCATATTTTTTCTGATAAATATGCAGCCCAAATGAAAGGTCTGTCCAGGGAAAAGCATCTTGCAAGCTGCCCAAGTGATAGAAGAACACTACTGGGGGTGAAAAATATGATGATCTTCCTGCTCTGAACATCTTCATTCTCTTCCAAATTACCACAGGAACATTAATTTGATTGTGTACTTCCTACAGCACTGCTAATTAGTTATCTCATATTAATTATAGTAATTACGTACACACCTATCTATAGGACTATTAGGCAGTTCATAGGAAAAAAGCACGAAATAAGATGTGCTTGATGCAGAGCAGCTAATCAGCCAACAGCTGCTCTTGGTCCCAGAGTTGCTAGTTAACACCCAAAATACTGTACAAATGGGATACTTTCAAAATTCCAGCTAATAAAAACTCTTTTTCAAGTCATTGCTAAACAAATGTGTTCAGCATTTGTATTTCTCTTCATCTACTATCAGAGCCAGGGATCAGAATTAAATACTAATACGACTAAGCAGCAGCACAAGAATCTCCAAAGGGCTGTTGTGGGGACACACAACCAGGGAACAAACAGAATGTGTTTTATCAGAGGAAATGCATTCTGGGTAAATACACGTCAGTAACTAAATATTTAAACAATAAAAGGTGTTTAAATGCAGTCTAGGTGTTGTTTGGTCTGGAGATTAATGTCTCTCCCATGATTTTATATGCTGGGGTGAGTGATGGAAAAAGACTCATCCTGGCACATGAACTCTCATAGTAAGTGCTCAGACAGGGATTTTCATCAATAAACAACAAAGCTGAGCCTGCTGCTAATAAATGTGTGGTTCACAGAGATGTCCACAAACTGACATCCAGAAGAGTGTGATGTTCCTCTCCATCAGCCATGGAATACATTCCTTTGTTTTACATAAGAATCTACCAGAAAAAGAAAAAAAGCTTATATAAAAATCATGTATACATGAAGATGGCCTGGTACAAGAATGTGTTCTACTCCTTTAAAATTTATAGTCTTCTGCTCCCACTGCTTGTTGCTTGTGAGTACAACGTATTCTGTGACAAACTCAATGGTTTTAGGAGAAGAAACTATCTGCTCTCTCTTCCTGTGAATTGCAGGCCAGCAAGTTCTACCTGCAGATCTTACACTGATCCCATCAGGACAACTCTCTCACTCAAGGATTATTCTCTACTCACATCCACTTCCAAAAGATGTGAAACTTCAGGTTCTGGTCTTGTTCCCTCCACTCTGCTGCAGCCTCTCATTACCCCTTTTTTTCCTGTGTAGGACATGGAGCAGGGATGTTTCATCTCAATGTCTTTACAGCACCAAGTCTCTTCTGGATAACTCAACTTTTTCAGTTTTTGTGGCTATTTTCCCTCTTAAAGAGTAATTAAATTGTTTGTGCAAACAAATTGAATCCCTTGCTTTGCTTTTCATGCAAATCAGAGTCCTACCATGATGGAAATTGTATTTATACTTAAAATTAAATTTATCACACAGCTTTCTGCCCAGAAGCTGCATTGCCAACCTCTTTTTTATCAGTTGCTGCATTGCCCCTATTTGCGGATCTTTATTTTTGTATATTCTCTTGACAGATTTTACAAGAACTACACATGTTAAAAAAAAAAAAAAAAAAAAAAAAAAAGTCCTGTTTGAAGTTTAAAAAATGAGTATGAAAATGTTTAAAAAAATGTGAAATTGCTTCGTTATATTATACTCAGGTCCAAGATCCAAATAGACATCTTGCTTTTGTTTCACTGCCAAGGAAAGTTTGGCCATGACATCTTTAGCTGCATGAGAAGTCTGCATTTATGTGAGGGTCTATATCTGGGTCTGAATATGCAGTAGGTCTAGTTTCAGTCCCCTTATATCTACATTCTTCATTTACAGGCTGAAATACGTAGACAGGTGGAAGTCTGAGCTAAGAAAATCCATAGGGCTGTTCATGCCCCATAAACTTCTCTCATTTCATTTAAAACTCAGTCCTCATTAAGAAAACTTTAAGTAAACTGTATTTAGTAGCACTGTTATGGAGCCAGAATTCTTATCTTTAGCAAAATGAATTGACAACAATGTGCAAGAAAGCTGGTGAAGAGTCTGGAACACAGGTCCAATGAGGAGAAGCTGAGGGAGCTGGGGGGCTCAGCGTGGAGAAAAGGAGGCTCAGGGAAGATATTATGGCTCCTTACAACTCCCTGACAGGAAGATGCAGCCGGGGCAATTGGTCTCTTGTCCCAAATAGCCTGTGACAGGAGAAGAGGAAACAGCCTCAGGTTGCACCAGGGGAGGTTTAGATTGGATATTTGGAAAAAGCTCTTCACTGCAAGGGATGACAAGTCCTGGCACAGGCTGCCCAGGGCAGTGGTGGAGTCACCATCCCTACAGGGATTTAAAAGACACATGGATGTGGCACTTGGGGACGCAGTTTGGTGGTAGGCTTGGCAGTGTTGAGTTAACATTGGACTTGATGAATGTAGGGCTCTTTTCCCATCTAAACAATTCTATGATAATATTATCCTAATAACAACCTTAACCAGGAATATTTTCAGAAATGTAAGCAGGGGTGTTTGAGCCTTTTAATTGCTTACCCCAGAGAATGAGTACTGCAGGTGATGTGGATGCCAGGCCTGCAGCATCATTCATTTCATGTGAACTAATCAACAGGGGCGTGAATTTATGAGGCTGAGTTGAAGAAAAAGAGAATTTCACATCTTTCTCTGTAGGTATAGATTAAAAGCAAGCTTGTACCATAGGGAGATTAGAAAACAAACTTAAAAGAAAAAATGGGTTTACAATTTTTTTTATAAGTTTATTAATTGTGGTATCCCTCTATTATATTTAGATGCCCAAACTAGGCTTCTCTGATCCTGCTTCAGCTATCTCCAGCAGAGGGAGGGTAATATCTACAAGGATTATCATCATTAATGGTCAGCGAAAAACTACAGAGAGCAAAACTCTTCCTGGGCAAATATAAACCAATGTCAAATAACTTAAAACACCATATTTATTCTCATTGGAGAATATCTAATGTTGTGTAAGGATATTTACAAAATCAAGTTGGCAGGAAGAAGCACTCACTCTTACTACATCCATTGATGTATTTGGGAAAAACAAATGGTCTTTGAACATCAAAGAGCTGAAGAATAGCATGTGCTCAGAAGTTATTCTGTCTTCTATGAGCAGGTTAGCTGGATAAACTACAAGAAAAGTTGATGACCTCTATTCCTACAGGTTAAAAGCTTCTCCCTGTAAGATTTACACATAAAGTTTCTGCAACAAGGCTATGAATTTAATCCAGAGATATAAAAACTTAGATGGTAGAGTGGTATGATTCCAAGTAATTTCAGAGTATTTAATTACATAAATTTCATTAAATAAATATCTATTACATAAATTGGTCTTAAACAGCAAAGTTTATGTTAAAGTTGCATCTGACTACACTTAAAAGCCACTGCAAGAGTTAATATCCCACCTAACATGCTCTGAGGGCTTTGCTGGGGTTTCACTGGTGTTAAATATCTGTTTGTTAGTTAATTCTCACCCACAAACAAACCTGAGGACTTTCAGTAGAATTTTGATTGATCAAGAGCACCAGAATCTAAGAAATCTAGGGTTCTTTGATGATGATTTATGAAGGTAGATTTATTAGATGCTGAAGTAGTCACCAGCAAAAGCAAGAAGTTGTAAAACCTTTTCAACAAATAATGTCTGATCCTCAGCTCTTTTCTTTGAAGAGAGTAGTCACTGCTTTCCTACCACAGGACAAAACTTTTCACTTTCCTATAAAAACGCAAATGGAACAGGAAAGGAATAGGTGGTAATAAATTTATATTCTGTTCTCCCAGTTGACACTGACTTTCTTTATGTTTCCAGGCAACTCTTTTAACCACAAATGAGGGAGGTTTTTTTCTGAGAACCAAACAACCAATACACTTTGCACCAGGGTATGAGGCAGCTTGACCCAAGTGAATGCATTGCCTTTAGCCCGTGATTGCCCAGGCACATCTGACTAAAACTCCAGAGCAACCTCTCATTCTGGCACGCTCCTCCAACACCCTCCCTCCTCAGCCAAGGAGAAACTTTTGAATGAGTAAACTGACATTATGACATTTGCCAAATTTCAATTTTGTTCAGTCAATTAGCAGTGGCTTCAGTTTTGTAGTTCAATTGATTAGGCTGAAATTACCATAGTGAATTTCCATCCTGGAGGGTATAAAAGCCCTCAGACACTGAGTGTACGTGAATCTCGTGTGCCACTCCAGGCTGAGCTGCTGTAGCTAATACACTAATGAAAAGGGTATGTCAGGCAAACTGAATATGGAAAAAAAAAAAAAAAAAAAAAACCTGAAGACAGAAAAGTTAAATAGGTTGCTTTAAACCTCCTAATAGAAATGGGATTGGGTACTTTTTTTTCTCCTTCTAATAGTAGCAAATGCCTTTCTGTAAGTGCTTCTCACAGATATTAAATGTAACAGATACAACAGGGAGTGCTTTTGAAATAGCAGATGAATTGAAACAGTGGGAAGAAAAAGGAATAGGAATGAGATGGTGGATAAAATACTTCAGACTTAATATATTGAAGAAAGAGAGATAATTCTATGGGCTAAAAAAATCAATCTATATACTATCTCTTTCCTTCACAGAATGCAGAACTCCAATCAGAAAACCAATAAGAATGCATTCTCTGATGTTTTACATATGCAATTTTACTTTTTCAGGGAAAAACAAACCACACATGTGACCCCTTTAAAAAAAACAGGACTGCAGACTAAGCAAGGAGAATGTTTTCTGCTGCAAAATCCTGGATTTAAGAGACTAAAACAAGTATCTCAGGAAAAAAGCCACTGGACAGAAAACATTCTCAAACCTTTGTTCTGGTCTAAGCAGTATTGGAGCTTTCCATTCATCAGGAAAACTTCCTGGTAAAATTCTGTGTCCTTCCAACCCAACCAGAAGGAGACAGGGATGACTAGAAACTTTCAATATGGACTACAATCACAGGAAGAGACTCATCTGGCTTTGAAAGTTGACAGGACTTAAAAATACAGATTGTGTCTCTTCTGCTTTCAAAAGAAGCCCTTACTCTTAAGAATAAATATGAGCATGGATGAGTATAAGAATAGAAGAGTCTTGATCTTGCACCACTGATGGGCTGATGTGGATCCCCAATAAACCAGTTAAAAATGAGTTTATGTGATGAGCTCAGGCAGGCAAGCTGCCTGTGCCTGGAGCCATTATCATGTGTCACTCTGAAAAGAGCAAGTCCTGTCTTACACCCTCAGGAGGTCACAAAATCAGGCAGGGGAGAGGATCAGATTTTGACAGGATCTTGTTTAACCACTTGCCAGCAGAATGCTGATCCTGACACCCAAACTGTCTGACAAATGAGTTTGCTTTTATCTTTTACAGGTTTTCCTTACAAATAGCTGTAAAAGTATTTTGTGGTTTTAAGTCAAGATGTAACACTTTCCTAGAGGTTTGCATATCCTGAAAAGGAACAAGAAATAGCCATGAAAAAGTTTCTGGTTAGGTTTCGACAAAGATTTTTTTTTCTCTCAAATTTATTAAATGCTTGCTTTATTCTCCCAAAGGATTCTGTCTCAATGACCATTGTAGTAAAAATCCGACGCATCTGTTTTTCCTTAGGGATTATTTGGCTCATTTTTACAAAATTGTGGAGGAAAAAGGTGCAAATTAAACTCTTAATATGATTAAGCAATCACATAGCTGCAATGAAAAATGCCACATATGAAACTGTGTTGGAGAAATCACATTCTGAGGCCAGTATAGTTTGACAGTGAACATGCAGAGTTTCAACTTGCTTGTAATGGGGTGATTTCCATGGAGGTGATGGAAGTTCTCTAATTTCCATTCAGAAAAATGGAAATGCTTTTTCCTGTCATCTTCTTGGTCACAGGAATCATTTCCTTTTTAGAACCCATTTTTCCTGTTCAAATGCTTTCATGTGTCCTTTCTCAATCCTCTTAGAAATCTTTCACCAGTCACTCCAGGCCCTTTCAGTGACTGAATGGGCTGTGTGTTTAAAGTTCTTCTGTTAATATTCACATTGTTTCCTGTGGTGTTCCTGCCATGTTGCTAAAATCTGTTTTGAATACCATTAATTCCAGTTTATGTTTGGAGCTATTTTTCAGTTCTGTATGTCCTTTATGAAAATGCTGCTGTATTTCATTCATACAGACCATGGCAGGGGAGTTTGCAGTCTATTCAGCTTCTAGAGGAAAGAAGCACAGATTTTTTTGTTTACTCAGGACCTTGGTCTTAACATGACATCCTGACTCCAGTGGAGCCAAATTGGATTTTTGCATTTGTTTCAGCTGAGATGAGTTTTCTCTGCAATGATATTATTAATAAAAAATAATTCTTCCCAATTTTCCTTCTCCCCTTCCAAGATGGAATTATTATTATTATAAGAATTTCCCTTTTCACATATTCACAATCACAATCAGCTTGTGCACAAGTATCCACTATATTAGATTTTGAAGTATCACCTATAGTTTTTGTTTCATCTTCTCAGATGAGGACTTTGATTTATATTCTGCTACACAAGTTGTCTCTGCTTCTTCAGCACATTCACCACTGCAGCTTTGTTTCCATAACCTGGCATCAATGAGCAATTGCCCATGGCAGTAGATTCTTCTGGGCCGAACCTTTCCAGAATCTGTCAAAAAACACACCTGAGATCCAAGGTTGTGGCATTGTCACAGGGATTCAAACCTGGTCTGGGTTCTGCACAGCGAAGACTTTCTTCAGCCTCTGTTGGGCCATATGGATAATCTGTAGTGTTCACCTGAAAACTGGGATGAGGTATTTTTTCCATAAAAGATAGGTACAAATAATGAATTGCATGGAGAAGGGAGAATGGTGGTTTTGGTCGCTGAACCTGCATTGCTATTTTTTGCCAAAGTGCTCTGTAGGTCATTCAGAGAAACCCTCAGTGAGGATTAGACACACTGTGAGATGTGCACTTCCACTCCCAACAGCATAACACAACCTTCAGCTGAACTCCAAAAATTTCTGGCTCTGTTAATTCAGGAATACCTTTTGCAGTGCTGTAGTTGTATCTATAGGTAGCTTTTCCAAGTACACTGAGTAGTCAGACTCCGTTGCTCATTACATCCATGGGAAGGAGTTTAGACCAGAACCATGAATTTATTGAAGAGTAACACATACTTCATTTTCGGTAAATGGGATATATCCCTGTGCCCTTGACATTGAATATGCTTTTTCAACATGTCATTGGCCACATGACAAAAGGTTTACTATGGGAAAATTGTGATTTTTCTATGTTTGTACAGAATCCTGCAATAAGTTTCCCATTAGTACTACTGGCAACTTGCTCTCTTATAAATCTTTATTTTTAATAATATAAAATAGTCAGTGTGCTAAAGACATGGATGTTTTCTCTTCATAAGTTACCTTTCACACATTGATTTTTTTCCAATGGACTTTAAATACTTTTGGGAAAGCTTTTTTCTGTTTTGGTAGCTGATTTGTTTCCCCTTGACAGGTTTCTGTTCTATCCTCAGATATTCTTTGTAGCAAATGTAAAAAATAAGGACAATATTTGACACATGAGCTGAGATTTTTAAAGTTTTCAGTCCTCACATCTGTGGCTAAAAGAAGTAGGTCAATCTCAGTTTGGAATTGTATTTTTACCATTCTGATTTTCATTACCTCATCAGGGTCATGTTTTAAAATAGGTTGAGCAATTGCATGACTGTCCATGATTGAACAAGTGAAAAACATTGTTTGCAAAGTTTTGTGCTTGTTTGGTTTCACAAAAAGAAACCAAAGATTCCTTCTTCACATATCAAATACCAAAGATGCATTTTTCTTTAACCTTTCTAAAAGTGGAATGAGAAAATGATAATGTCCTCTACGAGCCTGCTAATAACATATAATACGATATTAGATTTTATTATTTGTTGATGAAGAGTACTTTTGATGAGACAAAAACTGAACACTTTCCTGTTGTGGTTTCGATCTAATTTTCCCGTCATCCTCCTGGGAGCTCTCTTGAAACAGAGTCTCCTATAGCCCAACACTGTTCCTTACCACAAACCTCCAAATGCTGGGTGACATTAAGAATATACATTTAGAGAAGTTTATTATTTACCATTAAGTAAGACACACACTTCTAATTTTTAATCCAGTATCCCTCACCTTGCAGAGTGCCTTAGCCTTTCTTATGCTGAGGACTTTCCATTTCTCTTGGCATCCCACTCTCCCACTCTGACACCTCCCTCTGTGCACCCTGGAGATGCTGTGCCAGTTTTAAACCTCCATATCTCATGCTGGTTTTGTGTGCTGTTCTCACGTATTGTTCTCACAACCTCACACTTGCAAATCCTGAGATACATTGATTTAGTCAAAATTTTCCTGTAACAGATGTGGGAATAACTCTCTCTCCCTTTTCCTGCCTTTTTCTTTTTAAAGTGTATAACAATATAGTAGAGAAGAGGAAGACGTAATGAGTGATTTCAATACACAAAAAAAAATTTAATAGCCCATAATTATTATCCAATAATACGTATGTATGCAAAAAGTTTAGTAGTTCATCAGTGTGCAACATAAATCATCAACTGAAAGATTGTTTTTCTCCCTGGCTGACCACTGGGAAGAGTTTTCATTATCCCATTCTCCCTTTCTCTTGCTCTGTTTATCCCCTAAAAGTGACTTCCCAAACTGAGTCAGTGTATGACATCAGCAGGACACCCCATGAATACAGTTTTGTCCATGGAGGCCTCTCTTGACCTTCTTTGTGCAATGTGCTTCTTTGATGTCCGCCCAGCATCCTGGTAGGTTCAAGACAAGACCAAACCTGAACAAGAATGTGTGAAACAAGGATCCAGATAAAGAGCCAGTTTTGCCCTAAGCCTGGCCAGGAGATTGAATTCAAAACAGTGAAGAGTGAGCCACAGGAAATCCTTCTGTGATTTTGACGCATTCAGTTCTTGTTTGAGACTAGGACAAAGCCACAATCGAATTCAATGTTAACAGCAATTTATAGCACTTTTGCATCTTTCAAGTCTTAAGCTTTTATTTGTGCTTCTTATTCACTCTCTGAGGAGGTGCAATTTGCAGAGCCTCTTAGTATGCATCCTATAGAAAAAAACAACCCACAAAAAACCCTTTCTCCTCTTTTTCCTCATTTAAAAAAAACTGGTTAAGATGCATATTGCAGAATGCTCAATAATTTTCAACCATTTTTTCCTGTTATGTAAGATGTATTCCCAACCTCTCTGAATCTATGGAAATAGCAGTGTGTGCTTGAACTATTTATATCTCTGAACATATCATTTTTCTCATCAAGTTGTCATTGCATTTTCTGAGCTGCTTGACTGGTTATTGCAGACAGAGCAAAAATATTCAGCTGCCAGGTATGCCTTTAAAAAAAAAAGGGACACGAAAGACAATAATAGCAAAGATATATTTAATTATATTTTTATTTCATTAGCTGTGCCCAATGCATTAGAACACTTTTGATAATGATTTTTTTTTTTTTATTTTCCAAACATATCCTGTCAACATGGTCTTGGCAGGTAATCTTGTAGAGCAGCAAGACCTTTGTGCACATCAAATTGGCCACCCATTTTTGAGCTACACTAGATGAGGACTGAACTTTGATAAAGATATTAACAATCTTTGTAAATATACTAGCCTTTGGCTAATTGGAAAGAGAATACAAACTTGCAAGTACAAGAAGATCTGTTCTGCAGATATTCCTTGCTGACTGTCTTTTGCATTGGGTTGATTATGAGATAGCACAGTGGAAGATCTCAGAAAACCATATTTGCACTTGCTATCACCATATGTTAAGTAGCTTGTGCAAATGTTACCCCTACGCTGAATAAATCGCCTGATTAATTATTGTATTAACTGCAATTGCAGTCTGAAATTGCATTCTCTCTTTCATTCATTATTAGTTCATGGTTGCCTGCTTGAGTTGCTTCCTCACAGATCAGAAATTTCTTTCTAGGTCTGACACAAAAATCTGTGCTGTGGTATAATAGTGACTGAAAATACACAAAAGAGGAGATTTCAGAAATCAGATATGTGAAAAAACAAACTGCACTGTTCATATGCCATTAATTAATCTCTGTTTTTGCTGCAAAATCTTTTGTCTTGCAAAACCAAGCAGATTTGTTAGATGTGTTGGGGGCTTGGCAGATCTGTGAGATAATGGTAGATCTGGTGATGACTGGTAAGAGCTGAGTTGGACTTCAAAGGAGCCAAAAATTATTGACTGGAATGAAATTATGAAGAGTTAACTTCAGATTTGTCTCACAAATCAGCATCTAGCCTGACATGTTACAAGACTTGGCTAATTCTTATTCCATTAAAATCAGTAGGAGTTTTGCTCTTGTGGCCACCAAGATCAAGACCAGCCTGTGAATTGTGTTAGTGCTGTATAGATTATAAACTTTTCCTGACAGATTCACTACTATACTATATATTCGGGTGTAAAATTTAAAACAAATAGTGTCTTTTATTTTATGTCTACGTTACCTTACCTGTACGCCTTACTCCTTGACTGTTACATTGTTGTTTTAGAGTCTATCTTCCAAAAAGGTATCTTGGTCAGGTGACAGAGTAATTTCCTTGTCACTTTTTTCCAGTAATTAAACAGCCACACTCTTGGGAAAAAAAATGTCTAACTCTCATTCCATTTGATCTGGTTGAATCTTTGAATTTGGGGATTTTATGTGTTTGCTTGGGAGGGCACTAAGGAAAGCACCTCCCTGAGGGAGGGAGAATCCACTGGCCATGTGAGAGGGGCTGAACTTCACCTGGGGTGCAGAGAAGGCTGAGAGACTCCAAAAGCTTGTCAGTCTTTACTGACAAGTGCCCCAGTGACACTGCCCACATCACAAAAGGCAAAGACAGGGACTGGGAGAAGGAAGAACTGTCCCTTGTAAATGATCAGATTTGAGAAACTCTAAGGAACCAGAAGGTGCACGGGTCCATGGGACCTGATGAGATGCAGCTGCAGGTCCTGAGGGAATTGGTGGATAAAGTGGTTAAAGCATAGTCCATCCTGTTGGAAGGTTGTGACAGTCCTGTGAAGATCCCACTGACTGGAAAAGGGGAAGCAGAATTTTAAAGAGGGATAAAAGGGAGGACCTGGAGACCTACAGAATGCTCAGTCTCATCTCAGGGCCTAGCAAGATCCTGGAGCAGATCGTCCTGGAAACTGTTCTAAGGCATATAAGGTAAAGGAGGAGGAGATCTGTGACAGCCAGCAGGGCTTCACTAAGGGAAAATTGTGCCTGACAAATCTGGTGGCCTTCTATGATGGGGTTACAGTTCTGTGTGGGTGAGGGAAGAGCAACTCTTCCATCAAAGAGATGGAACATCAAAGAGATGTCCCCTATATGGACTTGTACAAAGTATTTGACACTGTCCCACATGACACCCTTATCTCTAAACGGGAGAGAAATGGGTTTGACAGATGGACCACTTGGTGGGTAAGGACTTGCTTTGATGATTGCACTCGAAGAGTTGCGGCCAACACCTTGACATCCAAGTGGACACCAGTGACAAGATGTGCTCCTCAGGGGTCAGTATTGGCACTGGCATTGATTCAAATCTTTGTCAGCAACACGGACCACGGGTTGAGTGCAGCCTCAGCAGGTTTTCTGATGACACTGAGCTGTGTGGTGTGGCTGACTCACTGGAGAGAAGGAATGGCATCCAGAGGGACCTTGTGAACCTCATGAAGGTAAACGAGACCAAGTGCATCATCCTGCCCTTGGGTCAGGGCAATCCCAAGCACAAGCACAGGCAAATGGATTGAGAGCAGCCCTGAGGAAAAGGACTTGGGGGTGTGTGTGGAGAAAAAGCTCAATATGCCAACTGCATCCTAGGCTGCACCAAAGGAGGTGTGACTAGCAGGTCAAGGGAGATGATTCTCCCCCTGTGATCTGCTCCTGTGAGACCCCACCCAGGCTCCTGCATCCAGGTCTGGAACACCCAGTACAAGAACACCCAATACAAGAAAGATGCCGACCTGTTGGAATGAGTCCAGAGAACCACTGAGTTGATCACAGGAGTGGAGGGGGCTCTGCTGCGGACACAGGCTGAGAGACTTCATCTGTTCAGCCTGGAGAAGAGAAGGCTCCAGAGAGACCTTGTAGCAGCCTTTCAGTACCTAAAGGGGGCTTATATGGAGGCTGGAGAAGGACTTTTCACAAGGACCTGCAATTTCACTTGCAAACTACTCTGACTTCCTCACCATTTCAGTCCTGATGTCACCTCTTCTTTTTTTTTCTTTTGAGTTTCTTCTGAAAATACTGAGTGGCATTCGGCAGGTCCTTGCAAATCTTTTTTGTCTTTTCTTCCTCCCCAGGCTGACAATTTTCCACTGAATCTCTTTCTGAGAATAGACAGACATCGAGTTCTCAACCCACCGAATGTGCTTTCTTGACAACTTTTAACCAGAAGGCAGTGCAATACAAAATCCCACACTCTTCTGAATGTATGTCTCTTCTTAGTATGCTTGCAGATATCAAGCCTGTCATTTAAAAAAATATGGGGATTTTGGTTTGATTGCACTGGGTTTCCTGTGAAAAAGGAGTATTGACTGACAGTAATCACCTTCCCAGCCTGATAATTTATGAATTTATACCAGAATCAAATTTTCCTTGGATTTTGTCTGTGACAGATAGGCTAATTGTGTCCATGGTATCCTAAACACCCTTGCCTTCTCTGAGTCATAATACAATGCTAGGATTTGTCCAGCCTGCTGCTGTTTTGCCTCTATCCCTGTCTATTCATCCTGTCTATTCAAAATTCAGAGCACGAACTAGAAATGGCCTCCATCAACTCACACAGGATCCATCCAAGCAAGTATCCTGGCCTGCTGATTTAAAATTATTTATCTCTGAGAGATGTTTAACAGCCTCCACAGCTACTAATGGACTGGAAAATACTTTATCATGTTCATATGATTCAAATACATCCTCCTGCTTCCTTCAAGATACAAAACAAAAACATTGAATAAACATATATCTCATTAAAAGTTCTGCCACCCCTCTGAGCACCAGAATTTTATTATAGCTATTATTCAGGACCTACCTTCTTCCAGCTAGTCAGATTTTGCTCTTTTAGTGCCTCAATTTTTTACACCCTATAACTTCCCCTCCTGGTTGATAGATATTGCTTCTCTTTTCTTTTTGCTAAATATTGCCTTTTAATTTCTAAATCTTCCAGTCTTCTGTTGAGCCTGGAAGGGTTATAACTAAAGTTCTCTTCTCTTTTTGTTGTGTAATTATGAGATTTTAGGTACTTCAGTTATTTATAAAGAGCTCCCAAGTTTCATCTGAGGCTTTTTTCTAACATCTGGGTTTGTTATTTTTTTGTGGGCTCTGACCTGCAGGCTGTGGGCTGTGACTGAAGAAACACTAGGTGTTGTCTGTGGAGCTTCTGAAAAGAATGGAGCATCATGGATTGATGGAAGAGGTGTCATTGTTTTATTCTCAGGGCTCAAGGGCTCCTCCCCTCTGGTGCAACCCCATGTGGAGTGGTGGGACTTGGGACTATTTCCATCACACTTCTCCAAAAATCCTCCTCCTTGGCTCCCACAGGGAGGTCATGGATGTGCCTCATCCACAGCTGCATAAAGACACTGGCCTGAGATAGGAAGGACCACAGCAGCTCCCCATTCTTCTTCTGTGTCTGAAATGGAAGAAGAAAGTTTGTCACTGGAGCCTCTTAGTCCTTCACTTCCCATCGCAGCTGCCTTTGTCCTCTTCAGCCTTTCTGGAGTGAGACAAACACAGATGAGGTGCAGTGGATGCTCTCCTGCTGCCACACAGGGAATTACTTTTGTTTACTGTCATGGTCACATTGCCATATGTTGTGTTTTCACCACATGGCTCCGTGCAGTGATAGATATGTTTGCAGCCTGAGGACTGGATGTCTGTCAGTGGCCCCCTTTATTCCATGTTTGCATACGGAAGTCTGATGTCTCCGTTCTTATTTTTCATCCCCACAGCAGAGCTGGTGCAACACAGGCACAGCCAGGCTGGCTGCCCAGGAAAATACAAATCACACCTAGAAAATATGGTGGGGAGGGATTGGTTCTGGGCATTTGTTGGAGGCAGTTTCATGTCCTCTGCTTTGCATGGGGAGGTCTGGTTAATTGTTGGCATCATGTTCTCGAGTGCTGCTCTGTTGGCAGCAATTCTTCTGCATTACAGCAGGAAGAATTAGATGTAAATCAAGCTGTTAGTGTTTGTTTGGTTTTTTTGGTTTTTTTTTTTCTTTTTCTCTTTTTTTTTTTCTTTTTTTTTCCTCTTAAACTAAACACAGGGGATTAAATTAATTGTATCCCTAAATTCCATACAACTTGTACCTCTGCTAGGGTTTTAGCATTTTAGTTCACATGACAGCTCATTCCTAAAGAGCTTGAATGAAGTGTTTTTGTCTCTCCAAATTTAAAATTTGCTTATTAAAAAAATTAATTAAACAGTGATCTCTTCCCCCAGCACTAAATACAGAGCTTAGCAGCTCAAGGAGAAAAACCTTACAATTTGGAGTGACTATGAAATCACTCTACATATAAAGCTGCACTTTAAGCCAGGAGTATTTGTCAGGGAGAAAATATTTTTGCTATAGCAGAAAAGAATTTATTATTCTCAATGTATTCAAAACTCAAGAGCTCCTAAGTTACATTAATAGCTTAAAAGTTACGATAATTTTCCATTTTAAGTGTTATTATGTGTTTATTTACCATCTTATTTTTGCTTCTAATGCTCCTGCTCTTTTACTTCTTTTTCTAGCCATGAACTAGTCTATTATAAAAAGTAGCCCAGGTCTGTCACACACTCCGTTGTCTCCAGGGGACCTGAGCTCTCAGACCAAGTTACCCTTCCATCACCACCAGAGTCACCCTCCTGTCTCCTGAGCATTCTAACAACAGTTTAGGAAATGACAGCCAGAGTTCTGGGCCATAGGTTAGGAATAATCTGCACTAACAGAGCCTGTGACCCACAGGGACTTTCTCCAGCCCCTGTTTCTGCCGCGGACCTGCTCTGTGCAACCCTCTTCCATTGTGCTGTGCACTGGAGTCCTTCTTTGCTCAGTGGAGAGAAGAATACGAATTTTTGAGACCCAAGGAGGAAACTTGAAGGAAAAAGCCCCACGAGTGACTAACCAAAAATACAAACTTACCCCAATACAGATCAGAGTCAAGAAAACCCCTTAGAAACAAGCTGGGAAAGAAATATCTCCATTTTACATTTACATTTTACATTGTGTTTGCATACAAAAGCCTGAGATCGCAAGCACTTATCTGGGTAGCTGATTTTTTTTTTCCACACAGTTTTATCAATCTGAGTGCAGATTAAATCTCTCAAGAGCACTTGGAAAAAACACCTTAAGGACTAGACTGACATTACTGTATGTGGAATTTGGGAGTTAATGAAAGTTTAGAGAACATTTTGAGATCTTGAGAGGTGTGCCACATCTAGCCAAAAGGCATTATTAGTGTGTCACATGCAGAGCAACTAAACATTGCTGTGAAATACAGAATGCACAGCAATAGAGAAAGAAAAGCACCAGACAGTTGACGGCGCAACAAATATTGAATTTGTTCACAATAAAAGGTGGGGGGGAAGGAAGATTAGAAACACTTAAAAATATCTAAATCATGAAAAGAGCTAATTGATTGCTGGTGGCCTCTGTGAGAAGGAATGTTGCCAAACAATCCAGCAGCAGCTTAAACCATGTGGATTTAACTCCTTGGGAAACGACAGGTGCCCACGAAGCTAACAAACAACACTGAATAAAAACAAACCCCTGACTGACTACCTATTCCACTGTTGGAAGATTACAAAAGCAAGTACCTGGCCCGGAACATTACCTTGATAAGGAGTCTTTACGTGGTTTACCTGTCATGTAAATAATGGATTGTTTCCCTTTACACGGCTATTTTGGGTTTATTAGCAGCTTCCATTAGACAGCGGCTATATTCCCAGGGATCTGCAGGGATTTGCCTTCAATAACAGCACAGCCTTCATCTTTTTCCCTTTTAAATTAGATTTTGATCCTGGTTCTTTTTCTTCTGGCAGCATGAAGGAGACAGGCTCTGTCCTTCTGGGAACACACCTGTCTCCCATGGGACAGTCACCTCACAGCACTCAGCTCTGCCCTGATTCAGCAACTCAGGGAGCAAATAAAGCACCAGCCCCAAGCAAAGTGCAAGTGAGGGGAGGTGGGCAGGGAAGCTGCACAGTTACCTGTAGAGAATTGGTAAAAGGAAGTATTTCCATACAAGCAATGACCTTCTGCTCATGTTCCTTTTCCTGGTTTGTCCAGGCCTAAACACAGAAGATTTTCAGCAGCTCTGGAGCACATTACCATTATCCCTCCTGAAATCTGGGCTTCCATGAAATGTGAACATGGACAATACAAACCTCAGTTATTCAGTTAAACAAGCCAAATGAATGGGAATTATTTTTAGTCAACAGCAAGGTGACCTATTGTGGTAAACCTGACAGAAATGATCTCTGCAGCCACTCAGAGTGCTATTTTAATGACTTATCCAACGCAGTTAAGAAGTACTTGGAAAATTAATGCACAAAGTTGCTAAACTGCGATACAAAGCGCACATTTACTAGGGTGATTATCTGGTACTTTCCTTGGGGTAATGTTTGTGTGAGTTTTCTCATCCAAATTCTGCTCAGTGCCATTGCAACAGGACAGTAAACATTCACTATAGAGCAAAGAATTTTAACTGCAATTAATAGGACTTCTGTAACTTTTCCATAAACATTTCAGTGTGCCAAGTCAATAAGAAACTGGGCAATGCCTGTCTTAGCTAGGCTTTGCTTTACCTTAGTCTACATAGGAGAGAATTCTGCAGTCCTTAACCAGGACAGAGCCTTAAAAACCATCAAATGGAAGTCAAAACCACATCATTTTACACCAAGTGAGAGTCCATCCCTGGACTTGACTCCAGGCGTCTTTCACCCCTCTCCTCCTCTAATTAGAAACCAATGGACTTGAAGATCTAGACCAGGTTACAAATTAAGAGCAAGTCCAGATTACAACTAGAAGCCAATTTACTTGTAAACCCAGTCCAGGTTACAAACCTTCACAGTAGTAATGAAAACAGAGTTATTGATGCATGTTGCTGCTGAAGCCACCTGGCCTTGCTCCTCAGCTTGCTGGAAGGGGAAGAGCCCTGTCCCTCACCAGCCAGTGGGGACCATAATCAGAGCCATTAGACTCAAATGACAGGTTCCACTTGGAAGGAGCAGAAAGGCTGCTCTTTATGTTAAATGAAGGGCTGCAGCTCCAGTTAAAGGCCCATCAGTTCCACGACAGAGAGGAACAATCATCTCACGATGGGGAAAATGAAACCCTTGGCCGGGTGTCAAGGTTTTAAGTGCAAATCCACAGTTTACCCTTCAGGGAGCTTGGTGGTGCCACCTCCTCCCACCTTGAGGTCTCTGAGCCCCCAGCTAAAGCTTAGCAACAACAGCGAGGGGAGCTTCACACATCCCCCCGAGGATGACAATTTTCTTCCTCACCAGGGTTTGGGGGGCCCATCTGCTGGGTCAGCTGTCCCCTGACAGATCATTCCGACCTACAATTCTTGACACGTGGAACAGATGCTGCAGCTGTGACCGGCAGTGAAACCAGAGGTCTTCTTTTTCTGAGCCAGGAAAACCTGAAGGAGATGAGCACAGTAAGGGACAGGGTGGAGTAGGACTGGGTCAGCCACCTGATGCCACCAGGAGGTGTTAAATTTGGAGCAAAGGGATGCTGCCACTCACATCGTGCTGTCGAATCGACCACAGGACATGGCGTAATTCCACGGCAGGCTTACCCCAGCTCCCAAGAAGTTCTGCTCCAGGGATGGTCTGAGCAAGCTGCTGTTCCATGTAGTCTAAGCCTCTTGGTTATTGAGCGTTCCCACGAGCTCTTTATTCCCCCATCCCAGAGGACACAAAGTAAACTCTATTTAATATCAGCTAAACTGAGTCTACAGCTGGTCAGTATGGAGGCAGGAAAGGCTGTGGAATCACAGGGGAAAGATGAGGAACCTTCCTTTTAAGTGTTTATTTGGGCTCTCTCAGCATATGTATGTATTGCAGCTGTTAATTCAAATTCCTCCACCACATTGATGTTGAAGGAAAATGTTATAAAATATGTCAGATTTACAAAGACCTGAAACCAGGGAGATCCATAAGCCCCTAAATCACACAGATTCCCAGACTCTTCCAAACTGGGATTCAGGTCTCTCATCCAAGGCAAAGGTAGGGGTCCTCTACAACAGAAATAAGAAATGAAGCAGCATGTTTCCTGCCGCTCTGGCATCCAACACAGGCCTGTGAAGCATTACGTTCAGGTGTTTTACCCACAGGGAGAAGACACAGAGAAAGAATTGTACCATGAACTAAGTCGACACAAAAAGAGTCCTCCCCTCATGCTCAGAGACAACCACCTCCCTCGGAGCTCCCCAAAACACAGCTTTGGAGAGACTGCAGACACTGCCAATTTAAAAAAGCTTATGGTAAGACCAAAAATCAAATCAAAACTAATAGTGCAGCTAATGAATAAGACTCAAAAAGAACTATTTCCTCACTTGCTGCAACTCCAGAAGAGTGAGAGCAGCAGCCTACAGCCAACAAGACACCTCAGAGCACTGGGTGGGGCAGAGCTTTTATATCTGTGAAGCCTCCCAGCACCGCCCAGAAATGAGGCGCCAAAGCATCTCCACCAAGATAAAAAGGGAGGCCCAAGGTGAAAAGAGACAGCCAGGATGCCCAAATGGGAGAGTCACTGGGGTGGGGGGGGGGGCGGGGGGAGGGGTAAGTGGGGGGGGGGGGGGGGAGGGAGGAGGTCACATGGTTGGGTAGTCACAGCCTAAAATCCAGATGCATGGGAGGAAACTGCATTGGGAGGTACCTTCGCCTTCGCCTTCGCCTTCGCCTTCGCCTTCGCCTTCGCCTTCGCCTTCGCCTTCGCCGTCTCCTTCTCCTTCCCATCTCCTTCTCCGCCTCCTTCTCCGCCTCTGTCTCCGTCTCCGTCTCCTTCCTCCTTCTCCTTCCTCCTTCTCCTTCCTCCTTCTCCATCCGCCCTCCTCCTCTTCCCCTCCTCCTTCCTCCTCTCCTTCTCCCTCCCCTCCTTCTACCTCCTCCTCCTCCTGCCATCCTCCTCCTTCCTCCTCCTCCTTCCTCCCTTCTCTCCTTCCTCCTTCTCCGTCCTCCTTCTCCTTCCCCTCTCCTTCCTCCTCCCGTCCTCTTCTCCGTCCTCATCTCCTTCTCCTCTCCTTCCTCCTTCTCCTTCCTCCTTCTCCTTCCTCCTTCCCCCTCCTCTTTCCCCCTCCTCCTTCCTCCTTCCCCTTTTCTCCTCTTCCCTCCCCTTCTCCCCTTCTCCCTCCTCTTGTCCTCCTTCTCCTTTCTCCTTCCTCCTTCTCCTGCTCCTCCTCTTTCCTCCTTCCTCCTTCCTCCTTCCTCCTTCCTCCTTCCTCCTTCCTCCTTCCTCCTTCCTCCTTCCTCCTTCTCCTTCCTCCTTCCTCCTTCTCCTTCTTTTTCTCCTTCCTCGTTCCTCGTTCCTCGTTCCTCCTTCCTCCTTCTTCTCCTTCCTCCCTCCTTCCTCCCTCCCTCCTTCCTCCTTCCTCTCCCCTCTCACTTGCTCATTGTTATCTTTTGATGAGTGATGTGTTTTGTGATGTTCATGAGAACTCAGCCAGGATGCGATTATTTGGCTCTCAATTAGCCATGAACCATTGGCATCATTTTTTTGCTTCTAAGTAAGGAGATCTTTGCTTTCATTTTGGCTTCATCTTGGTCAGTAGCTACCACTGTAATCTTCTGATACTTATTTCTGTCATCCTTTGTACATTTCTGTATTGTTTTTTTGGTGTTTTTTTTTTTTTTTTTTTTTTTTTTTTTTTTTTTTTTTTTGTTCAGCTGCTATCTTTTTAGCAAGTTAGAATAACTGGCCTATTTTTCTGCGTTTTTGCAAATCACTTGCAGTGGCACGGACCATGATCCTGGCATGCTGCATAAATAGCAGTAGGATCCCTACCTGTTGTGATCATTAATATTGCTGAAGGCCTTCTCAATTGGGGCTGAGGGGCATCATCAGTATTTTCTGCAGCTTCATGAGGAAAGAAGTGGAGAGGCAGTTGCTGATTTCTTCTCCCCCTTATCCAGTTATGGAATGCTTGGGAATGGTTCAAAGCTGGCCCTGGGGAAGTTTGGATTGGACAAGAAGAATTTCTTTTCTGAGTGGGCACTAAAACACTGGAAGAGGCTTCCTAGAGCATCTTTGTCTGTTTGAAGCACTTGGACAATGCCCTTAGCAATATACTTTAACTTGGTCACCCCTGAATTAGGGACGCAGTCAGATTAGATGATCTTTTAGATCCCCTGCTACTGAAGTATTCATTCCATTCCATATATATACCAAAGCTAAATTTTGAAATCCCTTCAAGGAGTGGATTAGTCTCTGTTCTTTTAAAATGGTGGATCCTAAATCTGCTACTGATTCCAAGCATGATTTGGATCAACACCTGTCAGAATACACTGTATTAACAAATGACAGTGTTGGATCACTGCAGGTCCTTTTCCTCCAGGCACTTGTCAATGTGAGTTTTTTTCCATTGGAAGGGCCAAAGTAGGAAAAACACCTAACAGCCATCAGAGACCTTTTCAGATTTCTTTGCAGAGCTGACAGAAACACCATTTCCATATTTAATCTCTCCATGGTGTGACCTTGAGAACAAAGGTTAGTAGTGGTCTTTGCACAGGGCCTGACCCTACATCTCCCAACAACGCCAGGAGCCTTCTTCCTACCTATTTTCCAGCTGTCCGATACCTCACATCTGTCTCTCTATTTCTTTTCTATCAGGCACCTTGTCAGGAGAAAAATATCAACTCACAGCAGCACCTGTCTTACAAAGCCCTAAATCTCAGCCACTGAGATGTCTCAGAGTCTGTGATCTCTGAAAAGCTGAACAGGCATTGTTAAAAACTAACAAAATTTGTTATAAACTACTAGTCAGATATCCAGCTGCTTTGAGGAGTGTGTTATTGACATTGGAAAGTCTCTGCATTTTGCAAATCTCACAAAGTATTTCTGAGTCCCACTATATGCTTACAAATCTCAAAACAGTTTCACCAATTAAGTCAATGAATCCCAAATGAAAAACTCAAACACTTTCACTTGCAAATCCCGACTTTCTTTCAACAATTCAAGGATAAGACGGGATTTACAAAACCTGTACTGTCAAGTACTGAAGCAATTTTGATTCTCAATATGCCTTGTGGCTATGTTTGAAAGAATGAGCAAGCAAAAAAGTTGCTGACATGATGTCAAAAATCTAAAATGTAAAATTCTTCCAGCTGAAAGGAGAAGAAACAGATAAGGAAGCCAAATACTGTCCATGAGGATTTTTCCTCACGATTATGTCTTCTCATTGGTTAGGTGCAGATCAAGAAATAATGTATAGATCTCCTCAAAGCTGTTAAAACTGTTGCTGTTTTTCCCCCACAAAATAAATTAGAGTAGCATAGATCAGAACATGTTAGAATAGAGTAATTGCAGTTGGAAGAGATCTGCAACAGTCATGTAGTACAACTGCCTGACCAGGTTGGGGTTGACCAAAAGTTTAAACATTTTGCTATTAAGTGCAGTATCTAAATGTCTCTCAAACTCAACAGAAGATTGAGCTCTATAGCTTGGGGTGTTTCTGTTCTAATCTCTGAAACATAGCCTCAAAGAATCTCTAAATATGAATCTTGAATTGCAGAAAAGTTATTTTTCCCATGTTATCACTAATTTGAATGATTAGTATGCAGCATTCAGTCCACTTTGAGACTTGATGATTAGTGCTACGTATTTTGGTAAATATGTATTTAATTGTGCATACTTTTCATCCTTGGCCCATTTAAAATTTTTTTATTGCTTAACTTCTAGGAAATTTTCTAAGAGAAAATTTCTAGACAGTTCATAAAAAGGAAAGAATATTTTTATATCTATTCTCTTGGATCTGCCTGAAAATCATGCAAAGATTTGATGTCTGCCTAATTTTATGAGTTTAAAGTACAGTTATCCACATGTTTTGACGTATATTAAGTATAGACATGTACTACTCATTTTAAGTTTTGTAATGATGCTATAGGGTCCATAAACTGTGTTCAGATGATTTCATCAATGCGTTCAATCAGAAATTCAGCTGACCTTACATGTTTACATTTCATTAGATAAGTCCATCATAATTTGAACTTAAGTGGAAAAATGTACAAATTCTTAAAACAGAAGACCTTCAGTATGATTTATTCTGACCACACTCAATGAACCAGCACAGCTTGAATGATGAATATCAATGGCAGATTTTAACATCACCAATGAAGCTCACATCAGAGTACTACCAGGTGCTGAAGAAATTTAATTGGTCACAGATACCCCCTCAAATTATTCATCACATGCTTTAAACATAATTTTGAAAACTCCAGTCCTTAAGCCATTGGATTCTGGCTTGTTGTAGACACTTGATATGGAATCTATATTTTATTCTCCACTATTGAAAATTTTACATTTTCCTTTTGTTATTCTCACAGGACTGGACAGACCCTTATCAATGTACAAAAACTTTGAGTGGTGTAGAAATTGTTTTACCAAAATCCTGAATCCCTGAGGAGCACTAACTCTCTTTCCCATCCCAAATATTGTGGAGATGCTGGGTATACTGATGATTTTGTTGCTAATATGGTGAAGTGAATCCTTCTGCTGTGCTGTGGTGACAGAAAACCAAGCCAGTAGGGTGCAGCACTGCTGGTTAATTTTAAGGACTTTGTAGTTATTCAGAGAGCATTTGTTATCACACATTAAGTTCTATAGGCTATTGGGCAGCAGTATTTCACACTGGTAGTGCAGAGGGATAAGTCTGAACATTAACTGTTCAAGCAGGGCCATCCCAGAGCACATGGCACAGGATTGAATTCAGACAGTGCTGGAGTATCTCCGCTGAGGGAGACTCCACAGCCTCTCTGGGCACCTGTTCCAGTGCTCGGTCACCGCACAGGACAGAAGTTCTTCCTCGTGTTCAGGTGGAACTTCCAGGGCATCAGTTTCTGCCCTTTGTGTCGTGTCCTATTCCTTGTCACCACTGAGCAGAGCCTGATCCATCCTCTGACACCTCCCTGTAGATACTGATAGACACTGATGAGATCCTCCTAGGGCTGAACACACCCAGCTGCCTCAGTCCTTCCTCATAAGAGATGTTCCTATTCCTTTCTCATCTTTCTTACCTTCTGCTGGCCCTGCTCCAGGAGTTCCATTTCTCTCCTGTCCTGAGGAGTCCAGAACTGCACACAGCACTCCAGATATTTTCTCACTAAGGGCTGGATTATATTAGAGGGGAAGGATCTAAGCATAAACCTTCAAAATAAATCAATTTTATTTCCTTATACTCCATCACGTACAAATTTGATAAATCTTAAAACATTCCTTTAGGGAAGAGAGTAATTTACTCTTTAAAAAAACCTTCATTTCCTGGTGTTACACAATAATCTTCAGACATTCTTAGCAAGATTAAAAAGATTTTATTTTTAATAATGAATGACTAAGTACTAACATGGCAAAAATCAAGGTAACTGATATATTATTCAAGTACATGGTTTAGATCCATTTGAAGCCCATCAGCTTATTGATCTTATCTCATTCAATAGCTTTGGATCAAACTACAGTATTTACAGGAGCTTTTATTTCCCAGGCACTTAGAAACAAGTTCAGATAAGAATTTGCAAGTGCCACGAATGTTCAGCCTACTGATAAATTTAAGTGAACAGACAATGCATAAATAAACATTCATGGGTCAATATTTATCGTGTTACATAAAGCAACTTTGTAGAATTTTCTGTTAATAGATTTTTGCATCACAGCTATACCATTTAAAAAAATGCTTTTACTTACTGCCTAATATCCAAACCGGCAGGGAATTAAACAGCAGTAGGAAAACAAAATGTTATTTGATTAGAGCAAATTATTTTCTAAGAATGTTTTCATGTTGCTGCAGTGTTCCTACTGGTGTAATATTATGCCAAAAATATAAGACTGAACTGAGAATTATACTGAGCAGCATTAGATGGCAGTCTTGGATGTGTTGTACAATGAGCATTTAATGTGCCAAAATTCAGAGAAATGGTATGCTGGATTAAAAGCTGCTTCTGCAGTTGTTTTTGGCATCCTTGTTTAAGTGGGTTTAGATCGCATAGCTTCTCTCATCCGTCACAATAATAAAGCTCTGCTCTGAACAGCACAAAAGGAAATGTTAGAAAAGAAATCTTCAGACACACGGAAAAATATTCTTTAGAATAATAAGGATACTTTACTATTATTCTTATTATTATTATTATTGTTATTTGAGTAAATGTCTGTAGATACTTTTCATGGACTTTTATATCATTCTCTTTACTTTCCAAAGAGTGAGATATTCTTTTCAGGCCTTCAGAAACTTTTCTGCTACATCACCTTAGAAAACCCTATAAATATTAGTTGTGTTGTATCAGCCCGTAAAAACTGGCTCTTTCCTTTGAAATTATTTTCGAAGTTTTCATAACCCCCTAACCTATCAAAGAACAAAAGGACATTCAGAATATAGATGAAAGCAGCAAAGACAGCCTCACAATGCATATCTGTCTATTAGGTTACTCCAACTACAGCTGCTGCCAATGTCTTTAACATCTGGTCATCACATTTTGCCAGCCCCGGCACCACAACAACACTGGTGGTTCTTGGCTGACCAAGAACAGGGACATGGCAAAGGCAGGCGAGAAAAGGCTTTCTCTTCAGAGACAGGACTACAGAGTTTATTGGATCAGGGGGATCCTCACCCCAGGGCTCTGTGTCAGAAGAGACCCTGAGAATGTGAGGGCAGCAACTTATGAAGGGAGGTGGGTCTCAGGGATGGGTACAGCGACCAAACAACAACAGAAAAGTAAGGAGTGTCTCTTAACATAACATACAGGTGAGATATGAAATCATAACAAAACTAGGAGGGGACCCTCTTCATCCTCCCCAATCACTCAACACCTCTCTTGGAATTTTCTGGATGCAGGGAGAGGCCCCAGTGACTGACAGGACCAGAGGGTTATGTAACTAGTGATTGACACTTAACAAATATCTGACAAACAACTTGAGGATGAACAAAGGGAAAGGAACAAAAGGGGGTTACAAAGAACAAAGCATTTTACATTAAACTTTCTGGAAATAACTAATATAATAGAACAAGCAAAGTAAAATCCAAAACATGCACCACCACACATTTGGTTTCTGGCCCTGTATCTTTTTTCTTGGCTGGTGTCCTTGCAATAGGGGTTTTGAAAACTGGTGGACTCTCAAGCTTGGATTCTGGAATTTGGTTATACAGACAGAATGTTCAGGACTCACAGTAGTGATGTTCATTTGCTCTGCCCATTCTTTGATGTAATTAAAGTTCAGGGTGTGGATCATTCGTTCCTTCTCCATATTTTTCATTTACATTAACTTTCTGTGGAATAGTATTTCTAGAAAATGCTAGAGTTGGAACAGAGTTTGTGATGTGACTACAGAGGTCATATTTATGCGTCATGGGGAAATAAGTGTGAGATTGTCACAAGCAGTTAGTGAAGTTTTTGTGAAGTCGTAGAATCATGGAATGGTTTGGCTTGGAAAAAAATCTTAACGATTGTCTATTTCCAACCCCCTGCCATGGGCAGGAACAAATGCAAATCAAAAGTAAGGTTTTAAAGTGAATCTCATCATGCACATGTTTAACTGTGGAGTGGTGTCCAACTGACCTGGACACCTCATGGATGAAATTCGAGAATGAGCTCCATCTCACACCTGATATGCTCAAACTTCTGTTCTTTCAACCAGGCTCAGGCTCATTACACATAG